>NC_049239.1:8738333-9362500 GCF_011100685.1 Canis lupus familiaris | reverse complement strand
CCCTGGGCAGCGCCAGGAGCTTATATAACCCTTTACCCCCTGGGTGAACCATCCTGGTCATTATGTACCCTTTTGCAAAGACCTGTATCAGTAGCAATGGCAATAAAGGGTATTCACCGCCCTGCTTGGTGACACCTTTCAGTGTGAACTCCACAGCCACTTGCAGCCCCCCTAAGACCTACGGGCATGACGAGATGGGGTGGATGGTAGTCCAAAAAGAAAGGAGACCGGTATTAGTTTCGGACCCTTCCAAGTGAGTTGAAACTTTCTGTGTTGCTTTCAAGCCTCTGTCAAGGTGAGGATTACTCGATGGTTCCAGAAGCCCCATCACCACCAGTGACTCAGCTGCACAGTCTGGCTTAGGCGTTTTCCTTAATGACTAAGAATCAGAACTTCTCTGGTTAGTGTTTTCCCAGCACCATAGGACTGTTTTGGAGGTTTGGGAACCAAAGCTAGAAGTCCTCGGCTTGCTTTGAGTTGCCTTTGGGTGCTTGCTGGGGAAGGGAGGGTGCCCTCATGGGTCCCGCCCGGGCTTCCCGCACCTCCTACCTTCTGCTCCTTTCAGGCAAAACAGCCTGGCCTTCCGTGTTTTATGTCTGAAGGATGACTTGGGCAACTAAAAACCAAACCAAAGGAAACACAAATTGAAGGCCACTGGAACAAAGGATCTTCAGGCCTTCCAGCTCATTGAGAAATTAGAATTTTTTTCTGGTAAATATCAAAACGTACAATCTGATGGTAAATGCTGGGACAATGCAAGGAGAATGATTTCCTTCCTTCTCCAGGATCCCTATCGAGGCCCATAAAATGGGAACATCTGTCCTTCTGGAGATACTGAGAAGAGAGGAGACTTGCAGCCTTTCTCCAGCCCCCTCCCGAAGGACCAGGGGACTTCTTTGATTGCCTCATATGGGGAAAGGAACTGACTTGGTGGGGCTCAGCCCCCCAGTTGGCCGGCCAGCAGGGCAGGCTCTTCCCTCCTCGTGGGAGCCCGACAGGGCAGGCTGTCCCTCTGCCCCCCGAAAGCCTGCAGGTTGGGGGGGTGTGGGGAAGCAGGGGGCCCCCCGGGACCTCAGCAACTAGCCTCATTGTCTGAGCCAGCTTTACTAGCAATAAAGCTGATAGATTGATCCCTGTGTGACTCTTGCATCCATTTCTCAGTAAGTTCTGAAACTGTAGGGGTGGGAGACGGAGGAAGTTTCCTTGGAGAAGCTCCAACAGCTAAATCCTCGTTCCCTGGCCGTTAATTCTGGATTTCCCCCGTATTCAGAGCACACCCCTCTGGATCCCTTGACCCGTGTCATGGTGCCTCCCACGTCTAGACTAATCATCTGTCCTGTTTAGGCCTTCTCGCCCCTCCACCTGTCGTATCCTGGGCTCTGCCCACAGCTGGTGCGCAACGATCACTCACTGGGCTCCAAGCCCCAGGCACTGGTCACACAGCCTGTTCTGTCCCGGTCCCTTGCTCTTCCTCATGCTGCCTCTGCAGTTCAGCTGAACGCACGGCCCTGTGAACTGCAGGAGGTGGGTCTGGTTTTCACAAGAAAGCGGGGAGTTGCACCCCGGCTGACAAGAGCCATCAGCTCAACCACAGCATTTTGCACTCAGACGTGCCCAACGGTTTAATCTCAGGATCCCTTCCTCTGATCCATGCAAACCCAGGTGCCCGTCAGTCGCAAGCTGGCAGGAAGCCTTGCAGCCTCACATGCAGTTTGCAGCTCCAGGAGACACCCCCCGCCGCTCCTTCATCTCTTCATTTCTCTCTCGGGCAGACCGGTGTGGCACTTGCCCTCAGACTGCTTCATGGGGTCCATCCGGATCCCACTGTGGGTCCATCGTCATCGTCCCTGCGTCTGGGTTCAGGGGAAAGGCAGGTCCTCTGGCCTCCCTCAGTTGCACTGCAAGGTCATGCGCTGTGCCCTGCTCTTGCCCATCTATCCATCCGCGCCTGCCTTCGTGTAGAACATGTGCCCCAACTGCAGCCCCTTCCCTCCTCGCACCTGCTGTGGTTCCACTCTGTGCCCTCCCTTGTTGGCTGCCTGCCTAAAATGCCCTCCCCATCCACCATCTCCCCCCGCACCCTGGGGTTTGGACAGCGAGCACAGGGAGCCTCTGATCTAGAGGGCAAGCGAGAAGCCAGTCGTAGGAGAACCCCGGGGCCTGGTGCCGTTGGCCATGGCTCACTCCTGGATTGGTGGTGTTTGCGGGATGACTGGCTATGCGAAAGAGTCCAGAGGCTATGTGGACAGGAAAGAAATGCTCTCAGGGCTGCCTTTCTTGTATGCCCCTCAATTCATGCACTTGAGGATGCCGTGAAAGGCAAAGGCTCTCTGTCCTGTCATTTTTCTCATCGTCACTTCACTGAAACACTGTGGTTTGTCTTCCTTGGGGATACATTGCCTTTCCACTAAGACTCATTTAAAATAAAAGCACCTGGTGGAGCACAGGTAACCGATGCAGGCCAGATTCAGATCAGAGGATACAGGTTTTGGTTCTAGAAGCCTGGTGGGAAATATCTAGGTCATTTAACTTTAGATGTCAGACAAGATCCCAGAGTAGACCCCAGTCTCCGGCAGGGCCCCCACCTCAGGGAAAGGGGGTAGGTGGGAGGTTTGTCCCTCAGTCAACCAAGCTTGGGTTCAGGCCATGGCTCTAGTCTGAGTGGGAACTGCCTCGCAAAGTCTGGGCAATTCTGACCCTGACCGACTTCCACATTTTTATCTCGAGCTCAGACCTACATATCTGTTCCAGATGTGTGTCTCCAACTGCCTCCTTTCATCTCCTTTGGGGTACTAGATGTCTCCGAGGTCTTTGAAATACAGGATATTTCAAAGAGCATGTGCGAGCATGGGGAGGAGGATGGGCAGACGGAGAAGCAGACTCCCCATTAAGCAGGGAGCCCATGGAGACTTGAACCCAGGACCCTGAGATCATGACCTGAGCCAGAGGCAGACACTTAACCGACCGAGCCACCCAGGCGCCCCTCTTATCCTCATTTCCAACTCCAGCATCACCAGCCCACCAATGGGATTTTCTCCATGCTTGGCCTCTGCATCCGTGGCCCTATATCCAGCCATTTGCTCGAGCAAGAGTCCTGATGGGATTTCCTCTTCCTCACACACAGTGTGGCAGCAAGCCAGCTCTACCATTTCTTTCCCAACAGAAAACTCAAATGCCCCCAACTCCCTGCCTCCACACTGGTCCCAGGCCCTTCCTTCTCTTTTCCAGAAAGCAGCCGATGTTAGGAAAGGTAATTTGAATACTGTTGCTCCTTCGCTTTAAAGCAGATCAGTGCCTTCTCGGTGCAGTCAGAACAGACTCAGGATGCATTTCTCACTGCCTCCAATGAGACCAAGCTCTGCAGGGACTGGCCTCTCTTCAGCTCAGCCGTATCTTTCCTCTGTCCCCTGGGCCAGTGCACCTGCTTCGCTCCCGTCATTTGCGTTTGTCCGGTGCTCTCCCTGTCAGGACCTTCATGCAGTATTCCCTCACTCGGGTCGCTGTCCTGCCCTCCTCTTTGCTGAGCTCATTCCCCTCATTCTTGAGTTTTGAATGAACTGTCACCTCCTCAAAGAGGCCCTCCCCAACTACCCAGTCTGACTAGGTCACCTCTTCCTGTTTGATTTTCTTCCATCCTTGCATCCTCTTATTTCTTTCATGACACTGATTACCACGTGTAGTTCTGTATTTGTCTAGTGCTTTAATTCACTAAGCTCCAGGGGGGCCAGTGCTATTTTATCCAGCATCCAGCACAAGGCCTTGTAGCTGGTGAATGCTTCTTACATGACTGAATCATCTAGTTCCACATTGGGTCTGGGTGAACAGGATGATGATGCCCACTCGGGAACTGGGCACACCTGCCAGCAGTTAATGCCGTGGGCAGATCCCAGACTGCTGTGTTCTTGGGGAGAGCGCTCTGAACACAACAGCCAGGGTTCAGTGGGCTGCCCTGGGCACACACGAAGGTCGCAGACCTCAAACACCTGCAGCTTGACACAGCAAGGCAGGAACAGATGGGAGCCACTAATATCAGGGCCCTCAGCGTCTTCCGTGGCCTATTTCCCTGGGGGCTGGACAGGTAGCTCTAAGTCTATAGCATCAAACCATTAGAAGGTCAAGGCATTTGAAGGCTATAAAAACATGTGGAAATATATCATTCTTGCCTGTGTATTTGGTAGGGAAGGGTCCTCATTTGGGTCACTTTAGGACCTCTGTGCCTTGTGGGCAGTTGAAGTCCTCATACTGCATTTCAGGGGAATGCACTGCATCAGAATATGCATGTGGAAATTTGGAAGGTACATTATTTTTTTTTAAAAAAGGAAGGTACATTATTACCACCACCACTTCTATTCCTACGAATGCTCCTAATATTAGCGAGAGGGATTTCATGCACCATATGGCATTGCTGGTACCTGAAACTTACGTTTCAGACGCTATATTAAATTGTTGATCCAACTGTACGTAAAAACAGCTGACCCATCATTTTTGTTAAATATGTGAGCAAAAACCTTGCCAAAACAATATTCTGAGGCAAGCCTTGTTCCATTTCCAGTTTACAGATTAGGACATACAGAGGTTAGGTCTTGCCCAAGTTCACGCAGCCAGGAAGTAACAGATCTCGACTGTAAGCCCAGGTTATTGGTATGTGATCTTAACTAATATATTATGTGTAAACTTACAACCACCTCAATCCCATACATTCCTTGTGCTTTATTGAATTCCTTGTGCTTCAAAGAACCCCAGCATATCCACAACCATCAGAAGGTGGGTTTGAAACATACACTTTACATTTACTGTTATGAAGCAGACAAAAGCTGTGAAAGTCTAAACAAAATCTAACTGTAAGAAATTGTTAACAGTACAGCAAATTCTAAGGATGATAATAAAAATCGCCTCTAATCCTATCAACCAGTGTTAACCATTATTAATATTTTAGTGTTTTCTCTGAGATATTTTTCTATACATATTTGTGCATAGATTATTTGAGGTCATTGCATCTTGTTTTTTTCCTATTTGTCTGTTTGTATTTTAATACTTTTACTTGATATCCTATCACTCACATTTCCTCACATATGAATTATTCTCCATACCTGATTTTTAGTTGGCTTCAAATATTTGATTGTGCAGACGCATGCTAATTAGTTTCCTTGTTGTCACATATTTAAATTGTTTGGGGATATATTTTAGGTGTCCTTTTGTAAATAGTACTTCCCTGTTACGGGTTGAATGGTGCACCGCAAGAGATGTGTACAAGTCCTAACCCCTGGGACCTGTGAATGTGGGAATAGGGTCTTTGCAGATATAACTGAGTTATGATGAAGTTGTCCTGGTTGAAACTGGTCCTAAATCTAATGATTAGTGTGCTGGTCAGGGGGGAGAGATTTAGAAGCAGAGACGGTGGCCTCTGGAAGATGGAGGCAGCTGCCTACGAAGGAAGACCATGAACTGTAGGGAAGCATCAGAAATCAGAAGCTAGAACAAGGCAGGAGAAAATTCGTCCCTAGGGCCTCCACATGGAGCACAGTCCAGCTGACACCTTGCTGGTCCCAGAACTGGGAGAGAATAAGTTTTTGTTCTTTTTAGCCTCCCCCTCTCCCACCCCAAGTTGTGGCAATTAGTTTCAGAAGCCCTTGGAAACTAAGACAAAAGTAATATGATGTTTTTTTGACTAAATTTGAGAAACATTTTTCTTTAAAGAGCAGAAGGGCTTAATCTTTTTTCCTTTGTTGCTGTCATTAATAGAATTTAGTCGAACATCTTTGACTTATTTGATTTTTTTTAATGTGCTTCTTTATGTTGCTTTTGGGAGGGGGGTCTCTTTATTTGTTTATATTTCTCCATTGTTTTAAAACGTATATATTTTATGACCTCTATGCTTTTCAAAACTGTTATCTATCTTATATCTTTTCCTAATTGCCAGAATTAAGATTGAAACAGCAGGATCTGAGTTGCCTATACTAGAGATTAGGAGTTGAGCAAATTTAGTTTTTCCTTCGTTTCCACTTTTAGCTCTTAAAATATGGTGACTGCACCTCACATTTTCTTTCTCTTTTTTTTTTTTTTAATTTTTATTTATTTATGATAGTCACAGAGAGAGAAATAGAGAGAGGCAGAGACATAGGCAGAGGGAGAAGCAGGCTCCATGCACAGGGGGCCCGATGTGGGATTCGATCCCGGGTCTCCAGGATCGCGCCCTGGGCCAAAGGCAGGCGCCAAACCGCTGCGCCACCCAGGGATCCCACATTTTCTGAGT
Organism: Canis lupus familiaris; assembly: GCF_011100685.1. NCBI lineage: Eukaryota > Metazoa > Chordata > Mammalia > Carnivora > Canidae > Canis > Canis lupus. The sequence continues at coordinate 9,356,247 of NC_049239.1, read as the reverse complement.
AGGTATCATGCTTCTGTGCCAGTGTTTACAAGCAATAGCATATCTCTGCTTCACAGAGGAGGAGATCAAAGTATTGAGAGATTATGGAACTTGCCTGAAGTTCTAGGCAGAGTTGGTCGGCCCAATGCTGAAACAGGGTTTTCTACTCCTGGAGCTGTGTTTCCTACCACTGTACTATCAGGCCTTCCCAAATAAATTCTGGGGCTTTAGGCCTAAATCGTAATAGATTATGGTGATCTACATTAATTATATCTTCTATTTTAAGATATCTTTGGAGATCTTATTTTAGTATTAAAGATAGATTGGTTGAAATTTAAATTTTAAAAGATGGATTGATTGATGGATTAATTGATTGATTAGCTGATTTCTGCATCTGTGTAGCCCGTGGTCAGAGGCTTCATGGGACTTAGCACATGTGTCACGTGCTTGCTCAGATCAGAGGTGACTCTCATCTCAAGACCAAGACCGCTCTTCAGCTGTATAAAAAATAAGCCATATGGGAGAGATCTCAGAACACCAAGTGACCCAGAAACCAGTCAAAGAATTATGCTCTATCCCCTTATTTTTGACTCAGTATTAAAACATTATATATTGGCTCTCTATTGCTGCATAACAGATTACCCAACACCCTAGTGGCTGAAAACAACAAACATTATTATCTCAGAGTTTTTGTGTCAGGAGTCTGGGCCTGGTTTGAATGGATGCCCCTGGATCAAGGTCTTTTGCTAGACTGCAATCCACGTGCTTGCCAAGAGTGCGTTCCCATCTGAAGGTGCGACGAGGGCAGTGAATTTGTTGGTAGGGTTCATTTCTCCCCAAGTTATTGGACAGAGGACCCCAGCTCCTCATAGCTCCTTGATCGGGGCAGTTGACGGGGGAGCTCTTTCAGTGCCTTACCACGTAGGCCTCTCAACTGGGCAGGTTACAACATGGCAGCAGAAATTCCCAGGGTGAGGGGGAGAATGAGAGTGCCCAAGGCAGGAGCCACATTCTTTTTGTAACCTGACCCTGGAGGTAACATTGTTACCTCTGCCACATTCTGTCTGCTATAAGAAGATAACTAAATTCAATCCACTCTCAAGGAAGGAGGATTACACCAGAGCAGGAACTCTAGGAGATAGGGATCACTGGAGGCCATCCTAGAGGCTGCCTGCCTCCATTGGTTTTAGCTCTCTGCTCATATGATAACATCCTAAATCATACTTATGACTTGAAGGTTTGAATCACCTGACATCTTTCAGAGGAAGCTGATACTGAGAGTTTGCATGGCTGCTGGGTACATGCTTCTGAGGAGATGTTTTGCCACCTCTTATAATCTGTTTCAGGAAGAAATGATTAGCAGTGAGCATATGGACTTGCTTTAACCTAATTTCAGCAATGAATTAGATGGTCCTTCATTGTCATTTTGTATTTAATGTGGCAAAGGACATTGTTAAGAGGGATCAAAATTTGTTGCTTTGTGTTCTCGAACTTGGGAATTTCTTTCACTTAATTTTGTACTTTGGGATATGTGTAGGCCTGCACTTTTTCACTGGTATTTCTGTGAATTATAACTGTCAACCATTGCAGTCTGCTTACACAGGCCTTGCTTCATCTCAAGGAAACTTTTTCCTCTTATTCCTTTGATTATTGCTGGTTTTCTTTTCTTTCATTCATTTCTTCAGAAACAACTTTCAGCCTCAAGTTGGCTTTATGATATTTTGATCATTGGCAGCTTTCATTTCCTCCTTCCTGCTTAGGGTTTTCCTTTGTTCTAAGAAAACTTCAATGCTCACTGTGATGGATTCAAGTTTTTGTATCATTGGTTCTGCCCCAACTTCAATGCAGATTTTTTTTTTTAAAGGTTTTATTTATTTATTCACGAGAGACACACAGAAGAGGCAGAGACACAGGCAGAGGGAGAAACAGGCTCCATGCAGGGAGCCCGATGTGGACCTCAATCCTGGGACCCTGGGATCAGGACCTGAGCCAAAGGCAGATGCTCAACCACTGAGCCACTCAAGCGTTCCTTCAATGCAGATTTTAAAGATGTTAATTCTAAAAGCGTGGTTTTTGTGTTCTTGCCATTGGTTCTTCATTTTATCCTCACCCTTTTAATTCCTCCTTTTATTTTTCAGTTCATCCTCTTATTTTCTTAAGATTATGTGTTCCTATTCATAGTTACCTTGTCTCCTTGTCCTTCATTGAGGAAAACAAGCATTTTCTAGAAATTCTTCTCAGTCCTGAAATATTACAAACCATTTTATTCATCCCTATGGATCGAATGCTATTTTTTCTTTTCTTTTTTCTGCAGATTATTTTCTCCATGTCGGTTTTCTTTTTACTCACCTTCAAACAAGGGTCCAGACTCACTATTTCTCAATAAACAAAGTTAGGTTGGCCTTTATACACCTTGAGACTGAATTATTTCCTTGGTTGTGCATGTGAAGGCTGGTGTACATATTTGTCTCCCGTTTTACAACAGACTTAAATCATACTGTACCTCTACTCTATTGAAGGAGCAATTCACTCCTTCCCTGACTTCTTCTTTCTCTAGTTTGATGAACTGATTGAATAATATTAAAAACTTTGACATTCATGATCACAGGGCTGTGTACCAACACCATCTATACCAATGTTCCAAAATGCACCACGCTGTATTTCTAGGATCTTCCCTCTTATCTACTACCCAGTGGCTTCTGGCTTTCTCTCTCGAGCTGCAGATAGAATCTCAGAAAGATGTTAGGTAGCCCGGCTCCACCCATGTGGAGTTATGTCCATTTTCCTAGATTCAGACTGCTGATAGATTCAGTCTGCTGATGATTTTTGGTGTATTTACTTTTCCTGTGTCTTCATGGATATTTTAGCAGGAAGTTGGAATTGCACAGTGGCTCTTACCAAACATTGTTTTGAAAGGAAAATCTGTATTGATATAATAATATTTGCCCTCTTGGATCTGTTTGCCCAAGGGCTGCTTAAAGATCTTTGTAAAGGACGGAGATTATGTCACTCCCTGCTGAGAATCCCTGAATCTCCTTCCTATCTAAACTCTTTGTCATGGAATCTTTAATCTGTGAAATCTCCAGCCTCATACCTCACACCGTGTTCCAACCCCCTGTACTTTAACTAGTGATCTTCCCTCTACCCATGTTGTCCTTTCTTCCAAGTTTGTTTCCAAAGTGCTTGTTCAAGACAGCTCCAGCCTCATCTCCATGAAGAGGGGACTTTATAATTCCATTTTTGTGCCTCCATCAGACTGCGTGCAAGAGTTGGTCTCAGTATTTCTATCTCCTTATCAAAGGCCCATGGGTGAGTAGAGATGGTTTCTGGTTTATTTGTATTCCTAGAACCTGATACACATTGTCTGGTCTGATACAGAGGATATTGTCTGGTCTATTCATACAAAATGCTAGTATACATTAAATGCATTAAAAAGTGGCTTCAGATTCATTTTTTTAAAGGATTTTATTTATTTGTTCATGAGAGACACATAGAGAGAGGCAGAGACATAGGCAGAGGGAGAAGCAGGCTTCCTGCAGGGAGCTTGATGTGGGGGACTCGATCCCAGGACCCCAGGATCACGACCTGAGCCAAAGGCAGGCGCTCAGCCACTGAGCCATCCAGGTGCCCCTGGTTTTGGATTCAAAACCAAATATGTATTTTTGGATATATAAGCAATTTTTCTTCGTTCTCAGTAAAATAAAGAGTGAAAAATATAGGGGCTAGTTCCTCTCTAGGTCTTATCTCTTAAGGATTTGCAATTCAATTTTTGAAGTTTCGTTGTTGTTGTTGTTGTTCACTAAAATGAAAACCTCTTATCCTGTAAAATAAAAAAATCATAAACTGCACTGTGATTTTAGTGCTTGTGATACCCACTCTATGATGGTCGGGTGTATCCACCCTCCTACTGGAAGCAATGGCGTTGGGATGGTAGCCAACATTCCCTAAGTGAATTTAAAAATCTGAAATGGACATTCCCTAAGTGTATTTAGAAATCTGAATTCAATCCCTCTATCTCCTTTCCCCTCCCTTTCAGTTCCCACTTTACTCCTTTCCAGGATTGTTTATAGTTTAAACAACCAGAATATTCTGGGAGTTGCCTCATCAGCTACATGGAGCCCTCACGTTGGTGCAGTTAGGCCATAAATCCCTGAGGAGACCATTTACCCCTGTAGGCGTGTCACCTTTAACCTTTGAAAAACAAGTTGACCTGGTTCACTGAGTTGTTTCACATGAAATCCCTCTATTAAGTAGCACAGAAATAGTGTTGTTTTTCCCTTCCTGGATGCTAAAATTAGTTTTTGTGGAAATGATTTAGCTGTCGCTAACAGTATTACGGACTCCTGTGTGACACAGTAGCAAGTACACATCAGCTGTTAAGAAACAAAGATCTTGCTTTCCTACTGGAGACATATGGTTAAAACCACAACAACAACAATTACAAAAAGTACCAAAAGGATATTTTGCACACACTGAAAAAAAATGCAAGAGAATTAGTTCTAAGTCATCTATCACCGACTTTTCCTTGAAGTATCAGTATCTCATAAACACTGAATAGCATTGATCTGATTTTTGAAAATTTGAGGTTAAATTAAGATATGAGTTACTTTAGCAACAAGGAGATGGATAGAGTACGTTAGGGAGTGAGAAGTAGTCTTTTGCTGTTGTCACTTATGAGAATTAAAGTACAAGAAGAGCTCAGGCAAAAAAAAAAAAAAAAAATTCTAATTGCAGTGCAATCCACAAGTTTGCACATCCTATAACAAGAAAGCTCCTTGTTAGCTGCCAAAATCTGCCATCCAATCTGTCTGGTAGTTGATTTCATTATTGCATTTTGATGTGCCCTTGACAAGCTTTAGCACACAGAAACTCAACACCTCCTCCTGAACCCTCCAGTACCAGAAAGATCATGGAGGGATGACAAAGGCCTGTGCTTGGCTTCTTATTATTCACATCGCTGGAATGTTTATAAACAGAGCAGAGTGTAACGAGAGCAAATGCTCAGCTCCATCAAGCGGCTCCCTCGTGTTGCATGCCATTTAAACATCGACTCTATCTTGTCCTGCATTTTGTGCTTCGCGCACACAAAGACCCACACTAAGTGCCCGAAAACTGTCCTTAAGGGTTTAAAAATGTGGACAAACAACTCTCTTTTCTTTCGATAATTCCGATGCATTGTTCCGCCACTTTGGCTCCGTGGCATCTGGTGTTTTTGAAACCATCTTTCCTTGTCACCCTGATCTGTGTGGTTCTAGCAACAGCACTAGGCCCTCCCAGTCCCTCGTAGGTGGACTCCCGCACCGGGACTCACGTGGGGAAAGGGAAGGGATTCAATAATGCTATTAATTTGATGAAATATATTGCAGACCTCAGAAAAACTTAGGGGAAAGGCAATAAAAACCACCAATGCCACAGTGCCTTCGCAAACATAATTATATCCTCCCTCTCTTTTCCATTTACCGGTGTTAATGTGATATAAATGTTCTGGCTGAGTTTCATTTGAAAGGTCATAACCTGCTCCTCGGGAGTAAAATGTTGCTTTCAGCATCGTTCTTAGCTACACTAAACTTCTTCATTGCAAAGCAGAATTGTCTCTTACACTCCGGGCGGGCGGAGTGTCAGTCGACAAACTTGTCCATGGGCAACGACACTGGTTACAAAGGGAATGACACGCTCTGGCCCAGGGGGTACTCTGACCCCAGGGCTTGTGGTTGTCCTGATTTTGGTGAATTGAGATAATTACAATATGCTACTATTGACTATTTTGGTGGGGGGAGTGGCGGGGGCAGTCATGAAATCAAGGTACAATTTGCTACAATCACAAAAATAGATGTCCGGGCATACATTTTACGGATGATGAACTTCTCTGAGCTCCAAAGGTGAATACTTTTCAAATCCATCAGTACGTTTAATTTCTTATCCTCTCTTGTGCTATCCTACCGACAGTTCAGGTTGTAGGGTGCGTACAACTTTCCATCTCATTGTATTTGCCAAAAATCTATTGCTTTCAGAAAAATAAGCTAACAAAGAAGAGAGTCAAGAGAGTCAACATTTGTGGGTTACTTTGTGTAGCCACACAGTCTTATTATGGTTGTTTTACATATGCTGTGTAATTTAATATAATAATCAGAACGCAGATCTCTTCCAGATAAGAATTATTCCCATTTCCCAGATAAGAAAAAGATAAAGAAAGATTAAGTAACATTCCCAAAGTCACACAGCTACTAAATTAAAATCTAGGTCAGCCTGATGCCAAAATTATGCTTCTCTCTCAGCATCTTTTCTTTTAAAGAGACAAGATGTCCGAACGCCTAGATTTGACCCTAACACACAAACTCCCAAGCAAAATGTACACCCCAAAGATTTTCCCCTAGTTGACCAACAACTGATAGAAACCACTTATGGATATAGTACTAACGATTCTGGTTGAAATAAGAAGCAAATATATTGATTATCTAGAGGTGGCCTGTTTGCATTTGAGATTAGCTGGAGATCCTAGGTTCCTCTTTCTTGTTTTAAAAATGTAATTAAACCGACTGTCCTAAGAAAACTCTTCCTTCTGTTCCACATATAACCAATTCCAGATGTGAAACTGCTTCCCTACAATAATTGGTTAGCGTTTTACTTTGACTGGCCTGACCTTTCTTGAAACCTACTCCTCTCTCAAACTCATTTAGATTCTGGTTTCCAGACTGAAATCAAATTTGGACCCTCACGTGAGGAATGTCTGCAAACTGAAAATTCCAATCTAATTCACACACTGTTCTCGAAACATTAGAAGTTGAAGGGAAGGAAGGAATGATGATCTCCCCAGGACCAAAGATCCAACCCCAGTCTGGTGTGTTCCTGTGGCGTAGCCCTCTTCCAGGCGAGACCCTCGACTGGGGCTTTCTTGGCTTGGAGTCATTTTGCTGCAGTTAGCATTTAGTTCACACATCATTAGGTGAAGCCCCAGTTACAAAGATACACTGCTCTTGTCATAGCAGAAGTATGCTGCACGCACCTGCAGTTTGAAGTTTTTGTTGAGGGAATAGGGCTGAAATGAATGAAAATATTGAAACCATTTACTTTTTTTGTGACTCCACCTGCTGTGGTATATTTTTGTTGGACAGGATAACTGGAGGTGTGTTTATGGCTTTAGGGAAAGGATACATGAGGGGTTACATGGTTTTAAGGCTATTTTTTTCTTTAAAGCTATAAATCAAAATTCTATGAAAATAGTTACATGTATATAACTGTTAGAGATTTTGTGTATGTATGTATATATGCGTATACCCTTTTTCCCCTTTGGTGAGTCAGGAAGGAGTAATTTCCTTTGTGGTCGTCAGCCCGGGCATGATTTGCTCATGGCACTGGTGTGTCGTCAGTGCCATATCTGTGTTGAATCTGACGTTGACAATGAGGTCAGAATAGAAACTAGCCTACCAATCCTTATAAATCTACAGTTATCAGATTCTGCTTTTAGTGTCTTTCGGAGAACACATTATTTTTTAAAAATATTTTATTTATTCATGAGAGACACAGAGAGAGAGGCAGTGACATAGGCAGAGGGAGAGGCAGGCTCCCTGCGGGGAACCCGATGCAGAACTCCATCCCAGGACCCGGGGGTCATGACCTGAGCCAGAGGCAGATGCTCAACCACTGAGCTACCCAGGTGCCCCAGGAGAACACATTCTATAACAAGTGTCCAGTGGACCCTGCTACATTTCATTGTAATCTCATGAAGAGGATTTCATGATCCTCACTCTCCAGATGAAGAATCTAAGGTCAAAGAAGAATAGTGACCCGTGAAGCTCTTGTAGCTCCTAAGTGATAGAGCTGGGCTGAAATACTTGGCCTGTGGACACCAGTATAGTGATCTACTACCCAACAGTGCCACTATTAAAAACTGAAACTGCAAATGACACTCAAATACCTTGTCCCTCTATTAATATGTGTCAGACCTTCTGTTAACCCATCCGTTTCTACCTACGACTTCTTGGTATTCCTTATATATGTCATTTCAATGATCAACCTCTAAATATTTACACATTAGAATGATGATATGATGTATAACCTCTATAGTCAGGGGTCTCAACTCCTTGAGAGAGAGACATGAAATGGTCTTGATGTTCACCGATGACTGTTTTCAACTCTGTCAATGTTGAACCCTTCCCTCACTTTCCCATCTACTAAAACATTGGTATGACTCCATAAATTCCCCGTTACTTTAATATTAGGTCAAATATTAGTCTAATCCCACACTCATTTTTAAGTCGTCTCTTTTACCTACCAAAGGCTAGATATACCTCTCAGAGTGGAGGGGTACATGTTCTGGCTCTGATTCATCTCTCAAAACTCTTCCAGACTTAGATCCTCATCTGTTGGGGTCAGGCAGGAGGAATAGCACAGGGAGATAGCTTGTTTTCCTTCCCCCTCTCCCCTAATACTTAATACTTCTTTTATCTAGACTTTTCTATTGAGGTATAATTGACAAATGAAATTGTAATGTATTTGAAGGGCACCACGTGATGATTGACTATACATCTATGTTGTGAAAAGATACCCACCATCAAGTTAATTAACGCAGCCATCACTTCACATTATTTACCTTTTTTCCTCTTGGCTTTGGGTGAGGGGCCCCATCACTCTGTCCTTCTACATAGACACACTGTAGTACTCATGAAGCCAGCAACGCACCTATCACCTCCTCTTAGTCCTCTCTTTATATGAACTGGGGAGGAGGGATGTAGGATAATGGTTGGTGGGCATAACTGCTAAATTACACCTTAGTAACTTTTGGAGGAGGTCTCTGACTCTAATTATTAGGCACACGATAGATATATATTGGTTAAAGTAGTATTAGCTGGGTAATATTATAAACCCTGAAATTTCAGGGATGCCTGGGTGGCTCAGCAGTTGAGCGTCTGCCTTTGGCTTGGGGCATGATCCCAGGATCTGGGATCGAGTCCCACATTGAGCTCCCTGCAAGGAGCCTGCTTCTCTCTCTTCCTGTTTCTCTGCTTCTCTCTCTGTGTATGTGTCTCTCATGAATAAATAAATAAATCTTTAAAAAAAAAAACAAACCCTGAAATTTCAGTGGCTTATTCAATGGAATTTAAATTTTTCTCACATAAAACCTCCTAACCAGGAGAGTTGCTCTGTATAGTCATTCAGGCTGGGAGAGCCTCTTCCATATTCAATAGGAGGCCTGCCATGTCACCTGACTTTGACTTTCAGCCAGTGAAAGAGCCAAGACAGAAAGCATGGAAAGTGTGCGCAGGCCAGGCCTGAAGCAACACTTCATTCCAGTTCATATCTCATTGGCCAGAAATTAGTTACACCTAATTCACGCCTCCGCCTAACATCACAGGGTGAGGGTGGAGGAGATGGCAGGAAAACGTAGCCCTTGTTTGTGAAGCTGTCTCTTTACATTGAAAAGGGAGAGTTTGAAACTTTAGCCAGTCATCGCTGTCTTAGGATGGCATTACAAATGTAACGTGATGCATGTGTGAAGTGTGACACGCAGGACACGTGCTCTGGGAGTGAGCCCTCTGGTAGGGGTTGCACCACATTGCCTGGCTTTAATGCCTAGCAGCCACAGGACCTCCCCCAGCTTGCCCTGTGCAAACTCAGGGCCAGTCTCAGCAGTCTTCACATCCTAGTTCATTTCAGAGCCACTTGCCTTCCTGGTTTGTGACCGCTCCAGTCGTATCCCATTTGCCACCCCTGACTCTCTCACTCTCCAGACCTCCCATTGTGATCTCTCTTCAACTTCCCTGTACCCTCCCTGCTTTCCTGGAAAGTTCTTTCTTGCTCTAACTCTAACCCAACGTGGCTCTCTCCTGAGCGTACTGCCTTTCCTGCAGCTCTCTCCCATGGCAGCCTGTGGACTTCCTATTGGACAGATCTCAGGGCTAGAAGGCCAAGTGGGAATCCCTTTCTCTATTTTCTGCTTCTGAACAGTCTTGTCTTCTTTGCTCTTCATCAGACTTTGCTACTTTTAGCCCTTCTTCTTGTCATCTCTTGGCCTCCTGGCCTCTTATCTGATGACAATGTCAGCATCTGGGTGATTATATCAGTTTTGACCACTTTTCCTCTCATTCTTGGCAATTTCCACATCCAAACAGATAATTCAAACAATACCCCAGTACAGTGGTTCTCTGATCCCTTCCATGATCTTCTCTATCACCACATGTTGGCAACTTCTTTAGGCAGTAATATCTGAGATGTTTAATCTGAGATGTTTAATCACTGATACTTGTGCCACCTCAGAAAGTTTGATTTGATAAAAGCAACCCAGAATGACTATCACCTCCTATATTTCTAACTTGCTTCTTCTGGTTCTGCCTTTCCAAGAGTTCTCCCACTAATATTTAGCTGTGTCTCTTTCCAACTATTCATCATTCTCCGGGTGCCCTTATTTCTCTGCCTACTGGCCTGGATTCCACTGCTCAGCACTTGCAAACTCACATTCCTTGTTCCTCCGTCTTTTTGTCATACTTAACTGGCAAAACACCAAGTCTAGTTAAATCCAACTATCTGCTTATGCCACACATGTATCTGTGCAGCTGAACATTGCTAGTAGAAAAAAAAAAAAGCTACAACTTTACTGACTGGACTCATTTAAAATTTATGACCAAAAATTTCAAATGGACAGTGGTCTTGCTTTCCATATACAGAACACAGGAAGATTTTATTAAATGACATTAATAAAAATCTCAGCTTAATGTCCAAATAGTAGCAAAACACTAGCATGCTAGTATATCTCTATTTTGCAGTAGAGAATTCCTGCCCTCTGTTATGAAGGTAAATAAAAGACTGGTTAATTTTATTGCTTTTGTTTGTTTACTTTTTAATTAAGGATGATTCTTTTAAAAATAACATTTTCCCTTTTTCCTGCTTATTAATGTAATACATATGTTTTTTTTTAAATTAGAAAATTTATAGAAAAAAGAAAATTATGTAAAAGTATTACTTTCTTTTAAAGCCATCAAGAGAAAATTATTTATGACTTTTTGGTGTAATGCATATGTGTGTTTAGTTATTTAAAGTACCCTCCCCCTTAGTCTCTCTTGGAGGTCCTCTATGAGCATGGTGGTCTCTTATACACATATTCTTAAATTAATCCATACCATGGCAATGACCAGTAACCCATTCCTAACACTCTACCCACCAGTTAATTATTCCTTAGGTAGTTTCAAGACCATTCATCTAGGAGGGCTTCAATTCCACTCAGTCTTATGCATAGGAAATATATCAGTAGAACCTTGCTATTCAAAGTGTGATCTATGGACCAGCAGTACCAGTGTCACCTAGAGGTTTATTGGAAATACACATTATTAATCCACCCCGGTTTGGGCTGAATTGTGTCTCACTGAAATTTATATATGAAGGCCTAATCCCCAGTAATATATGCTTTGGAAATACAGTCTTTACAGAAGAAATCAAGTTAAAATGAGGTCATCATGGTAGGCTCTAATCCCATATGATTGGTGCTAAAAGGGAAATTTGGACAGGAATTTGGAAATTTTCATTGAGGGAAGTGGCCATCCATAAACTAGGGAGAGAGGCTTGGGACAGATCCTTGTCTCAGAGCCTTCAGAAGAAATGAGCAGTGCCAACACCTTGATCTTGGACTTCTTGACTTCAGGATTTTGAATACATTTCTTTTGCTTAAGCCATCCAGCTGTGGTACTTTGTTACAGTAGCCTTAGCAAACTAACTCCCACTATAGAGCTATGAAACAGAATCTGCATTTTAACAAAATCAGCAAGTAATTTTTTACATGTTTAAACATGGATGGGGATCCCTGGGTGGCTCAGTGGTTAGGCACCTGCCTTCGGCCCAGGGCATGATCATGGAGCCCTAGGATCGAATCCCATGTCAGGCTTCCTGCATGGAGCCTGCTTCTCCCTCTGCCTATGTCTCTGCCTCTCTCTCTCTCTCTCTCTCTCTCTCTCTCTCTCTCTCTGTCTCTTGTGAATAAATAAATAAAATCTTAAAAAATAAATAAATAAACATGGAGTTTTGGGGCACCTGGCTAGCTCAGTGGTTGAGCATCTGCCTTTGGCTCAGGGCATGGTCCTGGGGTTCTGGGATAGAGTCCTACATTGGGCTTCCCTGCAGGGAGCCTACTTCTCCCTCTGCCTATGTCTCTGCCTCTCTCTGTGTGTCTCTCATGAATAAATAAATAAAATCTAAAAAAACATGGAGTTTTATGTACATTGGAAATATGGAGTTAAAATGCTCTCAAGAGCAAGTTTGAAAACTCTAACTTAAATAGTCATCAATGATAAAGAAGATTGATTGAAGTGATTCAGAACGCTGAAGGCACATTAGAATCACCTGGGGATCTTTTAAAAAATACGAAAGCCAGGGGCCCAACTCAGAACACTTAAGTAAGATTCTATGGGATGAGTTTCAAGTATTGGTAACCTTCCCAGAAGAATCTAAAGGGCAGCCAGAGATAAGAACTTATTGACTTAAGTAACTGAGAAGTCCTACACAGTGTGGGCTGTGAGTGTGATGAATCAGGTTTTGATTTTGATTCTGTGCTCTCCATGTTTGATTTATCCTCAGATAATTTCCTTCAAAGTTAAGAGCTTCTGCTGGCAACAATCATGGCTGCATGCTTCCTCAGTCATCTCCAGAGGAGATGGAGAATGCTTTGCTTTAGCTTGACTGGGCCTACTTGTGACATTGCTTTTCCTTGAACTATAGCTACGGCCCAGGGAACACTAGGAGCTGAAAGGTTTGAGCCTGGTTTTGTGCCCATTCCCAAATCAATAATGATGATGAAAGCAGAAGGGCCACTCTCAGTGGCTTAGACTAAATGAAACTAACTCTGAAGCTAAAGGTGGGATCATTCCCCTCCAAACTGCTGGGCTTTCACAGAGTGGGGGAACATTATATGAAATCTCTTTGTTTTAATTGTCCATTTTAATTCTCCATGTGCCAATAAATACATAAATACAATAAATAGGTAGGAAGGAAGGAAAGTGACTCTACTGAATCAGAGTTAAATAAAGCCAGCTAAAACAGAAGGTTTAAATGAGATCCAGAGTCTCATAACAATACTAAAACTGCAGGTTTCAATCACTCGTCATACTAAGAACTAGAAATACCTCAAATGTAATGAAAAATGACAACAAATGGATGCCAAAATTGAAATGATAGAAATGCTAGAATTAGCTAACAAATACTCTGAAGCAGTAATAATTAAAATACTTAAATTAACAATTATAAATACGCTTGAAACAAATGAAAACAAAGGAAAGTCTAAGTAAAGAAAGGATGTCTCAGCAAAGTAATAGATGATTAAAAAAAGAACCAAATGAAAAATATATAATTTTTTAAAACCCTCAAAAACCCCAAACTCAACAACTGGATTCAATAGCAGAGCAGAGGGGACAGAGAAAAGAATCAGTACACTTCAATACAGAACAATAGAAATTCCCTTATAACAACAACAGAGAGAAAATAGCCTAGGAAATAAAGAACAGAGCCTCTGGGACTTGTGGGATCCTGTTACTGGTGTCCCAGAGAGACAAAATCACAAGGGCGGGGCTGAAAAAGTACTGGAAGAAATAATGACTAAAAACTTCCCGAATTTGGCAAGAGACATGAATGTAGAGATTCAGGAAGCTGAGCAAATCCTAAAGAGAAACAAACAAACAAAAAATCCATGCCAAAGCACATCATAATTCTGAGAACTCCTAAAGACAGAAAAAAATCTTTAAAGCAGCCAGAGAAAAATGACACTTTACCTATAGAGGAAAAACAATTCAAATACCAGCAGATTTCTCATCAGACATTATGGAAGCCAAGAAAAAAGTAGCACAATATGATTCAAGTGCTGAAAGAAAGGAATTGTCAACCCAGAACCCTATAAACGGCAAAAATATGCTTCAGGAATGAAGGGAAAAATGAAGACATTCTCAGATGAAAGAAAATGAAGAGGATTTGTCACTAGCAGACTAAAAGAATGGCTAAAGGAAACTCTAAATAGAAAGAAAAGGATAAAAGAAGGAATTTTGGAACATAAGGGAGGAAGAAAGAACATGATGAGTAAAAATATGGATAATTACAATAGACTTTCCTTCTCCTCTTGAATTTTTTAAAATCATATTTGAAGATTGAAGAAAGTCAGACACTGATGTAGTTCCAAATGTATATAGGGGAACTATTTAAGACAATTATAAATAAGGGAGGATAAACACATATAAAAGGAGGTAAGGTTTCTACACTACATTTAAACTGATAAAAAAGTAAATGCAAAATGATGATAGCAGTGGACAGTTATAAAAGATGTATATATAATATAATATCTAAAAAGCTGTACAAAGGTACACAGTTTGAAAATATGATACCTAAACCACAATGGAATTTTTAAAAGTATTTGAGTAACCCACAGGACGGTAGGCAAAAGAAAAAAAAAACAAGAGAAATAGAAAACACAAAATGGCAGACATGAGTTCTAAAATATATAAAACTACAGTATAAGGAAATGATCTATATATACCAATTACAAGAGAAAGATTAGCAGAGTGAATTAAAGAATATGACTCCCCTGTGTACTTTCTACAAGGAACTTACTTCAAACATAATGCAATTGGTAGGTTGAAAGTAAAAGGATGGAAAAAGATCATGGAATATTAATCAAAAGACAATGGGATTGACTATATTAATATCTGATAAGGTAGACTTCAGAGCTAAGCCAATTATCAGAACAAAGGTGGATATTATATTATATATATATATTATATATTATATTATTATATATAGGAGTGTAAATATATCAAGAAGAGATGGAAAGTTCTACATGGATATGCATCAGGCAACAGTGAAAAATGTGTGAATCAAAACCAATAGACTCAAAGGGAAATTCTCAAGTTCATAATTACAGTTGGAGATTTCAACACCCCTTTCTCAACAACCAAAGAGAACAACTGGAGAGAACATCAGCAAGGAAATAGAAGAAGTCAATAACCATCAGCTGACATCCAACAACAGCAGAATACATATTTTTTCCATGTGTCCACAGAACATATACTGATATAGACCATTCCCTGGGCCACAAGAAAAACCTCAACAAATTTAAAAGAGTAAAAATCATAGAGTGTATTCTGGCCACACTGGAATTAAGCTAGAAATCAATAGCAGAAAGGTAATAGAAAAATCTCCAAAAACTGGGAAACTAACCAACACACTTATAAATCATGGGTAAAAGAGGAAATCTTAAGGGAAGTCAAACATATAAAGAAACAAAAACTAACTGAACAGAATGAAAATGAAAATACAGTATATTAAATTTTTCAGGACACAGCTAAAGTAGCAAGGAGAGGGAAATTTTTAGCATTAAATGCAAACATCAGAAAAGAGGAAGTCTCAGGTCAATAAAGCTACCCTCCCACCACAAGAACCTAGAAAAAGTGCAAAATAAAACAGACGCAAATACAAGGAAGGAATTAATAAAGGTAAGAGCAGGGACGCCTGGGTGGCTCAGTGGTTGAGCATCTGCCTTCTGCTCAGGGTGTGATCCCAGAGTCCTGGGACTGAGTCCCGCATTGGGCTCTCTGCAGGGAGCCTGGTTCTCCCTCTGCCTATGTCTCTGCCTCTCTCTGTGTGTCTCTCATGAATAAATAAAAATAAATCTTTTCTAAATATCTTAAACAAAAGAAATCAATTAAACTAAAAATAGAAAAGCCAATAGAGAAAATCAATGAAACAAAAAACTGGTTCTTTGAAAAGATCAATAAAATTAATAGGGTAACTGGGTGATGGATATCAAAGAGGGCATGGGATGTAATGAACATTGGGTGTTAAATAAGACTGATGAATCACTGAACTTTACCTCTGAAACTAATAATACACTATATGTTAATTAATTGAATTTAAATTAAAAAAATTAACAAGCCTGTACAAAGACTAACAAAGATAAGAAGAAGAAGATGACAATGACAAAGAAGACAAATGACTAAGGTCAGTGATGAAACAGGGAGTCTTACCAAGAATCTGCAAATACCCAAAGGGTAATAAGGAATACTATGAATCACTGTGAGTACATGAATTCAACAACTTAGATGGAATGCATCACTTCTCTGGAAAACACTAACAACCACAACTCACCCAATATGAAATATTTAAATAATCAAATAAATACTTTGAATGGCCCTATTTCCTATTAAGGAAATTGAAGTCATAATTTTAAAACTTCCCCAAAGAAATATTTTAAAAAGAATCAACTTCAATGCTACAAAATCTCTTCCAGAAATTAAGAGATTAGAGCCCATTTTATTTAGTTCATTTTATGAAGATACTATTACCATGATATCAAAACCAGAGAAAACAATACAGAAAAGAAAACCACAGACCAATATCCTTCATGAATATAGAAGCAAAAATCCTAAATAAAAATTAGTAAACAGAATTCTGAAATATGTAAAAAGAATTATACGTTATGACAAAGTGGAGTTTATTGCAGAGATGCAAGGTACAATATTTGGAAATCATAGCTTGTCTATGTCCGGAGGGGATTATAATATGAATTGTGTGAAATCTTTTATCAATATGGGGAGAATTGACATGTTTCTAATGTTGAGTCTTCCAATCAATGGATTACTATGGATTCCCTATATTAGTAGGTAAATAAGACCAATAACATTATCATATCAACCAATGAAGGAAGAGCACTTGAGAAATATTTAAAACACACTTAAGGAAAAAATTTCAGAAAAATAGGAATAGAAGAGAATTTCACCAACTTCATAATGAGCATTTGCAAAATTCTGGAAGTTCTGGCCACTGCAAAAAGACAACAAAAATAAATAAAAGGCATACAAATTGGAAAGGAAGAAAATAAAAAGTTCTTTATTTGCATATGACATAGTTGACTATGTAGAAAATCCTCAGAAATCTACAGAAAATGCTTAGAACTAATAGGTGAGTTCCGCAAAGGTAGTGGGACACATGTTAAACATATCAAAATCAATTTCATTTCCATATACTGAGAATGAACATGTGGACAACAGATTTAAAATATAGTTTCATTTATATTTTCTGAAAAATAAAAATGAAATAATTACATGTACAGGACTGGTGTGCTAAAACACAAAATGCTGATGAAAGAAAATAAAAGATTTAAATAAATGGAGAGAAATGCCATGTCTGTAGGTTGGAAGAACTCAACATAGAAAAGATATCACTTGTCATACTGATAATACAGTTTTAATAGAAAGCAAAATCCCAGCAAGATATAGACAAGCTTATTCCAAATTTTATCCTATACCTAGATTCTAGGCATAAGATCTAGACTAACTAGAAAAAATGTTAAAGAAGAATAAAATGAGAATAATTAGTGTACTAATTATTGACCCAGTTCCAAGACTTATATAGCTACAGTAATAAAGACTGTGAAATAGGAGGGCAACTAAACATATGGATCCATGGGAGGGAAAACAGAACCCAGAAATAGACTCCCACATATATGCCCAACTGATTTTGACAAAGGTGCAAGAAGCAATTCAACAGGAGAAAGATAACCTTTTCAATAAATTGCATTAGAGAAATTGGACACCCATGGGTGAAAAACAAACAAAATAAATCTAAGACTCACACCTTACACAAAAATTAACTTAAAATGTATCACAAACTTAAATCTAAAATATGACGCTATAAAACTTTCAAAAAACAGGAAAAAAATCTTTGGGATCTAGGACTTGGTAAAGAATTATTAAACTTAATGCAAAAGCACAGTCCACAAAAGAAGAAAATGATAAATTGAATTTCATTAAAATTGAGAACTTTCCTCCATGAGTACCCTGTTAGGAAGATAAAAGACGAACCACACAGGGGGAGAAAATATTTGTAACCCACATTATCCAGCAAAGGACTAGTACTCCTAGTTTAAAAGCAAAACAAACAACACCACAGTAACGAAAATAATATCTGATTAGAAAATAGGCAAAAGACATGAACAGATATTTCATCTAAGGTGGTATACAAGTGACATGGACATTCAACATCTTTAACCATTAGAGGAATGCAAATTAAAACCACAGTGAGCTATCACTACCCACATATCAGGTTGAGACATAGTAACAATGCCAAATGCTGGTGGAGGACCACTTGTACCTTACTGATGAGAATAAAAATGGCATAGCTACTCTGGAAAACAGTTGGTCAGTTTCTTAAAAACTAAATATTCAGCCACCACGTGACCTAGTAATTGTACTTGTGGGCATTTATCCCAGGTAAATGAAAAGTTATGTTCATATAAAAATCTGTATATTCATGTTTATAGCAGCTTTATTCTCAAAAGCCCCAAACTGGAAACAACCCAAGGATGAGTGAATAAACAAACTGGAACACCCATACCATGAACTATTAGCCAGCAATAAAAAGGAATGAACTATTAAAGCATAGGGAGAAAGTTTCATGATGTTGGACCTGGCAATGATTTCTTGGATATGAAGCCAAAAGCCCCATCAACAAAAGCAAAAGTAGACAAATAAGACTACGTAGAACTTGAGAACTTCTGCACGACAAAGGAAACAATAAATACCGTGGAAAAGCAACCAATGGAACAGGAGAAAATATTTGCAAATCATGTATCTGATAAGGGGGTAGTATCCACAATGTAAAAACAACTCCTGCAACTCAACAACAACAAAAATTGCCTGATTAAATGTGCAATGGACTTGAGTGGACATTTCTTCAAAGAAGATAATGCAAATGGCCATGTATACATGTACCTATACAAATGCATATGAAAAGATGCTCAACATAGGTAGTCATCAGGGGCATGCAAATCAAAACCATAATCAGATATCATCTCACCCTTTAGAATGGCTACTATCAAAAACAAAAGAGGGAGGGAGGGAGGGAGGGAGGGAAGGAAGGAAGGGAGGGAGGGAGGAAGGAAGGAAGCCTTGCATCAGAGCTTTTTTTTTTTTTTCTTTTTTATTTATGAATGAAACTCTCAGTGAGGAATTTTGTGATTCTATTTAAGGGCACTATGTAAAGCTGAAGAATATTATATAACTACCCATAAAATGTCTGTGATTGAAATAAAACATACAAATGGAGGATATATGATTCATTAACCTCTTTTATAGTCACCTATCACTTAATAATATAAAGGAAGGAAGGAAGGAAGGAAGGAAGGAAGGAAGGAAGGAAGGAAGGAAGGAAGGAAGGAAGGAAGGAAGGAAGGAACCCTGCCAGCCAGCCAATAAGTTTTTTTTTTTTATAATTTCCTCCCTTTTCTTTCTTTCTTTCTTTTTTTTTTTTTTAATTTTTATTTATGATAGTCACACAGAGAGAGAGAGAGAGAGAGAGAGAGAGAGGCAGAGACATAGGCAGAGGGAGAAGCAGGCTCCATGCACCAGGAGCCCGATGTGGGACTCCATCCCGGGTGTCCAGGATCGCGCCCTGAGCCAAAGGCAGGTGCTAAACTGCTGCGCCACCCAGGGATCCCCCAGCCAATAAGTTTTGGTGAGAATGTGGAGAGGGTAGAGTTGTGGTTACTAGGGGCTGGGTTGGGGATGGGGAATGTGGAGCTGTTGTTCAATGGATATAGGATTTTAGTCATACAAGATGAAAAAATTCTACTAGAGATCTGTTGCACAACAATGTACATAGAGTTAATGCTACTATACTGTACCCTTAAAATGGTTAAGATGTTAAATTTCATGTTATGTGTTTCTATCACATTTTTTTTAAAAAAGCAATGAACTATAGATAGATACAATAACTTTCATTGATTGCCAGGGAATTATGCTGAGTGAAAAAGCCAATCCCAGAAATTTACATATCATTCCTTTTAAATGTACATTCTTGAAATGACAAAATTGTAGAGATACCAGATCCTTGACTCCCTTGGTCTAAGGAGAAGGTAAGGACAGGAATGAAGGGGGTGTGGTGATCAAAGGGCAACCACAGACAGGGATCTTCATGTTTATGGAAATGTGGTGTGGCAATGTATCTTGACAGTATCAATGTCAGTATCCTGGTTATGATGCTGTGCTATATTTTACAAGATGTTACCACTGGGGGGAATTGGGTAAGAAATAGCTAGGGTGTCTCTGTATTATTTCTTACAACTGCATGCAAATCAACAGTTATCTCAAAATTTTAATAAAAGGAAATTTTTATTTTTTATAAAGTATTATAAACTTTATAAAGTAACCTCCATGCCCAACATGAGGCTCAAACTCATGACCCTGAGATCAAGAGTTACATTCTCTAATGCCTGAACCAGTCAGGCACTCCTAAAATGAATTTTTTAATGTGTACCATTTGATGAGTTTTATAACTATGTAACCACCATTGTGAACACTTTGGAATCTCTGTCCTCCATATCTGCTGTTTTCTTTCTTACATCATTTTTGTTTCTTTTTTCTTTCCTCTGTGTGATGAGATGACTTTTTATCTCTGTCCCCTAAATCACTGATTTGATTTCCTGTGGAGTGGCATGTTTTTCAACTATAAATATAGATTTGGATACTGCTACATGCTTACATATTTCTTGAATTTTTTCTACCTGTGGGTCCTGCTGTTCACATTGCTGTTCAAATTCTAACCTCCCATGCCCTTTTACAATTTAGTTTCTTCTTCTTGGATGCTATTCCATTTCTGCCAACACTCCTCCTGAATCACTGAGTCACTTCCTCTATTTAAACCTTGCATCAAAGCTCTTTCTTTTTTTTCCTTTTTTATTTATGAATGAAACTCTCAGTGAGGAATTTTGTGATTCTATTTAAGGGCACTATGTAAAGCCGAAGAATATTATATAACCACCCATAAAATGTCTGTAATTGAAATAAAGCATACAAATGGAGGATATATGATTCATAAACTTCTTTTATAGTCACCTATCACTTAATAAATATAAAAGAATTATATGTAGCACATTTTTCATGTTCTTTTTGTGTAATCAGTCTTTGAGACCAAATTACTTGTCCTTTGGAGCCAATTTTATGTTTCATGGCCAAAATTTGTATGCATTGTGAATTTGCTTATCTCATGGAAGAGAAATAGTTCCTCCTGCAAATATACAGGAGGTAGTTTTTGCTACCTTCAAAGATCCAGCGGATACCTAGAGGCCTCTTCCACTCCCCAAACTCCTTTCTTGCCAAAGTCACTTAAAACAACACACAACCACAACAACAATAACAACCATGAAAACCAGGCCCAGATTTTAAACATTCAAAAGTTCTAAAATGAAGGTGGAGGGGAAGAGTAGATTAAAAATTAAATTGAATTATTAAGGAAATAAACTTAAAAGTCTTAAAATACGAGACCATTCTTTTTTTGGATGAACAAGTTTGTCATTACGCTACTAAATGGTATTTCTTTCTGGGAAGAATGAATTTTCTGTAGGGAGTAACTGCATGGAACAGAGACTTTTACCACAGGATATAGTCTATGGAAACTTCATGTACCTTGTAGTGCAACCTCCCCATTACAGCCTATTGCTTAATCTGACACTTCACTTCCAAGAAATTTGGCTGGTTTGTGCCAGATGAGACAGAAGAAGTCCTTTGAAGGGCAGGCAGGGCCTTTTGGTTCAGAATGGCATCATACTCACATTTCATAATGTGCCCTTTCTTAACTTTCTATTGAAAGACCTATGAAGATGTAGGAACTCCCAGTTATGAAAAGAATGACAATAGGGAGCCATTTGATAGCCACAGAGGAACTTCATCAACCATAGATGGAAAGAAATTAGATGGAGACCCAAATCTGTGGCCTCTGCAGGCATGCTTTCACTTCTGGAAAAGGGCAGATTCATGCAATTAGAGATTTAAAAAAAATTAAAATAAAAAATGAACTAGGAAATTAGTGAATCTAATTTACTTAGAGAGTGAAGGGTGGCGGTAAAAGACTGACAGCACTCTAAAGTGGAAAGGGAATCTGTTTTGTTAAATAATTATATTTAATTATAGATGTATGTATAGAATGTTCTAATATATAATTACATGTCATATAATATGTGTATAAAGTACACATCATCCACATGACTAGAAAATGAGTGCATTTTATGAGGAGAATGAGTAATTAAATGTGCAAGTTTAGTTAGACCAGGCACTTGGGTTCTTTGTTATGTCTGTGAAACTAGCAGAATATTGTCTATAATTACATAAATGTGGGTAGCATACAGTGTGCCAACAACGTTTTACTGTGATAATTTGGTGCTAGTTGTGATATAAATTAATGGACAGAACGCAGTTTCACTTTTGTTCCCTAGAAATTGTCAGCTCTTGAGAATTGGTTGTATCTTGACCAATTTTGATTTAAATAAGCATGCTGACATTTTTTAAAGAATGAATGAACCGAACATATATTGAACACAGGGAGCACGGTGATGAAAATTACTTACGGAGTCAAGCCAAGAGAGAGACAGACAAGACACAAGGGCTGAACTTTATGGAAGCACAAGGTGCTTGAGAAGTGATGTCTGAGATGAAGGACGTGTGGGAGGACACCAGGCCGAAAGAGTTGGAGGAAGTGCCCAGGCAGAGGGGGAAGTCTGGGATGGAAAGCCAAGGTGGGACTGCAAGCATTAGGAAGTGGGATAAATCAAGTCAGAAGAGGACACAGGATGAGCAGTGAGAGCTAGGAGATGGAAAGAGGTGTCAAGACTGGGAGGAATGCCGGGAGCTGAGGCAGGAGGGCAGGGAATGGGTGAGTGACACAGAACTCAGAGGTGTCACGTCAGGGAGTTTTGACTTCAGTCTTTAAACAATAATGTATAAACACACACAAGTATAGACTTGAGAAGATGTCTGTGGCTGCAGCTGGATTGGAGGAGAGCCAGGGAGACCAGTGAGGAGGTGGAGGCCAGTCCCATCAGGAAAGCAGACAACATTGAGGAGTGTTCTAAATAAATAATTAACAGAAACATTCGGAGGCGTTACAGCATAATGATATGAGCAAAGGCTCTGGAGCTGAACGAGGCTGGGCTTCCTCTGTAGGCATTCTCAGTTTTCTCCTTTGGCAAAGAGGCTGGTGGTGTGAAGATTACGTAAAATAATGCATATAATATGCCTAAAAACCTCATGCAGCCGTGATACATGGTCCCAACTACCTTTCTAGCCTATCATAGGACAAAAGGTGAAATAAATGTTTCATGAGACCTTAGACCTGCCAACTTCTATTTCCCATTCATGGGCCAAATGGGAAACGTACATATCTGAATCTACAAGAGGTTTGCTTGATTGTTATTTATCAGAGTAGAGGAGAGACAAAGGGAGAAAAATCTTTTATGCTTTGAAGTTGCCTGCTTAGTTTCACACAACAATTGTTATGGGAAACCAAACATATGGACCCAAAGCCTTCGGAATGACTACTGAGTGTGTATGTGCCCTCTGCCATGCCTGGAGGTACACGCTGAAGTCTTTTGCCTCCCCTTTCCTGAATATTCGGAAACATCCAAAAAAGCTGTGTGGAGAAAAGGCTGTCACCACCAGTTTTTCTGCATTTTCCCCTAACACTACATCTTTTTGTTTCAATACATAGTCTGTGTCCCTACAGGCAACAATTGAAACAGATGCTTCCTCCTTGCACAACCAAGCTCATCTTCTTTCTAGAGATGGTTAAACTTCATATCCTGATGTCCTATCTCTTCCCCTCAGCCAATTCTACCTTTTAGGGTCTTTAATGTAAAGCACCCCCTCTTGGTTCCAAAATCAGCATCAGTGAAGAATGCTGTCAGCTACAAATAATAAAACCCCCAACTACCAGTAGTATAACAATTGGGTTTATTTTAGTCATTTTCCAAGGTGGTGGGATGCACCCGGTGCTAGTTTACCTAGCCAGCAGTGTTGTCAGGGTCCTAGCCTCTCTCCTGTTTACTCCAGACTCCTTTGCTGCATCCCAGCTTTAAGATAGCTGCCCCAGCTCCAGGCATCATTATTTTCAAAGCAGAGACTTGAGGGGAAGGAGCTGTGTAGGGGATCTCTGTACCTGTTCCTTTTCCAAGACAGCTCCCTTATAGACAAACCCTTTGATCTCATTGGTCAGAACAGCTTCCAGGGCCATGTCTAGCTACAAGAGAGGCTGATAGGAAAATCAGTATTTTGCTTTTGAAAATCTCTATGAAAAGAGATTTTCAATAAGAGAATGGAGCTGAAAATGCTGTAGGTGGTTAGTTGCCTATTGCTATATAACAAATCACCCCCACATACAGTGACTTTAAACAGAGTAAGTGGCTTATTTTCTTTCACAGTCCTTGTAGGTCAAGAATTCAGGAGCAACTTAGCTGGGTGGTTTCACCTTGTTGTCTCTTATGAGTTTATAGTCACATGTTGGCCTTGTTGGCAGTCATCTGAAGGCTTGACTGGCAAGTTCTGTTCCAACATGGTGCACCACCACGGCTATCAGGTTGGTGCTGGCTATTGATGGTAGACTTTCATTCCTCTCCAGGAAGCCTCCACACAGGGCATGGCACCTGGCTTCCCACAGAGCAATGAGTTCAAGAGATCAAGCATCTGCTCCAATACTTTCTTATGATGTATTCCAGAATCCTCACACCATTACTTCTTTCGTATTCTATTGATCACATAAGTCTGCCCTGAACCATATAGGAGGAGTCTACACAAATACAGGGGTACTAGAAAGCAGGGATAATTGGTTGCCATTTGGAAACTGGCTACCACAGCAGCAAAGATCTAAGCTATTGCTCCTATTTTATCTTTTGCCTCACACTGTTTTCTTGGCAACCATGGTGACATTTTTACAGTTTTCTCTCCTCCTGATCTGTGAGCAGGAGTGAATGAATGTGTGAAGTAAAGAGGCTTGATCTAGAGTTACATTTAGCTGTCAAGAGATAATTATCCATACCTCCTCACTTCACCAGAAAAATCCTTCTGAACTGCCAGTCATCAAAAGAAGGAAAACAATCCACAAATAAGGCTTGCATGGCAACTCTTGCTTTCCCTTTCTGAGTAAATTCACTGAAAAAAATTCCACTACAGTAACATAGAATGGGTGATACAAATTGCTTTTCCCAGAGGTGATTAGTTCACGTGGTATATGAGACACAAGGGCAAGGAACTATGAAATTTTGAATGTAAGTTTGGACTTTTAAGACAGATACTGTTCTCTTACATGAAGAAAATATAGGTAATTTTTGATTCAGTTAACCCCAGATTATAACCAATTTGGTTTACTTGCCCCAAGTTTTTAGGAAAGTCCCTTGACTGCAAAGGAACCTTCGTCAGTTTGCCTGTTCACAACTTTTAGGTCCTTTATGGTTGGTTTTGGTAGTTGCCTAGAGTTCCAGGTAGTAGTGACCAAAAATTCTTCAAGTCAGAGCCTAGATATAAGTTCTTCAGGGAGCCCAGGCCACCATTATGAAGGGTACAGGATATTGGGCTTACTGGAGTCCTAAATGTTATTTATGTGAAGATAGAAATGCCCCTACCATGTTTCTATCACATATTTTGCTACTGATATCATGATTAAAAAATATTTCTAGGGGCACCTTGGTGGCTCAGTTGGTTAAACACCTGACTCTTGGTTTCCGCTCAGGTTATGATCTGAGGGTCATAAGATCAAGTCCCACATTAAGCTCCACATGGGGTATGGATCCTGCTTGGGATTCTCTCTCTCCCCTCTCCAGGAACTACCTATCAATACACACCACACTCATGCTGTCTCTCTCCAAAAACAAAAGAATATTTCTAATACTCACTCTGCTAGTGAACAAAACCCTTGGTGTTTATCAGGTTTAAAGATAGCTGAAGACTATGTTGTAGCTGTGTCTCAAATTGGCTCTTTTATTAAGATTTTCCTGTGCTAGCTTACCACCCCTGAAGTATGTACTCCTGATTAGTGCTGATGACCAGCCAAAGAGTACCGATGAAAACTAACATGCATGTATGTATCCCTGTCTATCCTGGATAGATATTTTAAAGAAACCTACAATTTCATAACAACCACTCCTTGGAAATCTGGACAAGGTTGCATCCCACCGCACACATCTGTACTATCTCAGTCTTCCAATGAAATCAAGGTCTTTTATTAACGACAATGAGTTGTACTATAGGTAACTTTTCCTACTTTGCTCCTGTTTTGTTGCTCTGGCCCTTGTTTTGGTGGCTGGAAGCAGAGACCATTCTGTCTGGCATAGACAACAGAAAATAGCTAGTTGATAAAATAGTGATAACACTGGAAAATTCACGAGAAAAAAGCCCAGATGTTAGGGTAGAGTCCTGAATCCAGGGACAAACCCCTCATGAATTAAGTTTGTTTGCTTTTGTTAAATTTTCCCTCCCTTTTTCCAATCTCATTTGCTATCTTATGATTGATCCCCTTGTACTCCAGTATCCCCCCCATGATGGGAATTTTATATCCAGTCTAGACAATGCCTTAACTTAGAGCCACTTGTCATACCATAGCATTTTATACCATGATAGAAAGATATACTATTTCATTTTTAAGCCAGTATTGCTAATATGTGTCCCTCCATTCTAAATTAAAGGGTTAAGGGGAAAAAAATGCAATGCCACATTTTGGATCCTTCAGCTCTTTAAGGACCAAGTCCTGGTGAGGTCATGTCTTAATCTTCACAGAAAGTTTATTTTTACAGAGAAATACAATCTTTTTTTCTGGGACAGAATAGAGAGGAAGGATTTACTGTCAAAATAACTTAAATAAATACTACTAATTTTTTTTTGTTTGGTAATAGATGGATTTGGTTTTTTTAAAAATTAAAGTCAGCTGTTTAACACCTGCAAAAGATTCAGGACATATTATGTTCAATAAGTGTTAACTTTTTAAAAGGGGAAAAAAATCAGCAAACAAAAAAATTCTTAGTACAGTAAATGTTAGCATCTGAGATTCTCTCTCTGGCTTATTCATGAGTGTTACTTAGAAGTCTGTCTGAAGCTCATTAGGCCATTTAAAATCACAGGTCTATCCATATGTAGACCAAATGTTTAAGAAAGGATTGCACACCCACAAAAGAAGTAAAAGAAAAATAAAAGGCCTAACAGTTTTGCCTTGAAAGTCCCAGGGTGCATTCTATTGTCAAAGGTAATTATATTCCCCATCCCCCCCCCCCCCCCAGGGATGTTCCTTGTTTCCTGAAGTTTTATAGGGAAAAAAAAATCTTTATTTCACATTTGTTAAGTCCAAATCTGGAGGGAATTTTGACATCATTTATGATTGGAAATCACATAATTCTGCATTTTCTATGCTCTCTTTGGTTATGGTGACCATTGTTCCGAGATCCAAATATGGGATGTGTGGCCAGTGTAGCCATGGTCATTCTACCTGGGGATGGCGATCTATTAAGTAGTATAGTAAGTGAGACTCTAGGGATTGTAATGAGCAATGAAATGAAGCAGTATGTCCAGCTAATTACCATGACCCATTTCAACATCAGAGCCCATAAATTTTCTTTAAACTTAAGCAAAACTTACACTTTCCACTAGCACAAGTCAACTGAAGACTTCCTTTGGGACATTAATCTCAAAACATCCTGATCCCCCTTTGTAAATACATCTTAAGTACTGGAGACCATAAGGAGATTACATGGAAAGCTAGGGGGGAAGAGAAAAATAAATCCCCTTACTCTCCCTGGGAGGAAGGAGATAATTTCATATTTTATTTGTTTTTACCCAGCTTAAAGTAGTCTTTATTCTTTGTTCATTTTGTGAACATGGTCATAAGTTATGTTCTTCTATTCTAATTATTTGGTGTCTCCAAAAGTAAAGGAGCTAAAAAATATCTGTAGTGCAAAAATTGAAAGGATCAATTCCATTTGCATTATTGCTATTCTTCAAAAGGTTTTGGGCCTTGTTGCAATGTCTGTAGTGGAAATACGATTCCCTTTGTATTTTGTAGTTTGTCAGTTTATTTTCCTTGCTTTGTTATCAGTAACTTATTCTTCTAAAATTTAAAATTAGATGTCTTTTTTGCTTGAAATAAACCCTAGACTTCTCTGTGAGTAGAAATTTTTAATAAAAACAATTTCCCAATCATTCTGTGTAAATTTCATAAGGCTTTAATGTTGCTGTAAGAAAAGATCATTAAAAAGTTCCCAACATCACAATCATCAGGGAAATGCAAATCAAACCACAATGATATTACCTTACACCTGTTAGGATGGCTATCACGGAGAAGACAAGAAACAACACGTGTTGGCAAGGATGTGGAGAAAAGGGAATCCTACTATACTATTGGCAGGAATGTAAACTGGTGCAGCCACTATGGAAAACAGTATGGAAATTCCTCAACAAGTTAAAAACAGAGCAACCATATGATCCAGCAATTCTACTTCTGGGTGTTTATCCAAAGGAAATGAAAAGAGGATATCAAAAGGATATCTGCATTGTATGTTTATTACAGCACTATTTGCAATAATTGATATGTGATATATACACATATATCCATTTATTCCTTTTTTCTCATATATAAAATGGCTGCATAATATTCCATTATATATACATATAGTATATACATATAATGGAATATCATATATCATATATAATGGAATATTATATAATATATAATATATATTATAGTTTATATATATATATAATGGAATATTATGTAGCCATGAGAAAAAGGAAAATCCTGTCACTTGTGACCACATGGACAGACCATGAGGGCATTATGCTAAGTGAAAAGTCAGACAGAGAAAGACAAATACCGTACGATCTCACATATCTGTGGAATCTAAAAATGCTGAACTCACAGAAATAGTAGAATAGAATAACGATTTACTAAGGACTCTGGGGGGAGCAGAATTGAGGAGTCGTACATCAAAGGGTATAAACTTACAGTGAGAAAATGAGTCTGTTTTGGAAATCTCATGTACAGCATTGCATCAACAATACTATATTATATACTTCAACATCGTGAATTTTTTGTTTATTTGTTTTTAATATCAATGTTTAAACAAGTTTTGGGGCACCTGGGTGGCTCATGGATCAAAGCTTTTACCACAAAAAAGAAGTGATAATTATGTGACATGATGGAGGTGTTAGCTAACACTACGGTTTTGCAGTATATAAATGTATGAAGGCAGCGTGTTGCACACCTTAATATACACAGTGTTATATGATAATTATATCTCGATTTTAAAAGAAGTTTACAACAAGAAAAAAAAATGAAAGAAAATCAGAGCTATTTTCTTCATGTGATGGCTCTCAGGTTGAAGTAAGGGACAGTTTGCACCTGTTGTTAAACTTGAGTTAGCCCTGACACTTTCACTGATGTTGACACACAGCTGTTTGAGCAGGTTGGTTTTTCCACATGCTCACCTGTGCTCAAAACTACCTCTTTTTGTAGGGCTTCCTTGTGAAGTCAGAGGCTATGCTTCTATCTTGGGTGTTTACAAATATTCATACTCCATCATAAACCCATCCCACTGGCTCAGATGCATTTGATAGGAATGGCTGTAATAGGAAAGTGTGGAAGAAATTTGGGTTGTTTGAAGCTTCCTTTACCATGGTGGGAAGCTTCAGACCTCTTGGCCATGCTCAAAAATATTGATCAGTGTTTGATGGGTAGGTGGGTGCCTCCATTGCTTGACTCACAATTGACCCTGGTCACTTGAGAAGATAAGATGATCTTTCTAATGAATTTTAAGTTTATGGATTTATTAAGCCTATTGAGTGTCCATACGCATTCTCAGTTGGTCACTCAAGGTTCTCCCATCAGTAGTAATTACATGAGTTGGTTTAGGAACTGGCAGTCTGGTAGCTTTCTATTGTTACCGTGACAGATTGCCGCATATAGTGGCTTAAAACAACACAAGTATATTATCTAATAACAGTGTAGGTCGGAAGTCTGGCTTGGGTCTCACCAAGCTAAAACCAAGATTCAGTAGCCGGAGATGGATCACAGGAAATAAGGACATGATATGTTTGGGGACCTAATAGTCTGTGTGTGGCTATGGGATAGAGATGCAAAGCAGTGTGAGATTTTACTTGAAGTCCAGTTCTGAGATGCTAATCCAATCTTTTTTATAAAAAAAATATTTTATTTATTTATTCTTGAGAGACACAGAGAGAGAGGCAGAGACACAGCCAGAGAGAGAAGGAGGCTCCATGCATGAAGCCTGACATGGGACTCGATCCTGGGACCCCAGGATCACACCCTGGGCTGAAGGCAGGTGCTAACCCACTGAACCACCCAGGGATCCCCTAATCCAACCTTTAAAAATATTTCCGTGTAATTTTAAAAAGTCATTTTATCAAAATAATACATATACATGGTTTGAAGAAACAAGTAGAACTCATAGGTTTATAGTGAAAAGCAGCATCCTTTTGCTCCCCCCATCTCCTCTCCTGATTCTTGTTTTCTGAAAACTCTTAAAGTTGTTTCTTCCACTAATTACCTCACATTTCTAAATAACATAGTTCTGCTATCTCCTAGTGTCTTGGAATTGTAGCCATATATTTATTCTGTCCTATAGACAGTGAGGATTTAGCTGTCTGGGATCATCTCCCACACAGCTCACAACCTGTTTTTCCCCTCATCCCGTTCCACCATAATTGGTTACTGTTTTTGCCTAAATCAGTAGTCAGTGTTTACATTATTAAGAGTAGATAAATATTTCTCACAACTAAGACACATACTGTTCTATGAACATATTTTACTTTTTATAATTTTTTTCAAAGATCATTTGTGAGAAAGAGAAAGAGAGAGAGAGAGAGAGAGAGAGAGAGCATGAGTAGGGGGAAGGACAGAGGGAGAAGGAAAGAGAGAATCTCAAACAGGCCCTGAGATCATGACCTAGGCCAAAATCAAGCACTGGCCATTTACCTGACTGACCTGAGCCACCCAGGCCCACCTTCATTTTTCTGAATTTAACAGCTGACCTATTTATCCATTTCTTGGTTTTCTGTGTTTGTAGTAGTAATTCACACCTAAATTCTCATTGGAGTTGTAAAACTCCATTGTAAGATGAACAACAATAACAACAAAACAGTTGATCTATCAGTGAGTATTTACCTAACAACATGCATCCTATTGCTCTGATTTTTAGATTAATTCTCTCTAGTGCTGCTATTCAAATGACTTCTTAAAGCTTCTCTGCATCATCAGTTTGGTGCTATTTTCTAGAACCCTGTCTTCCTATCAGTAAAAAAGACAAAAGGGACATAATATTGTTGAAACTTTGCCTGTTGGAAAAGCTTTTTATTTTATTTTCACCTTTTGTTGTTACTTGGTTAGGTGCTACTCACTGTCTTCTGTCTCAGAATTGCTGTTGAGATGCCTAATGCCATAACACATCTTTACCCTCCTTGTGTTTACTTTCCTCCCTAGAAACTTCCAGAATACTCTTTTTTATATTTGGTGGCTGAATATTTATCAGTGGTGGTGTCCTAGTGTAACTCATCATTTATTCTGCTGAGTGAATATTCACAGACTCATTAATCTGGAGGTTTTCTTGTATTATTTCTTTGCTGATTTCATAGTCACAGCTTACTCTTTCTTCTCTAGATAGATCATCTCAGTTTTCTCTCCTAGTTTCTGTCTTTGTCTCTTCCTTCTATAATTCTACCTTCAACTCACCTATTGAATTGTCTGTTCCCATAGTCTCTTGTTCCCTCAGTAAGAGAGCATCATGGTGTTTTGTTTCGTTTTGCTTTAAATGGATGCAATGAGTAAATTGAATAAATGTGTTATAGTTATTTACATTTTTCTTTTGGCCCCTGGTTGCCTATTTCCATTGTTTCCCTTTTTTCTTGTTTGCCTAATTTTGTCTCTACTGTTATTTTGAGGCGATATAATGTAGAGATTAGAAGCATGGGCTCTGGTTCCAAATTGAAAGATTGTGAAACTGGCCACACCACTTTACAGCTTTTGACCTTGACCAAGTTACGTAGTCTTTAGGTACCTGTTTCCTTATGAAAAAATGAGAATGATAATGGTACTTACCTTATAGAGTTGTTATGATGACTAAAATAAATTTATATGTATGTGTGTAAAACATGAATACTACATGTAAAGGATAAAGTGAAGCAACACAATTTTCATTGTGTAAAAAAAGAAAATATGCTTTGAATGATGCTTAGCACATAGAAATATAGTCATGAGTATCTATTCATATTAAAGAAGATGACACTAAAAGGCTGGCAGGAATCTTGTGGCTGAGGGCAGGTCTTGTGGACTGATTGCTTTTTGAATGCCGGCTGATAAGAAGACTCTTTCCGTGGAGGACCCCAAATATCAGCATCTACAGATCTATTCTCTTGGTCCATTCAGTACTTGAGAGAGCAATCCTACAAATCTCTGCCTGTGGGTTTTAAGCCTGAGCCAAGTTGAAGAAGGACACTAGGGAATCTCATGATTGCCACACAGAGTTTACTTAATTGTCTGGTTTCCTGCATGGAATATCACTTTTGTGCTCAGCTGTGGATCGTGTTCCGCCTCTCCAGAAAGTGTGGGGAGAGGCAGTCAACATCGATTATCTGCAAGTCCTTGGTTTACACCTTTACCCTGCTCCTCCACCTTTTCCAGATTGCTGGTGCCTCTGGTTCCAGGGTTTTGCAGCTTAAACATGCTTGCTCCTCACTGTTCCACCTCCACTCCATAGTTGCAACTTTTCCCCATCTCTAAGTTAATGACCACCCATCCACTGCATTTTCAGCCTACAAAATGTTGCTACCATCTCTCATCTTCTGTCCTTCCTTCATCTCTTAGTCCTTTTAGGTTTATCCATTAGAAAACTCCTTCCCCTATCATTTTCATGGAGAATTGGAAGGGAGTGATAATAAATATTTGTGTTCAACCTACCATGTCTAATTGCCCTTTTCCAAGCAAGGCGTGGCTCCATTGGTGGAGGACAAGGGACGGGGAAGCAGAGATCTGACACCAGTGGACCCTTGATTATGAGCAGCTATCTTTGGTTCTGTCTTATTTTCCCTGATATTGGTAGACTCTGCTGATGTAATGTTTATGATAAGAGAAACAATGACAGACTAGGTTATTTATCAGTTAGTATTTACTGAAAGACATCCATCCTGGAGCTCTTTATCCCATTGCTGTACTTCGGATTAATTCTCTATTTGTTTTGTTCAAATGACTTTTTGATGCTTCCCTTCATCATCAACCTATGGTGACTTCCAGCTTTACTCCAGCTCCCTCGCAGAGTTGCAGGTAAAATTTCCTTTAGCTCTTTTAGTAGTTGATGTCAGTCGCTTTTCTGCCTGCAGTGCCTCCTAGCTTTGTCCAGTAGCTTCTTTGCAGCCTCACAGCTTATGCACCTCTTCTAACTTCTATGTTCCTTCTTGAGGAGCTCAGGAGCAACCACATTCCTCTTTCACACCCTCAGAGTTCCATGGGGAACTGGAATGGGGATGCCCATGCTTTTTTCTTCCCATGAACACTATGTTATGCTACAACCACTTGATGCTCTGTTGGCATGGGCTGCTGCAACAGATTTCCCTCCTTCAGGAGGGAGAAGCAAGCACTAGCCTCTACTTTTGATTGTTTTCCCCACATATACCTCACAAGATTATGTTGAACTCCTTAGGAACTCTGTCATGGGGAGCCTTTTAAGGGCATCCTAAGGGAATCTTCTAGCTTCTATAAGCCAGCAGGTCTCAAGCAACGTAGAGGTGGCTATCCTTGTGAATAGTGAGGATAAATTATTCTTGTTCATTTTATGTGTGTGTATTTGGAATTCTAGGCTCAGATATGTTTTGCCCATGAACTTATTTACCAAGGAAGTCATTTGATAATATGGAGCTAATCATCCTTCCATAAAATTTATTGGACATTCAAGATGTTAAGGCCTACCTGGCAGGTGTTATAGAAATGTAAAAAATCTTGGTAGTATTTTTAGTGCTTATAGTGAGTAAATATTAGTGCTGTGTAAGTAATGACCTTTGCCTTCCATGGTACGATGAATCTTGATCCAACAGACTTAACCTTCTTGCTCATGTCCATATGGCAATGGATCCCATTAGAAACTCCATCTCCCTCTCTTACCAAAATTCCAGCTGGATCTGCAGAGTCCAAAGAGGTCTCTGTTGCCAGAGATCTAAAGTGAGATGCTTCAAGATCTATTAGCCATTGTGCTTCTGAGTTCCAGTTTGTCCCAATACGTTAAAAACTAGGTATTATTCCCAATTACCGCAATAGTTGCTATGGCACTTTTATTTATTTTGAATTTATGTTTGTCCCAAGATACCATTAATAATAAAAAATTAAAAACAATTTCCAAAGCCCCAAAGCAGTTATTGCTAAACAATAGATTATCATCAAATCATTAAAATGTATATATTTCAGAGACAATAGCAAGATATAAAATTTCGAGTGTACTTTAATCACAATTGTAGTAAAAGTAACATACAAGATAAAAAAATTGTGGAAGGGAAAAATATACTCAAATGCTAATATTAATTGTGTTTGGGAATGAGATTATTGGTAACTTTTACCCTTTTAAAAATTTTTTCTGCATGTTCCAAATTTACTATAATAAAATTTTATTTTTTTTAGTTTAAAAAGAATTTACAAGTAAATAATTTGCATTTAATATATAATGTAACTTATCACATAATAGTTTATATGATAAAATGCATTTACCTTAAAATTGGCATATTTGTAGATGAGATTAAGTGTTTAAATTCTATTTTCATATTTTCAGGAAACTTTGTGGGGAGTAAACATTTTAAGGTTCCACTGTGGAATTCTGAAATGGAATGGATTTACCTAAAGGCTAATTTATGGGACTTTGGGGCCGGAGTGGGAGTTTTATACATTGTCTCCTCCTTGTAGTTTGTCACTGAAGGAAGGAAAGGAAGAAATTTACTTTGAGGCAAAAGACCTAACTTTACATTTCTTTAAAAATTTACTATAAGCAAGACTTTCTCAGAAAGCCACAGACTGATCGTCATGTCTTCCAGTTCCCACACCCTGCATTTTTCTCTCTGTGTTTACTCATTTTAAGCCTATCAAGTAATTGAAAAAGCAGACTCTGCTGGAGCACACATCTCATTGTTCTAGAAAAGATTTGAATGTCCAGTTCATGGCAAGTAATGGGTCTCCAAATTCTGGAGAAAATAACAATAATGGGAAGGCAGGGTTTGTTTGTTTGTTTTTAATCTTTTTATGTCTGAATTCACTAAAAAAAATCATAGATTTTCAAGCAAAGAAAGAGCAATATAGTTTGTTTAGAATGTCACTCTCAACGGATAAGAAAGATCATTATGAGGAACTGCCCAATGAAATAATTTAACAACCTTAATGGAGTAACTATCCTCTCTGATTTTAGATGGAGCCTTTCTGCTGTTGGCTTGCTGGCCCTCCACAAAGACAACACTTTCCCTTGATCCATAGTTTGTTCCTTCTCACTGTGTGAAAGGCATCATATAGTAAAGGCAGGGGAACTTCTTGGAATTGGAATCATGGCATGATATGAAACCATGGCAGAAGGATCATTTCTTATAAATAGACCAATCTGTTTGCTGCAACTCACATTCTTGTAGCAAACTCTGCCAGACATTTCTCATTTAACTGACTAGCTGGGGTTCAGAGGATGGGCTGGAAGGTAAGGAAGTGGGTAGGGAATTGGATGGAAGAGAATGATACAGAGTGAATGATGAGGATTAGCCGCGCATATTATTTTACTCAGGGTCCTCTCCTCCTTAATTCCCATGGTCTACCCCTGTGGATTTTCCACATTTAAGCAATAAGTAGCCACTGTAAATTACCACTTAATAGGATCAGTTCCTCATGTCAGAAATCTAAAGTGTTCCAACAGAAAGGGAAGTTAATATTTTGCTTTTACTTTCTGAGGATTGATGCATATGGTCACCATACTCCAAAGAGTTTCAAATTCATATTTAGATAAATGGATTTGTTCTCTTATGCATTTGAAATAGGGAATCTTCATATTTGAGCCCTTACTGTTGAGTTAAAAAAAAAAAAAAAACCCAACTATGCCAAAAACATGTGGAGCTTGGGACATGGGCCAAGATGGTAAACATAATGGTTACAATTTGGTTGTCTGCGACTGTTACCTTAAAGCTCTTTTTAAAACTTGTATTTACAGTATCATTATATGTATGAACAAGACCATTTTTGTGATGTGAGCTGACTTCTGTTCAAAAGAGAGTTTAAAACAAAATGTTGCAGACTTTAGCTTTTCTATTCAGTCTCCTTTAAATATGCTCCATAAATCAAATATTATTGTTCTTAAGTGCTGATTTCTTCCCTCTGACTAATTAAGTTACACATTAATTATTGAAATGCTACATTTTCATAGGTCTTACTGTAAGTCACATCAATGAACTAATAAGAGAGATTCATCCATACACACGTTTAAGCTGGAATCTTTAGGAGGACCTAAGATTGTGACCAAAAGTCACTGACAAGGCCTGTTTCTCCTCCAACGGCAAAGACAATAGTCCATCAAGATGGAATATACTTAGGCCTTTTGCATTTGGCTCTCTGATTTTTTTCTTGGAGGTCGAAGAGGAGGACTTAGGAAAAACTGAGATTCGAACTGCCTATTATTAGAGAACTGAGGATCTCAAAGAATACTGATGAAATCTGTAGGAATGTGGGGGTCAGGAAACAAAGCTAAATGAAGTCTTGGGGTGACCTGGACCTGTCCTTGAGGATGCCAGAAATCACGTTTATGTTTCGGTCGATCAGCATTGCCTCATGTAAGATAAAATGAATGTGAGTTTGTGGTAGACTCCAAAAAACTGATTAATTTACTTGAGCGACTTACTGAAATAAGACCAGAAGTTTTCTTCTGACAGCCAGATCATAATCAGAAGCCATGCTGTTTCCTGATTGTGAAATATCACAGCCATAGGGGTCTGGAAAGAGTCAAAATCAACATCATCCATAATTCTCCCCAGAAGGCAGGCCCAGCTTTCTGGTGAGAGTGGAATCAGAACAATCATGTTAGACATATTAAAATTTTAATGGAGCCAAACCAAGATAGCCTGCTATATCTACACCATAATGGTGATGACTTTTTCGGTGGGCCCAGTAATATTAAAGTCCATTGGCTTAAGATCCTACACCCAGGGGCACCTGGGTGGCTCAGTCAGTTAAGTGTCTGTCTTTGGCTCAGGTCATGATCCTGGGGTCCTGGGATTGAGCCCTGCACTGGGCTCCCTGCTGAGTGAGAAGTCTGCTTCTCCATCTCCCTCTGTCCCTCCCCACTTTTGTGCTCGGTCTCTCTCTCTCTCTCTCTCTAAGAAATCAATAAAATCTTTTAAAAAAAAATCCTACGGCCATCTCCACACTAAGGTCCCATTTGGTATCAGGTTTGTGGCATTCAAGTCAAATGGTTATCTCCCTCTCTTAGACTCTGCTTGAAGGGATTCTCCTAAAACCTGTCATTATAATTCACTTTTATCCAAACTTTCAACAGCTACATTCCTCTGCTCTAAGAAGAAATAGTGTGTGGGTCGAAGAGGAGAGGAGGAATATAAAGAGAAGAAAATGTGTGCAAAATTTAAGAGCGACACAAAAATTTGTCAGATGTGCACCATGTAGCAAAGATGTTTATACTCCTTTCTCATTTGCTTCTTCTAACAATACTGTCTGTTTCACAGATGAAGAAACAAAGGTTTATAAGGGTCTTGCATATGGTCACATAGCTAGGAGGTGACCAAACCAGAATTTGAACCTAGATCTCTCTGATATCAAAAATTATACTCATTCTCACTACACCAGCTCTGCTTCGCCCATGGCAATTCGCCCAATGGTTTTTCTCAATAAGCCCTGTTGAGTGGCTATTACATCTCAAGAGTATATTAGGTACTGAACAGAGAAAGATTATGATTCAGTGTGCTAAATGCAATAGGATTAGGAGAGATTGAAGAATGCAAAGAAGGTAACAGTGTTGCCTTGCAAGGGGACACAGATGTTCCTGTGGACTAGGAGAGCTGCAATGAAGTGTGACATCTGCCTTCCCCTAAAAGGAGGGGTAGGAGTTTTTTGGGTTAACAGAGCAAACAGCTGGGGAGCAGGATAGGGAAAAGAAGAAGGTATTCCAGGTCTAGAAAGAACAGCAACAGAATGCATTGGAAAGCTTGAAGGTCCTGGTTTTCCAGGCTTCCATGGTACAGCTACTGAGAATGCAAGAGGTGTCTTTGAATGAGGGGATACTGGACAATAAAAAAAACAAAAACAAAAACAAAAACAGAGCCATGAAATTGGTGGATGTTGCACACACTTTTACTGACCCAAGAACAATTCAGAGCCTCAATTACTGGCAGGGGTAGTGGCACAGGAGGGAGGGTCCCAGGAGAAAGATGGGTATGGATAGGGCTTAGGCACCAACAATAACCTTCCTTTTGAAATCCTGAGAGAGGGGCACCTGGGTGACCCAGGTGGTTAAGCATCTGCCCTAGGCTCAGGGTTGTGATCCCAGTGTCCTGGAATGGAGCTCCAAGTCGGGCTCCCTGCTCAGCAGGGAGTCTGCTTCTCCTCCCTCTGTTCCTCCCCCCCCAACCCATGCTTTCTCTCTCTCTCTCTCTCTTTCAAATAAATAAATAAAATCTTTATTAAAAAAAAAATCCTGAGAGAACTTGCCAGGCCTCTTTGCCTTCCAGAAGTCAACGGATGAGTTGACTCATTGGGTAAAATGCTACCAGTCACAGACTAGGTGGCGATAAGTGTACATCTTTGGGAAGGCTGTTGGGAAAGAGGAAGGAGGAAGGCTTTCAAATAGTCATGCTTTGGGGCCAAGTGTTAAGGAAGTGACCTGAATAAGCTGAGGTCAGGAGAGTTTTGATAGTGGTCATATTTGTAATCACACCCTATCACCCCT
Source organism: Canis lupus familiaris (assembly GCF_011100685.1). Taxonomy (NCBI): domain Eukaryota; kingdom Metazoa; phylum Chordata; class Mammalia; order Carnivora; family Canidae; genus Canis; species Canis lupus. Next base: position 9,317,525 of record NC_049239.1, on the reverse strand, counting down.
CTTCTAAGTGCTCTGGGGAGAGGAATGGAATTGCGGAATGCACCTTAGGGGGTCATGGAGAGTTTTTTAACCCCTGTCCCTCGCAACTGTTTTATTTTCTTCATTAGGAAAGACCAACTCTTCCTCCCCACAGTCACGTTCTCAAATACATTACATAGTGGAGCTTGGGCTTTGGCCTGAGAATAGGTGATTCCAAGTACTGTCTCCACCATTGATGAACTGTCCATTCTTGAGCAAGTTCACTTACCTATTAAATCCTCACCTTCCCATGTGCGAGCTGAAAATGATGGATAGCGCTTGCCTCACAAGGTCTGTGTGAGGATGCCGTCAGAGAAGGAGAGCCAGAATTGAGGGTAGGCTTAAAATATTTCAGGCACTGTTCTTTCAAGTTGCTTCACAAGTATTCACTCATTCACCGTTTGATACCATGAGGTGGGTGCCATAATTATGTCCATGTAACAGAGGAGGAAGCTGAGGAATACGTTTCCCAAAGTCACACAAGTATCAGAGCTGAGATCTGAACCCAGACCTTTGGCCCGCAAAGGTCACACTGTTTTGCTCCCATGCTATACTGACTCTCATTGAGTTTAAAGCGTTTGGGCACATGTTCTGGAAGATATAATCCTGGAATAAAGATTAGCCAACTTTTTAGAGAGCCTGGCTTTTTTTCTGGAGCCTGATGTCCAGCATACTCCTTGGTATTACAATTTTGAAAATTTCATCTTACCTCGATGACACTTTAATGGAAACTCACTTCCTCTCAAATCCTAGTTACTATATGCGGTTAAAATATTACTCTTTCCACGATCTGGAAGGATCTAAGGAGTTGGTATACTTTTCAGTTGCTGTTTTAGGACAATATCATTCCGACCTGTGGAAAATAGGAGTCAGCATATCAAGCCGCCACAAAAACTTGGGTCTGCCTTGTTCTCACCACACTTTTTGAAAACATTCCCACAGCTCAAACAAATTAAAGATGTCATTTTCCACGGTATAACCGACACATACCTGGATGTTTCTTGGGGGTGCATACTCCCATAAGCACCCGTCCATCCGGGTTGTATCAGCCATTGTCTTCAACAGCCACCTCCAGATGTTGTAAAAATTGGAATCTTGATGTTGACCGGCTGCCATTTTTGTTTTCCATTTTGAAGATTTCTGTCAAAGGTCCCAAGTGTGAATGAGGAAGATTACCTTTCATCTCAAACCTACCAACTTCTTTCCATGCTGCAGAGCGCTGACGCAGGAGAAAGCTCAGCAAGGATGTCAGGTCTGCCCTCCCATATCTATCATGGTTTGCAAAGCATATGAGCAGGCTCTTGGCAAAACCCCGAGGAGGGGAACTTCTCCAGCTGTAGCTCTAGCCTGCCATCCCTCCCTTGAACTTGGCACTTAATGAATCGGTCTTGGCTTGTTTGCTTCTCAGAGTCAGGCTGGAATAAGCTTCATTCTCAATGTAGGGCTTTTAGGTTTTGTCTCTAGTATTTCCTTTGCAATAGAAATTTTATTAACATTCATAAATAAAGTTTTCCACATACTGTCATCTATCTCTCTTCCACCTAACTTATCCCAGATTTTCTGGGGATTGTCTGAAAATGATCCACATTGTTAGTGAACAATTTCCACATTGTTCTTCCTGATTTCTAAACAGAACCCTGCCCTTGGTGAAGTCAACGAGAAAAGATGGGAATCTGTCCTCTTTTGGTCTTGCTGAACAAACAAGACAAAAAGGACATAAAACGATTTTTGCCATCAGTGGCCAGATTTCTCTTTTTAGAAAGTGTCACTGCCTCAGAAATGGTGCTGCCCTTTCTAAGATAAAATTAGCACCTTGCCTCGAGAAGTAGCAGGGTGAATCGGGACAGCATGCCTGGAGACATTTTCGGAGGGAAATTAGACAAGTCTGATACCACTGGGTCACCTGGTCATTTGGTGGCTTTGGTCGGAAAGTCAGATACCTTTGTGCTGACCACCTCCTTTGTTTTATGACAGAAGCCTCGGTTTCAGGAAAGATTAAAGTCGGCATTGGACATGAGATGAGTACTTGGGAGGTGTTGCTGGGGGTGGAGGTGGGGGTCGAAATTGCCATCTGCATTGAGCAGCCCACACAAAATCGCCCCCAGTTAAGAAGCCCTGCATCAAGGAGATGCTGAGACAGGCCTGGAGAGGTTGAGCAGCTTTCTAAGGTCTCCTGGCTGGTAAGTGGCAGAGCTGGGTCTCTAAGCGCTCTTCCGAGTACAAAGTGCTCGTCCACGACTCCACGCAGCCATCCTCTTTCTTCTCTCTTTTCTGTCTGACATCATACATCTTCATGGGCATTTGCTTAGTGTACTGTATGCACACCTGCAGGAGCCCATGTCCAGCAAATACCTGTTAATATTTCGAAGCACTCTTAAAAAAAAAAAAAAAAAAGAACCCCGAGATTGTTTTCACATTTGCATGCCATTCTTGCCCAGGGGCCACACTAATCTCTGAACTGTTCCAATTTTAGTATACGTACCTCTGAAGCAAATACTATTTCAAAGCACTCCTAGAGTAACTTTGCATTGCTTCTTAGACACCACCGGACAGGAATCGTGGAAAAAGAAATATATATTTGTGTCATTACAGTAGCTGTCGCCGAGCCAATAGGTGCATCGAGTGCATTTGAATACAAGTTCAAACTAGGAGTCCCCATTGCAGACAGCCCCTCAATTCCTAGCGGGGCTCCGCTTCTCACCGTCCAGGCTGTATCTCCTGTTTGGACTCGTGGACCATCCCAATCTCCAAGGGATAAATTAAACAATGTGAAAAGGTTTCTTCCCTACACGCTGTTGTGAAACAGAAATGACACCCAGAGCCATGGCTAGCCAATTGTATCTTTTGTTTTCCTTCCCATCCTGTAGTCATTATCAAAACTTCCAACCTCCGAGCTCCAGCCTCCTGTCTGAAACAATTAAGCCTCCAGGAAGACGTGGGAATGCTAATCGACTGAATGTTGTGTTTCATTCAGTCCTGGCTGTTGACATCAACTCTTCATGCTCAGCTACATTGTCTTTGTTACTTCATAAACACATGAATATTTATTACTGTGGGGGAGAACACGCTACTGTTCACGATGACTGCAGCTGAATAACTGGTAATAAACATGAGAGATTAACAGGACTCAGGAGAGGAAGCAGTTCAGGGATGGTAAACCAGGGTCTGCGGAATGTTAAAACCACTGTCATCCAAGGAACAGCTAAAAAGTTAGAGATGTGCAAGAGGATGTTGTGTTGGCAGAAAATAACCAAGGAGAGTTTTAGATTATAGTGTGTAATTAGTGTGTAATTAGCATTTGCATAAATCTCCATACCAGGGTATTCTGTGGATAGTAGTAGCACAGAACCAAAACACACACACGGGCACACATACACAGCTAAACAAGCTCAAGAAAAGTATATCCGTGTGCTCATCAGTTAAGATCTGCCTCAACACTCATCTCCATGGCTAAGTCTTCCCTGTTTCCCCTACAAAGAGCAGCTGGCCGTGCACTCAGACCCGGACGACTCTCCTCTGTTTATGAATCTGTTACTCCTCTTGACTCTAGACCCCTCTGGCTCCTCAGTTTAGCTGGTTATTTCTTCCATAATGCCTGGTGGATGCGTGTATGTAGTAGATAGTCAAGACATGATGGCTAAATGAATAGAGATTGGTCAAGGGAAGAATGATGTGGTCCAGTGTTACTTAATAACTGGTAACCTGCACCAGGCACTGTGCTAGGCTCTGAGGAACATCTCAAAGCACTTTTGGCCTTTTTTGCCTAGGGTCTGAGGTGATGGGTAGGACTGCACCTCATTGCAGTAGATCCATTTGTTTAGCTGGTCAGCACGCTCTTTCCTCAGTTCTCACAAGTGCCAGACATTTGTCAGAACTCTGAGGCCACAAGTAGAGATGTGAACACGAATTACTATGCAGTCATTAACGTTGTGCTTGAGGAAGGGATTCTAAAACTCAACCTGGCACTCAGGCAAGACTTCCCAGGTCACATGAGCTGAGTCTTGAAGGGCAGGTGGGAGTTCCTGGGGTGGGCATTCAAGGCAAAGCGCAGCATGAGCAAGTTTTGGGGATGGGCAGAGAGCGTAATGGGGAACCAGTGGTCAGCATAGCCGGGGCAGGGTGGCATCAGGGCCTAGAGGCCACGGGAGAGGGAGAGGCCATGTCCGTTGAGTGAGTCCTGCGGGTTCAGGTGGCCTGAGCTGAGGCTGTTCGAGCTGCCAGGGACAGGGAGATGGCAGGGGCAGCTTAGTGGCTCAGAGTGCAAACAGCAAAGGTGAGGGGTTGGGCTCACCCCTGATGTGAGGCTCCAGAATCTTCCAGAGTATAGACGCGTTAGCACGGGTCCACCTGTAAGCAGAGGGCAGGCTCAGGGCCAAGAGGTACTCAGGCTGCAGCCTCCACCGGGGCAGGCCTCCTCACACGGTCCGCACAGAAGAGGAAGAAGCAATGGCACCTGATTGTTTGCACGGCACGTTCACAGGTGCTTGGAGTTATACCTATCAGGATATCAACATTATCTTTTTAAATAGCTTACTCTTTTTCTCTTGGACTTGTTCTTTGGTTTCAAAGTCAACTTTGTCTAATTGGTTGCTAAGATTGTCCCTAGCATTCAGTTAGGGTTGAAGCATTACATTTTACTATCCAAATAATTGGTGAGTTAAAAATACTTCCAACAGTTTATGACTCATGCTTTTCAACTCATAGATGAGGAAAACCAAGGTGGGTGACTGTGAATGCCTGTGATTTCTGTACAGGCTGAAGTGCCAGGAAGTTCTAAATGTGATTTCTGGCCTGCTGGGAAGGCCCTGACACTCCCAAGTTATCCCAGACTTTCTGGCTGTGCCTGAAATTAATTAGAGCCACATCCACTGGGTTCAAGTATTACCTGCAGTGACATAAAACATTTTAAGTTCCTATCAATCAGACAGTTTATGTGTTTGAGTGATCTGGGAGTATAGGTTTTGACAGGCAGGAGTTGAGGTTGAGAACCAGGGGTTATGGAATGAAGGGCAATGCTAAGATTTACCTATTTTGCAATTTTATCAGATTGATTCAGGTTTTTTTTTTTTTTAAGATTTTATTTATTTATTCATGAGAGACACAGAGAGAGAGGCAGAGACACAGGCAGAGGGAGAAGCAGACTCCCTGCAGGAAGCCTGATGTGGGACTTGATCCCGGGACCCTAGATCACCCCCTGAGCTGAAGGCAGATGCTCCACCCGTGAGCCACCCAGGTGCCCAGATTGATTCAGTTTGGTTTAACTTGCCAAATATTTACGGAGCGCGTGCTGTATGCAAGATGGATGCAGTGCCGTGTCCTCAAGCCATCCAAGATGGGCCTCACATGCTCCTTGTCCTCCAGGAAGTTTCTGGCCTTGAGGGTCACTAAGATGAGTGACAAGTTACAGGGAGGAGCTTATCTTGTGCTAAGAGCAGCTGTTAAGGGGAGCACGGGGGGGAGAGTGAGTAGGCATGTGTGTTCAGGTAAGAGAGGTCATGACTTGGGGAGACAGGGAGCTCAGGCCATGTACCGTGACAACAGCTCAGCCGATATAGAAATGGGACCTTTGGCAGGTTATGCAGACCTCAGACTTGGCTGGCTCATCTGCACATTAGGGATGACAAAGTTTCCTCTCCTCGCTCAGAGGTTTGTTATGAAGGTCAAACAAATTACCTAATGTTAAAGAACTTGAAATCTGTAAAGTGTGTATTTCATTATTTAATTGTTAGCAGAATCAGAATTGGAACCCGGATTATTTGATTTAACCCCCAAGCCACTGAAACTCAGAACCTTTTTTCTTTCTTTTTCTTTCTCTCTCTCTCTTTTCTTTCTTTCTTTCTTTCTTTCTTTCTTTCTTTCTTTCTTTCTTTCTTTCTTTCCTTCTTCTTTCTTCCTTTTTTAAGGTTTTGTTTAATTATTCATGAGACACACAGAGAGAGACAGAGACACAGGCAGAGGGAGAAGCAGGCTCATGCAGGGAGCCTGACACGGGACTCGATCCAGAACCCTGGGATCACAATCTGAGCCAAACGCAGATGCTCAACCACTGAGCCACCCAGGCATCCCTTGGAGCCTTTCTGAAATATTTTTTCCCCCTTTTCAGTGGACTTTCCTTTATTGGAGAAATCTCTGTGGTTGCTGTAGGCAGCTGCATGTGTCTCTCAATTTCTAGGGGAGGGTAGAACAAGGACAAAGCAGATGATGCCACTGATAAGTGTGGGTGAAAGAATTCTAAACTATATGAGTCAAACACAATCCCTGGGCCTCTGAGATGCGTGAACCTCTTGAAAGCCTGCCTTACACTCTGCGTCTTAAATGACACAGTGCATGGCCATTAGCTACACGGCTCTGCTCTCACATCGCCGGTCCCATCTTTGGCCTGGGGACTCTGAACACATTCAGGAGAACCTCTCTTTTCCTTAGGGGATGGGTCTTTCAGGCCTTGGCTGCACGGGATCTGACATTGCAGGAGTTAAGTGGTCAAGAAATGTGAGACCTAAGCATTGAATCTACTCAGGGAGAATCCATCATGGGAAGCATCCCCAATAGGCTATTGTAGTTTGAGTAACTTGGAAGGCTGATGGAAATAGGCCAATCATGCTATCTGGGATTTTTGAAGAGTTTTCCATTTGTTTTGCTTCAGATCGGTGAGTCCCTATTTTTGTTGCGGCTGGAAATGGACAGATGTCAGAGGGAAGGCTCTAAGACTTTGCCTTGTCTCAGAAATCACATGAAAGAAACCTGGGTACCGACTGTGTCGATGGTCTTATATCTGAGTTACAGCCCCGGTCCCAGTAGATGCTTTTCCTGACTTCAAGGGCAATGCATCAGGTAGTAGGGGCTACTTCCTGGGCAGGTAATACATTTTGTGGGATACCACCCAGGAGGTGGGGGGGATGCACAAAGATGCCTCTGTTTGCTGTCCGACTTCTGCAGTGTATCTACAGTGGGAACTTGTGAAGACTAGGTCTGGTCACCTGCAGCCAGTCACTGAGAAGAGAGCCACCAGAGAAACCAAACCAAAGCTGCTCACATCCCCTCGAAAAAGCTTCCTGCAGCAACCCCGGCCTGAAGATTGCAATCAAGGGTCGGGCCTGGGAGGGAAACTTCTCCCCCACCCCCCCACCCCTCCCGCCCCCCCCGTCCCCCCTCTGGTCTGGCTGGTAGTAGCCTGCTCCAGCCCTGGCTCCTTTTATCATTCCTTCCTTTTATAGTTGCTTCAGGAAAGCCCCGGGCCTCTGAGGCTGCCTTCCACCCCCATCGGAGATTTTAAATGTGAGGACAGGAAACGTTTGTTCGGCTTCGTCATGTTCTGACACTGTTGCCCACTCCCCCTCCCACGCACCCTCATTTGGTGCCTCCTGAAAAGTTCTGCCAACGTGAAGCAACCATCTTTTAATGTGGCTTTGGCTGAACTTGTGCTCTAGGAAGTGAGTGTGGCGGGGCACCCCAGTCTCGGCCAGGCCGGCCCCCCGGAAGGCTGAGCTCACCCACCGCGGCAGCACCCGGAGGCCCGGGCGGCCTGGGCCATCTGTGACGGGCACTGGGTGCCCAAGGGCCCAGCACGGCCTGGGCAGGGCAGCCGGCGGCTCCCACGGCCCCACTGGGCTGCTCGCGGGCCCTGACTGCTGCCTGCCTCTGGAAAGGCAGGTGTCCGGAGAAGTCATTGTACGTTGGCCCTGGGCATAGGATTTGCCGGATGATTATCTGGAAGATGACAGGATGTTTTTTGAGGAAACCGAGGTATATATACAGGGATGGATTGCTCAGAGCTCCCAAACCATTTGGGCACAGAGGGAAGGTGCATCTCAGATCTCCTTTCGACCGGATTTCATCCCAGCAGCTGCATTGGGTAGTGAGTGATTTTCCTCGTCACTGTTGAGAAGGCCCAGCCCAGTTGGGGAAGCGGACCATGCTGTGCCATCTTGCCACAGTTCCACCAAGAAGTTCTGTGTCGTGGGCGAGTGGGGGCCTCCCCGCTGCCTTTCAGGGGAGGAAATGGACTTGTAGGAGTTTAAGTAGGAGTTCAAGTACTGGTTGGAGCCACACAGCAAGTTAAAGAGAGGCAGGTTCTAAAAGCTCAGCCTCAGGCCTGGAGGCCCCGGTACCCCTCTGGGCCACTCTTAGGACCCCTCGCTGACCCACGCTTGTCAAGGCGAAGCGCTGGAAATGCCTCAGAGACTCAGACGACTGTAAGACCCACCTGGGTTACATCATCACAGGATGTGATTCTCACTTTGTCATCAGCCCTTTATGTAAACCCAGCCAAGCACTGGCTTCCCAAAATAACCCTCACCGCCACCAGAAGCCCGAGCCTTCTGCGGGAGGCAGGGCCCTCTGAAGGCAGCCAGGTCTCCCTCGGATTGTCTAGGTGGCAGTAGAGAGATAATTATCAATGACCGGATTGCTCTCGCGCCTTTACTGTTTCCCTGGATGGGCAGGCAGGCTGCAGAGCAAGTTTAGAAGAAATTTAAAATCCAGCTTCCGACTGTTGATTCTGTTGAGATATTTTTCCCAACGTGAAAGGGACTTGGCACTGTTTCAGGTGAGGGAAATAATAGAGTGGAAAACACGTTTTCATGTGACTTTTCTGTAAAACCATCAAAGTGGAGAAAACCACGTTAAATCATTATTCACTACCTCCAAAAGCCACAAATTACCTTCTCAGCTTTTTGGGCTGTAGGCATCTGTCTGCTTTTCCTCCCCCGTGTGCTCAGCATTGCCGTCTGGAGCACATGCTGTTGGTACGTTAGATTTATGTGTATTTTTAAAGGCACTGAGTCCACCTCACTTTAACCTTCTTTGCTTTTGGGGGTCAACCTACTGTAAAGCTACTTGCAGTTTCACGGTCATCTATCAACATGAGGACTCCGTGTTTTCAGGGTCAAGACGACTGTCGAGCAAGGTGTTTTTATTAATGCCCTACAAGCACCCACGTGGGGTTCCCAGCACTGTAAAAGATCACTGAAATGGCTTTACCTGGGCCAATTCCTTATCCTGTGGGGCCCTCACCTGTAAACCAGAGCTAAGCATGGAATGTGTTACGGTCAAAGACCATGCTGCTCTCAAGCCAGCCCATACGGTGTGCAAAAAGATTCTGGCTAGAGGCAATTTTTTTTTTCCATACACCTAACAAAGAAAGCCATTCTATCATTCCTGCCCTCTTTTGTGACTCCAAGGGAAAACATCGAAGTAATATCTACATAGAGTATTATAAAAAAGAGAAATATGCAAGATGGGGGCACACAGAGAGAAAGAGAGAGAGAATGAACATGTATGCCTATCTGTATCTACCCTCTCCATGAGTGCTGGCAGTTGCCCACACCAAATCTGAGCCCTAACTCTCTGTAAATACTCAAGTGTCTTTGGAGATTGGAAGGATTGGAGGTGCTATCTTGCAGAGTAGATTTCCTGAAAAATGGTAAGTTCCTTCCATAATGTGGGGAAAGAGACCCTAGTATAGTTTAATCACTTGCCCAAGATCACCCTGGATAATGATTTTATGAGGATGATGAGAATTCTACTCTTAGCTCCAAGAGCTAGCAACAGAGCAAATACTCTTTCTCCTCCTTGGTACCCAGGTAACTGATAATCCAGGTCTCTATACTCATAATCCAGGAGGTCATTCATCTACACAAAAGCTTCTCAAACAGAAACATGGACCAAGTCTGCCTTTTCAAGCATTGTTCCAGATCAGGAGGCCAACAATCTACAGTTATAGTCCACTGTACTAGTAGTTTTCAGTGGATACAAACTAATGACAACATGTGCTCCCTGTATTCCATGAGCCTCCAATCTACTGGGAGAGACAGAGCTCTAAAGCATCTTATAGAACACAGAAAGCACTAGAGTGTGGTCTAACTATAGCAGCAGTTGACTTGCCCAGGCAAGACTTGCATGGCAAATACTTCTATTTGGAACGCTGACAACAATCAGGAAGAAAACAGTCAAGAGTCAACAAAGTTGTCCAACACTCCACATTAGAAAAATGTGGAGCCCTATAGATCCTTATTGGAAATCTCAGCTTGGGCTTGGTGCTTATAATGTGAGTCCAAGGGGATCCCACCAGTCAGGAAATGACCAGGCTTTTGATTCAGAAGAACTGGTTTTGCAATGAGGTGCTACTACTTGCCACCTGTGTGATCTTGGGCACTCACTGACTTCTCTTCACTAAATAGAGATAGTCATACCTACCCAACAAGGACGCCGTGAGGATTAACAGAGATATTGCATGGGAGAGCACAGATGACAACACTGGTTACCAGCATGAGGGGCTCTTACCAACATCCCATTACCTAGTTACAGTGGACTTGAAGCTCCCTTAGATGAGAAGCGGGATGGATAACCACAGAGGTAGACGTGTTGAAGAGAGCAGGGAATTCTAGCTCACTCAAAGGTGACCACAAGGGTAAAGGCCTGCTTAGCGCAGCTTGTCAGCTGTCAGGATGAATGTCCGGGCCTGACTTAGCATGAGGATATCATTATATCAGGCCGATCTGTCCAGAGTTCTCAAGAATGAGTTTATCCCAGCCAGATCCTGAATAACTGAGAGTCTGGAATCACAGAGGGATTTATCTCTTTTTTTTTTTTTTGTATTGAATGGTATCAATTATCAGAAACGATGACTAACTTAGCTAATACTGCATGTGTTACTATGCTCCAGATACTATTTCCTTAGTGACTCTTTTAATCTTCACACCAGCTCATTGAGGAAGCACCATCCTTATCTCGCAGATGGTAAAGTTGAAGCTCAGTGAAGGTAACTTTCTGAGTCACATGCTATCAAGTGATAGAGTCATGATTTTTAATCCCAGGATTCGGGCTCTTTCAACCAGAGTCCACAATTTAACCAATATATAAAGGATACTGAATTAACTAACCCTCATTTGTCATATATGTGGAAAACATCTGGGTGTCTGCCTTTCAATTTTGTATTTTTGGACACTAGAAATGTTTCACTTATAGGGTGGTTAAATTTATCATTTTTCAAAAATTGGATACCTCTTTGGCCATGCCATGTTCAGCTATTCAGTTTTACTATATTCTATTTCTTTTATGATTATATTTAAATTTTATTTTTACTTTTTTTTTAAGGAAAGTTTTCTTTAAAAAAAAAATTTCACTTATTTGAGAAAGAGAGAAAGAGCACAAGCAGGGGGAGGGGTAGAGGGAGGAGTAGACTCCCTGTTGAGCAGCGAGACAGATGCCAGACTTGATTTCAGGACCCTGGGATCATGACTTGAGCTGAAGGCAGATGCTTAACCAACTGAGTCACCCAGGTGCCCAAATTTTATTTTTACTTTTTATTTTGATGTAATTATAGATTCGCAGGAAGTTGCAGAAATAGTAGAGAAGTCTTATGTACCCTTCACCCAGTTTCCCCCAGTGACTATGCCTTAGATAATTATAGCACACTATCAAAATCAGGAAATGGACAGCAGTGCAATGGGTATGCCTCATTCTAAGCCATTTTATCACATGTGTAGATGCATGTGATGATCACCGTGATCAAGATACAGCACTATTCTATCCCCATGAAGATCTTTACATTTTCATTTTTATTCCAACTTTCGGTTTATCTGGAATTTAGTTTGATGTTTGAGAGGGAAAGGATCTATTTTCTAATTTCCAATTTTCCCGGCACCATCTATTTGACAAGTCACCGCGTTGACACTGATGAGAAATTTCACCCTTCGGTTCCTGTACTACATGATTACAAAGCCCACATCTTTCAGGCCCCAGAGCCACTTCTTCCCTCTGGTTCACCACATTACCTACTGAAACTTGGGTCTCAGCAGCAGTGGATTGGATTGTTATGCCATCAGAAACAACAGAGCCTACAGCAGGGTCTTGGTGTGAAATTATTGCCTTTTCCCTTAAAATTTATCCCTGGGTCCTTCTGGGACAATGGGGAAGGCTGTACTCATTGGTAGCTCCCTTTCACAGCACTACTGCTCAGAAAATCAGAGGGCCTTGGATGTGAGATCAGAGTCCTAAAACTCCAGGTTCCATCATTTTCCTTAATTTTCTTTATTTGTCTTCAGCCTTAATTTCCTCATCTGAAAATGAGGAAAATTAGATCTATCTCAGAGGGCTGTGACTTTTTATGAGAATAAATGAAATAATACATTTAAATGTACAGCCTAGGAAAGGCTCAACATAGTCTAGTATTTTTATGATCGTTATCATTTCTAATTATATAACATATCCTTTATTCTATGGCAAATATATTATCTTTATTTATATTAGTGTGTGCCTTCAATCATGATGGTATTTCTTATCCCCTCTTGAAAAGTCAATGTGGGGATCCCCAGGTGACACAGTGGTTTAGCGCCTGTCTTTGGCCCAGGGCGCGATCCTGGAGTTCCGGGATCGAGTCCCACGTCAGGCTCCCAGCTTGGAGCCTGCTTCTCCCTCTGCCTGTGTCCCTGCCTCTTTCTCTCTCTCTCTGTCTGTCATAAATAAATAAATAAATCTTAAAAAAAAAAAAGAAAGAAAAGTCAGTGTGATAGACTCTTAGAATTGAGGAAATGGCATCATTATAAGATTTGAGTACAAAGCTGATGACCAGTGTCTCATTCTGTTGAGGCTGCTATTAAAAAAAAATACCATAAACTAGGTGGCTCATAAACAAGATAAATTTTCCACTATTCTGGCAGCTAAGAAGTCCAACACCAAAGTGCCAGCAGATTCAGTGTCTGGTGAGAGCCCACTTCTTGGTTCACAGACTACCATCTTCTTGCTGTGTCCTCCCAGGGCAGAAAGGAAAAGGAGCTCTCTGGCACCTTTTGTAAGACCATGAATCACCTCCCAAAGTCACCTCCCAAAGGCCACATCTGCAAATGCCATCACAATGGAGGTTGGTTTTGACATATGAATTTGGGGAAGACACAAATATTCAATGCATAGCAATCAAGAAGTGGGAACATCCTCTTTCCTTCATGAGTGGTATTGTCATGGCAGTGGCTTCTGCTGGCAATAACGTCCACTCAGCAGCTTTCTAGAGGCTGCTCTGGGATAGGGTCAACTAGCCTTCCTCCCAAGACCACCTCCATTGGGTAGCTGTCTCTAGGGACCTTCCTAAGTCTTAATCTAGAGGAAATCACAGCATTGCCAGGAGTTTACAAGATAGTTTTGTATGATAATTTTGTGTTCAGGAAGCAAGACTGTGTAACTCAGCTGCCCCCGCCCGCCCACCCCCCACCGCCTTCTTCCTTTTGTGGACACAACCCCAAAGACCCTCACTTAGGGCAAAAGAGCAGATCCTTTCCTTAAAGGAGTCATCACAGAGACTGCAGTCGTCTCACAGCTCTGACAACTGAAGCACTCCCCACCCTCATTGCCACCTTCACCTTGGAACACAAGAGCGCTGGCATGTTCCAACAGCAGCCCTGAGTATCCTATAATCACCTTGGGTAGAGTTAAACTCCACCAGTGACTCAGATTATTTAAGTCTACATCTATCACTAGGAAGAATCAACTTTTAAATGAAGAGTGTAGATGGGAAATCCCAGTATCAGCTATGAAAATACAACAACAGCTACTTTTTTTCTTTTTTTTAATAAGGAGGGGCAGTTTGGGGAAAAAGAAAAATTTTTTACTTTCTTTTCTCTGATTTATCCTCATTTTGTTTTGAAAGGTGTTTTGCATGTGTGAATGGGAGTGTTGTGCGTGTCACTAGAAAACAGAGGAATGATGCTGTGATTACCATTTTTGAAAGAGGCACTCCTACAGGAAATTGGGCTGCGAGGGAGGAAAAGTGTGTGTTTTCCTGAAGGAAATGCTTGTAGAAAGCCAGATCTGGGAAACAAATCATGGAGACGGTATAAATAAACTTCTGGCCCTTTGTATTTTGAATGGTGAGATAGTACCTTTGGTCCCCAGGAAAGCAATTTCTTTTGGATATGATCCTTCAGGCACGTGAAAGATTCAGGTTTAATTTTAAAACCAGCACCTTCATTCTTCCCATTTTCCCTAAACCGCCTGACCACAGGCACATACTCTGCAGCCACCAACATCGGCAAGCTTATAAATGGGAAAATTGAATTCCACCTGAGAAAAGGAGTATTCGAAATCTCCGTGGATTGAAGCTTTAAATATTGTTTCAAAGTAAGCTCTGGTGGGTTTTTGTTTCTTTTGAAAGAATTGGCTTCCTATGTTAAAACTTGCTTGGGTTATAAATTGGAATTGAAATCTTTTTTCCATGCATTTAAAAACTTGCCGACAATAAAAATTTAGCAAAGAATAGACTTTATTGGGAGCAAAAAACAAAGTAGAAATTTTGAGTTGTTAGCATAGATGATATCAAATGTCTTCTTTTATGGTATTGTTTAACAGTGTTATTTATACACTTCGAAAAAAAATGAAATGGGAAAAAAAATATTACTTACACTGTGGCTTTAGAGAACAGAGTTTGTTCTCAGTAAAACTTCCCAGATCTGCACAGTATCTTATAAAACAACAGGAAGCAGGGAGCTGTTTCATGAAACATAATAGTACTAGTGTCAAAGTGGGGATCCAGGATTGAAAGGCTTCCTTGGTACTCTGTGCAGTAATGATGTCTATACCTAAGTCGGTCTGGATGTCTGCGACTCAACCCTTTCATAAATCCTTCTTTCCCATTCCAGGTTGTGATAAAGCCAAGAGGGAAGGAGAAGTGCATAGAGTGTGCACGTCTCACGGAGCCCTTGGAGCTCTCACTGGATTGAAGTCAATGACTAGATAAATAAGCTTTCCAGGAAGCCCTTAATTAGCTTCATCTCATTCTTGCCTAGTCTATGGCAATATCCTCTTATCTGTGTCTCTGATTCTCTTGCCCCACCTACAGTCTCTTCTCTATAAGGATAGGCTTTGAGAACATAAATCCAGTCATGCCACTGCCTGCTCAGAAGCCCCAAGGGCTTCCCCTCACATCCTGTTTGCACTATGACCTACCAGCCCCTTCGTGATCAGGGCCCTGGCGACCTTCTGGCCTCATCTCCTGCCCCTGACTCATTTACCAAGTCCTAGTCCAGAGGCTTTATACTTGCTGTTTCTTCTGTCTAGAGCACTAGATAGTCTCATGATTTTGCTCGCTGCTTTTAATCATCTGCTCAGGTATCACCTCCTCAGTGAGCGCCCTGCCCTCATCCCATTATCACTCTCCATCCCCTTCCCCTGTTTTCCTTTTTTTCTTCAAAATGTTTCTCACTCTTTGATATCGGATTACACATATTCTTGTGTTTCTTGCCTGTTTCCCTCATCAGGATGGAAGCTCCCTGAGGATAGAGACTTTGCTTATAGAGTTTACTATGGAAGCCCCCAAGCCTGGCACTTAGGAGCTCAGCAAACATGTGTTGAATGAATTGTTTTATGTCAGCGAACGTCAGTATCTTCCCCTCTTGGGACTCCTTGCCCTTTCTCTTCATACATCCAACAGAAATAAAATTGGGTAATATTCACTACTAGGACTTGTCGTGATATATACATTTCAGAATTTGAATGGTCAATAGACGTCATCTGGCCCGTCAGTTTTCAACCTTGATTTTCACCTTCCTGAAACAGAGTAGAGTCTGATATCCTTTTGAGAAGACTCCTGTGGGAATTCCCACATTTGGGAACTCTTTTCCTCACCAAGCAGCAACTATTCCCACCCATCATTGCTCTAAGAAAATCTTTGCAGTCATTTCTCCAGATATGTCCCAACTATTAACAATGTCACTGTCTGGTTCCTTAAAAGGAGAATGTGAGAAAGGGATTGGGTGCACTGATTTAGTGAGCGAATAGTCTTTAGGAAAAATCTGGAAGGAGAGTGAGGAGAGCAAGATAGGGAAGGAAGGGACTCCCCAGGGATGTGGTCTTAGGTAAAGCCTAACCTTGGCTGGGCACACAAGGCTCACAGGGTGAGGCTGTCCTTCCCTTCAAAGGATCTAAACTTAACAACTTTATGCCAATCTGTCATCGGATTCCCAGGCCTGGGGTGGCGGGTGGGTGGCTTCCCAGGCATCTCTGTCAGTCAGGGGTAAGTCTGGAGAAGGCCATGGAAGTAAATCCTCAGCTGTCTTATTGGAAGCAACCAATGGATGGGTGTGCTAGCTGGTCCAGGGGTCGGCAGGGGCAGACGCCAGCAACCTTTACCACACAAGGTTTTTCAGTAGTGACTGCTCCCCATAGGGGATAGTTCTTACACTCAGGGTGCATCTGAATCACTTGGAGGACTACTGGAAATCCATGCCGCTGGGCTCCCAGTCCCAGAATTTCTGACACAGGTCTGGGGTGGGGCCTAAAAATTTATCCTAACTAGTTCCCAGGTGGTGCGAATACTCGTCAGGCGTCGGGTGAACAGCTTTGAAAATCAGCTCGTATCATATTAAAGATTCTCTTAAAGTCACTGTCAGACAAAAGAAACATAAATATTATGCCAGAAAGCACTGGAAGTAATAGAGGTCTTTATTGAAATTCTCTTGAAGGAGGGTTGGGCATACGTATACACTATGCCACACTCAGCAAACTTTCTAAGAGATAAATTTTAGATGGTCTTCCTCTGTTCAGATTTTCATTCCTTACCCTAACTATCCCCCCCACCCCACCCCGGGGTTATAAAACATTCTCTGCCTGTTAGCTATAAGATGTGCCACTTCTTTCTCATTCCAGAAAGTGTCATGGGATGCAGGATGGAAATACATTACTTCAAGCATATCCTTC
The DNA here is from genome assembly GCF_011100685.1 of Canis lupus familiaris. Lineage (NCBI taxonomy): Eukaryota > Metazoa > Chordata > Mammalia > Carnivora > Canidae > Canis > Canis lupus. The sequence continues at coordinate 9,300,824 of NC_049239.1, read as the reverse complement.
ATTTTGCTTTTATTTACATGGAAACAAGATATTTGTGCATTTTTTTTATTCTTCAGGTCTTACGAACAGATTACTTATGATCTACCTCACATTTGTGGGAAGGAGAGATATGTCCCAGCCTCTGTTTTGTAGTGGATGAGTGAGAGGCTCTGAGGGGTGAGGCCTGGAATGTTGAACCTGCAGAGTCTTTCTCTTTGGAATTTCTCTTCTACCCTGTTCCTCCCCCATTCTCAGTTTTCTAGATCTTGCTTAAAAGTATTAGAGATTAGAGTGTATGTATGTGTGTGTGTTTGAGAGAGAATTCTAATGCCTAAGAAAAAGGAGAGAAAAAAAAAAAAAAAAACCACACACACATACCTCTCTATTGACATTAAATACTAATTCAGGGAAAAAAAAGAAAAAAAAAAAAGAAGGTGCTAAAACTAGATAATTTCATTTGAGTGGACAAGTTTAGCAAATAATCATCAATCTATTGAAAGATCAGCCTAAATGTGCATCAGAGGTTTTATTATCATTTGATTATTCCCACCCCTGCCCGGGATCTTAATTCAAGGAAATTTCCTTTAAGAGTTTTAACTTGACAAGATGCCATCTAAAATAAACTCCAGGTTTGCCTGTCGTTTCTCTGTGTTTAGAGTGTGGAATGCGGCCCCCCAGATGTTAGAAGAAGGGTTCTTGCCAGGGGAATGGTGGAAGGAAAGGGATAGGGCATAATTTGTGGTTGCCCAAGGCATCTGATGTCCACTTAGGTTACAAGGTTGGTGAAACTTCTATTTCAGAGATTAGGATCCCAAACACCTACTAGGGCCGGTCAGGGAACACTGGTCAGTGAAAGCCAGAGTAGATGAAAAATGCAGGGAGAGCCCTGTGCTGTTGATCTGGAGAGGGGGGCATGCTCCCTCTTCTGGGGGCAACACCAACTCAGCTTCCATGCTTAGAAGAGAAGCTGCATCTGGATTTTGTTGTGAAATCTTCTGATGGAGCCATACCGATTCCTCTCGTCCTCCCCAAGCCCCATGCCCCCCATCCTTTGGAAACCCAAACACTATTGCCCCTGTCTTTAACTACCTCCTGTGGATCCAACTCATTTGACTTGATACTGTTTGTGAAGTCTGTTTTTATTTGAGCGTTTGAATCACTGTTAAAATGTCTTTGGGGGGATCCCTGGGTGGCGCAGCGGTTTGGTACCTGCCTTTGGCCCAGGGCGCGATCCTGGAGACCCGGGATCGACTCCCACGTCGGGCTACCGGTGCATGGAGCCTGCTTCTCCCTCTGCCTATGTCTCTGCTCTGTGTGTGTGTGTGTGTGTGTGTGTGTGTGTGTGTGTGTGACTATCATAAATAAAAAAAAAAAATGTCTTTGGGCGTCCCCAACAATTTATTCATGAGAGACACACAGAGAGAGGCAGAGACACAGGCAGAGGGAGAAGCAGGCTCCATGCAGGGACTTGATCTCAGGACCCCATGATCATGCCCTGAGCTGAAGGCAGATGCTCAACCACTGAGCCACCCAGGGTGGGTGTGCCTGGGTGTCCCCAACTAGATTGTAAGCTTGTGAAGTCTCTGAGCACAACGTCCAGTCTCATGTCCTTCTCTTCCCTGGGGTGACTCATCCCCTGACACATATGGAATAGGAGAGCTGGTCTACCTATGTGTAGAGGCTCTGGTCTACCCCCTGGCAGAGGCTCTGCATCCTTACTCGTTCAGTCCTGACCGTGGCCCTGTAAGCGAGGCCCACATCCAAAACAAGGAAACAGGCCTAGCAAGCCCACCCGACCTGGCCCAGTCACAAATGGAGGAGCTGGCACTTAAAAATTGCCTTGACTTCGCTGCCCGTTACTTTACCGGCTTGGTCAGTTTGGGCTGCCATCAACAGAAATAGCACAGAGTGGGGGACCCGAACAACAGACATGTATTCGTCATAGTCTTGGAGGCTGGAAGTCTAAGGTGAAGGTGTTGGCAAATCTGGTGTCCCCTCTTCAGGTCTGCAGATGCCCATGTTCTCATGATGTCCTCACCTGGCAGAGGGAGCTGAGACAGGAAGCTGCGCTCTTCCTACAGAGGCACGAATTCCACTCAGCTCCACCCTCAATGACCCAATCCCCTCCCAAAGTCCCCACCTCCAAAGACCATCACATCAGGGGTTACGATTTCAACCTATGAATCTCTGGGCTGTGGTGGGGGGTGGGGGACACACAGACATTCAATCCATCACGATTATATAGACTATGGCTACTTGCCTGGTAAATTGGCATTTGCGACAATGCACCCGTGAGTCTTCCCATTATTTTTCATACTGGTTGCCAGATGACAATCATTGTACAACTTTTAGGATATGCTATTTGTTTGAGGGGAAGTAGTAACAGAGAAGGAGGTTAGTGAGGTCTGATCAAAAATATAACCGACCTCCTTTTAGCCACGAAGAGTTTTATAAGAACAGATCAGCTGTATTTTCTAGCCAAATAAAGCATATTGTGTTTCATCAGGCGGAGCTGGAAAGCAGTGTATATGTCACATTATATGGTGTAAGTAGCTTGATTCCGCCCCGTAATTTGCTGTAAGATGTTGCACAAACCCTCCCAGAGCATAATGCGGTGCAGAAGGGAAACTGCCAATTGCCTCTGTAGAGAGAAAACGAGTTGAAGATCGTATAAAACTCGGTTTGAGTATGCAACCCTTACTTGTAAAGAAACACTGACCATAGGAAATGGAAGTATATTGGTTTCTTTTCTTATATTTGTTAGAACTGCCAGTTATATGCTCTCCTTGCAGAGAAGGACGTTGGGCCAAATGTCTCAACACCGAGCCTCAGAGAAGGATCGAGTCTCTGAGCCCGAGAGCAGGGGTCCCCTGTGGGGCCTGTGACATCAGCAGGCCTCCCCTCTCCTTAAACTTCGGAGGGGATTTTAGAGGGTTCCGCAATCCTTTGCTCATTTTCCTGGATTTTCTTGCTGCTGGGTCTGGGGAAGGTCTGGTAACTTTTTCAGGGACCTGATAACAGAATGCTCCTGCATCACTTTCAAAGGCAAGATCCATCTCAAATGTAGTTCAGCTGTCGGAGCGGAATAACCCAGCATCTGAACTTCTTCTAAAATGTAGCTCCTGTAGCCCAGGGCCTACTTCAATTCAGAAGTCTGCAGGGGTGCGGAGGAGCGGAGGAGGGGGACACAGCTGGCTTCCTATCCATCCGTCTTTTCATTTGTCTCCCTCCCCTCCCCAGGCTCCCCCACCCACCCCTGCCATTCCAAGTTCCTGCTGGAAGAGGACCCAAAGGGAGCAGGGCCCGAAAAGCCTCACCTGACTGGTGTTGGGTGATCTGGTGCCTGGAGTTGGGTGACTCTCTGTGCCTGGAGCCTCCTCTAAGCTTCCCCTCTCAGGATGCGCTTTCATGGGTCTCCCACTCAGAAACTGACTGCAGGCCCCTGGCCGCCCTGCAATGCCCCCTGGCACCTGCCCTGCCCCAGCCTCTGAACTCTGAGGGTATGGTAACCTCCTCAGGTCCTTTCTTTCTTTTCTTTTCCTTTTCTTTTTTTTTTTAATCTTTTTTTTTTAAGATTTTATTTATTTACTTGACAGAGCACAAGCAGAGGGAGCAGCAGACAGAAGGAAGGAAGGGAGAAGGGTTACAAAACCAATTTTTCCCACCTCCTTGCAAGTCCTACAAAGGTGGTCTAGAACCCCAGCCACCTGTTACCTGTGTTTAACCTTTGGGCCTTCTGTGTTTAACCGAAACAGAGGTGGCAAAGATTCTATTTTAATATCCTGTAGCTCTTGTAACTCCTACTCTGGACCTAGGCATGTAGCAAGGGGTCACTCTGAGTGTCTGGGAAATATCACTTGCGTAGAGAATTGTGTGAATTCAATAATTATTGAATCATTCTTTCAGTTCACCCCTGCCCCCACCCCCCATACACCATGGTTTACATCTCCCCTCATATTCTCTTCCCCCTTTGAAAGGAGGCTTTTTGATCCGGGGAGATCATTTGGTATCTACCTCCCTTTTGCCAGGCAGCAAACTATCTGAAGTTGTTAGGAACTATTTTAAACTTCATGTCACTTTCTATGGTAACACTATTTAGCTAACATTAATTATCGAAAACAAAACAAAACGGGGGCACCTGGGTGGCTCCGTTGGTGAAGCGTCTGCCTTCGGCTCAGGTGATGATCCCGGGGTCCTGGGTTCGATCCCCGTGTCAGGCTCTCTCCTCATCAGGAGCCTGCTTCTCGCTCTCCCTCTGCCTGTTGCTCTCTCTGCTCATGCCCTCTCTCTCTCTCTCTCCTCTGTCAAACCAATAAATAAAATCTTAAAAAAAAAAGAGAGAGAGAGAGAAAACAAAAGGAACACAACTACTGGCTCCCCCGCCCCCCCAACCAATAAAGTCAAAAGATTTCCTGAGATTTGTCATATACTGAGTTAAGTGTCTCTAAAACTGAGAGCTATGGTGTTGCTGGAGTTTCTGCTTAATCTCCCAGTTTTGCCTGAAGCCATGAAGTCGACCTCAAGAGCAGAGCCTCTCTCCAGCCCTTACTACCAAAATGAAAACCATGTGCTCGCTTTGTTTTTCTTTTTAAAGTTCTTCCCCATTATTTAATGAAACTATTTAGTAATGCATAGGTCTTAAATAATAGGGTTCACATGGGCTGTTATCAATTAAGTCACATTAACACAAACACTTGTTCTCAGGAGCAAATTTAGCTCTGGACATGTTTAAAGCCGATTGTAGCACCGTTGGAGGAGGCGAGAAACTCTGAATTTTTACAACTCAGACTGCACAGGGCAATACATAAAAATACTATGTGTATGAAATACTTACTCTTGCCCAGCCCCCACCCAACCTCTCCTCCGTTCAGGAAGGCAATTTATCAATCCGAACTCCTGTCCTGGGTAGTGTTACTTCTGATCCTAGAAAAATCTAATTCACACTGGAGATTTATCATATCCCAGAAGTCGGAATGCAGATCACAGGTCTGTACAGCGAGTGAGCTGTGATGATGTCTCCTCCTTCCACCTGCCCGCGGCTGAGATTGTCTGGAAACGAAGAATCGCAAGGGTATGACTTGGGTGATAGAAAATCAAGCTTCTTGTTCTACTGAAACAGTATTTTTTTTTAAATCCTTTTTTTGTCGTTGTTTTGAAAGCAGACCCACAGGGCAGACCAGATAGGTCATTCTTGAGTGTCATTGTTGTGCAGCAAACGCAACACAAGTGCTGATGGCGGTTGGATGGGGAAATTTTGCCATTGGGCCCTAATCCGTGCAATGGCAGACAATATTTTGCCTTCTTCAAGGCTCTTCCCTTATTTCCTGGCATCCCGGGCTCCTGCCTTCTGGGAGAACCAGTGTCTGACTGCAAGATGGAAGGAAAGCCACCTCATAGTAGGCTCCATTTCCCACAAAACTAACAAGCGAGAGAGCTCGACTCTCATTCCCAGAGAGATTGCTGTCACCCAGGAAAGCACATGAATGAAGGTGATTTGCAGTTGCATGTGGCTGACTCTCCAGATTTGTGCATATCCAGCTGTGGGCTGGCACGCCCACCAGGATAGAGCCACTGACAGCAGCTCACACTCTACGAGTGTGAACGGACTCTCCGCCTGGCTCTCCTCCTGTGTTCTCTGTCCCATGGCTGGGCACAAGCATGTTACAAGGCATACAAGCCCCTGATGGAGGCTCTCCCCATGATCTTCTTGTCCCTACCTTCCACAGTCAACCAGTTGTCAACTCCTCATTCCACCTGCTACTTCCCCCAGCCCTGTTATTGGACGCTCTCACCTTCATTTCAGTGCCCAACCCTATGGGTACCATTTCCTCAACCTGGCAGGTAGGCTATGGCACACACCGTACCCCACCCTGCATCTTCGGGTCCCTTGGGTTCTTCAGCTTACCTCTTCCATGTGGTTCTCTGTCCTCCTCCTCTCCTCTTGGACCGTGGTCTCCTTCTTCGTTCCCTTATTGCTCTCTTGCTGCACATGCTAAAGAGAGGATTGGATCTTATGGCGCTCCGTAATCGACTTACCTTTTTGCTCCCCTACCTGGTTCTTTGAGGGCAGACACATTTTTGTGCCCATTGGCCTGTCGTTAGTGATACTCTGGAGCGTGAGATAAGCGCACTACTCACTCTGGATGTGGACATTATAAAAGATGAACTTGTGAACTCAGTTGCTGAGCTGGGTGGAGGACGTATTCCTGACTTGAGCCCCGGTGGGCTCTCAATAAATTCCTGTGGAGTTTTGTTGAGTACTGAAACCAGAGACTTCCCAGCCCGCCTCCCTAGTCAGGCCGGAAGGATGGTCACCAGTGATGAGAAACACTGTTTTTCAGTTCTCTGGGTCCTATTATATGTTACGTGGTCAAAGCAGTGATACACCAGGAAGCCCAGAATGGCCTTTCACACCTACAACTAGAATCCTTTCAGAAGCCCTAAACTGTGATGTCAAAACCTTAACTTAGGCCAAAGTCTGCAAATTTTTCCTACTGATTTAAATAATCGATCAATGAAAATCTATTAAATGCTTGTTCTGTGGACACTGAAATGATTGGGATTAATGATGTTTAAACAGAATAAGCTGTAAACATGATATATGAGCAAAAAGAATTGCTCAATAAATATGAGGGTAATTGGTGTATTCATTTGTTACAACGTAATTATCAAGTTTATTAAAGAGAATTAAGTGTAAAATATAATAATGGGAGGAAACATAGGTGAATGTTTATCATATAAAATTAGAGAAATCATGAGCATGACAGCAAATAAGGAAACCTTTTGACTCTATAGAAACCAAAATCTTCTGTGTGTCTATAAACACAGCCACATATATAAAGGCAAATACCATATGTTATGGCATTTAAGACATTGATTATATGATACGTCACTATATTATCAATGTCACCAAGAATGGGAAAAATAACAAATCACCAGTTAAAATATGATATGCCATCAACTGGGAAAGGTTAATTGATTTTAAGGATGTTAAAATGGGAGGGGGATGTGCCTGTAGGGATTAAAGAAGTATGGTAGCAAACTAGTAAAAAAATTTTAAAAATTAAAAAAATTAAAAAAAAAACAATGATAGGAAAATGTCATCTACTCACCTCCAATGGAAATATAATTTAGTACAATCTTTCTGGATGTAATTTAGCAGTGATGTACCAAGATTTTTGAAATATGCATCCTTTTGACCCACAAATTTAACTTCTTGGAATTTGTGCTGAGGAAATCATCAAGAATGTGTAGAAAGATTAAGCTACATATTTGTTCACTGCCATAATATTTATAAAAGCCAGACATCGGAATCACTTAAATGTTCAGAAATCAGTGATTAGTTTCTGCAACACATTACAGCATATCCATATCAAGGCAGCGTCTTCAGTCATATTTAAAAATGATGCTGTAGAAGATTAATTGGCACAAAAAGATCCTCTATGCATGTTTTGATTCTATTTCTCCAAGAAGATATCTATAGATGTAGTTATGTAGATATGAATATCCAGAGAAAAAAGCTGGAACTAAATTTAGATGAGAAGTGGTTGCTGAGGGTGGTGCTCCAATGACGATTTTTTTTTTATTCATGTATTTAGGTTTTTTAAAAATATAGTCTAAACTAGCACAATAATGAAAAATTATTTGCTATTTAAAATGAAAGTCTGCCTTTAATAGATTTAAAAGACTTCTTGATGCATTAAGGGGAGAATACAAATGGAAATTACTGAAAAACATAAACTGTGCCCTTGATATTAGTCTTTCGTGTAAAATCATATTCCATGTCAAGTAATGAGCGTTTTGTATAAAAACTGGTTTCTCTCTGTTTTATTGGTACTTTGATTCATAACAAGTCAAGTTTCTGTTTGTGTCTCACATGTGTATTAAGACCCTAACCCCTGCAACCGAATTCAACAAACCTTGTGAAAAATTTTAGAAATGATTCTTGAGAAGGAACCAGGCACTTAAAAATTAACAGGTATTCAGTGTAACCTGACCTGGAGTGTCACGTTTTAACATCTGTTTTTCATGTTGTGATACTTATTTGGGATCTGGTATTGTTAAATAATGAGGAAAATATCTGACTGTTACCAGAGGTAACAGGGCAGTAACTGGAGGTGGATGGATTGGCATGCTTTGTCTATATAATATAATTCAAATAAAGTCATAACATTATGGCTACAGTCTTCATCCATCAAGCATTTATACATTTTTTTTCCTCTGATAAATGAACTGCTAGGCTTTATGACTGGTTAATAATAGTCCAATAAAAAGGAAGAGAAACAGCCTTTGGCTTTCCATCTAAAATTGCCATCGGCAGTTTGGAGATTTAGGTATATACGTAAACATTTTTAAGTGATTCTGCAGTGGCATTTTTTTTTTTTCAGGGAAGGAACTTTGAGTATTTTAAATAATACTTATTGAAATGGATTCCACATACTTGCGTCCGAGCCAGTGTCCACACTATTGCCGCAAATTCTGGGAACAAGTTCTTATAATATTAGAGACTACAGAAATATTTATTTATAGTCTTTCTTCCCAAAGACTACATATTATAAAATTTTCTAAAAACCCACAGATAGGAAAGGAGATCACTTTGAAAAGGTAATGAATACAGCTCCTTCAACTGTTAAGATTGCTCTGGAGATTTCCTATGCATCATTCCTACAGTGGGGATTTCATCAGGTCATTGCATGCTTAAACTTTTTAGCATCTCTTCATTGTCCTTAGGATAAAGCCTTAGCTTTACAAGGCCCCCAACCCCACTTACAAGGCCACATGTGATCTGGAGCTTGCCAGCCTCATACTTCATCTTTCCCAACAACTATTTCCCACTCTACCTTGCTCCAGGCAGTGCTTCCTTTAGGGCATTGTCTCTACTCCGCCTTCTGGCCCATGGGCCCTCGCTCACACTATTCTTTCTGAAGCTATCTGGCCATTGTTTCCCTCGCCTGCTCTTCAGTCTTCCATGTCCCAATTTATTTCCTCTTGACTCTCATTTCCCTCAGAATCTTCTGGTTCCACTAGTTCTTCCCACTTTGATCCCTTGGGCCACATACACAGCTGTAGCCAGCCCTCAAGAGCAGCTCAAGGCCACCAGAACTGGGTCAGGCAAAGAGTTACCAAAGCCCATGACAGAAAATTCCAAAGCAGAATGAGGTTGAGAGTTGGGTGTACAAGGAGGGAGACCTGGGAGGAATAAGTGAACCTGGTGGGCACTGTGGGGTCAGAGGCAGCAATGTGGTTTGAGATGGAAAGGCGTGGAGAACCAGCTCGAGGACACGCAAGCTCAGACACAATGTCCAAGGTGGCACAAGGCACACATGACTCCCACGGGACCACCAGACACTTAAATTCCAGTCTCTCTCCTGCTACCCATGACCTTGGGCAAGTCACCTAGCCTCGCATGATTTTAAAGTCATGTGGCTTGGTGAAGTCACAAACTCTCTGGGGCTGAGTCTTCTAATCCATCAACAGAGCAATTTGGATGAGGTCTGTATTTGCCAAAGTTGGTGCAGAAAGATGCAGAGGTGCAGGGAGCTATGACAGAGATTCATAATGCCCTAGGATAAAAAAATGGCACACCTTCTTGGAACATTCTTTTTCTATAAGGGAGCAACATCAAACATCATTTTTTTAAATATGGAAAAATGGATATGTCGTGGAGTCAAATGCAAAATTTAAATACAGTTTTAAGATAAGCATGAGATTACGAAGAAATTTTATTCATGGCCTCTGTGGGCTTCCCCTCAAATCTCTAAGAGCCTCTCTACTATTTGGGGCCTTCCCGTGGGCGTGTGTGAGAAGACTATAGTATAGTCATAACCCAGGCTCCTTCCAGCTAAAACAAGAAGTTGCTTTTTTTTTTTTTTAACAAAATAAAAAAGATTAGTGTAACATGTTAAATGTGAACTTTGTCAAGAGCAGTGCTCTGCCTCTTTGAAATAAATAAAAGGATAACCTTAATCCGACCCAATGCCACCCGTCTCTGTCCCGTTTTTGCTTCTTGAATGCACGTATCTTGTATTCCAGCACATCTTTTACATATCATTTTTGAAATAGGACAGGAAGCTACATGACATTTTGACAACACGAAGGAAGTTCTAGCACATGTTACATAAAAGATTTTAAAACAGAGCTATCTTTCCTCTATAAAATGCCTTTCTAGATCTACCTGCCTTTACAGCAGTAGGATTTCTTCCCCCTGGTCTTTTTGAGCCTAGTGTCTTGAAAGCACAGCTAAGGTTAATTTTCCCAAATACTCAGACAGTGAGTCCGGTGACAGTAATTGGGTCTTTCGATGAGCCCACTTCGGTGATTTGTTTCTGCGAGAGCCCGCAGTAGGCAGGTTCTGGGGCTGGTCTGGGGCGGCTCTCTTCCCTCTGAGAACATGATGACAGATTAAAGCAGAGCCCAGACAGTCACGACCTGACACATGCTGTGGGGAGTGAGCATCCCTGGATTTTAAAAAGGCCGAGGGGCGGGGTGCATCGTGGTGCTGTGAGGTAACAAACCGGATTAGCACGAACACAGCTCCCATTTTACACTACTCCTCACTCAAGTGGCTCTCCTTCAACCTTTTTGTTTTTTTCTGGGGGCTTTCTTCCCTGTGTGCTATATTTCAGACCTTTGAATACTTTGCCGTCTGCAACAGGGGTGGCAGGTCAGGAATGTTCTCAGTGCACCTCTCTGGGAGACATAAGGGTGAACTGCTGCAATGCATGGAATTTTATTTGGGCCTGCGATTTAATAAATGATGGGCTATCTCTAGGTCAGATCTAGTGCACATCAGTCACTACCATCTGTCACCAAGCTATGGCCAACTGGCAGCTGGTTGGCGGCCATTCTGAAGTCCATTAGTAATTTCGACTCGCTTCTTAATTAACGGACGTTCTTACCCACAGAACATTCCATAATGGACCATTTTCTTCAGTGGCTCCATTCCATTCCTATAACCTGGACGTTCTCGGCCTCTGAGGAGTGTCCTCTGGGGTGCAGTTGCTACAGTGGGGAGAGAGTTTCTTCTCTCCCTGTTCGTGCACATGAACACAATCTGTGGAGAATTGGTTGGTTTGGGAATTTCAGGTTACGTTGCCCAAGGTAGAAAACAGGCTTCCCCCAAGAGACTTCCCTCTAGAGTTGGAAGCACTTCAAGACTGCCCTTTGGCAAGGGCTCTTAGTGCCGCATCTCTATTCTGGTCCCAGATGAAAGCAGGTCTTCCAGAAGGCTGTGGCAGTGAAGAAAACCTATCTGTTTAAATCGGAGGCAAGCTGGCCATGTTCAGGGCCATTTTCCCAGTTTTTATTTTATCTGAACAGTTCAATCTACCACAAATTGACAGAGCAGAGAACTGCCTCTTTCTGTGTTACCAGCAAGCACACTTTGCTACCAGTAAATTCTCCTAAATAATAAGCACAATGAATAACAACCAATTGGGGGGAAATTTTTGACATAAAAAAGGCTGACAGCTGTGAAAACAAAACAAGCAGGCAGCTCTTCAATTTAAAGAAATCCTAGCTCGCTCTTATACTACAATGTAGGAGAGTCTCTTGGCAGAGTCATATTTTTGCTCTATTTTTGTATAATAAATACACATATAATCAAGTGAAAATAGAGCTTGGTGCAGTGCTCAGCCATTCCCATGCTGTGACGCTACAGCTCATTTAAATGCTCCTTGGGAATGTTGGCTCGTTCAATGAGAAAACAGTCAGTTTTAGACCAAATATAGTCAATTCCAAAAAGCACTCAAACCAGTAGCATGAAAATGAATTTTTCGCTTCTCCACTGGTTGTTTTGGAATCACATTGGCATAGGCAAGAAGATGGAATGAACATTCTAAAACCACATTGTTTATCCACTCGAGATACAGTGGGCCTCAAGGAGGTCGGATGAATCTGCATTTTCTAAAGATGCTTGTGGTCCTCCAAGCAGGACCTTCCAGGGGAGGACTTCAAGAGGCTGCTCTCTGGATCTGTTCAGTTGAAGTAGAGATGCTGTGAGGATCCTGGGCTGGGGTGGTGGCAAAGGGCCAGAGAGTGTTCTCTTCCCCACAACCCTTTGCACAGAATTTTCACCCCTTGTATGCAGCTGATGAGTCTGGAACGTAGGCTATGTGCAATTCTCTTGCCAAGGCAAAAGTTTCTCCTTACAAGGAATTAACTTCATGAGGAAATTAAGTCAGATTCCGGGGCTAACCCTTTATTTTGTCCCTAACCCTTCATGACAGCTCTGTTTCAGCAAGTAGCACTTGAGAAGACAACCATGCACAGGATGTCCCTGTCTGTGACTCACCACGTAGACCTGCTGCTTCCTGAAGTGGCCATCAAAGGTTGCTGGCAAGATTTACTGATTTATTCACTGATTCCTTTACCTAGATCATGAGATGATTAGAGGATTAAGGAAAAATCAAATCCAAGGCTTCACACTGTTTTCAGCCTTCCAGAACTTGTGCGCATAGAGGTGGGAACAACGCACCAGAGTTCAAGTCTGAATGGAGTGTATGAGACTCCAGGCAGAATGTAGACACAGACAGCTAGGGTCTGTTTCTGAGGGGTTTGGGTGTTAGCCTTACTTAAACCAGTGGTCCTTAGGTTGGCACTCAAAACCCAAGGCAAAACGAAACCACCCCCAATCCTCATAGTGTTGCAAAAGCCTCCTTGAGGCAACCTAAAGCAGATCACAAATCCCTGAAAGGGGCCTCTTTACATCTATCATTTGGGAAACTGGTCAAACCAGTAACTTAATCTTCTTTCTTAGAGAGTCCACATTTTGAAGTGTACTGGCTCAGAGAAGAAAGAAGCTACAAAAATCAAAATAATGCGCATTTTAGTAGTCTTGCACGCTTTACGAAACCATTGCTCATCCGTGATCTCTCTTGCCAATGAAGATACAGAAAAGCAGGCATTCCCGGAAGATGCATAGCTTCTAGTTCCAAAAAGCTCACAAGGTGGGAGTCTGCATTAATTTGATTGTATCTGTGCAGACAAATAATATGGTAACTAATTTCCCTTGTATGGAAGACCATGTATTTTGGCAAAATTCTAGTCCGTTGAGGCCCCCTCCCATATTTGAGATTAGAAAGATTAAAGAGAATAAATGAAGAACTCCCCCTACTTACTTTGTAATGTAAATCTTGTCCAGAGGTAGTTTTTCTTTTGTTTTGTTTTGTTTTTAACAATTTCATTTACTATTATTTTTTTGTTTATGTTAGAGAGAGAGAAAAAAGAGAACGAGTCAAGGAGAAAAACAGAGGGGGAAGGAGTGGGAGAGAGTCTCCAGCAGACTCCCCACTGAGCGTGGAGCCTGACGCTGGGCTCCCATCTCACCACCTGAGGTCATGACCTGAGCCGCAACAAGAGTCAGACACTTAACCGACTGGGCCACCCAGGTGCCCCCCAAAGGTAGTTTTTGAGGAGGGTTAGCCCCATACTACCTTCCATGAGTCCTATTCTTAAGGGTTTAGACTTTTTGGAAGGATATACGGTATATATAAATGAATCAGTAGGTTTAGAAGCACATTACTTGGAACCATGGGTTGGTAAAGCCACTTCAGGCACTCATCCAAAAGACATGACTGATACATTATTAAACATCACACTGTGTGGAAGAGATTTTCTCTTAGTTTGAACACAGAAGCAATTAGTAAATACCTCTTGCATGTGTGGAGTATAATACAATTCCGTATAGTGTTCAATACATATAAATTCCTGTGTTCCTACTTTGCTTTTCCTAGCTCTTTTTATTGTGCCCCTTTGAAGTAAAGTATCTCCCCCCACCTCCCCCCCCCACACTTTTTTTTGTCAGTAAAATATCCATGTGGCACATTAGGGTGACATCCTTCAATCTGATAAAGTTATTTATAAGCTGTATACATCATAAACCACATCTGTACTTTCGAGTAATGTTTACCATCTGAAATGAATCTATCAATAGTGCTGTGTAAGTGATTTGCTTCCTGGATCAGCTGGCTTGGGATCCAAATACAGAAAGTGAACTGGCAGAGTTTTCTACGAACTTCTTATAGGGCTAGTGAAACTTCTAGCTAACTAAAATAATGAAATGCTTCTGAAGTATGACAGAAAAACTGGGAATTGTGCCATTTCATAAGCACATCAGGTCCATTTCTGTGAGATCCGACCTCAGACCCCTCCCCATTCCTAAGATTTCGGAATTTAGCCGGAGGTAGATGGGCTGGGTTTTGCTTCTCTCCTTCCCAGCAGGCAGAGGAGCTGCTGCTTTTCCTTTTCCTTTTGCTTCTATTTGCAGAAAGGTAATAAAAGCAAGATGCCTCAACTGATCATTGGACAGGTGAGCATTTACCCTCTGGGATGTCCTATTTCCTTGCAGTCATAGTTTGCTGAAAGAATGAAGTTTGTTTTGATGAACAAGGGCAGTTTCTGAGTACTCATTCCTGGTAATGGGCTCCTACTTCTGATTCTGACTTCCAGTTAAATTATAAAACCACAGGAAATCTCTGACTAATTTGGTTTTTAAGAGGAAGTTCTTGGCGGAAAGAAAAAAAACAACAACTATGACTTTCCAGGGAATAGACTTACTTATCTTACGTACTACATCCCATTTGTACTTAATTAGACACATATTGAGGATGTTGAGCTCGTAACACACGACTCACCATAGCTGTCTGTATTCGCTGTTTCCATGTTCATGAGGGAGGACTTTATTCCCTTCCATCCCCAGGTCCTACCACTTAAGAGACACTTGGCAGCTGGTGCCAAATCAGCAAATGTTATCAATATTTATATATTTCCTGTCTATTTCCTACCAGGATTCTAGGCACTTTGTAACAAAACACACATGATGTGGAACAATAAAATTAAGATAAGAAAAAGACCAGACACTATGTGAAGAAAATGGCAAGATATTTATGACGAGGGCCAGGGACTGGCATGAGATCACTGAAGCGCTAGACTCTATAACTCTAAATTGAAGCAAGGAACAAACTCCTGATTAACTGCATTGTTTTCTTATTCTGAGACCACAAAACACAAGGGGGATTTCTTCACATGGGGGCACCAGCAAGTGCAAGGACATTGCAGAGGACTGTTGCCACATCCGACCCTCGTCGTGTCTGTCTGGCGTAGCTGGTCTATCCTCTCTCCTGTTTAAAAAGATCTGGAAAAAGAAAAAAAATAATAAAAAGAATAAAAAAAATAAAGATCTGGGACTGGCTGAAGGAAGTGAATCTGAGATCCAAGTGCAACAAATGGTTTACTGACCTCTCCTCTGAAGTCAGTTCAAGGCTGCTTAAATATGTCTTATATATGCAATATATGTGCTTATTACATATGTGATATATTATATGGAAATATATATATATACACATTTATAACATGACTTATATACAGGTGTTTATCTCATATACATGAAAGCCAAATTTCTATTGGAATCAACCCTAGATCCTTTATTTTTTTTTAAAGAGAAGACAAATTAGAGGCTGATAAAACTTTAACAAACTTGTTTTATTTAAGGTTTGAGAAAACAAAAGGAAAATCCTTTTTTAAAAGATTTTGTTTATTTATTTGGGGGAGAGAGAGAAAGCATGAGCAGGGGGAGGGGCAGAGGGAGAAGCAGACTCCCCATTGAATAAGGAGCCTGATGCAGGGCTAGATCTCATGACCCTGAGATCATGACCTGATCCAAAGGCAAACACACTTAAGTGACTGAGCCACCCAGGTGCCCAGAAGGAAAATCCTTTTACGCATCTACTGAGCCACCACAGAAGGGAACTTTGGCTGCTAAAAATAGTGGCTGCTGTGACACATTGAGGGTCGTCAGGGAGTTGGGTAGCAGAGACCTCTGCTTTCTTCCCTGCAGCCTTTCCATGACTCCCCCCCCCCCCCTTTTTTTTTCTTTACACTGTCTTTTAACTATTGGAATTCACTAAAACTTACTGTTTTTATGCTTGGTTTATATGCACCCTTCTAGAGATAATCTCCTAAATCCATATTAATTGCTTATACCTACCTTAAAATTTTCTCAGTAGACTTAATCCAAGTTTTTAGTTCCCAGAATTGTTATGCTCTAGCAAGTCCCAAATTCTTTCTATGTAGAAATTGAATGTTGCCCTATTTCTACTGCTTTATATCCTTTGACAGCCTTGATTTGGGAGGATGTATTTTTTTAAACAATTAATCCTAAAGATGGAGTGAAGAGAATGTGGAACTTTATAGAGAGGAGCAGCAAGCAATTTGTGAAGAATAATACCTAATTTCATGGAGTGCCTGGGTGACCCAGTTGGTGAAGCGTCCAACTCTTGGTTTCAGCTCAGGTCATGATCTCAGGGTCATGGAATCAAGCCCAGCATCGGGCTCCACACTCAGTGCAGAGTCTGCTTGGGATTCTTTCTCTCCCTCTCCCTCTGACCCTGAGGGAGTGCTTGTGCACTCTTTCTCTCTCTCAAATAAATAAATAAATCTTAAAAAAAGAAAAGAAGAAGAAGAAGAAGAAGAAGAAGAAGAAGAAGAAGAAGAAGAGGAGGAGGAGGAGGAGCTAACTTTATAATCAGGAAAACAGCAATTAGAAGACCGTGTAGAATGAGGGTTGCCCTGGCACCAGGTAGTCCCAATTAGGATGCCAGCCCTGCCATTTAAACTAGTGGGGTGACCGTAGCAAATTACATAGACTCTATGCCTCAGTTTCTTTGTTTGTAAAATGGGGCTAATATACAATGAAAGGAAATAATCCATAGAAAATGCTTGGCACACAGTAAACATTCCTTAAATATCGCAGTTATAACCTAGTATCTACTACTCGGTATGCTCAAGGCACTTAACTGGCAGACGCCCATAAAGGCACCTAAGATGTTTTATCTTCTGTTCCAGCATAGTAACTCCCAGAGAGAGATTACACGTGGGGTACAGTGAAAGAAAAGGGGAGGCTTCGTAGCACTGCAGTAATCTGGCAGCCAAGTTCCCCAGGTGTGACCTCAGATGGGTGGGCTCCCTTCCACCGTGGAGGCACACTCTCTAACTGACAATACAGGTGCTTTTTGGAGCAGGCATTTCCATGCAAGGAACAAGCTTAATTATCAAGGGAGGGATCAGTGCTTATAGCCAGAGGGCTGTGTACTAAGAAAACAAAGGATGATATATAAACAAGGCGCAACACTTGCATGGCAGGTGAAAGATGAATGAGGTCCTTAAGCAGGGCTCTCGAGACAGAGCAGTGTGTGTGATTGAAAGGCTGCACTGACTATGTATATTGTGTTTGGAGAAACAGGTGAGGCCCCCATGGGCTGTCAGATGCCGAATAATATATTGGTAGGAATGGTATCACGTTATTGTTAGTGACTCCTTGCTCACTGTTAGCTAAGGCAGTAACTTTTTCTTTACGCAAGGATTTCGTGACCTTAGGGATTTCTTTTTTTTTTGCCTTCGTCAAGTGTACTTTTCCATGCTTTATACAAAGATGTCATGATTTCTTTAGGAGAAAATCCATTATCAGTGTCCCCTGGAAGTTATTGTTTAGCTTATCCAAGAGATGTGAATTCATGTCTGCATTTCCCACTCACAGTGGTTGGCTCCGCAGTGTCAGAGGCTAGGAAAGCCGCAGCATTTGGTGAACTGTCCTCCAAGAACCCTTCCTCATCTTCAGCAATAGAATCCAACCCACTGGAAGTTCTCCTCTCTCATAAGCATTTTGCATTAGGTGAGTCTCAAGGGCCGCTATCATCCTGTCTCATCACAGGCTCATACTTCCTGACAAATGTAGGCCATTCCATCAAAGACACTCACTTATGCCTTCATGTCTGATAGTGATGCTGAGGTTTGGTTTCTTCCAAATGAATCATCCTGTTCAGATTAGAATTTAGCTTTTCAAACTTTTGATTCTCGACAACATCCCTAGCTTTTTAATAGAAATGTTTTGGCTAGCTCTGAGGGCACGCAACCCAAGGATGAAGTTCTTAATAACTCTAGGCAGAGAGAATTTTGCCTACCCTAGAAATGTTGTGGTTCTCGATACCTATGTACCAAAATAAGTGATGTGTATTTCTTTCATCTTTTTTTTTTTTCGTATTTGGGATTATCTTATTCATACAAATTTGTGTCTTGAATATATTTTTTAAAGATTCATTTATTTGAGAGAGAGAGAGATGTGTATGAGTAGGGGAAGGAGCAGAGAATCTCAAGCAGATTCCCCGTTCAGCATGGGGCTTGATCACACAACCCATGAAATCATGTCCAGAGCTGAAATCATGATTTGGACGCTTAACTGACTGAGCCACCCAGGCGCCCTTGTATCTTGAATTCTTATTTAGTAACTTTCCTGCATTGTCAAAGAACTTTGTAAACATAATTTTTAATAGTTTTTCAGTGTCCAGTCATGCATCTGTATCATTATTTATTTATTATTCTATTTTTGAACATTTAAGCAACTACCAATTTGTAAATGCTACAAATATGTGGAGATGAACCTTGTTATGTATGAGTCTTTTTCCTTTTTAAAAGTGGTATCTTTAGAATTACTTGGCCAAAGGTACATATTTAAAGTTATATATAGGGGTGGCTGGGTAGCTCAGTTGGTTAAGTGACTGCACTCAGCTCAGGTCATGATCCCAGGGTCCTAGGATAGAGCCCCATGTTGGGAACCTGCTTCTCCCTCTGTCCCTCTACCTGTTTGTGCTCTCTCTCAAATAAAAAAATAAAATCTTAAGAAAATAAAGTTTTATATATGTAGTATAATTATAAATAATACATACTTATATATATTAATATTCTATTTATAAAGTTATATGGCTATATATATATATATATATCCTTCTCAAAAAGTTATATAAATTTGGAGCCTTACCTTTCAGGTAAAAATTATGTGTCTTCTTTCACTCTTGAAAAGTATGCCTTATTTAAGAATATACACATTTAGAAATATTGTGATTAAAATCTGGTATTTAATTGTTGTCTGAGGCATAGAGTATCTTATTGCTTGACTTTAACTAGGATGGCTTTTTTCCAATGAAGTATACTTGTTTAGGACTAAACTGGAGCTTTAGGAAAGAAGTTTCCTGAAGGCCCTACTTATGAAAAAGAAGGGCTTCACAACTTCTTTGAATATATATATAATTTTTATCTCATGTTAGTAGAAGGTAAGATTTGGAATACAGCTGTCTCACTAGAATGCTGTTCCAGAGGTCCAGTTTGTGCATGCTGTGTAACAAGGGAGATTTCCTAATATAAAGAAGGCTTTATATAACAAAATAAGAACAATAATTACAGCTAGATGTATTAATGCTGTGTGCCAAAAGCTGTTCAGGGCTTTATGAATATCTTATCTAATCATCTCAGTAACCTTTGAAGCAGGGACTATTAGAATTCCCATTTGCAGGTTATCAAACTGACACGAAAAGATACTAACTAAACACCTAGCAGAAGAACTAGAATTTTAACCTAAAAAGTCTATTTTAGAACCTATACTCTTAGCTGCTACCCTATGATTTTCTCTTTTGCTAAGATCCAAAGTGGAGTTTATTCTTATGGAACTTTAGTCTGTGATGCCTGATACTGTTTACTCCAATTCAAATAAAATTTATTGAGCACTTGCTGTGTACCCAACAGTGGATAAGCACCTCAATACATTGCTGTTTGTTTTTAACCAACACTTAGGAGCACCTCTCTATACGAGGTGCTGTGCCAGGGGGTAGAGATATAAGAGAAGTAGGTATGCTCTCTTTTCTTGGGGACTCTATTGTATGTCCACAGATGATTGGAAACCAATGTGATAAATGATTTATTAGTGTAGGATTAGAAGAGGAAGCACACGTTGTTCTGGGCTGGCAAAATAAGACGACAAAAGTAGTGCCATTTAAGTAGTCTTATAGGATACATGTTTGCAAAGAAGAAAACCTTGGGTTGTGTTTGTGTTGGAAGTGGAAGTGTGTTAAAAGCCAACATGGTTTGAAAGAGTGCAATGTTCAAGAATCTGGAAGTGTTTGAAGTCATATTTTGGTGAGATGTGACTGTAAAAGTAGTCCAAGGAAGGGGCATGCAGGTGTCTAGGCTTTATCCTATGGGTCCACCTACAGGTGCCAGGCAGATAAGGCCAATGAGTGAATCAGACCAGGTAACCAGGATAGGGAAAACAGGAAAGAATAAGCCACAGCTAAAGACCATAACAGCATCTCAGCTCATGTAGGTTATCCAGGCTTTGCAGACCCTCTCGTCTTTCGTGAAAATGCAGAAATCCAGATGTATATGTAAAATCTCCACATTTTTCATCTCGGCCAGTAAGATTGAAAATGATGATGTATTGTGCAAGCCAGAGAACACTGTTTGGGTGCATCCTCTGGTAACGCAGAGGGGCTGTGGAAGAAGATAGACCGAGAGAAGGCATGGTCAGATCTGAACTCTAGAGAGACAGTTCAGATGGTTGGTGTTGTTGGTGATAGATGATGCCCATGAGGAGACCCACTCAGAGACTCTTTAGTGGTCCAGGCAGGCGGTTCTGAAGTCTTGACTTACGGCTATCTTCAAAAAAATAAAAGAAGCAAAGGGGCATAGTTGAGAAGTAATAGTACTTGGTCATGAATTTAACTCGACTCTGGGAAAGGTGGCTGGGTATAAAAGAGGAGCAAAAGTCAGGAATACATCTTAGAAGGCATGGGGCTGAGGGAGTGTGGATTCGGAGGAACAGCTTTGATGTATGGTGACAATGAGTTATATTTGGACTCTAGTGAACTTGAGAGCCTTTAACTTGAGAGCCTTTCAGGGTATTCAGGTAAAACTAGTTGAAGCCATTCCAGTTCTCTTAACAAGGCTATGAGGTAGGTCACATTAGCCTAGTTTTTAACAGTGCAGAGGTTGAAGTCCAGAGAGGTGAAAAAAACTTTGTTCAAGTCCTCAGCCTGGTTAGTGGCAGAGCCAAGATGGGTAAGTGTTCCTGCCACTCATCACCATAGCTTTTAGACAAGATCGAGATCTTCTGAAATACCTGTCAAATGTTCATCATTTCCTTATTGTAGTCTCTGAGTACTCTTACATTATAGGGAAATACAGATCATTCACAAAGCATGCTTCCATTCATTAAGGAAAAACTTGGGAAAGTCAAGAGTTGGGAGTCTCCAGAAAATAACCATGTGCTGCCACCAATAAACCAAAATAGCTAAGATGATATGCATCTTCATTTACGTGCTGTATACCTCCATAAAGCAGCCCCTGAACCATGCAGCTCACGTCACCTGCATCAACAAATCGCTGAAATAGAAGAAAGAAAAATTTGATGTGAAAACAGTATTTTGGTTTTAAGGGTATTATTGCAAATGGCAAAGCTCCAAAAGAGTGCAAAACAGGCTTAAAAAAGAATATTCCTTCATGAAAATACTTTCAATAAAATGCCAGCTATTTGATAGAAGTCTGGAGGCTGCTCAAAACATTCCTGTCCCCATTATATAGGACCTCTGAATCTCAGTTGGATTTATAAGATTAGGCAAGCCTTTGGGAGGAATGGTGGAAGGTGTGTTGTTAGATAGGGGTGCATGAACTAAACAGAGGATTCCAGCATCTGAGGATCCATCTTAATGTAACTGAGGAGCTAGACACAGTGTACCCCAGGGCTTCTGTTACAGATGACCACAAACTAGATGGCTTGAAATGGTCTCTGTACATTCTCTGAATCCAGTTCTGGATGCCAGCAGTCCAAAATCAAGGTGTTAGCAGGACCCTACTCCCTCTGACAGCTCTAGGGGAGAACTTTCCTTGCCTCTCCCAGCTTCTGGTGGTTCCTGACGTTCCTTGGTTTGTGGCCACTTCACTCCATCCTCAGCTTTTCCACTCACACTGCCTCCTCCCCATTTGGAGTGTTGGTTTTATCTTCTCTTGCCCGTCTTTTATAAAGACACTTGTGATGGCATTTGGGGCCCACCCAGACAATCCAGGGTCATCTTGGCATTTTAAAATCCTTAACTGAATCACATCTGCAATGATTCCTTTTTTTTTTTTTTTTCCAAATAAGGCAATAAGGTGATGTTTGTAAATTCCAGGCATTGGGGCGTGGTATCATTGGGAGACCATTATTCAACTTTACTACATACACAGTATAATGGTTGATTCAAGGACTAAGCTACACAAGGTGTGTGTTTGACCACAGGGCTGACCTTGGGGCTTAGGTCTAAAGGAAAATCTTCATTGTGAACAGGAGCAAAATGTCCAAATCAGACTAGTTGTGTCAGGTCTGAAAGATAAAACATGGTTATAAATAGGAACACAGATCACACAGCTAGAATTCAGAAGACAGTGTTCCCCATGATACTCAGGTTAAGCAAACCAGGGGCAAGAACCACTTTTCTGGCCACTGTATTGAGATGTGACACTGCCATGACGATCTAGGCTGAAAAAATGGGTCTATGAGGCAAGTTGATAACATGTGATTGTGATTATGAGCCACTGGGTGCAAAAAGTCAGCTGGGAAAATGCATGTGTCTGAAAGGGGCTCAGGCCAAACTCTCAACTGGGTTCACGTCTCTCTCTTTTGGTTTCTATGTATCACCACCCCTACCCTCCACCCTATAGCCAATGAATTCAAGCCAAAATTATATATACATGACTCAGTCTTTCTGGCTGATAAAATCTCTTGGCATATCCAAAGGGTCACTTGCCCACAAAGTTATCAGTGACCCTGCTCATACTTATCGATATTATCTCCCCCACTGCTAGTCATACAGACTCCTTCCTAAAATACTTCTCTTTATCTCTTGCCTCAGAGCAAACACGCATCTGCCTCCAACAAGCAAACTATTTCCCCACCAGCACACATTCCCCTGAAAACCAGACCAATGTGTAAAATGAAAACACAGAATTTATTAAATTTTTTACAACCACCACCTCAGTGCTAACCGCCATAATGGTTCTGTTTGTTTCTGAATCGGAGCAAATGCTGTGAATGATGAATCAGGTGCAAGAGGATAATGGTGCGCCATGGCCGTGATCTGTCCGTGGTCACAGGACCATCATTGGATTGCCTCTTGGGTGGTTATGGTTCTCTAGAGTGGCTGACATAAAGCAAACAAATGATATTGCTTCCTCATGGTGGAGGACTGAGTAATCATCACATTTATCAACTGCTGTTCTGCTTTGTGGCTGTTCAGATATCGTGTGTGTGCCACGACATCATTTCCTCTGTGGTTTCCGGATGCTGAAAGTCTTTCCTGGGTAAACTGATATCATACTGTATCGAGAGTGATAATGAGACAAACATATTTGGCATGCGTGACTTTATTAAAGAAGAAATTGTTAAGGAAGCAGATGCTGATGCTTTGTTACGTCCCGCTGTCCTTCATAGTCCTGTGGACTTAGTAAGGAAAAGCTTGACTATACCAAATAAAGAGATGTCTTATTGTAATTAGCTCCCAAAGGAGATTTGATCTCAATAGAGTTTACAATACACTACCATCAAAGGGACTGAAAGGAAGCCCTCCATAAAATATTGCTTGTGTCTTTCTACATCTGAGCTTCCAGACAGCACTCGAACCAACAGACAAAAAGACAAATTGCTAGTGGCAATCATTTGGAATATTTGGTGTCCCCAATGATCCTTTCTTCCTATATCTGTGTTGCATTCAGGTCAGGAACACTAGAATCTTATTATAGTGGGAAAAGGTACTGAACACTTAAGAGATGGTATAATGTGGTGGAAAAAAAATATGCTCTGCTGTCAGAGAAACAAGAGGATGCCACATTTTCCCTCTGTTTTTTTTTTTAATATGTATATTTTATTTATTTATTCATGAGAAACACAGAGAGAGAGAGAGAGAGAGGGGCAGAGACATAGGCAGAGGGAGGAGCAGGCTCCATGCAGGGAGCCCAACGCGACTTAATCCTGGGCTCCAGGATCACACCCTGGGCTGAAGGCGGCGCTAAACCACTGAGCCATCCGGGCTGCCCTTTCCCTCTGTTAATGATATTAAAGTTATTTTACCTCTCCAAGCCTGAGGCTTCATCTATAACATGGAAATAATACCACCCACTTCCCTGGGCTTCTGTATGGATAATACGAGCCAAGGGGTGCAAATTGCCATCCACCCATGGATGGTCGGCAGGCGCTAAGCTCCCACACTCACCCCTGACCTTTCTTTACATTCACGCTGGCTTTTTTGTTACTCTGCTATATTTTTATCCAACTGACTTTTTTCCTTGTCACACTCATTTATTTCTTTGGTCCCTGAAAGAGTAGAGTGGTTGGCAGTGATTCACATTTAAGTGATGATTTCTTGACCAGCAAATGAATGTTAATAAGAAATGTGATTATTTCCATGGATTCTGAAAACAATCAAGAGCCATTCATTAAATGAATTAGATAAGGTTAGGCATCTTAAGCTGAGCACCCAAATCTTTGCTAATATCTTCAGAGTGTCCAGGAAGAAGAGGACTATATCCAGTAAGAAAGATGACACGTTTAAAACCTCCTGACCTGGGGTTCCTGGGTGGCTCAGTCGGTTAAGCATCTGCCTTTGGCTCAGGTCCTGACCTGAGGGTCCTAGGATCTGTGTCAGACTCTCTCTCCTTGTCAGCAAGGAGTCCCCTTCTCCCTCTCCTTCTGTCCCCACCCCCCAATCTCCGCTCACGTGTACTATCTCAATTCTTTTTTAAATCTTTAAAACCTCCCGACTTGTCCTTAGAACTAATCAGAACTCAGTTTTCCCACTGGAAAATTGGGAGGAGGTTCTTAAGAATGAAAGAAGTAATTTGGTTCTTGCTACACAATTGCCCTGCTGACAACCCCTGGGAGTGGCTCCCTTCACAGGGCTAGAGGGGAAAAAATGCTTTCTCAAACTCCACCAAAGTTTGTAGCAACTGGTTCTGGGATAACTTCTTAAAAGCCCCACTGCCAAGGAGGATTGAGTTAAAAATATAAGTCCGGACTTCTAATATCCTGACTTTAGAGTTCATAAATCACCTTCCTATTTCACTGGATTCTATTGTATTTCCTCTTTCTTTTAATAGTCGTTATTTTTCTTACCCCTGGGCTAATTAATCTTGGGAAAGTTGGAGCACCAAATTAAGCCTGAAAAATGTAGCTTAGGGAAGACATCCAGAGGAATGTCACACAATGACATCCAGAGGATGGATGACAACAGAGGACCTCTGTTTCTGTCAGTGTGGAGGACTGTGTGACCTGAGAAATCCTGCTGGTACAAAAGTCACTAGAAAACATGCATGCAGAGAAGCATGCACTGGACCAATGCTGGCTAACATCTACTGGCTTAGAATTTGGACTTGATGGGCCTTAACAAATGGGGATAGAACAAAAATCCTCAGCACACACCAGATGGGAGGTTGGACTTCTGAAAAAAACTTGGACATCCAAAAGTCAGCATTCTCAGTGGGTGAACTAGGTGAAACACAAAACAAAACAAAAAAATTTCAAACCCTTCACTGAATGAAGAAGGAAAGAGTTGGGAGTCTAGCCTGTCTTGACTTTGGCTCTTACAGGAAAGCTATAAAGAGAAAAATCTCTCATGAATGTCTTAGCCACAAACCTACTCTTCTGCATATAGGGCAAGAATTAATTCCACCGGGGGACCCAAAATATACAAGCATAAAATTTAATTTAATGTGGTCCCATTTTGGTGGTGCCCCTGAGCACTGACCGGGAAGAAACAAATGCAAATCATCTTTGGATAAAGCACACCTGCACAACAGACAAATTAAAGAGGAGATTAGACATACCATAAGAGAGGATTTGTGATCTGCTAACATAGATGTGAATAAATTAATTAGAATTCACCAGAGAGCAAATGTAAACGATGCAGAGACCTAGAGAGTGATCAAGTTCAAAGCATAGCTAATAATGTCTAATATATATCTAATTGGAGCTCCAGAAGAAGCTAGAGAGAATTGGTAGAGGCAGCTTTTGAACGTGGTTGAGAACTTTCCCGGAGCTTGTGAAGACCTAATTTCTCGGAGTCATGAAGTATTAGAGACAAGATAGATGACATAAAAATTGCAAAGCTTACATAAAAACCAAGTGTGGCTGAGACTGATGGCAGAAAACCAAAAACATAGAGAGGATGTTTAACCAGTCAGGTTACCTACACAGAAATGACCATGAAGCCCGCAGCTCAATTCTTAAAAGCAAACAACGAAGATCACTAAACTGTGGAAGCATATCATCAATGTGCCAACAGGAAATAACCATCAGCTTAGGAGTGTATATCCAGTAGAGCCATTATTCAGAATGGGGGCAAAATGAAATAACTTCTAAGAAGATAAAAACAAAGAGGATTTACTCTGAACAGATGACTAGGGAAATTCTCAAGAACATCTCATCGGAAGAGGGAATACAACTGCTGAAAGAAGGTCTATGATTAAAAAAAAAAAGTAAGCCAAAAATAGGGTAAACATGTAGTAAGCTAAAAACCATTGACTGAAAAAAAAACAATATTGGTATTGTATCATTTTTTATTTAAATAAAGAGAACCCAACTATTGAGCAACAAGAACATAGAACTGTTGTTCCCAAGCTATCTAGTGAGGCACTCACAGCATCCTAGTGAACACACAGGGGGACCAGAAGTTACTAAAAGTTTCTAGGGAGACACAGCAGCATCTGTTGGACACAGCATGGAATGCTAGCCCAAGGCAGTTCACGGTTTCAATATTGAATTCACTATGTTCCTTTCGATTACATCTTATCTGTATTAAACTGAGTTTTCCAGTGGTTGTTTCTATGAAAAAAAAAAAAAAAGAAAGAAAATACCAGGAGAAAAATACATACTTAACAAGAAATAAGGGCAGAAGTACATAATTTTATTCCAAGATTTGAGATGTTGTGCAGTGCCTAACAAGCACACACATCCTATGAGAAAATAATGGTAGTTATTTAGGAATGAAACAAAATTATTACTTCTTCTTTCAATTTATCTATCACTTTTTTTCACATAGTTTCTAAGTTATTGGGATATAAATACATGAGAAGTTGTTTTGACCTAATTGTTTAATAAACAAAACAGAACAGAATTAGTTAATAAATGGAACAAAAGATTCTTTCCACCTAGGGACACTGTGAGACATTATGAACAGGGGGAGCAGACAACGTTTGGGAGCATATGGAATGTAAATTAGTCTGGGGACAACTGGATGGGTATTCGATAGAAATTTAATAATCCTGATTCATATAAATACACTAAGTCCTCCAGTTAAAAGACTGGCTAAGTCCTGTGATTTTCCATTTTCAAGAGACACACCTAGAAGATAAAACTTAGAAAGGTTGGTTGTAAAGGCACAAAATGATACATGAAGGCAAAACAAACCAACATGAAGCTAATGTAGCTTTATTAATGTTAGTTCAGACTTTAAAACAAAATTCATTACTATAGAAGTCACCCCATAATAATAAACATTTCAATTCACTGAAAAGATATAATGATTCTAGAATTGTATAATAAGTAATAAACAGTTTTAAGGTAATAAATTTGAAAAGTTAGTGGAGTGATTGAACTCCTAGAAAGTATGCGTTATTGAAACTTAAGAAAAAAAAGGAAAATCTAAAATGCCCTATATTGATTAAAAGAACAAATCAATAATGAAAAGTCTTCTCACTAACAAAGCACCAGTCCCAGAGAGTTTGCAGGTGAGATTCCACGAGATGTGAAGGACCAGATATTCCAAATGCTTTCAGGAAATAGGAAAAGAAGGTTTACTCTAGCTCACTTTACAAAGTGGAAATTACTCTTGTTAAGAGAACTCAACAAGAGCAATACAAGAAAGGAAAAGTGCAGGCCATTCTCATTCATGAAATAGATTCAAGAAAATGTTAAAGCATGAGCAAACAAAACTCAAAAATTGTTTTTTTTCTTGAAATGTAAGATTGATTCAATATTAGAAAATTAGTTCATTCCTCATGTTAACAGATTAATGGAGAAAAACATATAAATAATAAATGGATGAAAAGAATTTGATAAAAGCCAATATCTTTGGTAAAAGTTCTCAATAAACTAGGGATAGATTCTTTAGCCTAACACAGTAATAAGGCAGTAAGCATTGCCTATAATGCTTGGGTGCAAAAATAATGATGAAACATTAAGTATAAAATTAAGAACAAGATAAAAATGCTTTCTGCTAACACTTTCAATATATTGGTCATCCTAGCCAATGATATAATATAAGAAAACAAAATAAAAGGTATAAGATTCGGAAAGGAAAAACAAAACTGTACTTATTCAGAGATGATATCATTAACTTTAGGAAAACCAACAGAATCTACAAATGAGTTATTAATAAGGTATTTGCCAGATATAATTTTAAAGTAAATTTCATCTCTATATGCTAGCAATAAACATCAAGTTTTATTTTTAAAAAAGATCTGTTTTACCTTGACAGCTAAAATGGGGACTGCTTTTGTAAGGGATAAATCTAATGAAAAATGTGCAAAACCTTTATGAAAAATGCTAACACTTTATAAAACATATTAAAAATGACTTAAATAAATTGAAATTATTAAAGTAAATGTTTAATGGGTAGTAAGATAATATTGTAATGATGTTATTTCTGCCCAGTAGAATTTTCCTGGAACCTGACAGGCTGACTTTAAAATTTATAGAGAAAAGTAAAGGGCCAAGAACCCCTGAAGACCAGGAACAAGGCAGAGGTGTGGTGGGGATCTTGCCAAATGAAACATTGATACTTATGATGAAAAAGAGGGATTTGGTCAGTGTGGTATTGGCCATGGGGTAGACAAATGTACCCACTGGACAGACTAGAGAGCCCAGGAACAATCCCAACATGTGCAGAAACGATCTACAGCAGAGCTGCTATTACAGATTCATGAGGAAAGGAAGGACTGCACAAAATCATTCTGGGGGAAAAGGAAAATTGAATCCCTTTTCACATCATACACAAAACTCAATTCCAATCTTTCCAAAAGCAAAACATAGAAGACCAAAATTCAAAAAAAATTATAAAACTTTATTTTGAGATAATTATAGATCTTCACGCAGTTATAAGAAATAGTACAGAGATGCCAGGTACCCATTACCCAGGTCCCCAGTGGTAACGTCTTGCCAAACTGTCTCGCATCATTAACAACCAAGGTAGTAATCTTGATACAGTCAAGATACTGACAGCCCCATCGCAAAATCCCTCGTACTGCCCTTGAAAGCTGTACAACTGCCATCTTTCCTGGACCTTCTACCTCAAATCTGTTGTCTGTCTCTGGAATTTCATCACTTTGAGAATGCTTTGTAAATGGCATACACTATGTAATCTTCAGGGATTGGCTTTTTTTTTTTTTTAATTTTTATTTATTTATGATAGTCACACAGAGAGAGAGAGGCAGAGACACAGGCAGAGGGAGAAGCAGGCTCCATGCACTGGGAGCCCGATGTGGGATTCGATCCCGGGTCTCCAGGATCGCACCCTGGGCCAAAGGCAGGCGCCAAACCGCTGTACCACCCAGGGATCCCAGGGATTGGCTTTTTACACTCAGAACAATTCTTTAAAAAAAAAGATTTTGTTTATTTCTTTGAGAGAGAGCAGAGCAAGAGAGAGAGAGAACAGAGCAAGAGAGAGAGAGAGCACGAGCTGGATGGAGGGGCAAAGGGAGAAAGAGGAGCAGGCTCCACGCTGAGCAGGGAGCTCATGGTGGGGCTCCATCCCAGAACCCCAAGTTCAGAATCTGAACTGAAGGCAGATGCTTAACCGACCGAGCCACCCAGAAGCTTTCAACACAATTCCATCAAGATTCATCCAGGCTGGGACGCCTGGGTGGCTCAGCAGTTGGGCGTCTGCCTTTGGCTCACAGTGTGATCCTGGAGTTCTGGGATCGAGTCTCATGTTGGGCTCCCTGCAAGAGCCTGCTTCTCCTCCCTCTTCCTGTCTCCGCCTCTCTCTGTGTCTCCCATGAGTAAATAGATAAAATCTTAAAAAAAAAAAAAAAAAGATTAATCCAGGCTGTTGTGTGAATCAATAGCTTGTTCCTTTTTATTGCCTAGAAGTATTCCATGGATGTACCACAGTTGGCTTCATGACCCACTGGTTGAAGAACATCTGTGTTGTTCTTAATTTTGGACTATTACAAAGAAAGGTGCTATGAGCATTCATGTGCAGATTTTTCTATGAACATAACTTTTCACTTATCTGGGATAAAGGCTCAGGAGTACAACAGCTGGTCATATGCAACTGCAAGTTTAGTTTAGTTTTTTTGTTTTTTTGGCTTTTGTTTTTAAGAAACTGCCAAACTGTTTTCTAAAGTGGCTGTACCATTTGACATCCTCCCTGGAAATTTGTGAGTGATCCAGTTTCTGATTTGCTAATATTTGATGCTAGTTTTTAAAACTGTAGCCATTAGTATTGTGTCATTATGCTTTTAGTTTACATCTCCTTCACAGTTAGTGATATTGAGCATCTTCTCATGTGCTTATTTGCCATCTGTAAGAAGATATCTTCTTTGGTGAAATATCTGTTTATGTCCTTGCCTATTTTCTAATTGGATTTTTTTTACTGCTAAGTTATGAGGGTTACACACACACACACACACACACATACACCCACATACACACAAGATACCAGTCCTTTATCAGGTATGTTGCTTGCAAATATTTCTCCCCTTTTGTAGCTTTTTTTTCCCATTCCCTTAACATGATCTTTGCAGAGGAATATTAAAGGTTTTTCCTAGGATTTTAGAGCTTTAAATTATACATGGAAGTCCATGATCCATTTAAGTTAATTTTTATATAAGGAATGAGATTTAGGTTGAGATATTTCTTTTTTTTCTTTTGATTGTTCCAGTACCATTTGTTTGAGAGGCTGTCCTTCTTCCTCCACTGCACTTGCACCTTTGCCAGAATTATTTAGGCATGTTTTGTGTGGATATATTTCTGAGTTCTCTATTCTATTACATTACCATACTCTTTAAGTATCTATATAATATATAGTATCTATCTAGTATACCTTAATATGAGGTAGACTGATTCTCTTTCATTTTATTCTTATTTTCAAGACTATTTATTCTAAAGTCTATGTCTTTCCATATAGATTTTAGCATAAGCCTTTTTGCAAAAAACTCTGCTTGGATTTTGGTAAGAATTGCCTTAAATCTATAGATAAGTTTGAGGAGAATTGACATCTTTACTATGTTGAGTCTTCATTTTTTTTTAAGATTTTATTTATTTATTCATGAGAGACAGAGAGAGAGAGAGAGAGGCAGAGACACAGACCGAGGAGAAGCAGGCTCCATTCAGGAAGCCTGATTTGGGACTTGATCCCGGGACTCCAAGATCACACCCTGGGCCGAAGGCAGGCACCAAACTGCTGAGCCACCCAGGGATCCCCTATGTTGAGTCTTCAAATCCAAGAACATGCTATGCTTCTTCATTTATTTAGGTAGCCCTTTGATTTCTCTTATCAGCATTTTACAATTTCCAGCATACAGAGTCTTACTTATTGTTAGTTAAGTTTGTATCTAAGCATTTCATTTATGTTTAGCAATTGTTAATGGCATTAAGTTTTTCATTTAGGTTTCCTTATGTTGATTGTTGGTATACAGAAATGTGATTGATTTTTGTGTTGATCTTGCATACTATAACCTCATTTACTAGTTCCAGGGGTATTTTTGCATATTTGCTGGGATTTCTATGTGGACAATCATGTAATCTGTGTGATTTCTTGCTTTTCTTATATTTCTTTTTATATTTCTCCCTTGTACGTTTACTTATTTATTCTATTATTTTTTCCCTTACAATCTGTGTGCCTTAAGCAGATTATGCCTTTTTTTCTGGATTTATTTCCATGGCTAGAACTCCTAATAAT
Organism: Canis lupus familiaris; assembly: GCF_011100685.1. NCBI lineage: Eukaryota > Metazoa > Chordata > Mammalia > Carnivora > Canidae > Canis > Canis lupus. The sequence goes on along the minus strand of NC_049239.1, from coordinate 9,269,091 downwards.
ATGTTGAATAAGAGTGGTGAATGTAGACATCTTTGCCTTGTTCTCAGTATTAGAGCAAAAGCTTTCAGTTTCTTACCATTAAATATCATTTTATCTTTAGGGGTTTTGTAGAAACACATTAATTAAGCTAAGATAATTCCTCTCAATCGTTGACTTGCTGTGAGCTTTATTATAAATAGGCCAATGTTTAAAATTTTTAATAGGAAAATTTAGGAGACTGTGTCATCCAGAGTAGGGAAGAATTTTATAAATATGTCATAAAAGATATAGAACATGAAGGGAAAAATTCAATAAATTTCAGAATGCTGAAATTAAAAACTTCTGTTCATCAGAACACCACAAAATGAGTGAGAAATAAAGCCATAATATTTTCAATTTATGTTCCAATGACGGATTCATAACCAGAATACATAAAGAACTCATGGACCAGTAAGAAAAGATAATTACACAAATAGAAGAAATGCAAATGACTTGAACAAACATTTCATTGAGCAGAAAATAAAAAGCAGGGAAAACATATTCAGTCTCATTAGTACTCAAGGAAATGCAAGCAAGTTAAGGCTTCAGTAAGATATCCATGCAAAGTGATTAGATTGGCAAACTCCTAGAAACTCTGATAATAACAAGTTTTGCTACCGTTGTAAAACAACTGAAAATGACACTCAATACTGGGGGGAATGCTATTACCTAATATTAAAGATACATGTACCCAGTGTCAGCCATAGTAGCTCTTGGTATGTGCCCTAGAGTAATTGTTGCATGAAGAGATGTTTAGTATGACAGCAGTGTTTGTTGTAGTAAAATAACTGGAAACAATGCAAAAGCAGAGTTAATAAGTTATGATATATCTATATAATGGCATAATTTACATTAAGGGCCACAATTGGCTCATGGCCACATATTTCAAAATGGATAAGTCTCAAAAACAATGTTAAAGAGAAAAAGCAAATCAGAGAAAAATACATATTCATGATTTCATTGATAGAAATCTTATAAATGGTGAAAACAGGCGGTAAATTCTTAGAGACATAAACATAGAGGATACAAGGATGAAAAAAAGAGAAGGAAATAATAAAATTCAGGAGAGTGATTACTTGGGCATAGAAGAGGGTGGAATTGGGATAAACTTGGTGCTATAAACACTTGGAGAATGTTCTACTGCTTAAGTTTTTATGAGTACTTATTAAATTATGCATATATGTTATAATATCTATTTGAATGACTAATATTTGTATTTTTTAATTATAAAAAGGAAGGAAAAGGCTGTGTCATGGGCAATAGCACCAGAGTAAGCTTAATTATGGCAATTGTTTCAAAAGAAATAAGAAAAACAAAAATATCAGCACTTAAATCTGATCTCCATGATCTAAGTAAAGTTAGGAGTTTACTTGTTCATTTTTTTTCATGAATTTTGTGTTATTTTTGCTTTTCTTTTTGTTTTCAGGATAGTTAAATTTACTTTTAACACTAATGTGTTGTATGTTATGCCTTTAGTTATGTAACTTTTCCATTATGAATTCTATCAAGCTGTAGGATTGACACAGTGGTAAAGGACAATGCCATAAATGAGATCACTCCAATGTTTTGTTGCTTTCCAAGATATTACTGCATGTTTTGGAAATGGTTTTCTGAGTTTTCCCAATGAGGAAGAAAGCTATGATAATTCAAGTGTGGTAGATTCACATGACACATATAATGCGCATGCTCATTGTTTCCCCTGAATTCCCTGTCACCCTTTCTGCCTTTTCTTCACTCTTAATGACCATGGTCTTGCAGAGCTTCTCTGCATGGCCTCTGCAGTGTCTTCTGCCCTGTGCACTATGTGTAGGGAGGATTCCAGACACTTGGAAAGCTTTAGGAAACTGAGGGAATTGCAGCAAGGCAACGCTGGACCTCGATAACTAAGTTTCTACAAATGAACATATTTTGGGAAGCCAGTAAAACATTTTCATGTCTAGAGAAATCTAGGGGTGTATTAAAAGCTTAAAAGAGACAACACCCTCGAATCATGCGCTCCCCCCTCCTTAAGTAATGAAACCAAAAGGCACCATTTGCTAGGTAATTACATTTAAATAAATTAGTCAATTAATTTTAAAAATGTAGTTCAATAAATTCAATAAAATATTATTCAGCATCTATCAGATAGTGCCAGATAATGTTCCAGGTGCTGAGGATATAGCAGAGAGCTAAACAAATATTTTTAAATAATAACAGTCTGGTGGATACCATTTAATTTGAAAGTCTACCTTCTAGGACTGTAAGCTTCTTGAGGGCAAGGACCTTGCTTGTTCTGCGACCTAGTTTTTCCTCAGCACTTAATAATGCCTGGCACGCCAATATGCATCTAATTACCACTGATTATTAATCATTGTATTATTATGTTTAATATATATTTATACCCGAAAGCCCTACAGCTTGTCCTTGTTAGAGCCAACGTTTAAAACCAGTCTACTGATAATGGTAAATAGTTGCCATTAATTTTGAGTTTACTCTGTCCAAGGCACTGTGCTCACACCTTTATACTCATATCTTACTTAATCCTTAAAAACTCCTGAGACAGAGATATTATTGCCACCTTTTTACTGGGGAGGGTTCTGAGCCTTAGAGTACTTAAGTGCCTTGCCCAAGGTCACCTGCTGGGTCTGTCCCCTTCAAAATCTGAGCTAGGCTGGCGCCTAAGTCCTTCCTTTTATCATAGCCTTTGTATCTGTAGTAACCTTGGCTCCCTACGAAGGAGCAGTTCAGTTTATTAACTAATTGGGCTACATGATGCCAAGCAATCCTTGGGCTAGTTTTCTTTCCCCAGTGAATGGACTAATTTATTTCACAGAACTTGACCACATCAGCTAGTTATTTTAATGGTAAATCAAATTATGCCTGACTTTTTTTTTTTTTTTCTTTTACTGAGTCTCCAACTGGCTAAGAGTTAGGGTCAGACATGCCTTAATTATAATCCAAACTCAACCATTAACTGTGAACCTTGGGTAAATTCTCAACCTCTTTAGGCTTCCATCACCTTATCAGTAGAAATGCAAATGAGAGTAATTCCTACCGGGGCTACTTAATGAGAGGATTCAATGGAGAACAGCTCTTTCCCTTCCAACACAAAGCCTGACCCCTCAGGAGTTTTGTTGGGTAGTAACTGCTGGTATTATATTTATCCTTGCAATTGTTAACCTAATGTTTTATCTCAATACTATCTTTGTGCTCTGCCTTTTACTGAACTCCTTGACCTATGTACGTCCTGCTGCTTCCTTCCGAGGTAGACAAAGTTAATTACTTGTTGCTTATTGGATTTTCCTCCTTCACCGTGGAGTTTAAACTGTTGTAAAAATTGGCTCAGGTCTCTTATTCCCAACCCTCCCTTCTAATTATAGGCACTTTGAATGCAAGTTCATTCATCTTTTTCCTGCCAGCCCCTTCCAACATCCAGTATATAGGTGCTCTATGATGTTTGTTCAATGGAATGAATAGGTCATGTCTCTATTCATGGTTAGCGGCGAGGTCACTTCTCTGTTATGCATCATTGTTAGTGTCACTGGCGGTATTATATTGATTTTTAATATGATCTTTACACATATCGTTTGTCTATGTCACTTAATGCCGGTAGTCTGTCTCTTTTCACTTGAATATGCTTTGCTGCCTCTAATCTTGACCCAGAGCTCTTGATTTCCTTAGAGATTTTCACCACCTATAGAGCGGGTATTGATTTTTTATTTTTTTTTTTACATTTATTTTTCTTGTTAGTGCTGTATTACAGACTTTTTCTGCCATTCCTGCCATAGGACTTTATCAAAAGACGTTCTTACTTTCACTTAAACTTTTTATTTCCCACATCATTTTAAGGTATACATTTTACTGTTCCCCACCCCCCATCATTAATACATTACCATTTGACTCCGTCATTAGGCTGTCAATCTGTGAAACTCTTGAAGAAGAAAGAAAGACCTTATTTTAAATAGGCCTGATACTTTGCTAAAGAGGTTGCTGCACTCTACATTTCTATTCTTGTCGGGACTAGGCTTTTGAAATAAGGAGAAGAAATGAAATTTAGAAGAGCTACGCAACCGTGAAAGATCTAGGGAGGATAAAAATCAGTAAAAGAAGGACAAAGCCCACTACAAAGTTCTAGGGGAGGTTCCTTGCTTCATTTAAAAATAACTAAATGCGTACCCCAAATGCCCAGAATGGCCAGGCAGAGAGGTTCCAGACATGACATTTCCTTAAGAGAAAATGGTATTGGAGGTCCCTAATGCTGAGGTCCCCATTCCATTGTTAGTGGTCAGAAAATAAAACACTTTATTTTTTTTAATATTTTATTTATTCATGAGAGACAGTGAGAGGGAGACAGACACAGGCAGAGGGAGAAGCAGGCTCCCTGCAGGGAGCCCCATGTGGGGACTCGATCCCAGGACCTGGGGATCACACCCTGAGCCAAAGGCAGATGCTCAACCACTGAGCCACCCAGGTGCCCTGAAAATGAAACACTTTAAATCTGAATTTCTAGGTTAAGGTAACAGAGATTGGGGTGTTGAGCCCGGGTGCAAAAAGTGAACAGGGAACATTTAGTAACCATTCCCCAAAAGATGTTATACAAATGTTGATGAGCACCAGATCCTCCGTTTCCAATGAAGTTTGGGGGAGACAATATGCCTGAAGTGCAGCAGGAGAGATTTATGCTAAAATTCAGACAGACTGCCTGGGTTCTGAGATTCTCGAATATGTTACTAAGCAGAGCAGGACTCGCCCCACAAACAAGGCTGGAGAGTTTTCCAAGATTCCGAGTCATTAGGCAGGGTTTCCAGGGACAGCAGTGCCACAGCCCCAATTGTTGGCGGAGGTAACCTGACCTGATTCTCGAAGACAGCCTATGGAATTGTCTTGACCTCGGACTTCACAGAAACAGGTGGGCAGCGACCAAGCAGGGGAATGCATCCATCCTTTGTGGAGAGGAGGACACAGACCAGCCCGTTTATTTCATGATTGTACAAATGCTGTGGCAAATGAAAAAGTGCAGTTAACTTCCTGTGCCAAGCATGAGAACACTTTATGTTTCTGCTTGAAACAGAATGATTTTCGATGCAAAGGAACTGATGAGGCCAAGATTAAAAAGTTTCGCGTTGGGAATATCATAGACGGACAGTAATGAGGGTAGGGCCGAAGGAAGTACAGTCTCTAAGCTGCTTCTATGAAAAACCTGCATCTACTGCGAGCTCTTGCTTCCCAAAACTTTGACATCTGGCCCTTGACCTTTACCGACTACCCTTTCACGTTTGACACTTAACGTTTCCTCCACGATTAAAATTCAGCGTTAATTAATTTCAACAGTATCAGTGAAGTTATATTTAGCTAAGAACACTCACTTTTGTCTTTTGTGAGTAGCACTGCAGTGTTATTACAAAGAGGTAGTCAGGAGGGCAACAGATACGAGAAGAGAAGAATGATTCAGTGTGCAGATAATTGTTTCGAGTGAAATTTAGCTTGGTATTTTTGTTCCTGTCCTCAGTAGAACTGAGATTTAGCACCTCGCCTTGGCATTTAGCCCCCACCCCCACATAGGAGGAGGCTGTGCTGGGCGGGTGCTGAGAACGAGCCACACCAGAGTTAAATTATAGCTCAGTTCTAACACTGGCAAGAATTTTCTCTGGCCAGCTCTTGGGTGCAAAGCTGGTGATTCCGAAAGAGAGGCAAGGCATCCCTAGAAAGGATCTCCATATGGTGTGGCATCGCCCTCACTGAGGGGGGTTGACACGGTTGCTTAAAGAACATCACCCCAAAGGTGGTGACCATTCCCAAAGAAAACAGTAGAAGCCAGAATATTGAGACAGAGCAGAGTTACACTTGTAGCCCGAAAACGTCACTTGTGAGGTTGTCTCATTGGCTTACTCCATAATGTGACCAAAAAGCTCACTGGAAATGGATAGAGCCCAAGAAATTTGACCTCTTTCCCTGAGTTTTCCAAGGGAGAGAACATTTCTATTAGGCTTTTTATTCCATGCTCTTTTAACTCTGTGTGAAAAAAAAGACTATGATAAGGGCGTGGATGTGCAAATCTTGTTTTTACCTGAAGCTCAAAATGCTGTAGAACCATTACAAACGTTGCTCTTTGAAATATTAGCATAAAATCCTGGTCCATAAGTTTACTGTGCCCACTGAAACACTTTTGCCCCTAAGATCCCTGTACAGAACAGGAAGAGAGAGGCTCTCCATTTGGTAGGCAGTAGGGGTGAAGTAAGTTCATACATACGTTACCCATATATGTTTCACTGAACAATCAGTAATAGTAAATTGAATTTGGGGGTTCTTTGAGACAGAATAGCCAGGTAAACTCCAGTTGTCAAAAAACACATAAACAAAGGAAAACAACTTTGTAGCATTTTCATTTGTTTTTCGCCAAATGTTTTGCCTCCCATAATTCAAACTTTATGTTCTGGAATCTAATTCCATGCCCTGGTCTCATCCTCTTGCCTTTAGCTTGAAGGGCTCTTGATCCCTGGCAGATTCTGTGTTCCTACCTACCCTATAGGAAAAATGAAAGTCAAGAATTTAGGTAGGTCTGTTCCAGTAGTCAAGCAATTCGACATCAAGTCACATTTCTGCTGCTCAGGTCCCTGATAACATGTCCCTGTCCTAGTAACTGGCCTTGAGTCTTAACCCCAAGGTCAAATCCACCTCGTGCTCTTGAAGGGACACCAAATAACTATATTGGTCCCAGTTAGGTCCCTGGGAACCTAACCAGCCCTCTAGGATAGGGTCTCTGTTGTTTTTGTTTTTCCAGTTTTCTCCTTGCCAGTCCCCCATCGATTCCTAGTTCTGAGATCTAGTCTTATAATTATGGTCTTATTACCATTGAAAACATGTTTGGTTTCAATCTTCTGCTCAAGCCTCTGACTCAAGTCCACTTTGGGCTCCTGGCTCTGCTTATTGCTGGTCACAGCAGCCCTGAATCTGTCCTCTTCCAGCAGTCACTGGGCCTTCTGGTTACTCTGATTCACTTTTCAAACTGGACTGACTCCCCACACCTTCCACTGAATAAATTGCCGGGAACACATGTACCACCCCCGTGGGCTGCTGTGTTCCAGGTCCTGGTTCTTCTCCCATTCTCTCCTTCTCCAGTTGACTTTGGCCATGTCCTGTAATGAGGTAATGCAGAAAGAGGCTGAGCTTTAGTATTCAGAGGATCAAACATAGATGAAAGGGGGAAAATCATACCCTATATTTAGGAGCAAATAACATTTTTAAGAGTGGTGAGACTTTATAAAAAATGTAGTGTGCTAGTCCTGGAACCTTCTAATTCTTTTTGGTTTCACTTGGTTTAATATAAGATGGAAATATTTTTATTTAAAATATTTACTTTCAAATTAAAATTCTAAACATCTCTGTGTTTTGCAATATCTTTCCCTAGTCAACGAAATAGGTGGCTTTTCAAACTTCATGAGATTAAATAGTTTTATTTTGTAATTTGTTTTCTGTCTGTTTTTACATTTAAAGGTGTTACACAATGACCTCATTATGGAGATGAAGCATCCAACCGCGGGGAAGATAGCAGTCCCAGGTTTGAAAATTTTTGTCATTTCCTTTCATCTTTTCCTTCACTAATTGTTCCCTGTGCTGACCACTGCAGCTAATTGGTGATTCCCCCCAAACAATCTGTCAAGACATTATCCAACTTCTTCATTTGGATAAAAGGGCAACTCTAGGATCACACATATGCTGAGGCTACAGAATTGTGTCTTTGCTCCAGCAAATGTCCGATTGCCTCAGTGACCCAAAATGCTCTTATTATCTGACTCCATTTTGTGTATTCACATGCTCACAAAAGCACATAATATAATTACCAAAAACAAAGGACAATGGATATGGCACCTATTAGGAAATGACACATTGCCAGTACACGAATGAGAGCAGAAGCAAGGCACCATGGAGGTGGTGTCTGGGGAATGCTACTGATGGCTCAGGCCAGGGCATTTTCTTTCTGAACTATGGTTTACAGTACAGATCTCAGCTTTGTAGATAAGGAAACTAAATGTTTTCACTTAACTTAGAATACATTGAATTTTTCTGACTTGACTCATACCAAACAAACTCACTAAGACATTTTGGTCTCAGCCAAAATGCCAACTTTTTCACTTCTGGGAGAGTTCTCTTTCCAGAAGCCAGAAGCCTCATGCCTACTCTGAGAGCATCCGGACTGTCATGAGAGCTCATAACCAACCTACTACCCCCCACAGACTTCACTTCTCTATTGATCATAATGTTACCATTCCTCAGATCTGTTGTCTCTGCTCAGGGCACTACTGGGAAAACTTGCCACATTCTTGTTCATTGGGTCTCTATTTCCTTGACTATCCACAAACCAGACACTTCTTTCTGTCTCTTCTTCTGAAAAAGGATAAGGAAAATTAGTTAGGACTTTGGTCATTGTTTACTTGAAGGTATGCTGGTTACCTTCCTTGAAATTTGGAAATTCCCCAAACTCCTCACTCCCCTCAGTCAAACAGCATAGAGCATTTATTTCTCTAGATATCGGATCACATTTATTGAATAACTGTTATTGTTAAATTCATTATTGGTATTCAGATTATTGGTATAATCTGATTTTAAGATTCAGGATCGGCTTGATAATAACGTCCTGGAACAGATCAGATCATGGCCACTGGTCCAAAAAGGATAAGAGGAGGGAAGTATGATGAATAAAGCAAGTTGAAAGAGAAAACTCAGATGTAGAGGGGTATAAGGAACACTGTACATGAATTAAGGAAGATAACTAAGTGAGCAGGTATGAGCATGTCAGAGATGTGTTAACAGGGAAATGCTATATAGTGTAGATGGGTGGTAGTGAAAAAACGGCATGTTGATAAAAGCTAACAAAGTCGCTTGTTCATTACTCATATTATTGAGCATATACCATGTGCCAGGCAATGCTTTGGGTCCTGGGAATGCAAAAATAATGGAGTTCTTACTCAATGGAAAGTCAAATAATAACAGTAGCCAGCAAAAGTTCCTATAAGTGTAACTCATGATGAGTGCAAAGAAGAGTACAGAACATGTGTTGTCATGGAGAATAATAGAGGCAAATGGGACTTACATTAATTTGAATGATCAGAGAAAGCCTGGTGACTTATCAATGGAAAATTGCAGGATAATAAGAAGTTGACATGTGAAGAGTAGAAGAGCATTCCCAGCAAAGGCACTAGCATGTGAGAAGACTTTGAGGTGGGAAAGAGCCAGGTGTGTTTTAAGCCAATATGGCAGGTGAAATAAGGAGCAGGAAATCAGACTGCCGAGAGGCAGAGCCTGGAGACCCCACCAGATGTGGTTTTACTCTAATTTGATGCAGGGAAGTTAAATAGCATAATTTATAACTTAAAGCAGGGAGTCACATTAGAGAGTTGTGATGGCAGTTGAGGTGATTATATCTTAAGTTAGGGTTTGTGGCAATAGTGATGAAGAGATGAGAATGGCCAAAATAAAAAACTTAAGCACAGTGTTTTCAGTGTGAGGAGACATTTAAAAACATCTTGTCTAGTGGTTTTTAGTTTAAATTTTTATTTTTTATTTTTTTTAAATATTTTATTTATTTATCCATGAGAGAGAGAGAGAGAGAGAGAGAGGAAGAGACACAGGTAGAGGGAGAAGCAGTCTCCGGGATCAGGCCCTCGGCTGATGGCTGCACTAAACCACTGAGCCACCCGGGCTGCCCTAGTTTAAATTTTTAAACAGGGGAACCGAGTTTCCAAGTGAAATCTCAATATTCTCAATATTTAAGATTAAAGCAGAGGTTAGCGCTCCAAACGTTTTGCTTTCCTTCTCCACTTCCGTCATGCTGTCTCCTCCAAACACCTGCTTGGAACCATGGGACTTAAAGAACATTCGAGAACCACTGGTGTAATTTAATTCTACAGTTTACAGATGAGGTCAGAATCATTACTATCCCCAACATAGAGAGGAAAAGGTAAACATTTTAAAAGTTAATACAATTGTTAGTATAGTAAGGAGAAAAGTAAGTCAGCAGCCCATCTAGAAGGAACTCATTCGTTGTAATGCTCTCTAGATCTATCAGAGGTGAAATTGGCAGCTTTCCTGGTAAATGAATGGAAAATCAATCTTGGGAAGAGAGAAATTTTTTTTTTCCGATCCCTAAGGGAAAAGTATATCGTTTTTCTCATTTTAAGTTATATCACTTAGGTATTGTCAGAATAATGCTGTGTAACAAATAACCACAAAATCTCAGTGCCATTCAAATGGAAGCATTAATTTATTCCATCTACATACACCAGGTGGGAGATAGATAACCTAGGCCAGACTTGCCTGAGTGGCTTTGCCTCTAGGTGCGAATCTGACCAGGCATCTCTGTGAGATGGCCTTAGTCAGCTCTGCCCACATGTGCCTCTCACGTCCTCTCGTGGCAATGGCAAAAGAGCAAAAAGGCAAACAGAAACCACAAGAAACCCTTTTGTTCACATTCCATTGGCCAAAACGAGTTTTAGGCTGTGTCCCAAGGAGTGGAGAAATATTTCTCTCTTTTTAAAAGAGAGAGCAAAGCTATATGGTGAAAGCATGGGCATTTGGGGGGAGGGTGCAAATAACTGGGGCCCCAAATTCAATTTACCACAACAAAATTCTCAGGTCTACAGCTGTCTCTTTTTTACTCATCATTTTTTATCTTCATTTCCCTTTGGAAAATTCTATTTTTGTTTCTTTAATTTCTATTGAGCTTTGGCATATTTTTGTTAACTTTAATGATTTACCTTATATTCTGTTAGAATTGTCAATAGAGGAAGTGCCAGCTTTCAGGTGAAATAGATATGTTTAGGTTATTTTTGGAATTAGCATCTGAGCATCTCTTGAGAGCTGCTAGCACATGAAAGGGGAGAGACAATTCTGCTTATGGACATCAAATAAATTGCTATATTGTATCTCCTAATTCTCTGTATCTTATTGAGAGGCCACTCACATAGGGTGAGAGATACTAAATGCAAAGGGAATTTATCAATAAATAATTTTTTTCCTGTGGATTTCCCCTTTCACTGATTATATTTACCTATGATCGCTCTGCCTTTCTTTGTAAGGGATGTTCCCATTGGAGACCTCCTGAATGCTGGAGAAATGACTGATTCTCCCACAATGCCTCAATGAGGTGAATCTGCCAAAACAGGCAACCCAGAGTGGAGCTAAAGTGATATTATGCTACATTGTGTTCTAGTTAGCTAGTGGAGACATATTTTTGAATTCATTAAATGCAGTTCTATATATATGTATATTACACACATATATATATATCTACATCATTACATTTATAGTAAAAATCCTTGTTAATGTTACTTAAAACTACTTATTTATATTTCCTTTGTCGTTAATGAAAGTCTGGTGACCTTTTTCTGAATTTTCCATACATTGTACTAATTTGCCTAAGCATATTCTAACTTAATCATTTCTAGAAACTCGTCTCATGAAGAACAGCAATAATTCTTTTTTTATACAACAATAATTCTTATACAGTACTTATTGCACCGTTTTCAGAGATGTATAAATCCATACCATTCCCTCAGATTTTCAGTTGAAGAGCTCCCACATAGGAGGCTGCTAATTGATTAATGCCTTAAAGGGGCTAGTCAATTAATGTTTAATATACTTTGAACAAAGATGGGAAATTATTAACCTCTTCAAAAGTCTTTTTGACTACTTAAATAATTATTGTGAGTACTTAACACATTGTCTCAACATTTATAATCATTGCCACTATCAAAGTAAAGCAAGTAGTAGACCTAAACTATTTGCTTTATTAATTGTATCTATCGCAACATCTTCCCTTTTCATATCATTTCCCGCCACCTCCAATCTATTAGGAAATAATTAGGGAAGAAATTTCATTTGTGTATATGCATGTCTTTGATGAAGCGTGCAAACTAGTTAATGCTCATGAATTATCTCTATGAGTTGTTGTTAGGCTAATACTATTGTTCTTTATTCCATATATTGTTCATTAAACTACTCTCTGATTTGAACTTTAAAGCCTATTTGACAGTTAAAGGTGGAAAGAGACTAAGAGAAATTAATTATTAGTGGGTGTGTAAATGAGAAAATGTATCATATCCCTCTTTGCTAGGCTTAAAGATTCTAGCATCCTAAGAGTTCCCAGAAGGGCGGCAGGTCACCAACAGTTTAGTGACAGAAGTATCAGCACAGTGAGCACAGTGTCCTAATTTGCTCATAATTAACTAATAAGTAACTTGAGTACTAAGTTGAGTAGTAAAATTCAAACAGATAACATCAACTATTGTCTTCCCTATGCTAGCTGGAGCCCTGGTGATAGAGCTGTGACCAGGGCAGGCCCGGTTGCTCATGGGGCTACACTTCACTAGGGAGGACAGCATGAGCAATAAATATGGGAAAGGGGCTGAGCATTTCCATGGAGAACCAGAGGCTACGCAAGGGAGCCCTCACCCAGTGCGTGGCACCAGGGAAGTCTACCCTGAGAAGTGAAATGGAGACAGACACACAAGCCATGGCCAGCTGTCGATTGGGCCGATCTAGTGTGGGCTGTGGGGGCAGTGAGAAGGGCTCACAGGGAGGAAGTGGGAGGGGCAGGTTTCCCAGTCACCCTGGAAAGGCAGAGCTAATGACCAAACTAAAAATAAATCAAACTGTAAAGGAGATGTATGCTGAGCTCTCTGAGGTCCCCACCATCTGGAGGAGAAGGGACTCGGAAGAAGAGTTTGGGTAGGAGCCTCGACCTGGTTTGGCAGATGTTCTTACTCACTACTTTCAGGTGTAATTTCTAGAAGCCTTCTCACTCAGTTGAAGATTTTTGTGAAGCTCATAGTGTCCTGAAGTCTAAACTGTGCACGTGATAACAAGTTGTGTTCACTCATTATGAAATTAAAAGGTTCACCAAGGTTTATACCACAACCTTTCATCAGCTAGAGCTTGGCCGTTATATAAACTCCGCCTTACTTGTGACGTCAGTGGAAAGACCTTCCATTAGTTGTTAATATTCCAAAGGACTGTCAGTTTCCACAGAGCCATTCGCCATTTCCATCTTCTTCTTGTAATTCTGCTGCCCACTGGTCGTTTAGCCAGAGTGGAACATGCCGTCCTGTGTACTCTGTAGGTGCCAAACCGCCTTGGTTTTGAGTTCCAAACTTCAAAGGATATCACTGAAATAGAGTTTGATGTGTTACTCTAAAGTTTCTTACCATAACCTTTTCTCAGCTACTTCTCTGTGAATGTGCGTTGCAGTTGTTCGATTCTGGCAGCACTTGGGGGAATTATTTTAGTGGTGAGTGTGTCAATGTCCATGAAAGGGAAGCGGTCTCCTGTGCATGTGAAATGGCTTGAAGTTGAGTAACCCTTGCCTGCTGGTACCCTGATCCGTGTTTTTCAGCAAGCAACTCTAAGGTTTTTTTGTTTTGTTTTGTTTTGTTTTGTTTTAAGATTTCATTTATTTACTCGAGAGAGAGTGAGAGAGCACAAGCAGGGTGAGATGCCAGCAGATGGAGAGGGAGAAGCAGACTCCCCGCTGAGCCGTGCTCAATCCCAGGACCCCGGAATCATGCCCTGAGCTGAACGCAGATGCTTCACCAACTGAGCCACCCAGACACCCCTCTAAGTTCTTTTCAATAAAACTTTTGTCAGAGGTGCCTGGGTGGCTCAGTGGTTAAGCGTCTGCCTTTAGCCCTGGGATTGAGTCCCACATTGCTCAGCAGGGAGCCTGCTTCTCCCTTTGCCTGTGTCTCTGCCTCTCTGTCTGTGTCTTTCGTGAATAAATAAATAAAATCTTAAAAAAAGAGAAAAAACTTTTGTTAGGTCTTTCCCTCATAATATTTTAATATTCCTGTTTGGAACTTGCAACAATTTTTAGCTAGTCGTTGTTGGGTGCAGGAAGGACAGTTTCCCCTATGAATGAATGTAACTTAAACCAACTTACTGGACTACGGACGTCTGGATTTTATAGTGATTTTTTTAAAAAGTCAAAAGTACTTCTTTATTTGATTGCCTGACATATTTTTTATTTCTGAATATTTTGCAAGACTTTTTCTAAATGATGAACATCTTTCTTTTTTAAGCTTCTGGAAAACAAAGATACTATCATTTTAAGTCAAATCAGCACCCTCTATAGCAACTAAGTACTTCATAGACATTTTCTGGATGATGATTAGAATAAAAAATGACTAGGTGAAAAATAATTAAAAACATGATTTGTGACAATTTTAAGCAGTATGCATGTTTTTTTATGAATAGATTGGCTACCTATGGAAGTTATCTGAAAGCGATTTATTTTACTTTTTAGTTTGTTTCCAGTTTGAAGTACATACATTACATGGAGTGACCACCTAGTCTCTCGTATGGTCCCCAGTCTCCCTCTGCTAAGCCTTCATGCTGCCCTGATGCTTCTAGCTCTTTTCTCCTTTAGGTAGAAACTTAGATAGTGTCTCTGAAATCACATATTCTCCAAGCGCAGTTAAATTTCTATAATGGTTAACAGCAATGTGGAAAGTTGTCACAGATCTCACCAGGGAGAAAGAAAAATTAAGAGGAACCAAAGTTTCAGCTTATATCCCTCCATAAAGTTTAAAAATGTTGGTCCTCCGAAGGAATTCTGTGTAGAGCCAATCTGGGAGTGAAAGGTGAGATAAGTTATTCCTTCCAGGTAGAAAAATCTTTCAGATGACAACAGGAAGAGTGTGTGAAGTTTTCATGTTGTGTGTTGTGCTCAATCTATCTTCTCGAAAGAGCATACTCCTTCAGGGACCAGGTTAAGCTGTAAAGAGAGGAAAGAGATGAAAGCAAGGTTCTACAGTCTGTCAACAGAATGAGAGAAAGCTGGCAGGGAAATGAATTTTCAAATAGACTAGCCATGGTACTTCCCAAAGTCCTCAATTATGTTTAACTTTATTAAACCCTTAACCCATGGCAATGTACTGAGAGTTAAATAAATCAGTGTATTCCCAGATGATTTGACATTGAGTGCCTGCAGCCTTCTCTGACAGTCCCATTTCAATGAGGCAGGGTCATAGACATTGTTATCCTTCAGTGAGAAATGAATAGCACAGTGACTTCCCTTCCTAGGAGAGCAGGGAGGAAGCAGGGGAGGAGTGAATCGCATCTCCAGGAATGTCTTTCCATCAGGAACTGGAGAAGCCCTAAGAGCCAAGTTACTGTCGCTGATATGACTTAGGGATCTCCATCAACTATGCTTATCTGTGCCATGAGGAAGAAATATTTCGTGAGAGCTGGGCTTTCATGCTCAGGGAATTCATGTTCCCATTCGTTGGGACTGGGAAAATGGCCAAGATCTCAGTTGTTCCTCTTCAGCATGTCCTCATCAATCTCGACCCAAAGATAAGTGAATCTGTCTAGATGAGAAACTCTTGTTGCAAGGCAGCCCTGAGTTATCAATAAAGTTCTGGGGTGCAGAGTCGTTTTCACTATTAGAAAGTGATACGTAGGCTTAAAATTTTTTCTGGGTGAATATTTCATTGGATTTATACATTGTTTGAGGGGCTTTCTCCAAGTATCACTAGGCAGGATAATCTGGAGATTAGAGGTGTTTGAAATCCTCTGAGAAGACCATTGAATGTTGAACCAAATCTAGGAATCAAAACAAAACAAAATAAAAACAAAAATAAAAAGCCACAGGAAGGGGCACCTCAGTGGCTCAGTGGTTGAACGTCTGACTTTGGCTCAGGTCATGCTCCTGGAATCCTGGGATGGGGTCCCACATTGGGCTCTCTGCAGGAAGCCTGCTTCTCCCTCTCCCTACGTCTCTGCCTCTCTGTGTCTCTCATGAATAAATAAATAAAATCTTAAAAAAAAAAAGCCAAAAAAAGAGTAGAAGGCTCAGTGATGGTAAAACATTTTTTTGTTGTTATTTTGTCCCAAAAGGCAGATAAGACAATTTCTGGGATCAGTGCTTGAGTCCTTGCCATCTTAGCTGCAACCAACTTTCTTTTTTTTTTTTTAATTTTTATTTATTTATGATAGTCACAGAGAGAGAGAGAGAGAGGCAGAGACATAGGCAGAGGGAGAAGCAGGCTCCATGCACCAGGAGCCTGACATGGGATTCGATCCCGGGTCTCCAGGATCGCGCCCTGGGCCAAAGGCAGGTGCCAAACCGCTGCGCCACCCAGGGATCCCAGCAGTCAACTTTCATTGGGCACCCAGAGAAGTCTTTTTCTGGATCAAATTGAAATACTGACTTTATGATAAGTCTTTAGAGAATAAATTAATTAAATATAATTAGACATGCAAACTGGCTGGAGAAGTAAAATCAGATGCCACCTTAATAGCTAGGCACAAAAGGGCTGACATGACCTTTCAGTTTGGACTTCCATGTTATGGATAATCAAGAGATGACATTATTTTGCCTCCAAGTGGGCTTCTGCCGAGAATAAGTTAGTTGCTTGCCTTCATTTCTGAGTTTATTCAGAGAGCTAGTCCTCTCTGAAAGAGGAATGGCTTTGCTCTCTTCTAGCCTTATAGCAGGTAGAAACTCTTTGGTCCCTGAAGAGATGACAGTTGGGCTGCATCCCACAGGAACATTGTCTTCTTTGAATATGCTTCCCGAGGGTGCCTGGGTGGTTTAGTCGGTTAAGTGTCTGACTCTTAATTTTGGCTCAGGTCATGATCTCAGGGTTGTGAGGTATATGTCATTATGTATCAGCTTCTCTGGAACCATAATTCCATGTGTTGTATCTTTATCCGCTATGGCATTAGCAGTACTTGTGTCTCTGGGCTCATCCCCTGAGTAAGATCGGGATCCTGCACAGAGGGGGAAGGAATGAGAGACCTTGAAATGCTTCCCCAGCTGGTCCTTCATCAGAGATTCAAGTAAGGCACAGTGGCCATGTGACTGTTGGAGTGGCTGGCCCATTGGTCCAACCAGCTCAGGACCCTGTGTCTGTGGAAGGTGTTTCTGTGAACCTTGTCCTCCAATTTATTGCAAGAAGCCACATGCTTTCAAACAATTAAGCAAAAACTGAATTTTAGTTACATTAAAAATGCAAGAGAAAGGTAATGCAAGCTATTTTAGGGATTTGAGGAGAGTGTATGGTAAAGCGCCGACAAGCTAGAGAAGCACTACCCCACAGAGATTTAAAGAATGTCCTCAGCACCGCCATAAACCCCTCAAAGACCCAACCTACTTTTTCTTTTTTGCTGGGCCCTCAAGTCTGCCTGTGGCCTTAAGTAACTCACTTTGCCTTTTGGTGCCTTGTCTTCTTGTCCTAATGGGATTAATCTTTTCATTCTTTCAATTTAAAGGAAGAAAGCAGCTCACTGTACTTAAGTGCAAATATATTTTGTGAATAGATTCTAATGGTCTCATTGCTGTGGAACATTCAAATATGAAAGGAAGGAGTGATGAACAATGAACATTTGCTGAGTCCTTCTCTATATATGGTGTCTATGTGAGCACTTTAAAGACACAATTTGTTTAATCTCCAGGACAGTTCAGTAAGCCATTCATTATGATGTCCATTTTTACAGATGGGAAAATTGACACTCGCTGAGTGTCCCCACTCAGTGGGGAAGCTGAGTGCCAATGGGCACCTAAGTCTGGGTATCCCTGAACTCTGTCCTCTTTTCCCTGATTAGTAGCTACTCCTAAAGTTGAGCCAACCATGGAGTTTTTACCTTACCTTAAGATACAACTTAAGTTGTAAAATGAAGGCCGCTTAATGCATCTTTTGTGTTTCATTTAAAGATCAAATTGGCAATTTATTTAAAGAATGTTTAAATTTCAAGAATCTGAACTTAGATTGAGTCTATGTCCTTTGGGGATTAAGTTAGCTTTTTTAAAAAAATTTTTTATTAAGTTGGCTTTTGTTTTTGTTTTTTTTAACCAAGTTTATAATTACGTTTCTATAAAAGACAAAAAAGCTATCGGAAAATATATTGCTAGGCCATTTTGATATTCTCAAGAGCATATAAGTGTAAATGCACCAAAACATGTGGATTGCATTTCCCTCAAGTTGTACTGTTTTCACACATTAACAGAAAAGCAGCTTGAAAGGGGGAAAAAGAGAAATGTTTGGGATGTATATGCAGATTTCGATCATCAAAAGACACAAGATGTTTAGCTGCCACCCAGACTCACCCGGATTTCTCATCTTTCCCATGATCTGACCATGGCCCTGTGTGGGCAAATTTCCTCTTGCTCAAGGGGGACTGATTTTGTTTTAAAGTTAGAGCCCGATTCCCTTTGAGTACCACTAATTAAACTGCAAACAGTGTGGTGTTGGTATAAGAAAGTTAAGATGATTTTTATTATTGTTCTGGTGAGTGGTTGATACTATATCTAGAGCAAGAATTTAAAAAATAAAAATGAACTATTGACAATTCCTGTAAGATTCCCCTTATATGAAGTACTTACATGAAGTGCAGTGTAGTTAAATTCATAAGACTAGAAAATGGAAGGGTGGTTGCTGGGAGCTGGGGGAGGGAGAGTTGGGGGGTTAGTGTTGAACTGGTATAAAGCCTCAGCCAGGGAAGATGCAAACGTTCTGGAAATGGATAGTGGGAATGGTTGGACAACAGTGTGAATGTCCTTAATGCCACAGAGCTGTTCGGTAAATTTTACGTAACTGATATTTTTGTCACAATAAAAATATGATTACTAAAAAAAAGTGTAGCTAACCTGGCTCTGCAGGTCATAGCTGGAGATCATACACAGCCTTCCGCATCTGCCTCAGTGACCTGTCTTATCTATTACACAAAATCGAACCCTGTGACTTATAATCATTAAGTAATAATGTGTGCCAAGGCTCAGTACATACAAGGAGTGAGTCGAAACACGTTGTAGGTAATTAATAACACTCCTAACAGTGTCTGCAGTAGCAGCGGCTCTTGGGGGGAAATAAAACTTGCCACATGATCAGTTATTTGTCAGACATTAAAAATGGAAATAGTCACAGATATTTCTCTAGGATATATAGTAACACAGGTCATTCTCCTGCTTAATGAACAGTTATCTAGTATCTCCTCTGTGCCAAGTGCGGGCTGACAAGGAACTCAGTCTAATGGGCATTTGACAGTGACCAATCAAAGGACATGCAGTGAGGACAGGGAAGCCCCAGGACTGTCGCCGCCAGATGTGTGTGTTCAGCCAAAAACAGCCTCTTTATTCATCTTCCAACTAGGAGCTCTCGGATATGTGTGTTGGGTATAGCGTCAGCGGAGACCACGCGGTGTGAAAGCATCCTCGCCAAACAGCCTTGTTCTCTGACAGAACGTGCAGGTGAAAATAATAAATCAGGAATCACAGATGAGAATGTCACAGTTTGTTGAGGGGAAACTAGAGACACCATGTAGCATTTCCAAAATAGACTCAGCATGGGTCCATGGTTTCTTGAAGTCCTAATAATTGTCCCACCAAGAAAGGCCTCTTGGCCAACACCTTTGGAAAATGTTATGTTAAACAAAGGTCAGTGACTGTCCTTTACCTTGATGTTTCTCAGAACCATTAATATTCTGAGATATGTTTGAAGTCTCTAAGAGAGAGATACTGAATGCCATGTTTCTGTACATTATTCGACTGGGTAAGACCCCCTTTTTCCCCAAAGTCCCTAGTAAGATCCCATGGAAAAGCATTTCGTGTGTCCCCTCGCTAGGAACATGTGTCCCTTGGCAACCACATGGGACAGCTTGTAATGGTCCTTTACTGGAGAAATCAGCTAGTTTATCCTAACAAAGGGAGGAGAAGCCAGATAAGAAAACTGACCATCCTCTGAGGGCTAGAATTTTCTCTTGTTTCTTAGCTCAAGGGACCAAGGGTCCTGAGAAATATCTGAAGGTTTTTTTTTTTTCCTTTTGTGAAGGGTGAGTGCCCAGAAACACTGGGAGGGGGTCAGCCAGGAGCAGAGCCATGGGGGTTTCAGGGTGGCCAGGAGGCTGTGATATGGAGGTGGAGGGGACACCTGCCCTCCAAGCTGGCTCACCCCCCACCAGAGAGAGCCACATTTGGCAATGAAAGGCACCGGGCACGGAGAGAGGGCATTGCTGAAGTGCAGATCAGGAATAGCTCACACGGTGATGCTCTTGCACCAGGAGCAGAAACTATCCTGGGATCGAAAGAAATCACTTAAGGAGAAACACTTTCTCTTCATTGCTCCTCGGTAAAGCTGCAGTAGAAGATTTTGCACAATTGTTCGTACGCTAGCTTGGAAAATGGAGTTGATTAAGTGGAAGGAAAAATTTCAAATGTGACAAAGATGATGAGGTGATTAAGGGGTAGACTTGAAGTAGCAAGATGTGGAGAATTTAAGATGTATGAGTGAGTAGCGATGACAGTGGGGTATATGATAGCTGCCTATAAATACCCAATTAATTGCCTAATGTGGCAAATGAGAAGAAACAGGCTTTGAGCACAAAAGGGAGGCTTGAATTTTGAAGTCTGTTAGGGAAACAGTATTTACCAGTAAGGGTGATTTGACTGCCATCACACGGGAAGGAAGCCGGTGGAGTTATCTGGAAAGAGGGTCGAGATGATAGTTTTCTCTTTTATAATATCCCGATGCCAGCAAAGTTTCTTTCTTTAAAACATGCATCTCCATGTTTCTTAGGAGCAGAAATTGAAAAATAGAGAAGCCTATTTCACTGGCAGCAGGGTCTTACGAGCCAGTAGCAACACACAGGGTCTCTCCCACCCTCTAGACATGTTTTCCCTTAAGCTGCATTATATAGGAATATTCTGGGCGGTAGGAATCATAGAAAATGTGTGCCTCGTATTGCACTGTGTGGGCAGATACAGCTTGTAACATACAGCATAAGAACAGTTACTTTAGGGGACACCTGACAAAACAAGCCAACAGTGAGTATGATGGTGCACTAGGTGCTGCACACAGTCTCTATCACATCGACACTGAGGGGAGCCGTCAGTATCCCCATTTTACAGATGAACAAACTGAGCCTCAGAGAAATTAAATAACTTGGCCAAAGTCACATCACCAGTAAATTATAGACTCGGAAATTTGCCTTCTGGGCTGAGTTATTTAAAAAAAAAAAAAAAATTCCTGCCCTTTTATTGCAATGTCATGCTGCCTCCTGAAGGCAGTTTTGATCATCGCTTTTATACAGGTTAGGCCAATGGCTGGGTGTATAGGGAGCACTCCTGAGAGCTGAGAGCAAATGGGCTGCTCCTGTTCGACGCCCTGTGGACACAAGGGCCTTGCCCACACTCTGGGTAGGGAATACGGTGGCACAGCTGGAGCAGAGTGCTGGCAAACAGGAATGGACTCGGCCAGGCCAGAGAAGAGGACAGTTGGCCCCAGCTGCCCGTCCCCGCCCCGCCCTACCCCACCCCTCCCTCCCTCCCCTGCCATCAGAGCTGGTGTACGCAATCCTGTTGGATCTTGGAAAAGGCATCCAGATTTGATTATAACTTCTCTTTGTGGTCTTTGAAGATTTTTGTTATTTCTTCCCTTGCCTCATGGAGTTCAGATCTATTTTCACATAAACAAAAACGATTCCTCCTTTCTGAGCACTTCATTGTTGGTGGCATTGTGGAATGTCCCAGGAAGGGGGAAAAGGGGGCCAATTATAAAGAAGAAACTTCTCTTTGGCTTGCATGTTTATATGAGAATGCCAAAGCCACCAGCTGTTGCCATAGCGAGCCTTGGTAAAGCCTTCTTTCCCAACTGCCCTACAGCATACACACAGCAGGGGGAGAGCATTCTAGTAGACTCCACAGAGGATGGAAAAAAGGCTCCCCTCAAAGTGGCATCCTGCATTCATGAGTTTTACAGCAAATTTAGGAAGTCCGCACTTTGGTACACTTAATTTCAGTAGGAAATTCCCAAATTATAAGCATGGAAGTGACAACTCAAATTCTAACCATTCTCCCAAATACCTTATCTCATCTTACCACTGAAGACTTAGTGTTTTCCTTGACTAGATGGAACGTAGATAGGAAAAAAAAATATTTCACCTTCCTATTTATAGGACATCGGAGACCAACAGCCCCTCCATGTGACTGCTCCCTCGTTCCCTCTTTTCACCATCAGGAATGGCCACTTAGGTCTTTTAGATTCATGGAACGCATTTCAAATCTCAGGAATTTGGTTCTATAGCAGGACCTCAGCAGAGATGATCTATAGCATCTTGTTTGGCTATCTTTGTAATGCTTTCTTCCTTTCTTGAAAAAACAACAACCCATAAACAGTATATTAGTACTGATGGGAAAACCAGATATGACAGGAAAGGTTGAAAAAAATAAGTTACTTAAACAATTCTTGTGGACTCAGTCAAGACGGGGTGGAGTAGACTCAAGAAACAAAACAATATAATCCTAAAGATTACTTTTTGTTTTTTTAAATGAAGCTTCATTGGAGCTGTTTTACCCTATTGAACTGGCCAAGGCATCTTCCCTGTTTCCATTCCCAATCAAGGTAACCCCTGGCCTGTTTCCTGCCTCTGCCACTTAGTGTCCGAGATGAACCATCCATTTTCTGGACATTAGCGCGATTGGGGCAACATGCTCTTACCAAGGAGAGAACTTCTCCCTGGCGGTGCTGGAGGCTCATCTTTTTCTGTTACTACCATTTTAAGGTCCTTGGTGTGCCTGGCAGCTCAAGTTATCATCAGAATGGTGTTTCTCAGCTCTCTGTGTAGCCATGGGGTCCCTAAGGCCTCAGAGAGCAAAAGTGACAGCTTCTTCCATGCTTGGCCTTTTAGATTCAGCAGTTCATTTGCAGTGAATTACAGATACTTTTCTTTCTGGTTTATTTTTCTGCATCTTGAATTGTGAAAATTTCCAGTAAGACAAGGAAGAAGAAAAAAAAAAAAGAGCTGTCACTTAAACACATTTGGTCTTAAGTCAAATGAAAATTATAGGAATTCCAAACCAGAGGTTGTCATTCCAGTTGAAATACCACGATATTTTCTGTGGAAATAGATTCTTTTCCTTAAAACAAAACAAAACAGAAACAAAGTTTGCTGGAAGCAGCTTCTTGGGCTCTTCATTCAGTCATCCCCAGACACCCTGCCTGGGATCTACAGAGTCCGAGACGAATGTTGTTAGGGGCATGTTGTTTTAACAAATAAAGCAAAAATCGTGTGCTTCCCTCGAAATAGAAAGTAACTAACTTACTTTCAGACCCTCACGTCATCTATTTGAGCATTTGAGCCAAAAGTAAAATCAGACAATCCAAGGTTTCCAAACCAATCCAAAAAAGAAATTGGACCCCTCTTTATCATTTGTATCATTTGCATTTATTTAAAAGAGAATTGGAGGTCGTGACCAAGAAGACCAAAGAAAGGCAAGCCAAGGGGGGAGAATGGAATTTGTGAGTGAAGAAAATAGAGGGAATACTCATATTTAAACAGTTTTGAAATGGCCTAAACCTTCCATTCTGGTTAACCAGCACACCCCTCCTCTGAGATGCAGGAAGTCCTCAACAGCATGGCAGCCTTCTGTGCTTTCCTTGAATGTCACATCAGCCCCCTTCGTTTTCAGGGGTGGATATTATTTTCTTTGGACTATTCTTCTTTACCCTTATTAAGCTCTTCACTATTCAAAAAGAAATGTCGACATGTAACCTTTCATGTGAGCTGGGAAAAGGAAAATGTATATTCCAGCTCTCTTCTTTTTAAACGCAACAGAATTCTGTTATAACGTAACTTTTTATTCTTGCATTCTTGATTAGGTTGAAACCATGACCCCAGGAAAAGCATAGAAAGAAGCAATACATATCATCTGTACACAGATCCTGGTGTCAAATCTGATGTTGCAAGAAAATGCAACTTTATCTTTTTACATATGTGTCTTATGCTTGTTTCTTTCTCATCCAAATCCAAATTCCTGCAAACCCCAATGGCAATTTATTTTTGTTTTCTAATAAAAAATATGAATCTCAGTATGTTAGTAATAATCAAACCTTTGAATTAATTTTTCCCTACAATACCCTATTAAGATAAATTTAAAGAACTTCTGGATAATTTGAAAAGCAACCAGTTTTAGTCTTTACTGGATACATGTATGTTTAAGATAAGCAGCCCAATCCTATCCGGCCTTATATGAACCTTGATGTGTTTCTGTGTTTGTGTGACATATTTTCAAATTTCCTGCCAAATATTATAAGTGTCAGTTATTGCTATTGCTATATACGTGCCATGGGAAATTTTATAATGTGGGACAGAGGCGATGGATTATAGGTAGTAGTGTCAGTAGAAAAACTGGAGTCCATTCATAAGGAGATCTTGTTCTAATGATGATGATTACACAACAGCAATAGTTCTACATCTAATGTAAGAAATGTTTAGACATCTACTATTAATTAGGAGCTTTTGAAAATGTTCCAGTGACTTACAACCTTTAAATCTCTATTTTTACAAAAAAAGATAAAAGTTTACCTAAACTACAGGACTAAAACCAAATAGACTAGTAGGAATTAATGTCCTAATTTGTTTTTCTCACTAATAACATAGGTGGTCTCTTCATAGACTTCTCTAATATTAATTCCTGTACTTGGAAAAAAAAACCCTCCTCATATGCTTTTATATGCAAAAGGTATGCTATAGAATGAAATCATGTGATATAAAAGAAAACTGGATGGTATTTCGAAGCCTTGGCTCTCCAAAAACTATCTCAGTGGAGTATTTTTCAAAAATCACTTGTGGGACTCTTTGGGTGTTATAATCCTGGGAGAGGCAGAGTTGTTCACCTAGCAGGAAGGACCAGCCCAGTTATGTGAGGGCTCAGAACTGAAGAGACATGCTGGTGTGGGCCAGAGGGATGGCAGGGGACAACCTGCCTGCTGGCCATGGAGAGAATGCCAGCACATCAGGTGGGGCGTGATAACTGGTAAACATGGTGCCCTGTTTCCCAAGAGATGGCAAGGTGCAGACAAAATACACACTGAGATTGTGGGCTCAGGGAACATCACAGCATCCTAGCAGACAGTACCCAGTGGACCTCAGATAAATCCTGCTTAGCAAGGGTTGGTATTTAGAACTCAGCTCCTGGCATAAGGAAGAAAAAGGCAAGAGCAAGACGGCCTCGTTGATTTTTCCATATCCTGGAAGGACAAGGCTGCCAGGATGGTTTTAGGGGCAGAACTGAGTCTCAGGGAAGAAGGTAGAGGCTACTTCTCAAAAAACTTGACTGCTAGGTTGCAGGGCAACACAGAGCATGTGAGTGGGCCTGAGGCACGCAGTGAGCGCTGGGCCGGCCCTGTGTCTTCTGAGTCCCGTTCTGCGCAGGAGGATCCCAGGCTCCCAAGCTCCGAGGAAGTGAAGAAGGAGTATCAAGGGGCAGAGAGCCAAGCTGAATATTACCCAGGGAGTGCTTTCCAGCTCAAGTTTGGGCTTTTTTTCTTTCTGTTCAGCAGATGAGAGCCCAGAGGCAATGGCCCCAAGCTGCTTAACAGCCTATTTCTCAGAATTTTGCACAGCTGCTCCTGGAGGGATCGTGGCTGTCAGTCTGCAGGAATCTAGACTGCTCCTCTTCCCGGACAACCCTTTAGGAACTTCCTAGGATCCCCAATGGCCCCACAGACTCTCAATCTCTATGAACACCATCAGGATGTTTCAATTTCTCTAGGCCACTTTGTGACAGTTACCCTTTGACCAGCGGGAAAAGGCACCCGAGAGTCTGTTCAGTTTATCGGGATGGCTAGATGACCACTACCGACACATTTTAAAGACCTTGCAGACCCACCCACCCATCTTCCTATCACCGTTTTTAGAAAGCGGGTATGTTCAAGGTATCAACACCAAATGGTGTTTTTCAAAAAATACTGGCTATGGACACCGTGCTGGATTTACTTTCCCATAGTGTATTTACAATATTGCAATCCAGATGCCGTCGTGTTGTGGTTGATGCTGCTGGTGATACATTCATAGTACCTTTTCTCCTGTAAACACCTAATCAGGCATCCCAACAAACATTAGACTCCTTTTTGGCATATCTAGATGGGGAAGTGGGTGTGATGACTTGTTCTTCAAGGAAAGATCAACCAGCAGAATGAGGATCTTGAAATCGTGTCCTGCGCTGGGCATGTTCATGAGAAGTCTCAGATACGGTAGTTAACTTACAGAAGGATATGCCCTCGTAGGTCCATAGATGTTATGGGAAGGGGACTGGGCTCGAAACAAGGCCAAATTTTCTTACACTTGGAGCAGCAGAGGAAAGAGACAGAGGCAGGGAGAGCGTTGATCTTCCTGGCAAGATGGCAAGCCTCACAAGTGTTCAGTGGAAGTAGACAGTGGGTGGGCGCTTAGCAGGAATGCTGTGTTTAAGTGTAGGCTAGGGGATTGGCCCATGTGGCTTTTAGAGTGAGTGACTGAGCGAGAATCCAAATTCTAATTTCCCATTTTGTAATCTGGATTTTTTTTTTTTTTTTTACCTGATACCTTGCTGTGATAGGCCGAACAATAGTCCCTGGAACATGAGAATGTTACCTTCTATGGCAAGAGGCAAGAGTTAAAGATCTCAAGTGAGGGAGATTACCCTGCTCTTACAAGTGTATAATCCAACAGGGAAGAGAGGCTGTACTAAGAATTGTAATGTGTTGTAGTAGCTACAACTGAGGGGAACAGAGAGAGTGAATAAAAGGCCATAGGAACTGAGGAGAGCATTTCTTCTGAGTATCCTAAGGAAAACCCACCTGCTCATATTTTCACACTACCCTCTAGCTCAAGAATGGTTTCGTGGACAATTAATTAGGATGGTGATTTTCACCCTGCTCCTTAAAACTAGGGTGACCATGGATTCCAGTGTGCCTGGGATTGTCCTCCTCCGTGCCTGCCATGCCTGCATGGATACTCAGAGTGCCGCTTTCACATCCTGAGTGGGCCAGCTTGGAGCCTACTGCTCCAACGCCAGCAGCATGTGCTCACTCTCCCATACTTCTTGCTTGCTTGCTTTGCTTTGCTTTGCTTTCCACATCCAAGCATTGAACAGCATCAAAAGAGGGCACCTTCCTCTCCTGGAAAGCTCAGCTTGGCTCTGGTTCCATATTCCTGTTCCCACCTGCTGAATATCAGCCTATCATCAACTCCTGCAGATTGTGTCAAGTTCCTGTGGTTCATGGATAAAAGGCCTTCTTTGGAGGAGAAGATGCTTCTGTTTTTTTTTTTTTTTTTTTTAAAGGCAGATTTCCAACTTTGAGCTCCAAAGCATTTTGTTACTTGTCCGTAAGATCATCCAGTGCTGCATATATACCCTTTCTGAAATTGAATAATTGATCTTCTGCAATTAGTTTGGCTTTTGGCATCTGAAAATATTTTGTTCAGAGGGAATGAGCTATTTCATAAAGGCGACAGTGGTATATAGATTGATCAATTGATCAGTAATAGATGGTAGGTAAGTGACCAGAGCTTACCCTTCTAAGTGCTAATCCTTTAGAAATGTTTTCTTTATTTCATGGAACTTTATCAAATGACTTAAAGACCTATCTGGGTTTCTTCATTTATGTGGATTGAAGAAAATGAAACATTGTCTGTTTCCATAATCATTAGGCATGTTAATTATTGTTTCTTTTATATAATAAGTGATGTCCTCATGGCCTTTGGAGGCATACAGTTGTTTGTCCTTTTCCTGTGATTTTTGAATTAGTATCTTTTTTTATGTCATATTGTTCTAGGCTTATTTTCTCTCTTCGTCCCTCTTTCTCCCTCATGATGTGTTTCTTCTCATCGGCTGTAGGCTCAAAAACATCAGTATAGTGATCAGAATTGGTAATGAAATCAAGGTAACTTTGCTGTCAATGAATAGCCACTCTCCAATGGGGAAAATCTATGGGTTTTATGACATCATTTTTGGCTGCACAGATACTTTTTTTGCTTGCTTTTTGTCTGCATTCCAAGTAGTGGGGTTTGTCGAATAGTTGACCTCTAGATAAGTAAAGTGTTTTTGTAATTCTATTTGAAAATTAGTGTGGAAAATTAAGGTGTGCACCCCTATGGAGAAAGTTGAGGTCAAGTAATTCATTGCTGAAGCTGTGCAGTCATAAAGATTCACATACTGGGCTCAGAACTAGTATTAACCAATCAAATTGCTCCCCAAGGGGTGCTCACTTCCTAGGTCAACTCTTAAAACACTCCACATAGCCATTTTAGGCTTCCAAATACTTGCTTGGTGAATGGACAGAGAAACAGGAAATCAGAGTGAAAATGGATGCTATAAATCTGTTTTGTAGAAAAATGTGTTGAACAACTTTTAGGGAGGGCAAATGTACTATATCAGATTTTAAGATTCCACAATACTGCCTAATTCATCTGGGAAACTGAATCTTTCTTTTATGACACTTCTTTTTTCCTCTAATTTGAGATTCACCAAAATTGTGTAAAGCCTGCGATTATTTCAGAGTTTTAGAAGTCACTCTTCCTTCCCTTTTATCAAGGGTTATAAAATAATTCTATGAAGTAGGTTTCACTTATTTAGTGAGAGGCTGAAGTTATTATTGTCAAAAGAGTGCCTTCAAAAACTAAAACTAAGATTTTTTTTAAGTTCTGGTTTGTTTATTTTTTAAAGAGTTTATTTATTTATTCTTAAGAGACACAGAGAGAGAAAGAGGCAGAGACACAGGCAGAGGGAGAAGCAGGCTCCATGCAGGGAGCCCGATGTGGGACTTGATCCTGGGACTCCACGATTATGCCCTGGGCCGAAGGCAGTCACTAAACTGCTGAGCTACCCAGAACCCTAAAAATAAGATTTGCTCTAATTTACATAAAGGGAGCTCAACAACTATAATAATATTTATGTGTCTGTTTCTTCCCTTTTAGGGATAGATAGTAAAAATTGACCCTGAAAAGTTCCCAGACACCAGTGTCCCAAGAAATTAATCAGTCACTTTCTTGTTATCTGTTGTAGAGATGGGAAGACAGTTGGTCCTGTGGATTATTTGCTGCATTTTTGTTTTTAGAAGCTCAAGTAGAACCTGTGAGCCAGAGACACTGTATCTTGCCTGAATACAGTTATATTTCCCAACAGAGTTATTTCTGGTGCTGATGATGTTTGTCTACAGATTATTATAAAGATTTGGAAACACTTCTGGGTTTTGATTTTATTCTGGCTTTGTCCAAAAGTTACATATTTTCAATCTACCCCTCAAATACTGTAATTGTGAAATATAATAACTGAGGCATTTTGGCAAAACCCACAAATTTGTCCTGAACATCAAGACATAATTAATTTTTGTGGCCATTAACGCTCTTCCATTAGCAACATGTAGGGAAAAAGAGGGAAAAGTTGTTAAAAGGATTCAGATTTTAAAAAAAAATGTGTAACAATAACAAAAAACCTGTAAGTGGGCCAAATTCTTATTATTGGAAATTGTATATTTTTCAGTAGTATTTAATGCTTATTTTTGGTAACTGCTTACTATACCATGCAGCTTCAACTGTGGTATCACTGGGGTTTATTTCTGCACAGAAGAGATAACCAAAAAAAAAAAAAAATGCAAAGAAACAAACCAAATAACAACAACAACAAAACTTATATAAGTGTTGCCTGAATATTTCTGAAGCTTTTGAAAGATAAACCCACTTTATCATCTGCAACCATTAATGCAGTTTGTACTAAAAGGAGGTGGTCTCAAGGACCAGCGTATCCTAGTGAGCTCTGCTCATAACGAGCAGGGTGTCTTTGGTGCAAGTACATTCCCTGACTTACAAGTAGATGTAATTTTATTTCTGGACTCAGCCACTGACTTATACCCAACGTGGAGCCACTTTCTCTTTTTCGGAAAAGTAAGCATCCACATGCACCCTCAGTTAACAATACTAGGAGGTGTATCTATAAGCTAATAGCTATGCATTGCGTGCTAACTCTCTGTCAGACACTGGATTAGGTGCCTAACACACACTATTCTAAAAATATTCTTTCATCTTGCAAGGTGGATATTATTTTCTCTGCTTTGGAAAATCAGAGTTCAGATAGATAAAGGATATGTTTAAGGTCACACAGCTGTGAGAGGCAGGATCGGTGCTCCAACTGATATGAGTCTGAGTCTAAAATCATTGTGCTTTCATTTTCTTTACTTCACTAAAGAGGAGAATCTAGTCTGATTTTAGACAGATGCATCTTATGCCTTTTGGAGGGCAAACCTAAGATATTAAACTGTCTCTGGCTTAAGTGTAAAGCAAGTGGATTATTTCTGCACTTTATTTCACTCATGGAAGTATAAATAAGGCAATGTAGATGGAAGAGTTTCCAAATTCCTTTAAAGAAACAGCAACACAAAATCAAGTCTGCATATGGAATCAGAGGGAGGAGCTCCATATGTATTTGGAACACAGATGAGGCTCTCAGAAGTGGTTCAGTTTCTGGAATTAGAGCATTTCCTTTCCTGTTTCCAAAGTTTCTAAAGAATCTATCCAGTTGTGATATATTACCATTCCATGTCAGGTAATCTCCTGACCACTCACCTGAGCTCTGCCTGCCATGAACCTTTGCTAATCTCCTGCTGGTCCACATTGCAGTTTGCAGGGGGGTACCCAGAGGTCACCTCCATCCTGTCATTGGAAAAGCAGATCGGGGAATCCCAGTGTCTGACAGCTACAACGAGTCAGCCGTGACACAGCCTTTTTATTTTCTATGGCCAGAATCTGCTATTGATTCACATTGAGGCCTTTGAATCAGTTTTTCCTTTTCACTCTTAGTGTCTCAACTATCAAAATAAGGAAAAACAAAAAAGCCATGTTCTAGATGGAGAATCCAGCCTTATTTAGATTAGAAGGGCTTTTGAGTTTTTTCTTAAGGATATGAGCCCCAGTTTGTTATATCACAACTTTTTTTTTTTCATTTTTTAAAGAGTTATTTATTTATTTGTTCATGATAGACAGAGAGAGAGAAAGAGAGGCAGAGACCCAGGCAGACTCCATGCCGGGAGCCCGACATGGGACTCAATCCTGGGACTCCAGGATCATGCCCTGGGCCAAAGGCAGGCACTAAACTGCTGAGCCACCCAGGGATCTCACTTTTTTTTTTTTTTTTTCATTTTTATACTTTTCTTTTTGACTGGCATATGGTTCTTTCATTCACATCATGCAAAAAATTCTCCTTCCGAGATTTGAGTTTTCATATTCTTCTGAAAGTTCTGCTTATAAATTAGTTGCTTTTTCAAAGCCTAGAGGCAACAAATTGTGTATCAGTGTTATTATCTATATCTTATTTTCAATTTCAGTGTCAACACCTTTATCTATTAGGGATATTTAAGGCTGAAAAGTTTTGTGCTAGGCTTAAAAATGCAGTGTGCTAAGTCAAACACTTGCTTAGACATTAAAGCTGTAAACTGAAGTTGGCCAGTACCTAGCATACTGGCTCTCTTCCCTCCCATGCCTGTGGCAGACATTGCTAATCAATTCTGGGCTCTTTACCACCAAGCATAGGGGCCACTTGGCTTTAAGGAACCCATCTTGGCAGAGGGCTCAAACAATCATTTGAAGTTGGCCTGCAGGACAAAATCAATTTACCATCCATGGAACGATGCCCCATGTAATAAACACCAAGGCAAACAAAGATTTTTTTCCTCAGGGAGCACTTTGAAAACTTAATGAAAAGATATTTTGTAGTGGAGTACTGAACCAGAGAGAAAGCCCTAAAATTCTTACAAGCTAAGAATGTAATGAGCCCCTTCTATGAAAAATATTTTGTGATGAAATGAAATCTTGAATCAAAAGCCCCACTACTAGATGGGGGAAGAATTTGCTCCACTTCTGTAGACAGTAAAAACACTATAGTGAATCTGGAGAGATTGTTCAGATTCATGTTCACCAAACGCTGATGTGCCTGGGGATATTAGTCTCTAGGGATGACTCCTACTTACTTGTATCAGATGAGCACTCATCTCTTCTGTGAACATCAGGAGGAACTCCTTGCAGTTAAGTACTAAGCTAACACATTCCCGTTCATGAAATGTCAGAGCAAAAAGACATCACAGCCACACCGAAGAGCCATATTTCTCGTTATGTTTCCTTGGTGGGATTTCTTCTTCTTTTTTTTTTTAATCAGCTGGCCACTTTTTGTTGCACATCGTATAAAATTATGGTGATGCTCCTTATTTACGGTGCCACGAGGATGACCAAATGACTCTAAGTACTCTCGTGGACCGGGAGCTGCACTAGAGGGTGCTCTCTTGCAGGAGCCCTGGCATTACCCAGGGTTTAGGGAGAGCCCTGTGTTCCTGGGGCTGCACTTTGCATGGTTGGACTCCCCCCCAAGGTCTTTAATCATTTCCTTGGGGGCCTTTGTTCTTCTCAAGGCTCTTTTGGTTACAAGAAACAGGCATGCACTTAAGTTGCCCCACGTGAGGGAGGATTTATTGGAAGTATGTGTGTGGGAGAAGCTGAATGACCAGCCTCAGAAGGGAAGGAGCTAACCCTCCTTGCCCTCAGTAGCTCTGTGGCTCCCAGTCCGGGTGCCCCTCACCTCCCGCTCCTGGTTGACCACCTGGCTTCCTCAGAGCACTCGCAGTCACTCCCTCCTCATGAACCCAACAGGGGGCTGGCCTGCCATGGCCACTCCAGCTCTGCCTACCTCTCTCTACCTGTTAGCTGCTGGGGTTCCAGCCCACCAGCCCAGTGGCTTGAATTCCCAGTTCTCAGTTCCCCCAAGGACACCTGGGCACAGCTTATCTTTCCAAGTCAACCTCTCCATCATGTCATATAGGTGGAAATCCAGGGGTTATCTGTCCTCGAGTCTGGGCCCTATTGGCTTAATCAGCTATGGCCAGAGGTTGCAGAGTCAGGCTACGCATCATAGACCCTTCTGTCCTCCAGGATATGTGTGCTTCCAGCCTTGGTGGCAGGTCTGGGGATCCAGTGACCAAGCCTGGCATTGGAATCACCAGAATCAGCCGGCCGTACCCAGGGACTAGTGTGACAGGGCGGTAGACGCCTCCGAAGCTGGCTTCAGAGAGTTGACAATAGGTGTAGCATTTACATTTAGAAAGTCAACTATGACATTCACCCCGCATGAAATTCATATCCCTCTTCACATTTTCTTTTTCTGGCTGATAGATTCATTTCAGAAGCACACCTTTTTTCCTGTAACTTATTGCCATTGAATTACTTCACAATTTAATGATCTAGGAATGCTCTGTCACCCAAAGGTGAGGCGAGGCTACCAAGAAAGGGTTCTTACTTTTGTGCTCTCCACTTTGCAAGTGATCAGAAAATAATCAGAGTGCACCAGAGACTTGGAGGCTGAGGAAGCTGGGTCACTAATGTGGACCCACCTGATATAAAGCTTATACTGTTCTTACCCTGACATTTCCAATTAGTGAAATATGATGTCAGCACTAACTGGGGATCAGACCTGAGAGCCTTGAAATGAAGTATTTTTTAGGACCGGATTTCCTGTTGATAGATAAGATGAGGCTGAGATCTTTAGGATAAGATTTTCCACTCTATTGTTAACTTCCTGCACGGCTTTCCCCAAGTGCAAATCCAGCCACGATTAGAGGCCATTGCATCCAGCTCTATCCTTCCAGCCACTCAAGAAATGTTAGCGTGGACCCTGACCAACAACCCCTCCCCACCCAGGTCTTGTAAAGAGGCAGGTTGTATTCTGAGCAGTGACCTTGGAGAAAAATATCAGGCAGGATGGCTCAGGGGTCTGGGATCCTCCTGGGTCTTTCTGTTCCTGTTCTGTCTTTGTCCTCGACCTGGAGAAACTCACCCGATCTCTTTCCAGGTCTTTTTCCTCATCTGCAAAATGGGAATCTGTTCCCCTCGAGGACCACTGATGAGCATTGTGGAGCTTGCTTGTTAGTGATGCTAAGAACGCTTGGAACTTATAAATATTTCCTAAGAAGAGCTGGTATCTTTCCCCTTGCTATAAGATTGGAGGAAGTATGCGGTGTCTTTTCTGCTCATCTGTAACTTAGTCAGCTTGTGTACAGACCGCATTGCATTAAACGCTGAACTCCGATCCTAGTGTTTAAACATATTAAATACAAAATATGAGTAGTATAAATTGTGTGAAACACTTTGGTCTCCTACTTGGAGGCCTAACAAGATTTCAGTGCAGGGTCACCACAAACATTATACAGACACCGCTAAGTAAGAGTAAGTGGAAGTCTTTTAGACGAGGTGGCTGAAAAAGTCTTATGGGCAAAAGCCCTAGAAGCACATCACTGGGGATTTATAAGTGGGCGCAGGAAAACTAAGGGGAACCAGTCTGCCGGGCTCATGGGTAGGCAAGGACCAGAGGTATTTGTTTATTTTATTTGCACATTAACTTTTATAATGTTGTTGCTCTAAAGGGCACAGAAAAGCTTTACATATACCAGGCTCCAAATTTTAAACTCTTCATCCCATCCCCCCCAAGAGCTTTGCAGGAGTTTGCTGCCACGATTAATTAATCAAACGGAACATCCACCTATTTCTGCCTTTAGAAAAGTAAAACTGGAAGACAAGATTGTTTTTCCACTAGCTGTTCAGGATAGAGGATACCACCTAAGGTCTTTTATTGCTGAGATCTCGGTTCCAGATTTTCATTAATAAAAATAGAAGGGATTTCGGGGCAGCTGGGTGGCTCAGTGGTTGAATGTCTGCCTTCGGCTCGGGGCGTGATCCCGGGTCCTGGGATCGAGTCCTGCATCAGGCTCCCCATAGGGAGCCTGCTTTTCCCTCTGCATGTGTCTCTGCCTTTCTCTCTCTCTCTATCTCTCATTAATAAATAAATAAAATGTTTAGAAAAAAAATACAAGAGATTTGTCAGTAGGTGCATGCTGTCATGGGGAGGACCATAGAGAAGCCAGTGAGGGAAGATTCTCATCTTCTATGGTTCAAATGCATTTGTAATGGTTTTTGTAACCCACAGATTCTTTAAATTGGGCATTTTTCCTTCTGCCTTTTTTTTTTCCTTCTGCCTTTTTTTCCCAAGAAAAAGCAGTAATCTGTTGCCTTCCTTTGCTTTTGCTGTTCGGGGAGGGACTTGCAGCCTCTACATCGCTCCAGTTGTATGCATTGTATTTCTCCAAAGATGCGTTGGATATGCATCAGTCTCCAAGTGAATGTTTATGTGGCAATGAGAAATGTGAAGCTCTTTGACCTTTCTCTTTTTATATCCTGCTGTTTTCTGTTTTGTCCTGGCCCAGGATTTTCTGGTTTTACTGCAACAACCTGTGGTCTTTAATATTTTCCTCTGGGGCAAAGCCCAAGAAGCAAAGGACATCTGTGCAGAGAAGTACAAACTGTGGACCAGGAAAGTTTGAAAGTGACCATGTTTTGTTGTATTCTCAAAAACCGTAAGCTCACACAGAGAAACCTCGGCAGCTACACATATCGGCCTGTGTCCTCTGAGAAGGGAGAGATTTATGGAATCCACAGAGGCTAGGGCCACATAACCCAGTTTGAGCTTAGAAGGCGCTAGTTCCTTAATGCCAAGTAAATTTTGGAAATGATTCTCCTCTGCTGACAGTACCCTCATTAGATTGTGTAGAGTAATTTATCAGGCATTTCTTAAAATAAACCGTTCATTTATACTAATAGGACTTGGCAGGAAGGAAAAATTGGCAGGACTTGGAGTTCCTAGTGTGGGTTTTTTCTTTTTCTTTTTCTTTCTTTCTTTCCTTTTTTTTTTTTTTATTTTCTTGTCTTTAAAAAATTTAAAAACACCAAACTTGAAAAGTCTTAGACATTGTGAGGATACAGTTTTTAGGGGTCAGCTTGAAGTCTCTGAAAACATAAAGAATTGCATCCTAAATCTTCAAAATGGAGGAGAGGAAATATTTCCCATGACCAAGTTCAGCAACAGAGAGAAAAAGACAATGTCACTGATTTTATCTTTCTGCATTCTTCAGACATTGGGTTCCTCCTGTTGATGACTTTGTTACTTATTCTTGGTATCTCACAGGCTTTTGAAGAGAGCTCCTTTGACTTTTCCTTCTCCTGTACAGTTATAGACTCCCTCTCCTTGAAGTCGGTATCAGCGAGCTGTTTCTCCTTAGTTATGCACGTGATGTATCAGTGTTGTTTATATATACCCAGGATAGTTAGCCTCAGGGCTTTCTGATTATCTGCATATTCTTAGCCTTGGGCCTCTGACAATACTTTCCATCTTGCATTCCCTTGGAATTAAAAGGACATCAGCTGGATTGATAACCTTTTCTCCTAAATAAAATGATAGCCATGTAAATCATAATAAAACATAAGTAACGATGGAATCTTCAGGCTCAGGGAAAAAAAAAATGCTTCAGCTTTCCTACCAGCACTGGGGATGAGCAAGGTCTGGGAGCCAAACTCTGAAAAAATGCCCCACTACAGGAGATAATATACACATATCTATGCATGTACACATCCACATTACATAGAAATACATAGACGTAGACATATAACATGATACACTTGACCATACACACACATGCGTATATGCTATTAAATAATGGAGTGTGGAAGTTACATCATGGGTTCAGAGGCAAATTGTGTGACCTCCGATCAAAACAGAAAGAATAAATGTTGTTTCTGAGAATGAGTGGAGTTCTTAGAAAGTTCAGGGGTCCATTGATGATGGAATCAAACTGAAAAGGATAATAAATTTATTTTTTATTGGTGTTCAATTTGCCAACATACAGAGTAACACCCAGTGCTCATCCCGTCAAGTGCCCCCCTCAGTGCCCGTCACCCAGTCACCCCATCCCCCCACCCTCCTCCCCTTCCACCACCCCTAGTTCGTTTCCCAGAGTTAGGAGTCTTCATGTTCTGTCTCCCTTTCTGATATTTCCTACCCATTTCTTCTCCCTTCCCCTCTATTCCCTTTCACTATTATTTATATTCCCCAAATGAATGAGACCATATAATGTTTGTCCTTCTCCAATTGACTTATTTCACTCAGCAAACTGAAAAGGATAATGTGGACCCAGTGGAATTTTCAGTAAAGGGTTAGCAATTGTTATCTACCGTTGGATTAGCAACTCTACCAGCTTCTTGGGCAAGACGATCTCCTTGGCTGACTTTTTAATGTCAAATGGTAGCTATTTTGTTCCCATCCTCTCTCCTATCATGATGTCGGAGCTGGCTATTTGTTTAAAACTCAACCTTTACATTGTTTTGTTATATTCAAACTTTTCCATAACTGATATAATGAGGTTTGTGCCTCCTGAAAAAAAAATGTCTGTAAGGAAACACATCAAAATATTAATAATGACATTATGATTTTAAGAATATATTTCTGGGGGGACGCCTGGGTGGCTCAGTAGTTGAACGTCTGCCTTTGGCTCAAGGCCTAACCCTGAGGTCCTGGGATTGAGTCCTGCATCAGGCTCTCTGCATGGAGCCTGCTTCTCTGCCTGTGTCTCCGCCTCTCTCTCTCTCTCTCTCTTTGTGTCCCTCATGAATAATAAAATAAAATCTTTAAAAAAAATGCCTTTCTGGGTGGTAAGATTATAGGTAAGTTTTACTTTATTTAATCTAGTGTTTTTCTAAATTTTTTTACAGCATTACTCTAGTATTTTAAAAAGTATATTTACAGAAAAATGAGAAAAGGCATGAACCTTATTTTTTAGGAGTACAGTATATTATGTACAGTATACATAGAATACTGTTTTCCCTAGAAAGTTTAAAATATGTTTATTATTTTTTTCTCAATATGCAATGCCAGCGCCTCACAGGTCACACTGTATCCTATACATCCTTACTTTTTTATCTCCACACTTTTTAAACGTGCCTGACAACGCATCAGTAGCTTCCAAATTCTCCAGTTTTCTCATCCTCACATTGCCAAATAAGTCTTTTTTGCTGTTTCCTTTCCTGTTACTTTTAGACTGTCTATCAAGACAACCTGTATGCAAACATTTGAGATCTGGTCACCAATTTGTTTCAATTATTACCTGTGGCCTGTCCTATGAGGAAGTTAGGTGGTAAGTACAGGGGCTTTGTTAGTTTGCTTTTCTTCCTAACCAAAGATTTCAAGCAAAACTTTTGGCAGAATTACTCCCGCAGCCACTAAATTTAGATCATTGCCTTTAATTCCAAGGTGAAGGACCGACTAGAAAAGTCTGAGGGCAGCATGCATTTGGATTGGCACACAGATTCACCGAGTCTGAAAAAAAAAAACAAAAACAGGAGAATCCGGAAAAAAAGGTCCTGGCTGTCAAGATTGAAAGTAATGCCATGGGCCTCATTCCTTGCCCCTTTTTGGATTAAATCCAACTCACGAATTGCCAGTGTTTTTGTTTAGCAAAAGCAATAGGAGAATGGAAGAGCGTCGTTACTGACCCTGAAGATTCTTTTGATCATAGGGCTGCCCAACAAATGCAGGAGATTTCCCTGCTCCTTCTGTAACTTTTCTGGCCTCTGATTGTCTTGGCCTTCCCTCCTCTACATTTGCAGGAAGGGGGATCTGAGTCAACGGGAATGAGTGAGGGGCCGACTTCGCACATGGAACTCTGTCCTGTGAGTGCTGTGTGGATATAATGTTGTAGTAAGATGTCAGGCTTCAGCTGACCCCATGCCAAGGAAAATTCATCCTGAGCATGGTTTTCTTCCTGGTATCAACGACGGGTCAGACTCCCAGCCAGAAATTGAAATGTCCCTTGTGTCTTTGGTTAACAGTGCTGGGTGGGGACAGCATTCTGAAGCTTGCCATGTGGGGGCCAGCTGGGGCTAGAAAGGGGACAATAGCCTGCCCTGCTGGTGGGGTTCCTTGAGTCCTTGGGATCTAGAGGGTAGCTGCCCCCTTTTTCAGGGAATCCCATAGAGAACAAGATAGCCCTGTAAGCTAACTCGCTTTGATGGGTTGGAAAATTTTTCCTAATTAGCTT
Organism: Canis lupus familiaris; assembly: GCF_011100685.1. Taxonomy (NCBI): domain Eukaryota; kingdom Metazoa; phylum Chordata; class Mammalia; order Carnivora; family Canidae; genus Canis; species Canis lupus. The sequence continues at coordinate 9,230,383 of NC_049239.1, read as the reverse complement.
GCCTGTAGATGTAATATTCTCCTCATTGCCCTTCTGTTCTTGAATATTTAGCAGAAAAACTTCTCAAAGTGTCAGGCTACTTTCAGCCGAAACGAATGAACAAGACCAACTGGTTTGTATTTGTTTCAAGACTCTAAGGGGATAGGCGGTAGGGGTCACATGCCGGGGAGTAGCACTCAGAGTCGGGAACTCACAAAGGGAGATAAATACAAGAGGAAAGACTAAAGAGTATTGTCTAGATGTCCCTTCCCAGCAGTAGATTCTCTGGTGCTAAACTGAAGATCCCTAACTATGCCTGCTGAAAGGACATTGGTGAAATATTGAGAAAATGTACCAGTGCTGATGTGGGTTTGACTCAGTGCTGGTTTCTTTCGGCTGGGGTGCTAGACTTGCTCTCACCTTGGAACTTCTTAGAGATTTCTCAGTTTTTCCATCTGGATCCCTGTGATTTACTCACCCAGGAGGTTTTAGGCCTTCGCATAATTGATTCCTGCCCTTTCAATTCACATAAAACTAATTTGCACCAGAAAGCCAATTAGATTCTGAGCTCATAAAGGGCAAGGCTATCTTTATCATTTTTGATTCCTGAGTACTGAGCACTGTGACTCAATCAATGCTTGTTGAATGAATCTGTACTAAGTCAGTGTGTGTGGGAAAAAACCTTTTACAATGTCTAGATATTTCTGTTGTTGCCAATGGTACCTTCTCAGTGCAAAAGCACCTGACGGCAAGCTGGTATTTGCCAGATGTTTTCAGCCTGGTTTGAGGGCACGTAGAAGCAGGTGGGTTAGAGCAGTCATAGGAGTTGGGTGATCACAAAACTTTGTGAAAGATTATTTCTGTTCCACTCATCAGCAAATCTTCTGGGTTATCAGAGACTTGAGCTCCTCTGCTGGCGTCTCCCTTGGGCAGGGCTGACAACATTCTTTTCATTCTCATTTCCAGTGTTTCAAGTGGGCCATTTAGAACTGCCCTGGCCATTGTCCTCTCGTAACCATTTCTAACACTTTTATATCATTAAAATCTAACATTACTGGGATTACATGCAGAAGATGAGATTCACTTGCTTCTGGGAGGAACTCTTAAAGACTAATCCCTTATTTACACCCTATTAATTCCGGATTCTCTCGGACCGGAGAATGCCCCTTCTTTGACCTCTATTATATCTTTTCTGCAAGGAGTGGGGAAGAAAGTAAATTTAAAAAAATTATAAGCACAGTGCTAAAATGACTCCAAAGTTCCTTGGTAATTGTTTGTACAGCATTATAGGCATACCTTGTTTTTTACTGGGCTGTGCATTACTACGCTTCTGTACTTTTTGCAAATTGAGCAGTTGTAGCAACCCTGCCTCAACAAATCTGTCAGCACCATTTTTCCAACAGCGTTTCTCATTTCTTATCTCTGTCACATTTTGATGATTCTCTCGATATTTCAAACTTTTCCATTATTATCTTGTTTGTTATGGTGATCAGTGATTACAACTCACTGAAAGTTCAGATGTGGGTTAGCATTTGCTAGCAATAAAGTGTTTTAATGAAGGTATATACTTCTTTTTAGACATAATGCTACTGCACTCTTAATAGACTACAGAATAGTGTAAACCTAACTTTTACATGCACTGGAAAACCAAAAAATTCATTTGACACTCTTTGTTGTGATGATCTGAAGCTGAAGCCATAATATCTCTGAGATATGCCTGTGTTAGACATAGAGTGTATGCAAGTACTGCTCAGATGGTGGCCAAATGCAAAAGACATTGAACTAAAAGTTAGAATCCAACTTCTCTCCTTTGGTCTTTTGTTACCTTGAGCAAGTCACTTAATCACACTGAGCTTCCATATCCTCATTTCAAAATAAATGAAATTTTGCTTACCATCAGAAATAATAACATATATCTATATAAAGAATCCATAAATGCAAGGTACTACTGCTTACAATACCTTTATAGCCAATATCCTTGTAGAGACCACTTATAAGGGGACATTCACATTTCTGATCATGGCCAATAGCTAGACGGTTGTAGTCTCTTAATCCCTGCCACCACTATTCTCCCTTGGACACTCTAAAATTCATAAATTTTGCATTTTTTTGGTAAATTTTCACAGGAAAATTGCCTTTTAAAGTGATCCAGGGGCCTGGATCAGTCGGTAGAGATGCAACTCTTACTCTCAAGGCTTGTGAGTTCAAACCCCATGTTGGGCATGGAGCCTACTTTAAAATAATAATAATAATAATAATAATAATATAATAATAATAATACATACATACACAAAATGAACAAAAAGGTATACAAAATTGAAATCAATTATTTTTGTCAAAGGAAACATAAACTGCTGGATTGTCCGTTCTTGAAGAAAGCTGTTCTTAGACTGAGTTGGTCTGACTACCTGTTTTTCACCAATTCTTTAGGGGATGGGAACCATGATTAAATTAGCTCAATATTAAATAAATTCTGACCATCTGGTAGGTTTCCTGTATCTCGTAACCCCCTCCTTCACAGTTGCTTCAGATATGTCAGCCTCACATTTCCCTTTATTTTTTTACATTTAAATTCAATTAGCCAACATATAGTACAAACTTAGTTTCAGATGCCCATCACCCATTTACTCTATCTCCTCCCCCACCTCCCCTCCAGCAACCCCTCAGTTTGTTTCCTATGGCTAAGAGATTCTCATAGTTTGTCTCCCTCTCTGATTTCTTCCCATTCAGTTTTCCTTCCCTTCCATATGATCCTTGGTACTCTTTCTTATATTCTACATATGAGTGAAACCACACAGTTGTCTTTCTTTGACTGACTTATTTCACTCAGCATAATACCCTCCAGTTCTATCCACATCAGTGTAAATGGTATTTATCCTTTCTGATGGCTGAGTAATATTCCATTGTATATGTATATATACACCACATCTTCTTTATCCATTCATCTGTTGGTGGACATCTCGGCTATTTCTGCAGTTCACATATCCCTTTAAAAAAAGCTTAGTCTTGGGTGGCCTGGGTGGCTCAGCAGTTTAACGCCGCCTTCAGCCCCCGGCATGATCCTGGGGACCCGGGATCAAGTCCCACATCGGGCTCCCTGCATGAAGCCTGCTTCTCCCTCTGCCTGTGTCTCTGCCTCTCTTTCTCTCTCTGTCTCTCATGAAAAAATAAATAAAATCTTAAAAAAAAAAGAAAAAGAAAAAGAAAAGCTTAGTCCTAGTTAAACAGCATAAGTTGGGGAGATAGATTTCTTTGGACTAAGTTGTTCACCAGACCCTTGACATAGATCCCAAAACAGCCTCTGAAGGCTTGGTCGCAATGGCTGGGAATTAAGAATGTATCTGTAATGCTTTGCTTTTCCCTTGTAGCACACAGCACCACTTCCAAAGTAACATATGAAGAAAAAACGAGTTAAGGCATACAAAAATTAAATGCAATATGCTCTCAATGGGTCGGTTTCAGAGTGAAAAAAATACAAGGAAGCAGAGATTTTGCCACTGCATGACAATTTAGCAAAATCATTAATTAGGTTTCAGTTTGTAATTTAGTTCAAAGAAAAATAAGCTAGCTTAATTAATGCCTTGAATCTCCCTGTAGAAATAAATAAGTGAATTATAAGTGAATAAGTGATTAAGGCTGGTAGTAAACATAAAACATAATATTCTCATGTGTTCTTGTGAAATTTGAACACATTATCTCAGACAGGCATAATGGCAATAATATACTGAGACCACAGTTCAAGGAGTAAATGATTATAGTGAATAATGGAAAAATAAAGATGGCCACTATTAATGACTTTGTGATGATTATTTTCTGTAAGATGTGTTCTTAGTTTCATCTATTCAGCATAACGTTTTTGATTAGTAAGAGAAAATTATCTCAGCAGTGAGGTTAGCCTTATCAGAAGTTATTTGGCTTAGCCTGGCAATTATGCCTGATTTTAATTATGTTAATAAAAGGTAAAGATATTCATAGACTAGAAATTAAAACAGGGCTCATTAGCAGAAACAATTCTGAATATTTTTGCTAATTATATTGTTGCCTATCATCCAAATAAATGAAAGAACTATGCCAAACATTTTGCTATGGAAGTAACTAAAAGGAAAATATAGTTAATTCCTATAATAAAAGAAAAAACAAACTGGGATATATGTAGCTCAAGTATCCCCAGGGATGTTATTCAAAATATTTAACAACACTGAAGCTTGGGCCCTCACCTAAAATGATAGGATGCTAGCCATGACAACAGAGCTGTGCTATTGAAGGTGCATCCTGACTAGGCATTAGCCCTTTATATTTTGGATTATTAGAAATTTCAGTGGGATCCCATGGTGGGTACAGGGAATGGAGTACAATTATTTAGTAATCAATAATTCAATACTTTAGTAACCAGTATGGATATACCAGTGCACACAAGCTGAATATCAGCCATGGAAATCTTTAATAGTCCACTAATAAACTTTTCATTAAATTTTACAACTAGAATCTATCCTGACTCTTTGGCCTTCATTGTTGGATTTATTTTGAAAGCCTGGGGCAGGTACAAAATCAGGAATGCCAGGGACAATGCTGTCTAAACACCTATAGGAAAGATCCAAGAGTTCCATTTCTGGTAACGGGAAGACTAGCTTTTAGCACACCAAACCCAATCCTCCCCTCCCCTCCCCAGTGAGAACAATAAGAAAAGCAGGATACTTTTTAAAGATCTGTTTGAAAGCACTGAAAAACTACCAAGAAAGCTAGGACTTAAGGGGCCAAATACCAAAGAGAAGAGAAACACACTGAGATACAGAAGTAAGACCAATACACTCCTTCACTTTCCCTGACTTTGAACAGTACCATTTTTTGACTCACAGCATCAGGAGTGACTTTGAGCATGCACAATTTTGCTAGGTTTGGGTTTTGGTTTTGGGTTACTAAGGCAGCCAAGCACTTAATGGGCCAAGATCTGAGGGGAAAAAATAGATATTAAAGAGAAACCTAAAAAGACTCTGAGAGATGGAGAGAATAAGGCAAACCTGGGTCATGGCACCCAGGGACTGATGTGGCACTGAGTTCCTTGGGTTGGTTTGGGTTTGTTTTTTCCCTCACAGATCACAATATATCACAATTGGGTATTGGAGAAGCAAGCGACCAAATATTCCAAGACCAATACCAAAAAACATACAAAAAAGCTCTAGGAAATGCCTGTTCTTTCTTGCCAAAGGACCAGGAAATATGCAGGCTACAAAGACGGAAGAAGGCTTTGAGACAATAACCTCTCTACTTTAGTCAAACACCAGACGAAAACAATTGCAGCCCACTCCACCTCTGTCAGCAAAGACAAAGTAAGGAGTCTAGACTTTTGCCCCTGCCTCGCTGAGCTGAGAGCACCACTCAACCCTCACCCACGCTAGGGTGCTGTCAGAGAAAGCCAAGTAGGAAGCCTGGACTTCCATTTCCCCCTGGCAACCCCCATGGTGAAAGTGGAGACCCTTGGGGAGAATGGACTTCTGCTCTGACTCCCACCCAGTGGTAATGAGGCACTTGTCCTCATCCAGGCTGGGTAGTATCAGGGAAGGCTGAGTGGAAAGCCTGGACTTTTGTCATCTTTCACTAATGGCAAGCCACCCACACCACATGCTGTGTCAGCGGAAACCATGTGACCAAGAGTAACCAGGCCCTCCTCTCCCTGTGAGCCGAGAAAGTATCAGCAGAGGCTTAGTGGGGAACCTGAACTCCCACCTTGCCTGGCAATATTGAGGAGGACCCACCCACACCTCACCAGCATAGGGTATCACTGGGGACAGAATGGAAAAACTGGGTTTCCACCACTACCTTGCAGCAATGAAATAGCTCCCTCTTCCCCCTGCCACACAGAGTCAGAGGAGTCCTGCTAAAACAAATTTAAATACAAGATAGATGAACACTGGGTATTACACGCAACTGATAGATCATTGAACACTGGATCTGAAACTAAGTATGTTACTGTACTGTATGTTGGCTATTGAATTTAAATTTTTAAAAAGACCAAAAAAAAAAAGAAGATAGAGATACATAATATGCCCAAGATCTAGGATATAACTGAAAATCACTCTTTATCCCAAGAACAAGGAAAATCTCAACTTGAATGAGAAAATGCAATCAACAGTTTTCAACACTGAGAATAATGCACAGATCTTGGAATTATATGACAAAGATTTTTTTTTTAAGATTTTATTTATTTAATCATGAGAGACACACAGAGAGTGAAGCAAAAACATAGGCAGAGAGAGAAGCAGGCCCCATGCAAGAAGCCTGATGCGGGACTTGATCCCGGGGCTCCAGGATCACACCCTGAGCTGAAGGCAGATGCTCAAGCACTGAGCCACCCAAGGCGTCCCATGACAAAGATTTTAAAGCAGTGATTATAAAAATGCTTCAACAAGAAATTATAAACACACTCGAAATAAAGGAAAAAAGTAGAAAATGTTAGTAATTACATAGAATGTCTCTGCAAAGAAATGGAACGTATAATGAAAGACCAAAGGGAAATAATAGAACATGTTCAGCCTATAAAGTTTCCATTCTCTTTAGCTAGATCATGGTGCAGGTGGGGGCATACATTTATAGTTCAGACATTCTCCAAGTCCATCTCAGCTTTTACTTTCCACTTGGCCCTCTCACATCTCCTCCTGCTCATGACGGCTGGAGTAGGGATGCTACTGCTGCCATAACGTTCGTGAGGAAGCATGTGTTCCTCTTTATCACATTCTCTCGGCCTTAGTTAGAGTTTAGTTCAGGGTTAGGCACATAACCAGACCAAGATAATTCAGAGAAAATTCTGGAGTTCTTGCTGGAAGTATTAGAAAAGAGACCTCAACTATTAGAATAGAAGCACAGGCTCTTCGATGTCATATTTGCTACCACTTGGTAATAGCCTGCTTGGAGCGAGCCAACAGACTGGAAGGAAGACCTGGCATTTGTGGAGTTAGGTTTTGCATTAGATCACTTGCTTCGTAAAGGCCCCAAGAAATAGAGAATCCTAAAGAGAAAAAATTCTATTTTTTAAAAAGATTTATTCTAAAGAGAGAGAGAGAGAGAGTCGGGGGGGGGTGCAGAGGGAGAGAATCCTCAAGCAGACTCCCTGATGAGCACAGAGCTGGAGTCAGGGCTCAATCCCAGGACCCTGAGAGCTGAAACCAAGAGTCAGATGTTCAACAGACCACGCCGCCCAGGCACCCTGAGAAGATGTCTATTTTATATTATAATTCTATGGATTAAAATAGAGAAAAAACTTAATCTTTATTGTGTACTTATTTTGTTTTCAAACCACCGTCCTAGGTGTTATAATCATCAACCCATCTAATCTTCGTAAAACCCGATGCTGTGAGTGTGATGCCCACATTTAACAAGTGAGTGAGGAAGATTAGGAAATGTGTCCAAGTTCCCTTGACTAGTAAATGCCAGAGGTAAGCTTCAAGGTCTGAAATGGCTGATCTCAAAGACTGCCTTTGAATTAAGATTTATCTGTACATAGATGAGGCAGATAGGATATAGACGTAGATAATAATTTCTCCATCACTGGATTGTTACTGCTGTGGTACAACACCTAGATATATACTTAATATGAGAAACCAAACACTTGGTAGTGAGCCAATATACAAAGATATTTTATCAAAATATCTCTTCTCCGAAGGCCTAATTCAGATTTAGACAACAATTCCAATGGATAAAAGAATAATAAAATGGTCTGTTGAAATTATTTGCAGGCAAATAAAATTAATTTCAATGAAATAATGAAATAATTGAAGAATACCATGCCACCACATGTTTCCTTGTGTGCACGTAATCTTTAAACTCTGATCCCTTTACCTGAGGAAAATAGAAATTTGAGGTATTACTGGTGAGTTTTTTAGAGACATTTTAAATTATAGAGGGATGAATAAATATTTGAATGTGATCTGTTTTGGATATAGTATTATACTCTGTCCTTAGACAATGACCGATGTTCATTATTTCCATCTGTAAGCAATGAGTTAAATTGCTTTTTTGATGCAGTCCTTTTATTTGCTAGTCAAAGAATATTACGAATGATTGAAAGGATTTATAAAATGAGGTGGCTGAGATTTGTTCTTATTTGCTTCCAGCTGAAAGCATAATACACTTAATGTTTCCAGGATATGGAGGAGCTAACAGATGTCAAAAGAGCAGAGAAAGCTATTTTACTAAAGGCTGTTCAAAAGCCAAACAAAAACCTTTTCTTTTGCAAAATTCATAAACTTTATTTATCAGACATTAATTATATTTGACATAAAATGCATTTGCTGTTTACCTAAAATGTATCTTTTTCCTTTTCAATTAAGAAAATAAAGGTTGTTATGATCAAGGTAAGACCCCTGGATTAAAATTAGCAAAACATAAGTTTGTCTTCATCAAATAACCATTTACTGTAAACTGTATCTCTGTAACTCTTTACTGTCTATATGATACAGGCAAATAAGTTTGCTTAAAGATGCAAACAAAATAATTAAAAATCAGAGACTGTTTGAACTCGCTATTTGGCTTAACCAGCCTTCTCACTGATCTGAGTTTCCAGGATTTACCTCAGGGATCAGAGTTTTGACAAGGTCAGCTTGGTCGACTTGAAAGAACAACCATGGTGTTGCACGTTAGAATTTTAAGAGCAAGATGGTAGTTTGAAGGAATAAATTGCTTAATGCTGTTTCCATAGGTCCCATGTAAACAAACAGTAAAAGGTTGGCAAGTTTTTGCAATCAAGGCCAATGTTTAATAAAGGCAGGAATGAATAAAAAATGGAAATATTATTCCTGGATTTACATTTTGCCTTACCTCCCGTCCAAATGCTTACTGTTAAAACAATCCAAGAATATATTTAAGATCTCACCTGGGCTGCCACCCTGCTCTTATAAACATGCTACTTTAATGAATTGGTTTGTTTCTGACAGACGGTCCCTTTGAGATTAATCAAGAATACTATGAATGCAGCAACTGTTTGGCCTTACAAACTTCTATCTTATTTCCCTCTTTTGTTTTCCTAGCCTTTCCTTTTTTTTTTTTTTTTTTTCCTTTTTTTTTTTTCTGGGCAAACTCCTCCCAAACACACAGAGATCATGACCATTTTGATCCTGCCCCTCTGGCCATACTTGATTATTTGGGAGCTGACCTAGGATAAACTGGGTAAATACAAGGCATCACCACAGAAATTTTGCAATTATAAGGGAATAAAGAGTTTTTGTATCTGATGGCTGGAGCTGCTCTGAATTAATTTTTTTCAAGTCATATTAAATCTATACATCTGTCTTAAGACACATCTTGACTTTAGAAATATGAACATGTGCTTGTGTCTTAGAATAGAAAGGAACAGTATATATTTAAAAAAGCTTTAATCTGAAGCAGAGCTAGGGTGGTTAGCTAAAGAGTTTTACAGAGGCAGTGTCATCTGTGCACATCCCAATTCCTTCCAAGTACTGTCAGTCCCATCATCAGGAGGCTCCTGAGGCAGACGACCTCATCCACAGGGCTGGTTGTTGTCAACACACTTGCATATTCCAGTCTTGTTGAAAACCAGCCCTTTGGTGGGAAGGATATTTCAAGGGATCTTTAATTTATCTGGTGCCCCTTGTTCTGATTCCATATTCATCAGCAACATACTAATTTCCAAGAAGAAAACATGCTGATGGATTATACTAGACTTAATGTAGCTATATGTATCATTATCATGTGATAATGATTGCTGATGTAAATTGTTGAAGTCTCTTCTTGTAATTATGTTTTCATGTAGTTGACAATAGGTGGAGATGGGCCAATCATGCAAACATGGATATTTGTGCTTCACAGGACAGTTATATACATAAGGAGTGGCATTCTGGTATCTATTTCAGTCTTAAAGGCAGTTTGATTTTGAGTGTATCGGCTTTCATGGGACTGAGAGTTGATAAGAACCAGGTTCTGGGTCTGTGAAGCACAAGGTTGGATCTAGCTGGAATTCTCTTAGGCCAATAGCTCCCAAACTTATCAGTGTACCAAAATCACCTAGGGAGCTTTTTTTTAAAGTATAGATTCCTGTGTTTGAGATGCTGATTCAGTAGAGATAGAGTACGGTTATTCACGTTTTAAGAACTACTCCCCAGATGGTTCTAATGCATAGACTTGTTTGGGAACCACTGCTTCAGACTCTATTTCCATACGATGTTCAGATGTGCTTTCTTTTAACTGATTTTTTAAAAGCCATAATTAGATTTAGTGAGTTGCTAGATTTGCCTGCACTACACTCATAAATTTGGCCCTAGTTGGAATTCCTGATTGAGCAACCATAACACACATTTCTGAATTTGTAGGAGAGATGGAGGGAGGGGAAATAAACCAACATGAGAAGGGGCAGTGGCATCTTAGATGTGGTAAATAGGCAGCGGGGCTCACTGCTCCCTTCCCTGAAGACTTCAGTTCAGAAATGATTAGTGATGGCTCTCTTCTCACCATATGGTATCCTTTTCCTCGTTATTCATTAAATTGGTCAGATTTTGATTCCTTTTACTTTGTTCTCATAATTACAGAATATTAAGGAGGCCATTTGCACACACTAGTCACATCCATACCTCTGGCTTCCTGTTTGCTGTCTATCTGATTATGTTCCTTTGTGGGCAATATTTTTCCTTTCTCTGTTGCTCAATTGAAAGTTTTCTCCTGGACTTTTATCTTTGTTTCCCAATTTACTGAGATGTGTCCAATTAATTGACTTATTGATCTTTTTATTATCTTACTTGGAATTTGTTGGACTTCCTGAATCTGAGAAGTCATGTCTTTCATCCACAGTAGAAAATTCCGCAAATGTGAACTCTATTTACTCCTTCTGGAATGCCAGTTGGATGTGTGGTGTTAAACCTTGCTGCTTTATCTTTCATGTCTTTTAACTTCTCTTTCACATTTTTCAATTCTTTATTCCTTGTATTGCATGCTGAGTAGTATTGTCAGTTCTGTTTTGCAATTGACTAAATGCCTCTTCAGCTGTGTCTTATATGATGTATAATCTTTCCAATGAGTTTTTAATTTAATGATTTTATTTTTTCCTTATAAGTTTGATTCCTCCTTTTATTACTTTAAACATATTTTATACTATATCTGATAATCTAATATCTGAAATACTTGAATATCTGGTTCTTTTTAATTTGTTTTACCCTATCTAGTTTATGTTGCTTATTGCCAGGTACATTATATGTTTTGTGTGTTACTCTCATTGGAACTTTGTCAAAATTCTTCATGGCCTAGATTGAAAACATATTCCTTTGTGTTGCCTTCTTGTAGACATCTATGACACTTCGACTCTGATGCCTCTTTTTTTAAATTTTCTTTAAAGATTTTATTTATTTATTCATGAGAGACACACAGAGAGAGTCAGAGACATAGGCAGAGGGAGAAGTAGGCTCCTTGCAGGAGCCTGATGGGACTCGATCCCAGGGCCCTGGTATCACAACTTGAGCCAAAGGCAGATGCTCAACCACTGAGCCACCCAGGTGTCCCCTGATGGCTTTTTAAAGTACAGTTCTCCTTATAGTTTCTGTGACTACCAAAATTGTATGAATTCAAGCTTCAAATCTGTAACCACTGTATATGTGGTTATACATTCTGAAGGAAATTATTTTGTCAATCTTCATCAGAATCAGAGTGAGACAGAATTTTTCTTGCCACTGTGCCATGCAAGATGGATTTTACTTCTAGCTTACTATCTCACGGAGGTATCACATTTAGGGGAAGGAGCTCAGCTTCACATGGGAGTCTCAAATATGGCTTCTCATCTTGTATAAATCCATAAGCTATGTCTTCTGTTTTCCATAGCTGTAGGTCGGTAAGCTTTGGTAGATGGTCTCGGGGCACCTGCTCACTTCAGAACTTACTAAATTAACTTTTTATGATTTTCTCTCTCTGTTGGGTCCTCCCCACCTCCCCCAACAGCTCACCACCACCCAACGATTTATTTTACCTTCTTGTTAACTCAGCCATACATTTAAAACATTTGCAAAATATACCCTGACTTTTAAAAATGTCTTAGATCAAGAAGATTTTTCCATGATAGTTAATCTACCATATTTCCATAAACAGAGGTTTCATGTTCTCTTTAAAATGTAATTGAAATTTTTTTTTTCATTCTCCAATTCTCATTTCATGCCACAGACATTTATAGCAATCAAGGAATACAAAATTTTACAGGAATCTTAATATATGTTTTTCTAATACCCTCATCTTTTTTTCCTGATGAGTAAATGTATACCTGGAGTAGTGTTTCCCAAAGTGAATTTCATAGGACCCTAATTTGTAGTTACGTGGTCAAATAAGCTTGGGAAACACTTGTTTAAACAAAGTTACAGATTTCCTCACTGAAGAACTTATGTGGTATGTAGTATGTTGTATGTCTCTAAGAGTGGGATATTACATGACTGGGGCCCTTCCCTGAGGTGCACTTGAGGAAAGCAGGCACAGAGGTAAAAATGACTTCCTGAACACCATAGAGGTAGTTAAGAGCAGGGCCAAGACTAGAATCTCGTTCTCTCTCTTCCTCTTTATCATCACATTGAAACATTTTGTAAATAGCTCCTTGTGAAACTATTTCCAGTAGTACCCCATCCTCAAATTGAAATGCGTTTGGAGCTGGTCTTCTTTCACTAGATGAAAGGGAAGTTGGCTTCTCTCCCAAAAGCAGTTAAATAGGAATGCTCCAGAAGTTCTTCAAGGAAAATAAAATCTGAAGTAGAAAACCAAGGGTTCCAGATCTTGACCTGATGTACAAAATCGAAGTTTTCATAGGGCTTCCATCCAAATCAATGCAGAGACACAGTCATCATGTCTGATTTTTAAGGGGGTTTGTACTCTCCTGAAAATCATAGTTTTTAGTTGGCAGGGAACAAACTCCCCAGAACAAGTTGTGACAGAAAACTTTTTTAAAAACTACTTTTGGATTTCAACCAGCAGAATGTGCACCATTTCTGACTGTTAGTGTAGTCTTCCTGCGATTGCCCAGAAAACGGACTGTGAGGACTTGGGAAGGTGAAGCACAATGTTATTTACATTTTTGTGCCAAAACATTATGAAGGGAAATAGTCAAACATGCTGAGCGAGGGCAGCATATGAAAATTAATAGGAACATTTTGAATATGTGATATTTTACGTGAAAGAATATAAATGAAAAGGGTTCTGTCGAGGTACTTTTTTGACCTCTTTTAAATGTTTCTTTTATTTTTTTTTAACACTCTCAGTTGTTTATAATAAACTCCTTTGGATCTTAGATCTCAAAGTTCTTTTCTTTTAGAATTTCCTTTTCTCTTTCTGTGTGCAACAAATACCTTTCAGAGAAAAAAACTCAGTTCCCTGACTGCTCTAAATAGTTCACAACATCTACTAACATTGAAATAGGACAGCAAAGGTGACTAGTGAGTTTGGAATCCAAGTATTGGTGTCCCATTTAGTTATTAATCCCTGAAAACAAATGAATATATACAAAGATATTCAAAGAGGATGAGAACATTACAGATATTTTAAGGCAAGAACTTCTAATTGAAGGCTAAGGATCTCATTTCTGAGATGGTGCTTTGTAAGATGGCAAATGGACAGAATTTGCACTGGCAATAAGAATGTTATGGAGAATTCATAATAATGAGAAAGCAGAAGAGAAAGAGAAGAAACTTTGAACTTTTACCTTCTGTCAGATACCAAGCTCATTACTGTACACATATTGTATTATTATATTTGTACCTCAAAGCTAGAAGGCTTTGAGGCTAGCATCTATTATCCCTGTTATAGACAAAGCATAGGGAGGGAACAATTAAGGTAATCTGTTCAAGATCTTAACATCAGAAATGGCAGATCAGGAATTTGAACCCAGTTTTTTTTCTGACATTATACCCCTGTCTTGAATTGCTAAGCTATATTGCCTCCTACAGGAGGTGTAGCTACAGGTTATATCTTTAAAATATTTTCTTTTATTATGGAACCGTGGGTGACATACAATGTTAGATTAGTCTCTGGTGTATGACATTGTGATTTGACAATTCTATACATTATTCAGTGCTCACCCCTTTCAGTATGGTCACTGTCTGTCATCATATCACCACGATTATATCCCTTTTTTATATCTTTGCCATTTTGGAGAAAGGGTTTGACTTTACACAGTGAATCAAAACCAGTGGAAATCTGGAGCCAACTGGTAACCCCAGTGGTTTGGGCACAATGCAAGTGCTAATCAAGAGGGTAGCAGTGAGTGGACATCAGCAATAGATGAACCTATGGCTGGTCCCTGGAGACAAGCCAGGTATAGCCTAGAAGCCAAATGTCCAAGGAGCAAGGCAAGGTAGAGCCAGGGTTAACTGGAATGTGAACAAAATAGTAAGAGGATCAGGATATTTCAAAAAAAAAATTTTCTAGTAGGCATGGCCAACTTTCCTCAATCTGTAGGCTCTAGGGTATCTGAAGGGGCTCTTTTAAGTTAAGTTTTGTGATAACTTTTCACACATCTAATAGGATGGAGAGGAGAGTAGATGATATATGGTTTAATCTCATGCATTTTAAATTAGTATGTATGAAATAGCACATTATAAATTGATATTTTTAACCATAAAACTGAACTTTGATCTTGGTATTTAACTTAAAGAACACAGCACTTCATAGCTGTAGCAATAACCCAAGTTGAAATACTTGCCTTATTTTCTCACACACACAAAACCCCCCTGCACATTGGGCAGTCATAAACCAATCTTTCATTTGGAAAATATGACTACTCTCTTCACAACACACAGCTCTTTCATTTCCATTTCTTAACTCAAGGCCTCTCTGACTGTCTATCTCTTCTGACATCTCTTCCTCTTCTTGTGTTTACTCCTTAAATTATCTGCCTCATCAGCCACTGTAGCTGGAAACTTAGCAGTCGTCCCTAAGGTGCTTCTTCTTCCTCATCCACATCCATCTGGTCAACAGAGCCCTCCATTCCAATTCATATATGCCTCTTAAATGTATTCCTTCCTCCACTCCTAAATTCTCCATCTTATCTACCTTATAGGCCAGTGGGCTTTCTCATGTCCAATATTTGGGTCAGACACCAATTCTTGTTGTTTCTCATTGTCAAGCTTGCAGTCTCCCAATCAAAGGCATGGAATCCAGAAGGAATAACCACGGGTTGTTTTGCTTAGAAGGGGTAATGCGTGTGACTGGCATTTTTAGAGTTTTTGGCCTCTCAATATTAGATTTGTACCCTGGACGGCCTTTACATAAATGTCAGAATTTAAATTGCATAGCCTGCACTACCAAGACTTCACAACTGGGACCCCATCAATGTTCTCTGTCCATCTTGCCCCACTCCTAAACTCACACCGTATGTTTAAGGCACTTAGATATATTGCTATGTTATGTTCCTGTGCTTGATGCATGCACCCCCACCATGTCCACCGGGAGAGCTCTAATCCCTCCTTCAGAATTCAGGCATCAGTCACTCGGATGGAATCCTCAGCTACACACACATCCTCCAGGCTGCTTTACACCCCAATGCAGGTACATTTTCTAGCATCTATCAAAACGTGTTATAATAATAATTTGCTACTATAGCTCCCCTTTTACCCAGGGATCTTCTTGAGTGTAGACCCATATTTTACTTATCTTTTATCCCCAGTCCCTGTGTAAGACCTGGACCAATAAATGCATATGTTGAATGAATGATTGTGCTAAGACTAATTAATTATGACAAAGAAATTATGCTGGACCTTCTGATGAATCCTGTTGTTTTCTGGGTGCACTCCTTTTTGTGAGATACTTCGAAAACTATATACCTGCTTAAATATAAATGAAAGAAAAAGATCTCTTTAGGATTGCTGAGTTAGAACATCATGATATGGAAAAGACATAGGAAATGTTTATAAATTAACAGTAATAAGAGATAAAGTCAAGATTCATAACTTGCTGACATAGCTTTAATCAAAATAAGAAGTGAAGTTTTAACTAGTTTTAGCATATAATATATCCTCATGCTAATGGGTAGTATTTCAAAGTATATTGGTGTCTTGTATTTTAAATAAAAATATCATATTTTCTTTAGTGCTATGTTTTCTCTGTATTCTTGATGCCTTGTGCATGCTTCTTAACTTTTCTGAGCAATATAATCCTTACCTTAAAGCATATAAAATGATACCTATCTCACATAATTATCATAATGGTCCAAGGAGGTAAAATACCTAAGATCCTAAAATGCCACTTATTAATAAATCGTTACCACTTATTAATAAATATTGATTCTTTATGTTTTTAAATCATTTTTGTTAGATGAGCTCTACCCCAGAATATTAGGTTCACAAATACATAATAACTTGTCATTCCTAATTATGAGTTACACTACATTGCACCATTATAAATCCCTGTAGATCATTGCTTTAGGAAGATTCCAGTAGACTTCATGGATGAATGTCTTTGCTTTGCTGGTGGTCAATAGTTTGGGCTGAGGAAGCCCACAGCTGTGGTGGGCAAAGGGACTACTTCAAGGCAGAGTGTACTGGGCCCAAACACATCTTTGATCACATTTAAAAGGCCTCAAAGTCCACCAGAACTGCCTCTTCTGTGAAGCACATCTTGGGCTAACCTTCCTCTTGTGCACCATGAGGCCCTTTGAATCCCCTAGAATTGGTCCTTTTATTATCTAACCACTCAAATCAAGCCTTTAAAAAAACAAAACAAAAACAAAAACAAAAAAATGAATATCAGGGTTATTGAAAAATGTTGACAGCTTTAGTTAGGAATAGCATACTACTTTGGAAATCTTCTAAGGAAAGCATATTAAAAACACCCTGGGCATTTTCTTTGAAAATTTGATAGAAGTTTGTTGTTTGTTTGTTTTTTAAGAAAATTACCCAAACAACTAGAGGAAAAGAGAGAGCAAGGGATCAACAAGGATTGGTTGGTTGATGCTTGACATGCGAAACCCTCTGCTGTTCATAAAATATTTAGGTTATTTGAGCTGAGGAAGAAATTGCTAAGGATTAGGTTTATAGCCCTTGACCACATCTCAGAAGTGGTACTCTTTAAAACTTGTCAAAGACAAACAAAACAAAACAAACTAAAAAAAAAAAAAAAATCCAACAACAGCCAAAAAACAAAAAGCAATCCCATTAGGGAACCTGCACTTTGCATCCTGTCCATTATTAAATTTGTCAGCTGAAGCAGTAAGGATTATGGCAGTAGATTTATTAATTTTCAGAAAACTTGGCATGGAGAAGTCTTAGGGTTGGCACTAGGCTGGAAAATGCAGTGAAGGGAGTTTGTGAAACAAGCACAATGCTCAATACCTGCCGTGAGAAAGTCATTACCAGAACAAACCTGTCACAGACGGAGCCAGGTAACAAATTTTGGAAGGGCCACCTTCCCGAAAATCAGCAAGATTTTATTCAGAATCTTTTTGTGGCAAGGAGAATCCTTTCATAGCACGAGTGCTACGGTGGCTCCAGGCACCATGCGCCTGGAAAATGACATTGTGCTCCGGGCAGACGTTTGTTTTCATTTCTGACAGTTAAGACGCATTGTCATGAACGTCCAGATTCAAGCTTGCCAACGCAGCCAAAAGGCAGGACTTACTCCTTTCTCTTTACAGAAAAACACTGGGCACCAGGGGCTCTGGGATCCTCCAGCTGAGGTTCCCTGCCCTTGGCGATGAGATGAGAGAGGCTGTGGTCCGGGGCAGGCCCCAGGGGGTATGGGGGAGTTGTACTGTGGCCTTCTAAGGTCTTTGCTGATGGTGATGGATACCACAGAGACCAATTTTCCTATTTTTTTTTTTCTGACACTCTTCACCATCCACCTAAGTTTCTCGATTTCTTTTTTTTCTACCCAGGAAGGTGTTCAGGGTATACAGAGGCTTCTATATTGACTACCACAGTTGAAGCTTCAGTGTCCTAAATGTACTGTGTCCACAATTCTAGTGTTGTTTACTGTATTTCAGACGTTATTTTAAGCACCCAGATATTAATTAATAGAATCTCATAGTCCTCACACTAGCCTGTGAGGTGGGTACTGTGATGACTACCATTTGAGGTTTGAGAAAACTGAGACAGAGATGGGAAGCTGGGTGGGGAGCACAAAACCCAGTATGTGGCACCTGGCTTCAGATTCAGTAAGTGGCTCCAGATTCTATGTGGATCTAGAGCGGTCCCTCAGTGTGGGGGCAGACATTGGGGTTCCTATGAGCCAGATCGGCTTGTCCATATGGAATGATGACGGTTCCATTTTAAGTAGAAATTGCTGGAAGGGGAAGACAATGCATAGAAGAAAGGGGAAACAGAGTAAAAATCTGCGAACACTCTCCTGGCTAGAGACAAAGCCATTAAGACCTTTGGTGCTCTTACTTTATCATGCATACAGATCACCTGAGGCATTTATTAATTTTGCCCTCACCTACAGAAATTTCTGATCTGCCAAGCCTTGGAGCTTTGGGCCTATTATTAACGTAAGCACTCCCCAATAATTCGAAGCATCTTGAGGGTATTGGAGAGATATTTCATTAGATCTGTGCCTTGTTCCCACAGACTTGGGATTATTTCAAAGAGGATAGAAAGATACTAGAATTTTCTCCTGGACATCTCTTCTATCTTGTGGGTGCATCCCAGGTAAGAAACTCTGCAGAACTCAAATTCACCTTCACAGGCAGGTTTCACCGAGGCACTGAAGAAGGGGTGTGGAGAAGCTGGCAATAGTGAGATAGATTAAGATCTTAACCTTAAACATGAAGACTTGAGTTTTTTTTTTAAGGAGAGGATGCCCCTTCTTCTGTAAGCTGTAGCAGATGGCAGTGTACTCCTCTGAGGAAGTAAGTTTAGAAATGAAAGCTTGTGGGACATTTCAAATAGGGCTGAACTTTAAACTCATACTTAGGTATCTTAGATGTAGGATTGGGAAAAAACAACCCTAAAGATATTATGTCATATGTGGCTTATCAGATGTGTCGTCCCCCACCCCCACCCCGCCACCCCTCCGCTCCTGGCCAGGATGGATACAACTAAAACTGCCCTCACAATTTTCCTGGATGAGGATTTGACCCCACAGAACGGCCAGTGTAGCTCTTTTGAACAAGAAAACAATCCGCGTATAGTCTTGTGTCCCTTCAAGCAAATGTTAGGCATGGCTACAGATGATTTAACCCAATCATTAAAGTGAAAGGAAAACAGAAACTGTTTCCTATGACATGAATTTAAAGAACAGACGGACTACCCCCTCCCACCCCATTGAATAGAAACAGTGAATTGAAGTGGAGTAAAATTAAGCTAAATAAGAGGAAACAGTGAAATTTTGTAGACTGTGGAATGGTCTCACTGGGAACATTTTGGAAGCCCCATCACTTAGTCATTTCAAACTAGACCAGACAAATGACTTGAAGATATGCTGCAAGAGGCAGGGTTAGGGAGAATGGATGAAGGAATTTTTTTTTCTATCCCCTATGGAAATTTGGTCAGTGGTGTCAGCTGGCGTTCTCTCTCTCTCTCTCTCTCTCTCTCTCTCTCTCTCTCACACACACACACACACACACACACACACACACTCTCACACACACAGTTGCTTACTTTCACATTGTTTCCTTTCTGACTTTTCAATTTGATCATCACCAAAACAGCATTTTAAAACCTCAAAACCCTTCTATTGCCGGGTCTACATTTACTATCTGTTCTGATCACCCTTTTCCCTTCATTATGGATGAGCTTTTCCGTTCCGACTATAAAATCCTTGCAAGTTCCCCTTTGTCATCTTTAAAGCCTTGTAAACACCTTTCCCAGTGGGTCCTGGTGATTACAAGTAGTGAACAGTGAACTTCCTCTTGGAGACTCGATGGAGAACAAAAAGGATCACCCAGTTCCCATCAAATGGGGGTATCCAGAGGCTGCACATTTCACCAGGCTCGTGTAAGGTACCCAACCAGAAATCCACTGACCATTTCTTCCGTCCCTTGTGTAACACACACACACTTTTCATGGACATCTGGTAGAAATGACAACATTGAAAAGCCGACTTACTGCAAATTTGGAACTGAAAGTGGTGGTACTCAGCATAACCATCCCCTCCTCTTTCCTATTCTTCAGATTTTAGCCTGTTTTGCACCAGAAGATACATACATAAATGACTAGATTTTATTTATTTTTTTGGTTCCACTTTGGGTTTGCTACAATAAGAAATTTAAACAAAATTTAAAGAGTACTTATGATTCCATTATACTAACATTTATTCCCTGATTATGGGAAATTGGGAATCGGTTATGTTTCTTTAAAAAAAATCTATTTTTACCTATTCCAGGTAGTTAGTCATCATGAAATAAAATAAAATACTGACTTTTATTTTTCATTGTAATTTTTTTGGAAAACAAAACTTTATTATTATTATTATTATTATTATTATTCACTCCTTTTCTTCTCCTTGCTACTCATGGTCAAGATCAAGCAAGATTCTCCATCTGGCTTCATGACATGTAACAATAAGATAAAATTGCAATGATAGTAATAATATAAAACAGCAGCCACTTGTAGAGTACTCACAGATGTGCCAAGACCTTATATTAAGACATTCAGAGGTATTGTTCCATTTTATCCTCACAACAGCTCTATAAGTATAATGCTCCCATTTTATTGATGGGAAGATTGATCTTAGACAGTTTTATCTATGTTTAAAATCATACAACTCGGAGCACCTGGGTGGCTCAGTGATTGAGTGTCTGGCTTTGGCTCAGGTCAGGTCGTGACCCCACGGTGCTGGGATTGAGTCCGGCATCGAGCTCCTCGCAGGAAGCCTGCTTCTCCCTCTGCCTGTGTCTCTGCCTCTCTCTGTGTGTCTCTCATGAATGAATAAATAAAATCTTTTTTAAAAATAAGATAAATAGGGATGCCTGGGTGGCTTAGTGGTTGAGCATCTGCCTTTGGCCCAGGGTGTGATCCTGGAGTCCCGGGATCGAGTCCCATGTCGGGCTACCTGCATGGAGCCTGCTTCTCCTCTCTCTGCCTGTGTCTCTGCCTTTCTCTCTGTGTGTCTCATGAATAAATAAATAAAATATTTTTAAAAAATAAGATAAATAAAATCATACAACTAGTGTGTAGTAGGAATCAAGCCAGTTTTTTTTCTGACTCCACAAAGCCTGTATCTTTTTCTGCTTATAAGCCTCAGAAAGACACATTTTCATTTCAATCTTAAGAAAATCATTGTATTTCCTATGGTCCTCTCTTCCCTCATGCTGTCTTCTTAATTCTTCCTCCAGAAGTAAACAAGAGTCCATCTTCCAAAATGACATTTTTGAACCATTAGAAATCATAGACACTCATTAATTTTGACAGCTACTAAAAGAGTGACACAAATAATGTGATCATACAACTAGGGACAGATCCTTTGGTAAGCTACAGAAACCAAGCAGCAGTTCTGAAGAAAATCATAATGTAAATTAAAAACCATTCCTAGCACGTTTGTGCTATTGCATTTGGTACATTTTCAAACGCTAGTTTTATTCAAAATATATTGTTACAATCCATAGTGGGAAGGGTGGTACGCTGATTACATTTGCTTTTGGAAGAAGAAAAGAGTGATTTATATTACTTTTTCTATGTATCATCTAGAAAGATCAGCTACACAACATGAGGCTTATTCACTTTCCACATGAAAAGCAGTCCATCATAGTAGGGTGACTGAATGGCACATGGGATTTTGAGTCAATGGTATTTCATTCATTGTTTCCAGGATGCTGATCGTGATCACCTAGGAATTGATGACTGCCCCAGAGAGAAAAGCGAGTAGATTTCTTCCTGTCTTCCAAACACTTACGAATGTTGGCAGTGTCACACTCCTTGTGCATAAATATAACACTGGACATAAAACTAGAGAGCAGGGGTTTACCAAAAATTAAGCAAGTGCATAAATGAACAAGAAAATATTGATGTGTTGATTTTCTCTACTCCTGAGAGCAGACACTTGGAGTTCTTAATTGAATGCTATCTCTGCAGCACCTAGAAAGATGCTTGGCACATACTAGATGTTTAATAAGGACTTCTCCAATCATGTGAGCTATAAGAGAAGGAATCAAGAGGATACTGTACCTCCCCCTGCATCCCTTTCTACATCCAGGAGCGGGGAATAGTGGGATTGTTCACTTTCCTCTTAAGAATATCACAGTTTGGGCCATTGTTCTTGTCAGGAAAAAAAAAAAAAAAACATTTTTTCCATGTAATCAATATTGCTTTTGGGGGTGACAAGGACTGGATATCTTAAGTAAAGGCATCTGTTAGAAACCATGGTAAGGCACTCAAGACAAAGTCCCTGTCATGTATATGTTCTGAATGATGCCCAACTTCCACTGGGCAAACAGTGCGTCCTAATTTGCCTTAATAAAAGATCAGAGCCATTGTCATAGAAGAGCACTCCGTTTCTCCCAGCTTGAGTGCAGAAAAAAAATGTTGGCACCATGGGACTGATTTTGCACCCACATGCATAATTTAATGTTAAGAAAACATTTTTAGGGAAAAAGGCAGCGGAATATGGGGGCATGCAAAACCAGTCTTTTTCATCTGTACTCCAGGACCCATTTGTTTTCCATTGTTTGCTGTACTTATTCTGGATCTGTTTTCACTTTTATTTGTGGTCAGCTTGATATGTCTACACGAAAGCACACATCAGAAGTAAAATGACTGTGTCTTTTTATAGTATGACTTCAGACAGTTGAACAGTTTAGGACTCACTGCCTCCTGGATCAGTTTTCCCATGCCTGCTTGAAGCATGCTAGTTAACATACTGCAAAGAAAAAAAGGCATAGTCTTTAAAGGCACGTGAATCCAACCAGTTGAGCCAGGCCCTGGCCTCAAACCCAGCCCTCAGACCTTCAAGCATCGCCCTCCAGCTGAATTTTACTCTCCTGAAATTCCCCCATAGTTTTCGTTGACTACAGTGGGACTCATCTGGGTGTGTCCAAGGGCAGAGTCTGGCTGGCTGCATGTAACATATTGTTTGAGTTGGGACGCAACGCCAAAAAAGCATTGTTTACTATTTATATGGGCCTTCACCGATCCCTAGATGCCAAAAGAGATGAACTCATTGCTTCTGAATAACTCATTCATCAAACCAGACATGAGCAGTTTTCTTCCTTGGGTTCAGTTAGAAAGAAAATCATTTTGCTGGTTCACTGTCTGGAAGCCAAAATATGTTTGGGGTTCTCTGCCTCAGCCCAAGCTGACAGCCCGCAAGTTGATAACACCTTCAAGCAAGATGACTTGCTTTCATGTGGAGAGGTGTGTGTGCAAGCAGTTGTGGCCAGCAGCATATAAAAAATACTCTGAGATGGACTTGAGCCTTCTTAAAGCTTCCCTCCAAAGTTCAAGTTCTTGTAAACCATTTAGGGAGCCATCACTTTGGTATCATCCAAATGTGAACCCAGCCTAGGAACCTGTTAATCCCTCCAATGTCAGACATCAATATTTCTTCTATATAGTAGATGTAATGGCAGTTGTCATTTGTTTTATGTCCTTATGAAAAGAACACATATTCCTTTGGGGTGCTTTTTAATATAAAAATGCTAGTGCTTTGCTTTCAAACATATTAAATGATTCCATGTGTATTATCAAGCTATAGGCGGAGCATGAAATGAGAGTGTTGCTATGCCTCAGTCTAAGATCATTGTGTGTGTGAGACAGGTCATCTAAGGAGCCTCAGAGAAAACACCACAAATGTACAGCAGTGAGACAAAAGGGCTCCTTAAGTACTGTGTGCATCTTGGAAAGCACTTGGAAAAACTTTTAGGAGCGATGGATAGATATACTTCCAAACCCTTAAGTAACCAAGCATCCAAGTGAAAATCATTAAGTTTAATGAGATCTTTTGCCTGTAAAAGAAAACTAAAAGGCTAAAAACATTTCAAGTCTACAAGTACCTGTGGCTAGATATTTTGAACCAAATTCCAGCTTTTAAGAAGTGGGATGTCAAACCCCTACAACACTGCTGAGGTTTTGTTCTCAGAGGGTTCCAGGTGGTCCTGAGTAGTCAGTACATTTCATCAAACTTATGGTCAAAGTTGCAGATGTTCAACCCCAAATCCATCCTGCTTTAAATCTACTTTATCCTGTCCATGCTTCTATGAACGTTGAGAATAATTTCCTCCTGGGGGATTCTTTGAAGACTGAGATTCCATTCAAGACAGTCCCAGCCTTCTCTTCTAAACCATCACCATTGTAACTTCCTCTTCAATCTGATTTTCCTCTTTGCTCCTCACTGTCATGCTTTTCTCTAAATCTTATAGAATTAGAGAAACTCTGGTGGTTCTGATTAATGCTGCTCTTTAATGACCACCCTTGGGGAATTTTAACCTGGTTTTGTCACTCCCTCCCCTTTGATTTGTTTTGTTAGGAAAAACATCATTATGATGTTTACCTTCAGATCGGGTTCTGATTTCCACCGATTTGAATTCAGAGTGGCTCCACCACTTAACCAAATGGCTTCACAACATTTTTAATGTCATGGAATCAGGGAAAATTGATAATATTTGCACAAATGTTGGGATAAGAACCCTGGAGCAAAGAAATGGGGCCAACTGAGGCAGGGGCCAGAGGGTCTGGTGCAGCTGCCGTAAGGAGTGAGATTATCAGAAGACTCATAACCTGTTCCCCATGTGGTGCCATGGCATAGCAGTTGGCAATCTCTGACTTTGATTCTGTAAATACCAATTTCCTGAAGTATAAAAAGGAAGTAAGAAGGATATCTACCACCTCTTACAGTTGTAAAAATTAAACGAGTTCATACATGTGAAGCATTCAGCACAATGCCCATCACCCACAAGATCCTAATCAGTAATGGTGAGAGAAGAAATAGCAGTAGCTTATCTGCAGTTACGGTAACTGTTTCCGTGTAATCTCATGAGTTGGAAAGGATCATTGACAAGCCACATATAGGCCAATCTTACTTACATCTTCGAGGAATAAGTATATGATTTGATGCTCGATGTTCTAGAATTGGAGATCTTGATGTGAGGCCTCACATTGATAGATCTTCAATACACCAAGATTAGTGAGGAAGGAAAGGGCAGTTTGCCAAAGCAGGTGGAATCTGGAGGAAATTACTCTGTTTCATAGCAGAAACCAGCAGATTGCCCAAGGACCAGGCCATATAATGAAAACGTAGTCAATACAGAAAAATTTAGGAAAACACTATGGACCCTTGAGGAAGCATCTACAGGAGGAAGCTGGACAGCCAAATGGAAGCTCAGTAATCTGATGAGGCTAACTTGGAAGTAGTTTGAATTGTGATGGAAGGGCCGTCTGGCTACATGTCCCTAGGACACCCCAACCTTACTCTGTTTGCCAGCAAGGGAAGCGCTGGAGTAGGTGAGGGCAACACAGGGGCTCAATTCCTAGAGACATTCCAGGCCCCAGAGAGCTGGTTGATTCCCAGGTGCATCTACAGACTGGCTCCTGGCATCACCTGCAGCTAGAGGACATCAGATATCCAGCGGCAGAGGCCCAGGCAATCTGAACAAGTGGGAATGACCATCTGGAAAACTAAGAAGACTTAGATTTGTAAAAACTGTGTTTGGCCAAGTCTAGATTATCTGCACAGAGGCGTCTCAATGCTTGGGCATATGTCCTCCCTCACAGCCCAAATGGTCTACTTCCAGCCATGCTCCCTAGAGACATTGCCTCCATTCCCCGAGCCTTACTCTTCTGGAGTTTCACAAAGCCTCCTTCATTTAAATTCTTTGCCCTTCCATTGTCCAAGCCTAATAAGGAAGTCAGTCAGCTGTGAGTTGGGATAAGAAGCTGGTGGTGAGGAATAACATTCCTCCAAGGGCCTTTTGATCTTTAAGAGTCCATAAGTGGCTCAATCCCCTGCTTTTATGCAAAAATATCTCTTGTATGTGTCATTCAAACAGACTATTTTCCTTCCCATGAATGTAATTGTTGTCTCTTGGAGATTTCATAATAGACCGAATGCAGGTCATCTCAAAGTTAAGCAGAAGAGGAAGGCATATCACTTGACTTTGCTCATCTCCTAGACTTGTCTTTGTTATTCATTGATATCTGTCTTTAGGAGTCATGTATTTCAATAGTGAGGCAAGATGCCCCATGCTAATTCCTGCCTAGTCCTGACTGTTCCTGACCAACTGTGTGCCCTTGGAAAGGCTATTTCACACCTCTGGGCCTTAGCTTCCTTATTTGGAAACTAAGCACATTGGACTTTCTGAAGTAAATTAGATAAGCAGAGTGTTATTAGTGTTAAAAGCCTGATTTCAAAAATGAATATACCTGATTTTAAATCCTGGTCCTGTCATTTTGCAAGTGTGACTCAACTACCCAGAACCTCAGTTTTCTTACCTATAAACAAGGTATAAGGATTTTTAAAAGATGATGCTTATAAAGCACTTACTAGTGCCTGAATATTTTGAGTGCTAAATACATTTTAGCTCATATTATTTTTTTCCATCTTCAATTTTCTTTTTAGGTGTAAATGTTACACATAAACTTATTATTCTATACTGTATATGCTAATATTTCTTTCCCTTAGTTTGGGCAAATTAAAATAAGCAATGATGACACCATATTTTATTATATATATTTATATAAGTACATTTGTGTGTGTGTACATGCATTCTCTCTCTCATACACACACATACACACACAGACAAAATAAAAAGATTTTCCTGTCATCAGCAAAATCTAGGATAAACTCAATTAAGAGGTATCATACCAGCATTTGGTTCTTCAGGCTCTTGCACAGATTCTTCCCTTTGAGTCAACGGCTTATGCATTTTAAAGCTGAAGAGGTGGGGCACCGGGTGCCTCAGTCAGTTAAGCATCTGCCTTCAGCTCAGGTCATGATTCCAGGGTTCTGAGATCGAGCCCTACATCAGGCTCTACATCGGGCTCTCTGCTTGGTGGGAAGTCTGCTTCTCCCTCTCCCTCTACCCTGCTCATATGCTTTCTCTCTTCCTCACTCTCTCAAATAAATAAAATATTAAAAAAAAATAAAGCTGAAGAGGTTGTTAAAAGGCATTCTTCAGCAGTCCCATTGAGTACAGAAGAAGGTCCTCTCTCATATGGAATGAACAGAACCCTGATGAGCGAGATCATTACAACTCTTAGTATTAGGTATGTCTATTAACCTCAGAGCCAGGGCCTGGCTTGGTAGAAATACACACACACACACACACATACACACACACACACACACAGACTGAGTCACAAAAGTCAAATAAGAGCTGCACGAAGGTCTTGTAAAGAAGGAATCTGAGAAGGCGATGGGAGTAGAGCAAGTGAAAAATGTTTGACTCTAGCATCTTTTCAGAAGAGAGGTTCTTTTGAGGGGTGACATTTGGAGATTATGAACCAACATTTCTGTTGTTCAATATTACATTTCCCGTTTTTAGTGGAGTGGGTTTTGATGCAATTAGGTATCTGGAGTGTCTTCATTTTTATGTATGGTTCAGGCATGTCTAAATTTTATTGATTTATTCATTTACTTATTATCTACTAAAAAAATCAATGTATATCTGCAATTGGCCATTACTGCGCTAGTAGAAGTACCAGAATGTGACTACAACTGGATCTCTACCCACAAAAACTCACAGTCTAGGAGGAGACAGAGGAACTCAGCACTCTCAGCATGGTGGGTTGGCACTATGACAGAGGTACACAGAAGATACCATATGAGCACAAAGGAGGAACATCACAATCATTGAGGAGTGAGGGAGGACCTAAAGAAGGTAGCAATGAAAGAGGGTAGAGTGAAGATATATTAGAGAGACCTTAGAGCATGGAGTAATTTGGGTGGGTGATATTAAGCTAACATTGCTGCCATCCACTCCTGGAAGGATACAAGACAGCTGACTTGTGTGAAATAATGATGACTTTGAGGGGTGCCTGAGTGGCTCAGTCGGCTAAGTGTCTGACTCTTGATTTTGGTTCAGGTATGGTCTCAGAGTTGAGTTGTGAGATCAAGCCACACATCGGGCTCTGCACATCAGGCATGAAGCCTGCTTAAGATTCTCCCTCTGCACCGCCCCCCCCCCCCCCGCTCATGTTCTCTTTCTGTAAAAAAAATAAAAATTGGTGACTTTGTTCTTAACCATGTGGAATTTGAGGATGTTGTGGAACATGCCACGAAGATAAGGTGTCCAGAAAATAACTGTCATTTATGGAGGTTGAAGCCATGAGCGTGTATGTACTTCTACAAAGAAAGGGTATACAGGTTTAAGAAAAGTAGATCATGGTATACCTGGGGAGTGCCTATTTTTAATGGTTGAGATAAGGAAATAGAGATGATGGGAAAGGAAGAAAAGGAATAGGCACATAAATAGGAGGAATACCGAGAAGACTTGTATCACCTAAGCCAAGAGACAGAACTCCTGGAAGGAGATAGTGATCAGCAGAGTGATATATCACAGAAATAAGATGATTTTTGGGTACCTCTATTACCCATGCAGGCTTTTTGCTAGCAAAGAATATGTTCACTCAAATTTTCTTAAGCAGTGGTGAATTTATGGCAAGTACACACTCAGAAAATGAAGTGCACAAGAACCTTATTCATGCAACCAGGTTTGGGGAAAATAGGAACTATAGAAAAGTCAGGCCTTGTAGAGTATGGAATACATTTTAGAAATCAGTTTGTTCAAGTTATAACAGAACTCTTGCAATCAGGATATTGTGTTTCCTTCTGAAGGTGCTTTAAGAACACATGGGAAGCTCTCTAGTCAGGCTGCCTGCTATCAACTCTAACTCTTTGTTTCTCTATGAAAATCTACATGTTTTGGCTCCACAACCAGATTCCATCTCTACTGGCCTTTTAAGGAGAAAATCCAACTGGTCTAGTTCATCCCCATTTTTATAAATGGAGAAGGACCTCATAGTCCATAGGTTTTTAGAGGCCTTGGGTCACTTGTCTATTCCTACTCCCTGGGGTGGCATCAGCTGTAGTCAGGAAGACAAGGCAATATGGCACCAGACCATGATTACCTCTTCATAAAGAACCACCAAGGACTTCTTTCCTCCACAGAGGGCAGTAGCCCTAAAAGATGCTTCATGTTTTAAAGTTTCTTATTTATTACCATGGACATGGGTCACTAGAAATCTTGGCATACCAGGAAAAGCAGTTTCACTGGAGGGATAGAGATGGAAGCCAGGGTTTGAATTTTAGTAGCCTGAGGATAAATGGGAAACAAGCCAATAGAGACAAGCAATATAGATGAGTCTTTGAGGGAACACAGGTAGGAGGTAGAGTACCTGTGCTAATAGGACATTTGCTTCCAAGAAAAGATTGTCTTGTAAGATAGAAGACCCTTCTGCCTATATATAGTAATAGAAGAGAGAGAGAGAGAGAGAGAGAGAGAGAGAGAGAAATATAGGGTGTGCAGGCACAGGAGAGGGTGATTGATAGACTGGGGTCCCTAAGAGCTGGAAGAAATCTGGTGGAGCATTACCATTGGCTTTATCCATATCCACACTCATCATTGGACTTCCATATTTGATATTTTTGGGCATGGAGAAATTCTGAGAGAGAGAGATGGAGAAGTAAGAGCATGATAAAGCATAAAGAAAATGAAGAAATACCTGTGTGTGGGGGGCAGCTAGAAAGACCAACAGGGATAAGGAAAGAAGACTGGGAAGGTCAGGGAAAGTGAAGAATCAGTAGGCAGGAGTTTCACCAAATCCCCAAGGGACAGATTTTGGGTCCTCTTGGATGTTCCGATGAGTCTAGGGGTTGCATTTATTTCTCCGGCTGCAAGGAGAAAGACAAAAGCAGGCCTTGGTTGTGATGCCTCTCATAACTCACTACCATAGCAGGCAAGTCCCCAGATATTCTAGAACTTCTTATTTTGCAACAATAAATATTTACTGCTGTTGTATCACCTCAGTGATGATTTTTACCATACATCCTGTCTGAATTTCTTGGAACAATCCCTTTAAAAAAATTTTAATACCAGAAATAATCCCAGTGGATAAGCCAATTAGGTCTTAAAAATAGAACCTTTGTTAAAAAGCCATTACAATTTCTCTTCTGGTGTTGGGCTCTGTCATTGATAAATTGCCCCCAGGCTCCTCTCTTAACGTCTTAGGTTAAGACTGTCTCTAGTACATACATATACCAGAAGCACTAAGATTTGTTCATTTAAAAATAGATCCAAAGGCAAACAAAATTCAAGTGGATTTCCTACTATGGGGATTTCAAAAATTAACACTGGAGAGTGAAGGTGGAAACTGTAGTTTTACATTTGTACTTAGCAAATGCAATGTCTGCTCCCGTACTTTTTCCATTTCCTCTACCGAACTCTGCTACCCTGCTTACTATAAATATGAGTTCTAATGGGCAGATTTTGTAAGCACTTGAGATCTCTGTTTTCTGCTTTGAAAGGAAAACGGGCCTCTTACAAGCTTCTCTTTTCTTTTCTTTTTCCTCTTTCTTCTCGTCCTCCTACTTCTTTTGAGGCAAGGGAAAAAGAAGTTATTAGAAGGTGAATTAAAAGGTGGTATTTATATTTAACATTTCATTTCCTTTAAGTATCAGATCTGGGATTCAAATAACCGTGGATGAAGAGAAGGGCCAGACAGCTGTCCCAGTCCCATGAAATTGCCCTAATTCCTCTTGACAGAGTCAAAGCCAATTCGTTTCCTGGTGTAAAATCTTATCGCTAAACAATAGCCAACATTTTTTTGAGCACCTAGGAGGTGCCAAATACTGAGGATGGAAAGGGAATAAGCAGGAGTCCCTTTCCTAAGAACTCATGCTTTAGTAGTGACCACTGAGTAGTTGCTAGATTAATGCAGTAATTCAGGCAGGGTGGAGTGAATACTCAAAAAAGAGAAAGTAACAGATAGCAGTGAATATAAAATTTCTCCCTCTTATTCATTCAGGCTTATGACAAGCAGCTAGCTCTATCCTTGACTTCACTCTGTGACTGGAGGGAGCAAAATATATTCCATGCTCAAAAAAAGGTTCCCGAAGGAAAGAACTTTACCTGTAGCTATGAAGCTGATTGATGTCCTTGAAGCCCAAGGGGTCTTCACTGACAGGCCTGCTTGCCATTTCAAAACCAAAAAAGGGGCTTGCAAAGGGGAAGGTGTGTGTGTGTGTGTGTGTGTGTGTGTGTGTGTGTGTGTGTTGGGGAAGCAGGGACGAAGGGGAGAAACAGCGATAGGGAGACAGTAGAAGCACTTGTGTAGATGAACTATTTTCCTAATTTTTACCTGAAATGACAGGTATGGGTGAGGCAAGAAATAATCAACAGAGAGAACGTCTGTGATTTAATATGGTGAACATTGGCTGTGGTCAGTGATGCTAGCTGCTATAACAAGCAGCCCCTGAATCTCAAATAATTAATCATTGTCTGCCCCCTGTCACAGCCCAAAGAGTCACGGCGAAGAGGACATCATCTCGTGCAGCCCTTCAGGCACTCAGAAGCTTTCTGCTGCAGTGCCACCACTATGTGGTCTCAGGGCTCCTGAATCAGGGGCAGAGAGGTGTTACAGACGGGGCAGGAGCGGGGAGGCTGTGGCCAGGCCTGGAAGTGGCATACAAAACTTTGCTTGCCTCGCACTGGATGGAATCCAGGACTCACGGCCCAAAACTAATTGCAAAAGAAACTGGGAAATGTAGTCTTCCTGTATGCCCAGAAGGAAAATAAATTGTTTTTGGTGAACATATGGCATTGTCTCTGACATGTGGTAGTACTTTCATCAAGCTAAAATTGACAGTGATAAGAGCCCTAAAAAGCATACAACAAGTGAGGTCTTGCCCTTGTTGGAACACTGGCTGCCTTGTTTCTAGCATTACTTAGAAGAGTTTGAATCTATATACTTATTATTTACATCTCTGTATGGCTTGAATGAAAAACATTTCTAAGGTTTCAAATTTTCTGAGGAAACCTAACTTGAAGTGCTTGGCATAGGCTAGAGGTTTCTTTCTTTCTTTCTTTCTTTCTTTCTTTCTTTCTTTCTTTCTTTCTTTCTTTCTTTCTTTCTTTCTTCTTCTTTCTTTCTTTCTTTCTTTCTTTCTTTCTTTCTCTTTCTTTCTTTCTTTCTTTCTTTTTCTTTCTTTCTTTCTTTCTTCTCTTTCTTTCTCTTTTTTTTCCTCTTTCTCATATTAGATATAATCACTGTGTCAATTCTATGCAAAAAAACAGGAAAAGAGAAAAAGAAAAGCCCAGCTGTTTTAAAGTACTAACACTCCACATAAATAAGAGACAATGGAGGGTGGCCTCAGAACTGTCCACTCTGAAGGAGAGACTTCCTCCCAGCTCTGTCAGAGTTGACTCAGCTCATTAAGTAGCTGGGCAGGTGCCCATCCATCCCACTGTCCTATGGGTCAAAATAGACAACTGTGGCAGCTAGAGGGCTGTCCTCTTGGATTCAGATTACATAGGTACTTTCATTCTCAGCTTGAACTTCCCATAAGTCCCCGTGGCACAGGAACCTATCCATCTATTTTGGCATCATTATAGAGACAGCTAAATGACTGTAGTAGAAAAAGTAAGAAAAAAAAAAAAAAAAGTAAGGAAAAATAAATCACCCTGAAGTTCCAACATTATGTTCCTCCTCCCCTAAAACTTTATTAAGTGTTACAGACAATATGATTAAGAAGACTTAAACTCAAAATGTAAAACCACAATAAACAATCCAGACGCCCCATATTTTTAATTCCTCAGGTTGTGCAGCTAGTTGTCTCTTTAAGTTTTAAATGGCAGTTGCTAACGCGTACCACCAAGGATTGCTTTTAGCAAAAAAATCACAGCTGGCTTTGAAATTAATTTGAAAACGAACATAATCTATAGCAGGTACATATACAAGAGGTGAAGTAATTCCTGGCATCCTTCAGCTGATACACTATCTTAAAAGTTTAGGGCAAAGCATTTAGTATTCAGGAAAATTACACAAAAGATTGTATTTTATGATTTTTTTTCCCTGGGAGCATATGAACAAGCATTACAAACATGCTATACACCTGTAAGACCTAGCATTCTGGTGGGTAACTAGGGAATAGCCACTACAACAGAAAGAAATCTGCACAATGAATCAGGCAGCGAACAGCTGGTGGAGAAATCAGATGGAGAATCAGAGTAATCTGTGGAAGGTATTTGAGTTCCCTATAAACATTTTGCAAGCATTGGGTGAAGAAGCTACACCTCTGGGCCTCCCAACCAAAGCCCAGGCTCACTGCGGGCTAGAGAAACGGTTTTCAGAAAGTACACAGCCCAAGACAAAGAGCCGCCACGTTGTGGTTGTTTGTTGGTTTTCTGACTCAGGTCTTTTTTGAACCACTCACAAGGCGTCAGCCTTCGGCAGAACTGGCCCTGGGTTTCTAGCACGTGGCCTCTTGGGTGCCCTGTCTTTGCACTGCTTCGCAACAAGTGCACCGCTAGACAAAGGAAGGGTATTTCTTTTAAGTATTAAGTATGTGCTGAGCAGGAAAGAGCCTTCGCCTGTCCCTTAGGGCCCAAAATAAGAGCACTGTGGTGAGTAACCGAGAACTTGGCCAAGAAAAGAAATATATCTGAGGTTAGGGAAAGTGGGATGCAAGTTTACTTTCTTTCACCTCCAAATCCACTAGGTTTTCCTCTCTTATTTTTCTTCAACCCCTTTTCCCTGAATTCTTTGTGTACTGCATAGTTAAAAAAACGAAACAAAACAGATGAACTAAAAGGAATCCCCCCCCCCCCCCGCCCAATCTCCTTCAAAGGAGGGAGGATGCTCGTGAGCTGGGGCCACAGAAGAAAGGAGGGTTGGGCAGGGGAAGGGAAGCAGAGGAAAGGAAAACACAAAAGCAGATTCTGGAGCGAACTGGGAGCACAGGATCAAATGGAAACCCACGAATGCACATGGCAAAGGATCAAAGGTGAAAGGGTTTGTGGGTGGGAGGTGTTGCCCTGCTCAGAGGAGACATTCCAAGGTGCAGAAATTCCTCAGGACTCAGGCACCTGCTGCTGTAAGTTCAGAGCATCAGGACAGTGGGGAGAAGCCTGAGGGGTGCAGGGGGCAGTGGGAGCAGAGAGGCTGCAGGGGGCACCCTGAGCTGCCCCAGCTAAGAGGCCACAGTGTCGCTTCTCTGCTTACCTGCTTCAAGCTGATTCTCATGTGCCCCCCCTCCCCCTGCTGTTCTATCATCACCTAGAATGTGAAAAGCTCTTCATTCCAGTGAAAGGTTAGGCAGAGGAAGCTTGGCTCCTTCATCACCTCGAGGACCACTCCCCTTCCAGAGTGTGGTCAGGTCTGAAACTTTGGGCCCGATCCCCCCTCCTCGCGTGGGCCAGCAGACCTAAGCGGCAAGGCCCACCCTGGGCAGTTCATCATCCATCTCTCCTTCAGTCCCGAGCAAGGCTGGCAAAAGGGAAAAAGCCACAGAACTTAACCTTTGCAAGAGCAGGAGCCACAGGCCTCCCTCCATCTGACCCCATGGACACCGACCTGCCACATAGGTGGTCTCACGGTGACGTTGCTTTGATACCTCCAACCCAGAGGTTGCCATTGGGCCACAGCCTGGTAGCAGGGTCTTGAAAACCAGTTCTGACCTCCAGCTTAAGCTCCATGATGGTGTTGGTCAAATGGCCACTTTGAAACCCATGCCTGAAAAATCCTTACATGGAATGTGCCCTCTGCCTCGCCTCACCTCTTTGGAGCTTAAATCTAAACACTGCTTCTCCTGTTAAGACTCTGAAATAAAAATAACACAGGGAATTGGAATAGGAGAGAGCAGGAAAATAACAGTAACGAGCAGTGTTGCATCCATGTGCCATAACTTTCACTTTGCTTGTAGAAGTGAATGTGATTGTCAGTTCGTTAATAAAATGAGGCTGCCCCAGAGTTCTAAACTCCTTGGGGGTGAGGACTGTCACCCACTTCCAGCTCCTTGTTGGAGATCAAGCAGTGGAACGAGCTGGGGGCTATCAGACCAGATGGTCTGTGAAGCTAGCATTAAATATCGCTGCACCCTGAGCGAGCCTGGCCTTCCTCTGCCCTAGCAGTGCAAGCAAGCAGCCAGGTAAAGGGTGACAGGACAGAGGGGGCTGGGACTTCCAAGCACCCCAACTTTTCTCTCTTTGCACAGAGTTTATTTGCTCCCCCCGTTACTCTTACTTTCTAAGCTATGTCTGCCTCGACAGAGAACAAAATCCGACACTTCAGAAACACAAGGTTGAGTGAAAACAGCCAGGCACAAATAAAAATATAGCATGAAAATTAACCACCTATGCTATTTTTTTTAAAAGATAGAAAATTGTACTGTCCACTGTCATGAAGATCCATTTAGGGAAGAAAAGCTAGAAAAGGCATGAGGATATGCGTCAGCGTGATAATAACAATAACAGCCACGTCCACCGGGACCACAGTGCCCGACTTCATTGAGAACTTTCCATTTGCTGGGTGCTGTTCTCATTAGCTCGCTAAAGCTGCTGGGAGGGAAAGAGGGGGGTGGGGGCAAGACGTTAGTTGGAGTCAAAGTGAATAAAGCAAAGTGGCAAAATGTTCACAAATTACAAATCTGGGTGGAGTGTGCGTTCTTTGATTTTTGGTATTCAGTATGTCTGAAACATTTCCTAATTTTTTAAATTAGAAGAATAAAGCACAAGCCATAACGAAGGGAAACATGCACAATTTGGGTCAGAAAGTGGCTCTTCTGCGTAAGGACATGCCTTGTCAGCCTCCGCCCTTGGAGTGTGTCCCCACTGACCTTCACAATGCCGCCCAGGTCGGGTGGAGGTTCCATCCTTCTCTACTCTCATTCCCCAGACGATGAATCTGGTGCCACACCTCTCGGACACTGTGATGTGTCTTACAAGTAGCTCCTTGGTCCATCCTGTAGGAAGCGTTCTTAATCACTGGGCCCTGCTGAGGCCTCCGCAGCATGTGTCCCAGGCCCGTGTCCTTCTGCACCCCAGGGCCTGCCTTCCATCCCACAGACACCCAAGGACACATCAAACCCAATCTGCCCCGAAGCAAACACCACTCCCCAAAACTATTTCTCCCACTGTGAATTCCAGTCTCCTTTAGAGTAAAAGCAGCAACACTGATTTGTTCTCAGCTCCCCTCTTTCTGTCACTCTCTCCACAACCCACACCCATCAGCAAATCTTATTGGCTTTAATTTCAAAATACACATTCCATCAGCATGTATCCAAGCCTCACCACTGCCCCCCGGACCCCAGCACCGTTGGCCTGTACCACTGGCTGACGGAGCCTCCCAGGCTTGCCGGCTCCCACCATCCACCATCTGTGCACTATGGTTTCTTCTCCATATGGATTCCTTAAACCCTTTCCAGGGCTTCCCCACATTCCAGAAGTAAGTAGAAAGGCCTCTCTGTGGGTTGTAGAGTGCACACCAGTGGGCCACCAGTTTCTCCCCTACCCATCCTGTCCCTGCTCCCTCTACAGTCCCAACAGCCATCCAAGGGACTTCTCCCTGGTTCCCAAAGAGGCCCAGGCAGGCTCCAATAGCCCTGCCTTTCGTTGTGCTCTTCCCTCTGCCCCGACCCCTCTTTACCTAGCTTTATGGCTCTCCTTCTTCTCTCCACTCAGGTCTCTGGTCACATCTCATCACCCCCAAGTTGCATAACAGCCCTATTGCGCTCCTTCTCCTTGCCTGGATTTTCTTCTAGAACAGTGCCTGACCCAGAGTGGGCACTCAACACACCTTTGTTGAAATCCTGAATTAATAATAACACTTCTCAAGCACCAGCTGGTCACAGGCATTCACGCATACATTAATTCATTTTGGACCCACCAAAGGTCTCTGAGGGCATCCTGCTGGAACAGCACAGGTGACCCACCCTGGGGCAGTGTGCAGAGGCACTCACCGGTGCCAATTCTGTGCTGGAACCCAAGCCCCTTTCTTTTTGCTCTTTCCCCTGGACCACACTGCAGCTCTCAAAGGAGGAAAGCAAGCAGAAGCGACATTCAACTGTCTGTCCTGTGCTGCCGGGGGTGGCGTGGGTCACATTGACAAAATGATTCTCATCTTCACAAATACCCTCGGAAATTAACAATATCTCCATTCTAGAGATCAGAAAACTGAACTTTCTGAGAGCTTAAGGCATTAGCTTAAAAATCACCACTTCCACTCAATACAAGACGTGCCCATGTCTGCCTCTTCCACAGCTTGTGCTTTCTTCAAGACATCCATCCTGCTTGCCTCAGAGGTCCATTCTCATTCCCGTAAAAGGCTTCCTTCCCTGGAGCCTCTCAATAGCACAGGCTTCCCCATCCCTGCCTTCTGGTGAATGAGTCCAGCTCTGTCTCCTTCCCTCTCCTCACTCCCTCCCTCTGCTGCGGGGACCTTTCCCTAGAACTTTCACCCTCTTCTCATTGCTTACGCCTGCTGTAGTCTCAGAGGAGCAATTGTTCTCACGGGCCACCCAGAAGTTGGCCATGAGAAAACAGGTTAGGTCGAAGGGAGCGAGTGGGAGAACATCCAGTGCTAGAAGGCAGATGGTGCCCAGCTTGCAAATGGGTTTGTTTGCTAGAATTTCTTTGGAGGACAGTCCTAAGCGACTCGAAGCACATTTTCCCATAGAAACAATATTATCGATGATGAGTAGGGCCTTGGGGTCATCCACGAGGCCCTGAATAATGTAAATGTCTAATCAAGATCCTCTTAGATCCTCCTAGAATTATTGAACCTCACTAGCAAGTCAAAATCAGTCACATGTATTCTGTGGAAAAATAGGATTTGAGTTCCAGCTGGGGACACAAGAATACTTCTGTTCACATTATTCATCTCATGCCTGTCTCTGTGTGAGATTCTCCTTGCCATGCCCCCCATCCCAGCTGAAATTCAGCAGGGGTGGCTGTTGGCCTCAGGTAGTAGAAGGTGCTGGGCATTGGAAGGAGGGCAGAGTGATGGAGGGCTCCCTGAGTAGGGGTTCCTTTGGCCGGAACCTGTGCTTAGAACCTGGACATGGTGGTGGCACCAGTGTCAGGATCCCGTGCATATTGGGGAGTCTACTGTCGTGTGGCACAATGACCAGGAGCCAGAGTAGTGACAGGATGTTAGCAGCAGGGAGGCCGTCTCCATTCAGAGGGCAATAAGTGCACATGTGTGCTGCTCCATGTGTATCCTGACGTCCTCGGAGAATACGGATGAATAGGTGGCAGTGCCCACTCGTGAAAAGCACCCAGAACTGGCACCGGCAGGCCCCAGTCCTTGCACCACTCCCTTAGCTGAGAGCTCTAAGTAACATGTAGCCTCTCAGAGCCTTATTTTCCTTTGTTGTTAAGTGGAAAAATCCCATCTCAGCGTCACGATGACCATCTATTACGATATGATTGTGAAACTGCTTTCTAGCCTATTCGATGCTATGTTAGTAGTATGCTTAGCACTACACAATGGGCCACATGCTCTCCAAAAATTAACATTTTTTGGTACAAAACAACTAAGAGGGGGACATATAAAAAACTTTGATCTAGCCACTATGATTTGCCTTTTTTTTTTTTTTTTAAAGACTGCTAGCAACTGAGAATTATCTAAAGAGGGAGATTTCAACCCAAACACCCATGTTGTTCCAGGCCAAGAACTGGCCACTCTCACTCCTTGTCCTCCATGTCTGTTCACCTCCATCCACTCAGACCATGCAACCTAGCATTCTTCCCTTTAGAAAAATTGACTTTTCCAGCAGCATCCCCCTTCCCTTATTTTTTGTTTGCTGTCCTGCTGGAGAGGAATCTAATCAATAATCCTTTTTTTTTTTTAACCAATAAAAATTGAATAGATCACATTGTAGATGTAGATTTCTGGAGGAAAAAAATCCTTATCCAAACCCCCACATGTAGGAATGTTGAGATGAGACCGGTTGTATTCCACGAGTTGCGTGTAGTAAGGGGACATTAACAAGCCAAGGACAATGTCTTGGAAAGCATTTTTTCCCCACCTGCTGAATTATTTCTCCCCAGTTTGGGGACATAACATTTCTATGTGAAAAGTAAACATTGACTTGACTGACTCCTTTTAAGTGCCTGTTTTTTTGTAGGTAAAATTCAACCTATTTAGTGCTTTGCCATTTCAACACGTGTTTGTAAACTTATTAGTCAATGTGTCACATTCTCTGTTCTAAAGTCCCAGACTGTATTGTATCTTTGAAAATTGAAGCCATAGACACAAACCATTTTCAAGTTGGTGAGACATTAAAAATGATGATGTCCTACAGTGTTTCTCTAGAACCTCGCCTTTCAAGAGCTTGGCACCTGCTACATCATTACTGTGTAGCCACCAGCTTTGAGATCAGATGCCACAAGTTCTCATCTATTTGTCTCTGGACTGATGAGTCAGTGTACAATTTGGTTCTAAAATATTACAGCTGGACAGTGGCATAGGCAGAACTTAGAATGCTGAGTGCTTCTCTCCCAGAGCTAGTTCTGATAGTTTTGTACACGAGGTGCGAGACTGTGGGAAATGCCAAACTCATTAGAATGCAGGTAAGCAGGACCTCACCTTTATTATTGTTTGAAAATCAGCAGAATCATTAGAAAGTATTCTCAGCGTTGCTTTAAAATAAAATTCTAGAATTGTCCATTGTGCTGTGTTACGACTCAGCACATCTTTAATTCTCTGGGGCTGATAAGTTCTTTTTTTTTTTTTTTTTAATTGTAAAAGCCTCCTTCTATCATCATCTTAACTTAAAAAAAATTCAGTATCTGTTTTTAGTTATCTAGGGAACATGAAGAATGTTGTAGGAAATTCAATAAAATCTAGATTATCAGGTATGTCTTCATGGGTAGAACAGAATATGGCTATGGATGGGCTGACTTGAGAATGGTTTTATCCATGCCTTTATGATTATTGGGCTGGAGGTGAATGGTCTTGAGAGTTTCCCAAACACTTGGAAAGAAAGCATCCTTGATTTCTATCATCAACATTTTTATACTTCTACTGGGAAAGATGTAGAAGGTCATGCATTTGCATCTGACATAAAACAGACAGTGTTAATGAATTTGCCACCTGAAATACTGAAAAAAGCACACTGGTGATCCACTTCATAGACACGTTATTAGAAATAAGACACAGAACATGTCAATTCTCTGGAGCAATGGGACACATTAACCAGGGTTTTATTTGATGGAAAACTCATTGCAAATAAACTGATTGGGGGGTTACTAAAAAGAAACCTTGTGATCTCAATCTGTAAAAATAGAGATATAAAATATAATTATAGAGATAAAAGTAGATATAATATAATATATAATATATAATAAAACAAAAGATAAATTTTTTATTTTATTTTTTAAAGATTTCATTTATTTATTCATGAGAGATACAGAGAGAGAGGCAGAGACATAGGCAGAGGGAGAAGCAGGCTCCATGCAGGGAGCTCCATGTGGGACTCGATCCCAGGACCCCGGGATCACACCCTGAGCCTAAGGCAGATGGTCAACCACTGAGCAACCCAGATGCCCCTAGATAAATCTTTTATACTCCAAGCCTGAAACATGCACTTATTTTTGGCACTTTTATCCCTGATCATCTTGATGACATACGCAGTTATTTCATTAGAGCAGTGGATAAATTGGAATGCAGACTTGTATCCAGAAGTAAACAGCCAGAATAATGAAAGACCTAAAGCCATAGAACCGTTTCACAGTACAGAAATATTTCTTTTGCCCTGCAAAAGAATTAAGAAGATAATAATTACTTGCTGTAGGAGAGGATGTGTTTAAACATAGACTTGGACGACCAGAAAGATTCCAGCAGATGACCGCTCTTTTGACATGATGATGTTAGGATCCTTTCCAACCCTGCCCTTCCGGGCAGCTGTGGGTACACTTCTATGGAGGTGCCATTTCATAAAATTGTGTCCTTTTTAAATGAAAAAAAAAATTTTTTTTTTAAACTTTGTAGTATTTTCCTTAATCACCTGGATTGGGGCTGCCCAATACTTTGTTGAGATGATGGAAATGTTTTCTGCACTGCCCAGGATGATAGCCACTGGCCACATGTAGTTAACAAGCACTGGAAATTTGCTACTCCAATTGAGGAGCTGGATTTTAATTTTAGTTAACTTTAATTTTAATTTGAACACCCACATGGGACTGGTGGTAATGGTCCTGGGAAGCGCAGGTCAACATATTGCCTTTCTTTTCCATTTCACCTTGCTAACAGCTTTGGCATTTGGTCTTTTGCCTCTTCCAGGTTCATCTAAATGCTTTGAAGAATTAAAATCTAATATCCAGATTACTAAATGTGAACTCTTTCTTTTCAAAATTCCTTCTAGCTACTTCCCAAGTTCCATATCCAGGTTCATCACATTTTTTCTTATCAACTGACGTCTGCTTCAGGGCACCATCCCCCCGTTCCTTGCATGTTGAAATATTGATTGCAGAAATTAAGTTCTGCTAGTACCTTCCTTTTGGCAGCACTCATATTCTCTTGCGAGTTCTCCAGAAATGGTGTTTTTCAAAAGGACTTGAATTTGCTGCACACACCCCAGTGTAAACTGATTTGTATGACATGGTAGGCAATCCCCTAAGGCTTGCCAACAGTTTGGAAGGAAAATATATTTGATGGTTGTATTGTATTTTTTCACTTGGTTTCAAAACTTTAAAAAAATATAAACACCGTTTTGGATTTGAAGCAGTTTATTCTTGGTTTGATGCAAATCTTCTTAACCCATTATTAAGCCCCGTGATTAAGGAAAATCACTTCCCCAAAATCAATACCATCAATACCCCAAATCAAGATCCATCCAGTTAATTTAGGAAAATACTCAGTATTTTCTATATGGGGGAAATCATGAATATCATTCATTTACTTGAGATGTGTTGTTAGGTATGGAATGATTTGTAGTGAAAACAGAAAAGCACTAATCAAATGTGAGGTATTGCTTTTGTTTGCTTTTGGTCTTTTTTGGGTTTTTAAAAACTTTTTATTTTGAGATAGCTGCAGATTTATATGCAATTATAAGAAATAATTCCTTCATCCAGTTTTCCCCAATGGTAATACCTTGCATGATTGTAATACAGTATCACAGACAGGAAATTGACATTAATGCAATCCACTTATTCAGATTTCTCTAGTTTTATGGGACTCATTTATATGTGTATGTGTGTGTACTTAGTTCTATGCAGTTTTACCAACACATGTGGATTCATGTAAATACCACAGTAGTCCATGTACAGAACAGTTCCATCACAAGGATCCCTCACTACCCTTTATAGGCAACATTAATTCCCACCATTCCCACTTCTGTAATCCTTATCAACCACTAATACCAATGTTCTCCATGTCTGTAATTTTGTCACTTCATAAATGCTGTGTACATAAATTCGTCTAATAGGTAACTCTTTCATTTTGGCTTTTTTCACTTAACATGATTGTGTCGAGATACATCCAAAATGTTGCTTGCATCAATAGTTCATTTTAGGGATCCCTGGGTGGCTCAGCGGTTTGGCGCCTCCTTTGGCCCAGGGCGGGATCCTGGAGTCCCAGGATTGAGTCCCACGTCGGGCTCCCTGTGCATGGAGCCCGTTTCTCCCTCCTCCTGTGTCTCTGCCTCTCTCTCTGTGTGTGTCTATCATAAATAAATAAATTAATTAAAAATAGTTCATTTTATTGCTGAATAGTAGTCCATATAACAATGTTTAACCATTCGCCTAATTAGGGACATTTGGGTTGCTTCCAACTTTTGCTATTACAAATAAGGCTGCTATGAACATTTGCGAAGGGATTTCTAGGTGAACATCAGTTTTCATTTCTCTGGGATAGATATCCAGGAGTACAATAGCTGGCTCATGTGGTAAATGCACATACAGTTGTGAAATGAACTGCCATATTCTGTTCCAGTTGGACTGTAAATTACATTCCCACCAGCAATGTATGAGTGATTGAATTTTTCTGCATCGTAACCAGGATTTGGTGCTATCACTATTGTTTATTTTAGTTATTCTGATGTCTTAATTTACATCTCCATGGTAGCTAGTACTATTGAACATTATTCATATGTAGTTACTAGCCAAGTGTATATTACATTCAATGAAATGTGTCTTTTGCTAATTTCTAATTGGATTTTTGATATTTCATGCTTTTTACTTTGTTGAACATGTGGTCTACAAACATTTTTGCTAGGTCTCCAATTTGTTTTTTAAACTCTCTTAACATGGTCTTTCACTGAAAAAAAGTTTTTAATTTTAATAAAACCCAATTTATCAATTTTTCCTTTTATGGATCCTCCTTTTAGTGTTCAGTCTAGGAACTATTCACTTAGTCCTAGGTCTCAAAGATTTTTCTCCAAGT
Source organism: Canis lupus familiaris (assembly GCF_011100685.1). NCBI lineage: Eukaryota > Metazoa > Chordata > Mammalia > Carnivora > Canidae > Canis > Canis lupus. The sequence goes on along the minus strand of NC_049239.1, from coordinate 9,187,196 downwards.
TTTCTTTTCTGAGCTCTATAGTTTTACATCTTACATTTATTTCTGTGATCCATTTTGAGTAAGGTTTTTATTAGTGTGAGGTTAGGTTGCCTGTGGATAGTCATTTGCTCTAAGACCATTTGTTGAAGGTCTATCTTTCTTCTTTTTTAACTGATTTTTCACCTTTGCCAAATATATTGAGTCTTCCAATCATTAACACAGTATATCTCTCCATTTACTTAGTTCTTCAATGATTTCTTTCATCAGCATATCATCATGTTCAGCATACTTATTTTGTAAGTATGTAAGGTTTGTTCATCTTCTTTATAGGAATTGAAAATAGTGTTGCTTGTATTCAGTTTTCACATTTTCCTTGTTAGTATATAGAAATGTGATTACTTTTTGTATTTTTATCTTGTATCCTGCAACCTTGTGGAAGTCACTTCTAGCAAGTCAACCTTAACAAAAGGTGTTTGGTTTTTTGTTTGTAGATTATTTGGGATTTTTTTACATAGTTATGTCATCTGCAGAGGGACATTTTAATTTCTCTCTAACTCATATGCCTTTCATTTATTTTTCTTTTCTTACTATGGGGCTATAATTTATTTACTTACTTTTGAATAAGAACGGTAAGAGTAGATATCTTTGCTTTGTTCCTAATCTTAAAGAAAAGTATTCAATCTTTTAGCATTAGGTATGATGGCAGCTATTGGGTTTTGTAAATGCTTTTTATCAAGTTAAGGAAATGCCCTTTTTTCTTTCTTTGCTGAGAATATTTTTCACAAATGGATGTTGGATTTTTGCCTAGCATTTTTTCTACATCAATTGGTATGATCATATGATTTTTATTTTTCAACCTATTGATATGGTGAATTGTGCTAATTTATTTTCAAATGTTAAACCAGCTTTGCATAAATGGAATAGATCCCATTTGGCCATGATGTATACTTTTTTTTTTTACACATTTAATTTGCTAATATATAATGAGAATTTTTTAGATTAAAGTTCATGAGGCTTTGATCTCTAGTTTTCCTTTTTTGCACTAATCTTTTGTCTAGTTTTGAGCTCAGGGTAATACAGATCTCATAAAGTAAGTTTGGAAATGAACTTTAATTTTCTATATTCTGGAAATAATTGTGTAAACTTGGTGTTAATTCTTTAAGTGGTAAAATTTTCCAGTGAAACCATGTGGACTTTTTTTTGCATGTATTGAAATGATCATATGATTTTATACCTCATTTTGTTTATGTACTGTATCACAATGATTAAATTGCAGATGTCAATCCATTCTTGCATCTGTGGAGTAAATCCCACTTGATCATGGTGTATGATCCTCTTAAAGTATTGTTAAATTTGGTTTCCTAATATATTTTGTTGAGGATTTTTACATCAATGTTTGTCAGGAATATTGGCCTGTAATTTTCTTTTTATTTTTTAAGATTTTTACTTATTTATTTCCTTGAGAGAGAAAGTGTGTGAGCAGGGGGAGAAGCAGAGGAAGAAGCAGACTCTCTGCTGAGTAGGGAGCCCAATGCAAGGCTCGATCCCAGGACCCCGGATCATGATCTGTCCAAAGGCAAACACTTAACCTACTGGGTCACCCAGGTACTCCTGACCTATAATTCATGAATATATTGATAACTTCTCTTTAATTTCTGATTTTATTGGAGTCTTCTCTTTTTCACTCTTGGTGAACCTAGCTTAAGTTATATCAATTTTGTTTATCTTTTCAAACAAACAGCTCTGAATTTCATTGATCTTCTCTATTGTCATTTTAGTCTTTATCTCACTTATTTCTGCTCCGATCTTTATTATTTTCTTCCTTCTATTAACTTTGGGTTTTATTTCTTCTCCTTTTCTCTTGTTCCTATAGGTCCAAAGTTGGATTGTTTAAGATTTTTTTTTGTTTCTCAAAAAAGAGGTTGGCCTATTATAATCACTTTTGCTGTGTCCCATAGATTTTGGTATATCTTATTTCCATTTTGTTTAATTTGTTTACACATATTTTTTAAATTTCCACTTTGATTTCTTGCTTTGTCTTCCTGCTCACTGATCCATTCTTCTTCATCCAGTCTGCTGTGTAACTTCTCTAGTGTAGTTTTCAGTTCAGTTATTGTTTTTGGGTTCTGTGTTTGGTATTTCTTATGTTTTCTATCTCTTTGTTGTAATTATCACTGTGTTTAACCATTCTTCTCCTAAGTTCAGCAACTATTTTTTTAAAAAGATTTATTTGAGAGAGAGTGGTGGGGAAGGGCAGAGAAGGAAGTTGAGAGAGAATCCCCACAGACTCTCTGCTGAGTGTGGAGCCCAACCGAGTGGAGCTCAGTCTCATGACCCAGGAGATCACGACCTGATCTGAAACCAAGAGTTGGACGCCCAATCAAGTGAGCCACCCAGGCACCCCCAGGGGACATTTATATAACCATTATTTTGAACTTTTTGTCAGGTAGATTACTTATCTCCATTTCCTTAATGGCTTTTTCTAAAGGTTTGTCTTATTTTTTTCATTGGGAAAATATTCTTTTGTCTACTTATTTTTCCTGATTCTCCATGTTTGTTTCTATGTTATAGATGAAATAGGTACTTCTTCCAGTTTTATAGAAATGGCCATGTGTAGGAGACTTGTAAGGGCCAGAAGTGCAATCCTCCGTTGCCACTAAAGCCAAATGGTCAAGGTGTATACTCTTGCATAGGCTGCATATGTCTACTGGCCACAACAGGTCTGCAACTGCAGCAATGAGGGGTGGGGCGGGTGCTTACCTGGCTGACTCTGGTGTACCTGTGGCATGGGTTGGGAGGCTGGGGTACTTGCCTGGCTACAGAATGGGGTATGAGGCATGCCCAGCAGTGCTAACAGATTAGAGGGATCTTGCCAATATGGCATTTGCTTGTGCACACATTAGCAAAGTAGAATAAGGTAACAAAAATGGTGAGAATCCCCAGTGAGAGTCCTAGTGGGTTCCTGTCTCTTCAGCAGCCATTTAAAATTAGAAAGTAGGTATTTCCATATGGTCTACACATTTTCAAAATTACTACTTTTGCACTGGGTCCCAAAGCGAGTGGCTCTGTGTGTGAGCCCTGAGCCCTAGAAGAGTGGATTCTCCACTCCTTACAATTATATGGTTCTCCGGGATGCACTGCCCATTGTTTTAGAAACCAAACATTTTGGGGGCTCATCTCTTCGGTGGAGGACCCAAGAGCTGGGGGTGCCTTACATGGGGTCAAACCCCTTGTTCCTCAAGGAAAACTTCCATATTTTTGAAATCCCTCCTGATTATGGGTTGTACATGCCTGGGGTAGGATTTTCGGTGAGAATGTCTCTGCCTTTCCTACCTATCTCAGTGAGACATCCAAATTTGTTGTGGATGTGCTGTTCTTTTAGTTTTCAGGATTTTTTTTAGAAGAAATTATTCCATATGTAGTAGGTTTGTTGTGTCCATGGGAAGAAGTGAATTCAGGATCTTCCTATGCAACCATCTCGAACTGCCTTCTACATACATTGAGCACCATGTCAGATGATGTTATAATTTTTCCTTCAATCATCAAATATAATTTTAAAACTCACAAGAAGGATAGTCTATTATATCTGCCTTTATTTTTACCCATTATGATGTTCTTTTCTTTCTGAAGTTCAGAGTCTTCTTGTTTTATCATTTCTTTTCTGTTTAGAGAATTTTCTGTTTATAAGGGTAGGTTTGTAATCAACAAATTCTTATCGCTTTCCTTTTCTGAAATACTTGATTTCTTCTTCATTTCTGAAGGGTGTTTTTGCAAGATACACAATTCAGAAATGACCGCTCTTTTCTTTTGGTTTAAAAAAGTTCCAATTCTTTCTGTCATACATGATTTCTGATGAGAAATCTCTTGTCATTTGAACTGTTTTTTACTATGAGTAAGCTGATGTTTTTGTCTGACTGCTTGCAAGATTTTTTCTTTGTCTTTTGTTTTCAGAAGTTTAATTATGATGTGTCTTGGCATAAATTTCCATGGGGGTCATCCTATTTGGAGTTTGTTCACATTCTTACAACAGTACATTTTAGTCTTTCATCAAACTTTCTGAAGTTTTGGGCCATTATTTGTTCAAATATTTTTTCAGAAAGTCCCACTTTCTCCCTTTCTTCATGTGAGACTCCAGTGATAGAAATGTTAGCTCTTTTCTTATTGCCCCGATTCTCTGTGCAATTATTTTTTTCAGTCTATTTTCTCTCTGTTGCTAGACTGCTAAATTCTATTCATTCATCCTCATGTTTATTGACTTTGTTCTTTACATCTTTACTATGTTGCTGAACACATCAGTAGTTTTTAAAATTTTTGTTATTGTATTTTTTTGGTTCTAAAATTTCCATTTTTTTAAATAATATGTTTCTTCTAATTTATGTTCAGATTTCATATTTTTTCATTTGTTTCGTTTATTCATGAAGTATTTGTATGTCTGCTTTATAACTCTTGTCAGATAATTCCAACAACTGATTTATCTTGATGTTGGCATATGTTGATTGGCTTTCTCATTTAAGTTGTGATTTTCCTGGTTATTACTATGATGAATGAATTTCAGTTGTATCCAGGACATTTTGGATATTATGTTATGGGTCTCTATATCCTTTTCAATCTCTCTCTCTCTCTCTCTCTCTTTTGAGCAAACAACCCTCCACTTAGCATGTAGTATGAAGGCTAGATGGGTCTTTATGGTTAGCTTCCTACTGAGCCCACCCAACTCTCTGCCGGATGACCATGACACTATCATGGCAGGGTCATTAGAGTACCATGTTTTCCATTGGTAAGGTGGAGGTGTCTGTTTCCCATTTTGGTCCTGCTGACCTCCACAGGGCTGGAAAATCAGAGTGCCACTGCCTGCTTCTGTGGGAGTGGGGTTAGAGTGATAGACTAGAAGATCCGCTCTTGGCTTCCACTGGAACCACCAGGCAATAGTGGTAGAGAGGTCTTACATTGGTGTTTGCCCAGAGTAAGGCAGATATTGAAAAACTGGTTTGTGGTTCAGTTAGACCATCCTTTCCTGGTTCTTTGGCTTGGAGGAATGGGCTTTTCTTGCCATTTATTTTGTCTCAGGTTGGAGGCTTCTGTAGTACCCTGTCCAGGATGTATAGAAGGCAACAAGGAAACCCAGAAAACTCTCCTCAGTGCAATTCCTCAAGTCCCAAGATACCTTGGCAGTCATCTTTTTGTTTCAAGTTCTTAGAATTTTCCTATGATTTTTGTTGCTGTATGTCCAAAGTTTTTAGTTGGAACAGGGAGGACTTGGGAGAAATGGGGCTACTTCATCTTGGTCAGAACTGGAAGTTCATGGTATTGCTTTTCACGTAATACTTTATTAAGACTTCATCTTTGGGATGCCTGTGTGGCTCAGTGGTTGAGCATCTGCTTTTGGCTCAGGGCGTGATCCCGGAATCTGGGATCAAGTCCCACATCGGGCTTCTTGCAGGGAGCCTACTTCTTCCTCTGCCTGTGTCTCTGCCTCTCTCTCTCTCTCTCTCTCTCTCTCTGTATCTCAGGAATAAATAAATAATAAAATCTTAAAAAAAAAGATTTCATCTTTTCTAATGGTAAAATAAATAGCCTCCCTTCGGAAAGAGTCTCTATGCACAGATTTCAGGCTAGAACCTCAACATGAATTTGAATCATTGCTGGTCATCTTGAAGCAATTCTCTTAGCTCCTGCCCCTAAAACCCTGCAGTGTTAATTATAATAATAATAAGGAGAAGAACTTAAATTCTCAAGGGCTTAATATATGCTAGGTTCTGGGTTAAGTACTTGGCAGAAATTTTTAAATTTAATTTTCTAAAGTAGTACATGAACTAGATATGATTATCACCCTCATGTTCTAGATGAAGCCACTGATGCTAAAAGAGACTAAAATATTTGACTTCAAAGCCACATAGCTTGAGAGTGGCAAGACTTTTCCAACTTAGTGATTCAAAAATCTTCTGATGTTCATATTCAAATACAGGTAACAAGCCCTACTCCCAAAGATACTGACTTGGTGGGTATAAGGCCAGGCCCAGCAATATGTAAAATTGACTTGGCAGGCTAGAAAGCTGAGGTAGGAAGCCCTATACTCAGACTTTGACAAACATCTAAGGCACTGAGGCATATTCTCCATCTTTGTGGTAAGATGGCTTTCATCAAAAAAAAAAAAAAAAAAAGGATGAAGAAAATAAGCAAACTTGCCCTTTTTAAAGAAAACAAGAATTTGGGGATGCTCCTCTCTTCTGGGTTTTGCCCAAGAAGATGTCCAGTACTTTCTAATATGCTCTAAGGGGTTTACTGCACATTCACTATCATACCAGAGTGGTCATTTGGATGTTTCTTGAATGCTCTGTTTCATAGGAAACAAAATTGTGGTTATCCTTAAAATATATATCATGTGTTTGGATGTTTTTGACTTTATAACACTCTTTTTATAGTGTGCCAACTACCAGATCCTTTTATAGTGTATAAAAATAGTCACTTTCCTCACATAAACTGTTTTATACATTGTCATGTAATTTTAAGGTACAAAAACTTTCAGAGAAAGTTTAATCCAGAGAGGAATCTTAATTTGCAACACATTATTATTATAATACCCTTTTTCTTTCACATGATTCAAAATGTCATGTAGAAACTTTCTACTTAGAGTTTTTCTTATTTACTTATTTTTGTTAAGAAATTGACATTTGACAAATTATCCCTGAATCACTGCTCATCAAAGACTTTCTAACTCAGGATAATCTTTAATCAGGGACCAGGTCTTCTGGTTTGATGGACCTTGTGAATTTAAAGACTATTCTTAGTAACATTTTAAATTTGGTTTTCATTATCTTAGAATGTATGATCATTTACATGTTTAGATGATCATTTTGAGGTTTATCTTTGTGCTATCTTGTTAAAGACAAATCTCTGAACAAATTATTGGCTTAATTATGATTACACAGGAAATGTTTCAAATGTTCCTAAAAATAAGCATACTGAAACACAGAAAGAGTACCCTTTGTAGGCAAAGAACTGATTTACTATTTAAAATCCACTTGTGTATATTATTAAGTTTTCTTATGGATTTACAAGACATCTCTGGTCTAGTTTTATTTATTTGTAAAAAATGATGTTTCATATTTTTCATTTGCTTAAGCTGGATTATTACTCAGGCAAAATTAATGAAATTCCAATGTGGAAAGAATGTCTTCCCACTCAGCATGGATTGAGGATATCCTCACACATTTCAGAGACAACAGCCAACTCTACCCTTAGCGGAAGAAGAGAAACAAGTCTGTGTTCTAATAAGCAGTGCAAGGAGCTTTGTGTGGGAAGATAATATCACCCATGCATTTAATTAACATATAAAAAAAGTAAATGACCATCTTCAAATTTACAACGTGATGGTAAAAATGAAAACAACACTTCAGATATTTAATAGCTCTTTTTACCTTATGTGTTAAATACATTTAAATAATTCAAAAGGTACTAGGGAAGAATAACCACAGATTTAATGAACAAGAGAGTCAGCGGGGCATTTTGTAAGCACCAATCTAAATAGCTAACAAGGAGAATGTGAAAAAGGGGACAGATCAATAAGTAGGAAAATGTTTGTATATCACAACAGGCATGTATTATTATTACGTGAAATTTACAACACCCACTCACAAAGAAACATGGGGAACAAAATTAAATTAATGTACAATTGTAAAAATTATAGTGTCATATAAATAAAACCAAGTCTTATGTTTTCCAAATAGAAAAGCAAATAGTCATTAAAAATCCAAAGACCTTATGTTCTTCCAAGAAGGAATAAACATTTTTTAAGTCTGACAATGTTTTCCTGAGCTATTTTACATTGTTCATTGGGCCCTACTTATTGTTGTCAAAATTAAAAACTAACTTTTAAACAAATTAAATTAAGATAAAATTTGGTATCATTGTACTAACATCCAGATGGTCAATCCTTCTTTGTGCAAACAGCAAAATTACCTTTCATTGCCTTGTTTATTTCTGAAAATATAGGGGTCCTTTTTCTTCATGCATACATTCGTTCAATAAATATGTGTTGAGCATCTCAATTTGCTGGATTCTGGACATACAGTGCAAACAAAACAGATATGGTTCCTGCCCTCATGGAACTTAAAAACCCTCCCAAACACCTGTTTTTATCCAACCTATGATATGCATCTTGATACTCAAAAATTCTGCACAGCTGTTGCAATATTTCATCTTCAGAATGTTTCAGGTGTCCATCCTCATGGATAGTGTAAGCTTAAGTTGCACAATTGGACAAACCAGATGTAGTGAGAACAAACACATTGCATTTAACTCTTTTCTGTTTGTAACTATTTTGGCTTATAGTCAACACTAGGGTTTTACCTTGCTTTGGGGTCTGTTTGACAGGATTTATTTTGCTAGAATCTTGGTCTGAGGCTATGAACATTTTTGAGTTTCATTGTTTTAAAACTCTGGGAACTAAATTCAAAGCTTAGTTGAATGAAATCATTCATTCACTCACTCACTCACATTTGGCAGATACTTGTTGAGGAAAACAGACAATGTTCCCTGTCATTGTCAAGTTTACATTCTAAACATTCTAGAAGTTTAAATTCTAGACAAAGAAGAGTAGACATATATGAAAAGTACTGTGGAAAAAAGAGAAAGTAAAACAGAATAAGGGAGATTGGAAGTGGCAGGGTCCGAGTGGCAGGTTGAAATGTTAAATGTGGTAGTTAGGGTAGACCACATGGTCAAAGAAGTTGAAGGATTTAAGGAAATAATTAGTGTAGATATCAGAAAGAAAAACGTTCCAAGCAGGGAGATTGGCTGAAAAAAGCCCCTAAGGATGAGCATGTGTGTTGAAGAACAAGGCCAGCATTCCTTGAGCCAGGTGAGTAGGATTGGGGAAGGTAGGAAGGGAAGTCAAGGGCAGCTTAGTAGGGGAGGCAGGTAGATTATGTAGAACCTCAGAGCCCACTGTCAAGAGTAAAACAAGGAAAGCCTTGCAGAGTTTTGAGCAGAGGAGTGATATGATGTGATAAGTTTTTAAAAGGTGACTCCAGCTGCCTTATTGAGAATATATTGCAAGGGAAGCATGCAGACAAAGGGTCATGATGAGAGGCTCCCACAGAAATCCAGGCAAGAGGTGATGGTGGCTAGGACCAGGATGTTTGTAAAAAGGAGTTGGATTCTGTATATATTTAGAAGTAGAGCCAATAGGATTTGCTAATGAGTTGGATATGGGGTGTAAGACAAAGAGGAGTCAGGATGACTCCGTTTATACACTTGACTCCATTTATACACCATATAAACAAGGTTTAATGTTTCTTTACTTCTGTATATCATAGATTTCTAGTGTCCTTGTTTCCTAATCTAAGAATCTAGTTGGATGGGGTTTGTCCTTTCTTTCTTTCTTTCTTTCTTTCTTTCTTTCTTTCTTTCTTTCTTTCTTTCTTTTTTTTTTTTGTCTAATCCTTCATCATGTGGTAGGTGCAATGGGGGATGCAAAACGAGCGGAACATTAATTCTGGTCTCAAAAGATCTCAAGAGGTAATACAATTAGAGATTGAGATACACCATTGAGGAAAAAACAGATCAAATGTTATAGGGGATCAGACAAGAGAGATGTTCCTTAGAAATGTGAGAGGAAAGATGGCTCAACATCAAGTTAGCTTGAGCAGAGCGTCAAGAATAACATGGGCTTAAGCATTGCCATGCTGACATGCATTCCGGGTGGACAAAGGGATCGGCACCGTGTCAGGTCCAGGGAAGAATGAGGTCAGTTTAGCTGGACGGAACAGCTGGGAATAAAGATTAGACAAGCCATCTTCCTATTTCAGAGTGCTTTGGCCCAAGGAGGTGGCAGGAAAGATGAGAAGTGTGGGAAGAGGTAGCACCACTGGGATAGTGAGATGAGAGGCAAGGCTGGGGATGAAAGCACTGTCATTGAGAGTATGATCATGCCAAAATAGATACAGGGGCATGAAGCAAAAGCATTTTCTAAAATCTTTCCATCTGGACCTCAGAGGTAAACTGAAAGGGAAAAAAAACTAACATCAATTCTCGCAACAAATAGTGAACACATCTCTGTTTTCCCAGCAGCAAGTTTAGGGACCTATTTTTCTTGATCCTCTATTTGCTTGGGCTATGATTGTGGTTTGTGTGATCTCAGACACTATTGGGAAGGCAGGGAAGAAGACGGTTAATATAAGGTTGATTCCTTTAAGATAAAGATTAAGAAGCACAGAAAAATTTTATTAAATTATAAAAGACCTTCAGAGGTTTACAGAAGAACTTTTCAAAGCTTATTTGTAGTAAGAGCTGCAAATAACCACCTGCTCCAGCTCTGTTCAGTTCCTCCCCTCCAAACTGAATCGAAATGCAATCTGGCTTCTCTGACTGGAAACTTCTTCCGGTATTTTCCTTAATGGAGCACAGAGGCAGAGGAGGTGAGGAGAAGGTCACTACTTTGAAGGTCTATGAAGCTTAAAATGTTCTGGCTACAGATCGCAGCTGAACCAATTTTGTTTTCCATGGTGAAGTCTAACCAAACAAAATCCTGGGAATGTGCCCAAAGAGCTTGTATTGGATACTTGAATTTTATAAGGCAAAGAAGTGGGAGAATTGATTATTTTGGCAAAGAACACATTGTCAGCAAGGTGTTTCTTCACCCTTTTTTAGCATTTTCATAAGCGTTGAAAATAATTAGAAGCAAACACAAATGTTGGAAAGAAGCGTTCAGGGGAGCCCTTCCTCCATCCAACGTTTTTCGGAGACCTCAGCCTCAAGTTTGGGTAGCACACTCTGAGGGGAGATGGCATGTTTGCTAATGAATATGAATAGGATTTCCTTATGGGCCATATATTTTTCCAGCAGGAAATGGATAATCTACTATGACATTTCAGTGGGTTGGAACAAGATAGATAAATCAAATGCAAGTTGCCCTGTTTCTTTTTCAAGTGAAAGATAAATGCCTTAATGGATTAGCAATCATGAAATATATAAGTATTTATAATACAGTACTGCTTTATAACACCATCTGCCAAAGAATGGTATTTATTCAGCCACTGATATGAGAACAGATTTTCTTCCACATTATGCAGGGAGGAAATACATCCTAGTGTTAACGAGCATGCACTTTGTATTTAGCCAGCCCAAGTAGTAATGAAATTCTTTAGTTGACTGGCTGTGTAATTTTGATAACGTTACTTAACCCCACTTCCCTTGTTGATAAAATAGTGTAATAATAATCTTACTTTTTAAAGTCATTTAGTCTATCAAACAAAGTAATATATGGAAAGCATTCCAGCAAATGCCCAACACATGTAAGTACTCAGTATATAATAGCTGTTATCATCATTCCACTGGTCAAAATTGGCTCTGCACAAAATGAGAGTTTCAAAGTATTTGGAACATCTGAACTGAAATGCTTTTTAAAGGAATGTTAAGGGGCTGGATTAAGGAGTCCCTCCTTTGGTCCCAGCAAATAGATCTATGTATTATAGTTGAGGCATATAATCAGTCTTCATAGGCTAGGTTATGCTGTAGTAACAAACAATCCCCCCAAAACATTGGCTTGTGATGACAAACGAATGTATCTCTTGCTCATGGTATATGTGCTTCATGGTTTTAAAGGACCCCAGACTGGTGGAGCAGTCACCATCTCACATGCTAACAAGACACCACACCAGAGAGACCTCGAGACCTCTTAAATCAACAATTGAGTGGTCTGGCCTAGAGGGCATACACAGCCCTTCCGTTCATGGTGCATTGGCTGGTCACGTGGCCTCACCCAACATCAAAGGGGTTAGGACATGTAATACCAGCATGCTCCTGGAAGGTGGGAACTGGAGAGTTGAGGAACCACACTGATGACTACCACTAGGCCATAGACATCATTGAAAATATCCTCCTACCTTACAGGTAGTGGCTCTTGAAGACTTCTTTATTGAGTTACAAAATAATGCGTTAAAATTCGTTACAGCAATAATGACAAATGGTGCTGGTGAACTCTGGATGAGACTACAGTGATCCATCCAAGCTGGTGGTACATACCAAATGTTTGCCTGGAGTTTCTGGGATGCCTGACCACAAAAGTTGTGCCACAGATTGAGTTCTTCTGTTAAAGAAGTCCAAAGCCATTCTGATTCTCTGTGGCTTTTTCCCACCACCCATGCAAGTTTAAATGGCTTTATCTGTTTTTATCTCACATCTAATGGGCTTGATGTGTTCTAACTGTGTGGCTCCATTTGGCGCCTTGGATGCTATGGCTGAGAGGCGCCATATAAAAAATATTGTTATTGTTATGATGATGAGTTCAAGCACTGGAGGGGAAATTGTGAAATAACTTGGTACTGGAGCTATCATTATTTTCAGCAAAATGAAGTTTGGCTTCTTATTACACTAGTAAGCCTTGAAGATTAAATGGTATCTACAGCATGTATCTTAGTGATGGGCCAAAGAAGTCAAAATAAAAATGTTTGATATAGCATTTCATATATTATAAAACAGATGTTTGCTTTTAAGTATTCTTGATATTTTTAAAAGTTGACACCCATATCAGACATCGAAAAAGAAAAGAAAAGATGCAGAGGCTTAGTTTTGATTTTCCTTATTCCTGCTTCCATTATGATCAGACAGGCCGGCTATGTTAATTAACTTAACCCTTAGTGTTGACCAGTTGCCAGTTTGCTGTGAGGTTGAGCAATGGATCATTTCATTGCTTTAGAAATGCATCATCAAGAAGGGAGGTGCATGGAGTTCTGGAAAAAAGGACTGTTTAGGTCCCTTCCCTCATGATGATGTGATATTATGTTCCCATTACTTGAATATTCATTATGGTTTCCCACATGTTTTTGGCTACCTCTGTTTCCTGCAACTGTTTACATTATTAAGTTGGTCTGGATGATAGAAATGTAGCTTGAATTCTGTATATAGTTAGAGGAGCTTGGGATGTTTGCATAGATTGGGTAGATTCCCATTTTAGCCTAAGAGAATCATGGAAGTTTTCTAAAAGGAGATGAGACAAAATAGTCAGGGTCTTATTACTCAAAGGGCCTCAAACCACAGATGGAAAACACCACAGGGCTTGTCTGAGGAATTCTCTGGCACACCAGGAACTGGGCCCTCCCTGTGCCTTGAACCAGATAACTTTCCACAGCAAGCACAGGGAAGGCTTCATTCCTTTTGGGGCGGGTAGAAGGGAAGGCTTCGGAGCGCACTGCCCGACTCAGGATCAGGGGAGATCGGGAAGATATTGGTGGGGTTTGATTCCAGGGCTCACTACAAGGAAATAAGTGGCATATGACAAACTAATTTGAAAAGATGAGGTAGTAATGAATACACATGGCCTAAGATATCTGGTAGAACTGTAATCTAGAAGGACGGTGAGGACAGACTGGTCAGAAGATGAACTGTAAGTTGTCCTTGGCATGTTCTACTCCAAGGTGCCTGAGTTCAGCTTCAAACTTAGACCATCCTCTCTTTCTTTCCCTCTTCCCTTTTCCCTGGGAAGCAGTGCGCCCCATTGGCAAGGACCAGGGATTTGGGGTGAGACTAGGTATGAATCCTGGCTCTTAGTAATTCTGTGACCCTGAGCAAATGACTCCCCCCACCCCCATGCCTCTCAGTTTCCCCATATGTAAAAGAGTGACGATAATTGTAGATTCTGGCATTATCTGCAGGGCTGAATGAATCAAATGTGTAAAGCCCAGAAAGTAGTGTTTGGCACATAGCATTTTTAAATAAGTAAAATAAATTCCATGTTTTCAACGTTCCCTCTAATAGAACTAGTTAAAATGCAAGGGAGTATAACATTGGTTTCTGGTGTAGGTTCTGAAGCTGTTGAAAACAGTAAGTGTACTTATCAGATGCGTGACGTGAGTAATCTAACCTCCCTTACCCTGCCTTTTGCTATCTGTAGGAAGATAGAGAAAAATACCTATATCAAAGAGCTGTAATGCAGGGGCACCTGGGTGGCTCAGTGACTGAGCATCTGCCTTTGGCTCAGAGTGTGATCCTGGGGTCCTGGGATCGAGTCCTGCATCGGGCTCCCCGCAGGGAGCCTGCTTCTCCCTCTGCCTATGTCTCTGCCTCTTTCTGTGTCTCTCATGAATGAATAAATAGAATCTTTAAAAATTAATAAAAATAAAACAAAAACAAACAAACAAACAAAAACTCCCAAAGGGTTGTAATGCAGAATCAACAAAATAAACATTTGAAAAGTGGCCATTATGTAATATGTGCTTGAGGAATGGTTGATTCCTTTCTCTCTTTTCCTTTTCCTTTAAATACTTGGATCCTTGACTGTGAAGGATTTTTAAAAGTTAAAATCTTTATCCCTAACTTGCTGTTATGAATCTGAAAAGCAGCCAGGTGGTCAGTGTCCCGGGAGGTCATTAATGTCTGAAGTCGGCAGGTGACCTGGGCTCTGCTGAGGAATATAGGTTGCTAAGGGAGGCACCACAGCAGAAGGAGAGAAAATGGTAGCATCTAGTGTGTATTAAATGCCTCTTGTGTGCCTGGTACTCTTCTACTATCTTTTTTTCTAAATTCTCACAACTTGATGGGATAAGTGTCCTTATTATCCCTATTTTACAGAGAAAGATACTGAGGTACTGGTTGACTAGGTAAATATTCAAGGAGATACAGCCAAGATGGGAAGCTAGGCACTCTGGTTCCATAACCCACACTTTTTTTTTTTCAATTTAAATTCAATTTGCCAACATATCCATCATTAGTTTCAGATGTAGTTTTCTTTTTTTTTTAGAATGAATTTATTTTTTATTGGTGTTCAATTTGCCAACATACAGAATAACACCCAGTGCTCATCCCGTCAAGTGCCCCCCTCAGTGCCCGTCACCCATTCACCCCCACCTCCCTTAGATGTAGTTTTCAATAATTTATCACTTGCATATAACACCCAGTGCTCATCACATCACATGGCTTCCTTCATGCCTGTCACCCAGTTACCCCATCCCCCTACCCACCTCCTTTCCAGCGACCCTCAGTGTGTTTCCCAGGGTTAAGAGTCTCTCATGGTTTGTCTTCCTCTTTGATTCCCCTCCCCCCCCACTAGAGGATATTATGCTAAGTGAAATAAGTCAATAGGAGAAAGACACTTATCATGTGGTTTCACTCCTGTGGAACCTAAGAAATAGTGCAAGGAACCAGAAGAGGAGGGGAAACTTAATGCAGACCCCACACTCTTAATCACCTTGCTATATCACTTCTCAAAAGCAGTGGCTACGAAGTCAGCAGACCTATCTGTGCATCTGCTATATGCTTTTACATGCATTTCATAACCCCTAGGAGCTCTGTGTTGCTCTTCTGTGATATGGAATACAATGCATTCATAAATATTAAAAAAGTGCCTAAAATCAGTGTGAGGATCGAATTAGATAACAGCCAGAAAGCAGTTGGCCCCAGGCCTCATTGACAGCAAAGACTCAGTAGTAGTTGCAGACCTTCCCTTGTATGACTTACAAACTAGGACTGGACTCCTCCTCACCTGCCTTGGCATTGTGTTGGCTTTCAACTCTTGAACTCTAGTTTCCTAGAATCCTATAGACAATCTCAGCATATTACACACAGTCCTCCCTTGGAGGTGGGTGCAGCCTACAAGCTGTGCCACCCCAGCCCCCTTCCTGGTGAGGGGTGTAGGTAGACCCAGAGCCTTGACACCAGTTATTAGACTGGGTGGTCTCCTCGAAAGAATGGCACCTGGGATTCCAGATTTGGTACCAAGTTATGTGC
Source organism: Canis lupus familiaris (assembly GCF_011100685.1). NCBI lineage: Eukaryota > Metazoa > Chordata > Mammalia > Carnivora > Canidae > Canis > Canis lupus. Next base: position 9,171,494 of record NC_049239.1, on the reverse strand, counting down.
TCAGAATGGCTATGGTGGGCATTTATTTCAGTGTTTTCCAGATTGATTGCCTTTATTAAGGCAAAGAAAAAACTTCTCCACCTTAGTTTGTCCCTAAGCAGATCTGACTCAGTTTCCCTCCCTGCCTCTCTCTGTGGGGGCACAATGTTCACAATTCTTGCAGAAGTAAAAATGCCCTATTTTTGGCTGTCAAGTCAATGGGAATCTGTTTAAGGCCAAGGATATGGAATCTCTTTTATTTATTTATTTTTGGAATCTCTTTTAAAGAAATGCATTTCTCTCTAAACTGTCAGCTATAGATTTTTTTATAATTTTTTTTATTCCTTTAATTTGCTTCCTACAGAAGTATTTCTGATGCAGTAGAAATTGATAGAGAGCTTGGAGAGTAGAGAAAAGGCTCCCTAAGCAACTTATTAAAATCCTCAGCATCAAGGATGTTGGAATAAATACAGTTGCCATGAAAATATAATGTTTTGGAATGTGGACATTTAGATGGTAAGTGACTTCTAAATTTATATATCCTGGCCCCAAATCTTCCCTGAATTCCAGGCTTGCATAGCTAAAGGCCCACTGACCTGTCTCCTTGGATATCTCACAGGCCCTCAAACAGCGTGTCCAAAAGAGAATCTCGCTTCTGCTTCCACCCAAACCTGGGCTTCAACAATTCATTCCGTCTTCCCTGAATTCTGGCAAATGGCCCCACCAGTCTCTCAACCCAGAAACACAGGATTCTCCCTTGATCCTTTTCTTTCTCTCCACAGCTGGCCCATGTAATCCACCAGCAAGCCTTGTCTGTCATTCTGTCACTGACACAGCTCCCAAACATACCCACTTTCCTCAAACTCTACAGGCACCATCATCGTCTGGGCCACCAGCATTTTTTCTGATCTACCCTCAACAGCCCTCCAAACACATCTCATCTCGTTCTCTGCCTTGCAACACAAGAGTTCTGTCACTGCTCTCAAAGCTCCATGGAACCCAGAATAAGATCCAACTTCACTACTGTAATGTCTCTCTCTCTCTCTTTTTTTTTTTTTTTTTGTTTAGCTTTTATTTATCTGTTTTAGGGAGAGAGAGCGCACATGCCTGAGCATGCAAGTATGCGCACACACAAGTGGGGGTAGGGGCAGAGGGAGAGGGAGAGAGAGAATCCCAAACAGACCCCATGGTGAGTGCGGAGCCTGACTCGGAGCAGATCTCACCACCCTGAGATCATGACCTGAGCTGAAACCAAGAGTCAGACACTTAACCAACTGAGCCACCCCGATGCCCCATCGCTACTGTAGCTCTTAAATCCCTGTGTGTTCTCTGCTCTGCCTCTCCCTCCAACTTCATTGAGAACCTCCCTTCTACCAAATTCTGTTCTGACCCCATTGGATCTTTTTGTAATTTCTTGAACATCAAACCTGTTCATGCTGCCTGGACTCTTCTTTCCTCCACTAGTTAGTTGTACAATAAACTCAATCAGTTTAGGACTCAGCTTAAAGATCATCTAATCAGTTTGGCCTTATCATACATCCCACCTAGAACAGTCCTTTCCTAGCACTCTGGCCTCTCCCCACTTGCCTATATTATTCTCCTCTTTCCAGCTAGTTTTTAAACAGTTTTATAATTCCTAACATTTTAACTATTTGTTTGCTAATATATATCCAGATCCTGAATCCAAGATCTTGACACAGAGATAGATATGAAAAAATTTTATGTAGAATTAGTGGATAAATTATTTAATAAAAATCCCTATAAATTGTATTTGTTCAAATATCTTTAATTGTTGGCAATCCTTAGTTCAACAGATTCGTGTTGAATGACAGAGCACTTACCATGGAGTCTGACATTCAGATCTTGTCCTGGTTCTCTTATTTATTTAGCTGGGTAACCTTAGACAAACTGACCCTTTAAAGGACCTTGGTCTTCTGATCCATAAAACGAGAGTTATGCTTAGTACTATTACAGAGGATGCGCAGGTATTATGTACTACTCCAGTGTTCTTGGTATCAAGGTCAACTGGATTTTCTATGTTTATATTCCATCAGTAACTTAAAATCTTGCCACATTATAATCTGCTTCATATTTGGATCTTTTTTTCATATGCAGGTTTTTTCTAGAATTTCTAATTGTTTTTTTTCTTGCATAATGTAATTTTATCTTATTATTATATTTTCCCAGTCTTTAAGTATCCTTAGTTATACAATTAAGGCTCTTTTGCTCTCTCAGTCACCCCTTTCAAAGGCCTCTATCCTCTTCCATTTCTACCTTATTGACTGGGTCCAAGTCTGAGCTGTCATCCTGGGGTCTTCCTTCCCTGTACTCCCTGGTTGGTTTTTACTGGGTACCAAAATTTTATCCTTCTATTATTTACTCCCATGCTTTACTGGATCAAGAAACTTACTTAGCAAACAGACTTATCTTTGAAAGTTTGAAAATGTCTTCATATTTGATAAATTATTTATTTGTTTGGATATGAAATTCTAGGTTTAATATTATATTCATTTAGAAACTTGAAAGCAAGCTTAATTTTTCTTCTAGTTGGTAGTACAAACTAATAAGTTAGTCTAAACTGACCCATTCAATACTTCTGCTTTAGTCCTATTTCTCTTCTAAGACCTATCTCTCTCATAACCACTGATTTTAAGATCAGAATCTCTTGAGGGGTGAAATGGGCCGATTAATACACACTTACTCTCAGTCTTCTTATAGAATATTTGGGGCTTCAGCCTTCTCTCCCCCTTAAAAGACACATCAACATTATCTTTTCCATGTCATTCTTAAATTTGTTGAATATCTCATTCATTGGTGATGCTACCACCCATTCTCTTCACTCGTGAAGTTTTATATTTGTTTGTTTAACTTCTAAGCCTTTATGTCAGTGTTATTTCAGGAGAGAATATCTGTGTTCAAAGTCCCCCAAAATACAACTTGAAATTACTGCCCAGGTTGCCATCATTTGAATGCTCTGTAATTTATTTAACCAGTACTCAAGTTTTGGACATATTTTCCAAATATTTTTCAACACTGTAGCTATGTGACTTCTTCATCTGGAAAGAGGGGAAGGAGCTAGACTTGAGCACAGTATGTGAGGGAATGGTTGGTAAACACCTTGTCCTAACAAGGTAACTTTCGGAAGCTAAAGGGTTTTTTTTTTTTGTTTTTTTTTAATGTACAGAATTATACACGAAGAACCCTTATAGGCTATAAGTTAGAAAGTTGTGTAAGAAGAAGTTAGATATTAAGAATATTAAGTATATTTGAAAACTGTATAGATCCCTACCTATGGAATTTGTCAACATTTTTAATTACATATATAGAACATTTTTATTTTACTTTTTAAATTTTATTTATTTATTCATGAGAGACAGAGAGAGAGAGAGAGAGAGAGAGAGAGAGAGGCAGAGACACAGGCAGAGGGAGAAGCAGGCTCCACGCAGGAAGCCTGACATGGGACTCGATCCTGGGTCTCCAGGATCACGCCCTGGACCAAAGGCAGGCGCCAAACTGCTGAGCCACCCAGGGATCCCCTATAGAACATTTTTAAAGAGGATTTCTGTAAGTATGAAAAGTATGGGAACACTTTTCAAACTCTTCATATTTAGTTGACAAAATTCCCACCAGAAGGATTTTACCAACTTATACTCCTACTAGTTACTGACCTCTTAAAAATGAACCAAAAAAAAGAAAAAAGAAGAAAAACCCAGTCACCAGATTTGCTCATTTTATAAACAAAATTGTACCTTATATTATCTTCATATGTATTCCTTAATTACAGATATTGAATATTACCCATATTACACTACTGAAATGCTCAGACCAACCTTTGGTAGTTATTATCAACCTCATTTTAGAAATGTGTAGACTGAGGCTCAGGGACTTTAAGAATTCTCAAGATCACACAGCTTGCAAGTGTTTGAAAGCATATGTGAATATAGATGTTCCTTTGCCAAAAAGTAATTTAAGAACATGTGACTTATCTGCTCATCTTTTTTTAATGGAAGATCAAATTATTCATTCTCTCTGGACCTTAGATGTAAATAATTATGTCAGACATTTTGTACTTCTTGAGACAAATGTATTTTAAAAGCCATTTATTCCCTTTGTGCAAAGCCTAGACTGGGAGGGATGTCCTTGGTACCTGGGATTATTGCACAGGACTGTGAGAACAGGAGATTTCAATGGACTCTTGAGAACTTAGCTCTCTCTGAGATCCAGATATAAATTGTATTTGTCCTATTGCATGTATATGTATATATGTGTGTGTGGGTGTGTATAGAGAGAGAGAGACTATAAATTTTTGTTTTTTAATAAACCATATGGCAAAAATAATACTTTATTTTAAGAACGTATAAAGAGTACAATTTGAAAATTGCTAGTACTGTACATGTATATACACTTGATCTTAAATTACATGAATGAACCCCAGCTTCAGAATCTTTCTGAACTCAACCATAGTCAAAAGACCTGGTTTCTGAAGAATTTATGAAAAATTATATACAATTTATTCAACTGTGATATGGCTTCTTTAATAACATACAATTATTTAGGAAAGCATAAGTTTTCCAAATATGCAGTATTTTCCAAGGGCCTTTAATACTGGCAAGTCTAAAAACCAAGCAATACCATTCTAGTTCTTTAATATACCATTCTAGTAAATGGTATTTGGTAATGCCATTCTAAATTCTTTAAGACATTTTTGTGCAAAATGTTAAATACCCCTCACCCCAAACTGGTAGCAGAGTCTTCAGGGTAGTTCTGGAAGCTGCCATGAAAGCATGGGAGTAACACAAACTGAACTGCTCTGTAGTATGGCTGGACCTGAAGATTCCCTCATACCCACTGCATGGAGGTTCAAGGTCCAGGTCCTTAGTACTGATCCATGCTGCGAGGTGGATGCATCTCAGACATTATGCTTGTGAAAGCTCACCTTTTTGACAAAAGGTCACATATTGTGTTATTCTATTTATATGGAATATCCAGAATAGACCACTCCAGGGACAGAAAGTAGGTTAGTGGTTGTTGCCAGGGGTTCAGCGGAGGGCCAAGCTGAAGGAAAGTGCTTCAGGGATAGAGAGTCTGACTTTGGAGTGATGAAAATGTCCTGCAACTTTTAAATAGAGGCGGTCATTGCACAGCAGTATACGAAGTGCCACTGAATTGTTCGCTTTCAAATGCTTCATTTTCTGTTATGTGAATTTCACATCAACAAATTATTATTCTGTTTAAAAACCAAAGTTCTTGAACCCAACAAATCCAGTCAGTAGGAACTGACTCTCACTTCCCACCTGTGTGATGTTGGGCAGGTTATTCTCATTCCCTAACCTGAACCCTAACTCTAACCCTCAGGGCCTGGGGATCCAGTCCTGCATTGGGCTCCCTGCAGGGAGCCTACTTCTCCCTCTGACTATGTCTCTGCCCCTCTCTCTGTGTCTCTCATGAATGAATAAATAAAATCCTTAAAAAAAAAAAAGAAAAGAAAAGAAAAGGAAGTGTGAGCTTCTAAAACGAATCTAAAAATAAAACAAATGAATAAACAAAAAGCAGAAACAGACCCATAAATACAGAGAATAAACTGGTGGTTGCCAGGGGGTTGGGGGGGAGGGTCAAAATGGGTGAAGGGGTGGGAGGTATGGGCTTCTTGTTATGGAATGAATGAGTCATGAGTGTAAAAGGCACAGCACAGAGAACATAGCCAGTGGTTACCATACGGCGTGTGTGGTGGCGGATGGTAGCTACATTTGTGGCGAGCACAGCATAATGGATTGACTAGTTGATTGATAGTTGGATTGACTGTGTTGTACACCTGAAACTAATGTAATGTTGCGTGTCAACTACACTTCAATTTAAAAAATAAATGCAATTTAAAACAATAAAAAGAAGTGTGAGGAGAAGAAATGAATTTCAGGGAGCTTCAGAGAAGCAAACACTTTGGCCATCAGTTGGAAGTTGTCATTTGCCCCTAGTGGGTGGTGTGTGTTTCACAAGTGTGGCTTGATAGTCTGCAGAGGTCTGTGTCCATCAACAATAGCTTCTACAACAATGCCCTTTATTAATGGAATTCTCCAAAGAGCTTGAAGCACATTTGCTGCTTTACCGACATTGTTGCCCACACGTGCTTTGGTTTTGTGTGGTCTTCCTATGCGCTCCCCACATCAAGAGCAGGCTGGAAAAATTTTTATGAGATAGAAATGCACTGTTTTGTAGTCTTCTTGTGACTATCTAATTTGTTTTCCCGAAGCCTAATCAAATGAGATGTGAAGAACAGCCAACGTAAATACCATTTATTGAGTGAGCAGCAAAGGTAAAAATCTGCTGAAACAACATGCTCCCCGGCACTCGTCCAGCTTCTCCATGGAAAAGTGGAAAAGGAAGAGCAGACTGCTAAAGTTACACAAAGTACATGGCCCTCGGTGCAAGACGATTCAACTGGACGTAGATTTGAGTCCTGGTTATTAGTCATGCGACCTTGAACAAAACTTGAGCTTTTTGGGCTTTTGTGTCCTTATGTGGAAAATGAGGATGATAAAATCTGTTTCCAACAGTTGTTGAAACTATTGCTTGAGTTGCCCTGTGAACAGTGGCTCAGTGCTCCGCAAACAGCTGGCAATAAATATCCTCTCCCCCTTGCACTGCCCATGTCAAGACAGAGTCTATGGCAGCTTTTGTCATCATAGAGGCCAAGTTTCGTGCATTGTTGTGGGTTAAGGGATGCTTCCTGAGTGCTTCCTGTCCATTATTTCATTTAAATCCTTACCTTATCATCATCAGTTTAGTTGCAGAACCTGAGGCTCGGAGAAGTTAAGCAACTTGTCCAAGATGGCTCTGCTACAACGTGTCAGGGCAGATGTGCAAACCTACATCTCGCTGACAATGAAACTTGGCACATAACTGCTTCCACTGCCACAAGGCTTCAGCAAAATCTCACAGAGGCTTAATTGATCTGCAGTCTATTGAATTGAACTTCATGTTTATATAGTTGGCACTGAATGATAAACTTCTGGATTACCTGAGGCTGGCAATATGGCCCCAGGTGAAGGGACAGCTCCAGAGAGATGCTATGTACCTGTGGTCATTGTTCCTTTGGATCCAGAGAATCTACCAAGCCAAGTGACCAACCCCCGAGAGTCTTTGTGACAGGACTGGCAACTCCTGAAATAGGCTGGCACACGCCAGGCACATACATGCCACCTGCATAGGCAGGTCAGGTGACCCCTGCACAAATGGATGAAATCGAGTCAAGAAAACCTCACGTGAAAATACATTTCATTCCAAAATGCACCATGATTTTGTAACTGGCAGTGACATTCTTGGCATTCATTGAAAACACCCCAGGCTGCTTGGGTAATTAATTTCCTAAGGTTAGTCATTAACAGGCTTCCTGCTTTTCTCCTCTCTTGACAGGCCCAGCTGTGAGATACAGTAAGTTCAAGATGTCAGAAGCCAGGCCGCCTCCCCTGCTTGGGCAGCACACGACACACATCCTGAAGGAGGTCCTCAGATACGACGACAAGGCCATTGGGGAGCTGCTCAGCGCTGGAGTGGTGACCCAACATGAAGCTGAATGATGAAAAATGCTCTTTCTCAAAAACCATAATCTGAATGTACTTTGCTAGCAAAGGCAATAGTCTTTCTGGACCCTTGCTCCCCAGTTCTGGTGCCTGCCTCTGCAAAGAAAAGTTAGAGTAATTCCAGATTTCCTGCCTGGCGCCTCCAGAATGGCCTTGGTATCAATGCATCTAGAGCTTTCTAACCGTATCCCACCTTTTGCTCCTTACCATTCTCCCCCACACACACACCACCACAGATAATAGATTAATTGTGGATTTGTGGGATTTTTTTGTGAAGACTTTTTTTTCCTGGAAAAATACATTGCTCATTCTAATTACATTAATAGCCTAAACGTTTGCCCCTCCACCCGCGCAGGTCTGAAAAAGAGCAGATCTCTTGACGTTCTCTACTTGCACATAAAGTCTTCATTTAAACCTTTGTTAGGAAGTCAAAGCAATAAGCAGAATGACAGTTTTAGTGATTGATTTTAAACAGAATAACTTAATTTTGAGCTCATGAACCCTTTGTTAATCTGTAATTTAAACCATGGGCTTTGCTGATGTCCATTATAAAACTGAGTTTCATTCTCCCCATGGGGGTAAATATTGGCTTTATGTTGTATTTCTCTGATTATTTCATGATACATGGCAGAAAATCAATTTCCATCGATGCATTTTGGAGGGTATGTATCTATCTGCATTCGGGGATGAAGAGTTCCTCTTTAATCAGTACCTGATTTTGAGCCAAGTACAAATGCAATAGGTTTTTAAATGAGTGTTAAATGACTATCTAGGTATTACATAATGTTTACATAATAGAAGAATAAAAGGAAAACATTCCTTTGTAATCTGAATGCTCACTGTAGAAGAATATATCATGCCTTAATATTAAGTATTTGCATTTAAGTATTTTAAGTATTTAAGTATTTGTCAAAGAACTTAAAGTATAGAAAATACTTTCTGTGCAGAAGGTGGCACCTGATTTGACTCTATGTTCCAGGACAGATTGTCACTCAGACTGCCAGTCACCCAAACCCAGGTACAGACCAAGGAATCAAATGGCCTCATGATCGATATCCTGACATGATCTAAATTCATGACCGTTAGGCACTCGTATTTGATAGCCATGTCATGACATACCAAGTGGTAATTGAAAGTTAAGTTAGAGATGCTCATCTTTCAAACTGTGATTTATAGCTGGTTTTCCTTTCGTGTTCTTTTTTTTGGGGGGGGGGATGATTTGAGCCATTTATCCATGCTATAAGCCCCAATATGTTTCTAGAATCAAGGATTCCAAGTAAATAGGAAATGTGTCCTCTCACAAGGCCCCGTGGTGTGTCTTAGAAGACTGCCTACTAATTCCTGGAAGACTTACTGTCCTCCCTGCCTTGCTGTTTGTGAACATTTTACTCTGAGGCACCCCTGCTGTCATTCCACAAGTTAGAATTTCATCATACAAGGGTAATGCCTTCTGCAGTGCTTTTTCTCCAACGGCTAACTCATAGATCTACATTTGGGTACATTCACGTCAGGCCAGACATCTAAATGAAATCCCCCCATGTATGTACAATTAGTAATAAAAATAGTAAAAGACAAGATGACTGAGAATTGGCAAAACCCCGTGATCTTAAAAAACAGATCATCGTTTCTGCTACTGGTCCAAGTAAATATCTTGAAATGCAAATCACTTGATTAGTGAGCAATAACCCTAAATATCTATCTGGGTAGCCTTGCGTGGGAGGATACTGATCACTCAGACAGGGTCACAAAATGCCTTTAAAACCTTGAAATCCACCAAGACTGAAGAAGAGTAACTGCCAGAGACTATCTCCGGTATAATCGTGTATCCAGATTTCCATCTACACAATTCAGGATGATCCCAGAGAACTTTGAACCTCTCACCCTACAGAAAGCATGGACTCCGTGAGAGAAATCATTTAGAAATGATTTCAAGTTCAGATCGATAATTAGTCCTGAAAGAAACATTGCGCTGGCTAAAATTGCTAGCAATATGCCCAGATCAAGTTATGCTTATAAACAAATGTGCTGTTTTAATTATCAGGGCCTATTTTCTTACACATTCCCAAAGCGGAGCACACTACTAAGAGACCATATGCTCAAGTTCAGTGTATATCAAGGCCTGCCTTCTGGCAGCTTTGTATCTGAGGTTGACTTAGAAAATTCTTCAAAACTTAGTTGGGTTAATCATTATGGAGCCAAGGGTGTGTCCACAGCCAACTGGTCTTCCCTTCTTAATTTTTTCCTAAACTTTTTGCTGCCATGGTTTTCTGGTTAATCGAGCATGATATTTTCCACATGCACTCTGGTATTCTGAATGTTCCTCTAGAAGAGAAATGAACAATGACCAGTTGTGTATGACTAGTCCAGTTACTTGGACTAGTCCTTTGTCGTTGATCCATCTCCTAAAAGTTGGAAGTATAGTCTTGATTTTAAAAATCACAGGAGATCTCACACAGGCTATTTCATATGAGGTTATTAGGCTACCTCACCCACACAGGCCCATATCATGGGGCTTTTGTGTGAAGACTTCATGACCTCTACTTTCAGACTTTTTCAGAGAAATTCACCCCACTCACATCTCACCTAAATTTGCTATTTCACCACTGACTTTTTCATCCCATGACATTAGCATGTTGACAACTTGAAAAGTTTTGTAGCTTAAGTGCTGTCTTCATTCATAGGATTTGCTCTCCCAAATAACGGGCTTAAAGCCTCTAAGAAAGAATGCCAGCCCATGGATGGACAGACTGTCCAGATCTCTCTCTCTTCTGACTGCTCATCATGGATTCTCAACTGGCAAAGGAGATGAATGGGAAAAAAAAGGCACATGACGCACCTTCCATACCCTGACCCTGGGCTGTTCATATTCAAGCTTGTTCCCAAGATTATGAGATTCTTCTTACATTTGCCTCTATTTATGGGAGACTGTCTGCTAAATTGAGCCCTTATCATTGAAGAGATTCTTAAGATGCCGTGTGCCTGAAAAAAAAAAAAATGGTTGTTCCCCTTGTACACTGTAGTATTATGATCTTTAGGAGACCAGAATATCTAGCTAATTTCTTTTCCTTTTTGATTTTGTGGCATTAGGACTGGTATGTTCATCATTTGATAAGGGAGATGAGAAAAAAATTTTAAAAAGGTATTTCCATTCCAAACAGCAGTTAGGAAAAGGAAAAAAAAAAAAAAACACATCACAGAGGCTCTCCTATTGGTGTCTAGAAGTTTTCTCAGACATCAGAACAAAATTATATTTCTTCTTATAATCTTAGTATAGCAATACCAGGGTTGAATGTTTTATAAATTGCTACTCTCGTAAGATACTTAAATAGTTTCTCTATATAGACATACCAAGCTATCTTCTGAGCACAAATGGCCTGAACTTTTAAACCAGGCTGGCTATACACAGGACACGTTTATGTGGTGGGATTAGTGGGATATAAGCAACTCCAACAGCAGACACATTTCCCCCAACACTCATTCAAAATCAAGTCTTCTAGCATCACTCTAGAAGAATTACCAACAAATGAATGCAAATACTTTGCAGTCATCTATTTATTCCACACACGGGGGAAAGCACAAAACAAAAGAGAGTTTGGGGAAAAAAATGAAAGTTGGAATATGTCAGTTTGATTACCAGGAAGGGAAAAGAGAAAGCATGCACAAGTCAGACAGACCCAAGGGCATATTTGTTCTAAAGACTCTGGTGAACCCATAGCAGTATGAATCCGGCCAGGCATGTAGATGCCAAGAGAGAAGGGCAAGATCTAGAAGGAGCTCAAACACGGGGATCCCTGGGTGGCTCAGCAGTTTAGTGCCACCTTCCATCCAGGGCATGATCCTGGAGTCCCGGGATCGAGTCCCACGTTGGGCTCCCTGCATGGAGCCTGCTTCTCCCTCTGCCTGTGTCTCTGCCCCGTGTGTGTGTGTGTGTGTGTGTGTGTGTGTGTGTGTGTCTTATGAATAAATGAATAAAATCTTAAAAAAAAAATAGAAGGTGCTCAAACACCACCTGGGACATAGATGTCATCCACCTCAAAATTTTTCCTGAGAAATAGCTTTTTTCCTCCCTGTTCCTTAAGACCTTAACATTAAAGGGCCTGCCCAGTCTCCTGTCTCTTTGCAACATTCTTAGAAAGGGACTGTGGTAGGCAGAACAATGGCCCACCAAAGATGCCAATGTCCTAACTCCCAGAACCAGTGAATATACCACTGTGCTTGGCAAGAGGGCATAAAGATTGCTAATCAGTTGACCTTGAAATGGGGAGCTTATCCTAGATTATTCTGGTGGGTTCTAGTTAGTCACTGTGGTCCTTCAAACGTGGAAGAGTCAATGTCAGGGAGATGTGATCTAAGACTTTAAAACCATTGCTAGATTTGAAATCAAAATGAATGAAGGAAAATAAGTATTTAAGATGAAAAAGGGCAAGAGAAAGGGACTTTCCCTTTGAGCTTCCAGAAGGAACTCAGTCCCACCTAATCCTTAGCTCAGTGAGACTGATTTTCTTTTTTTCTTTTTCTTTTTCTTTTGTTATTTATTTACGATAGTCACACAGAGAGAGAGAGAGGCAGAGACACAGGCAGAGGGAGAAGCAGGCTCCATGCACCGGGAGCCCGACGTGGGACTCGATCCCGGGTCTCCAGGATTGCGCCCTGGGCCAAAGGCAGGCGCCAAACCGCTGCGCCACCCAGGGATCCCGAGACCGATTTTCAACTCATTTTAGACTTCTGATCTCCAGAACCACAAGGCAAAACATTTGTATTGTTCGAAACCACAAAATATGTGATATTTTGTTAATAGCAGCAGGAGGATACTAATACAGAGGCTGTTTTGCCTTTGCTTGTACATCTAAAGTGACAGAAAAATACTATTTTGCAAAATGATCAATTGACACTTTGTAACTTCATTTTTTCTTTTTTTCCCCCTACTTACCACCTTTCCTATGTTTCTTTTTTCCTCATTCTTTGAACTTCCTGTCCTTCCTTTCTTTCTCAATGATAATAATATCCTTTCTCCCTCTAACTGCACAGAGTAATATATCCCTGTTACACAAACATAGATCTCCAAACCTGCAACTGACCTTCAGAAAAATAGGACTACCTCAGTAATTTAGAAGGTAGTTTGTGGTAATTCTGGCCATGACTTTACCTCCACTAGCAATCTTGAATTAATCTCTGGATGGGTTGGTTCTCAAATAACTGGCTGCCCCCTTTTTCCCCTGAAACTCAGGAAAGAAAATGAAGGAATAATCCAAATGCTACTCTGGGTTGTGGTAGAGACCTCAGGCTTACTACCTCTCTGTCCCATATCCTCAGTCCTAAGAAAAAAAACAAAACAAAACAAAAAAAAAATTATATACAGCAGAGTTTAGACTTTGTGACAGCCAGGGTCCTACTGTCATAGTTACTGAGACTTCATCAAAGGAAGGGGAGGGAGGGCATGATGGTCAATGGATCTACTCCCACAATTAGGCTTTGTTTCTTGCTTTTTCTTAGAAAGAGTGGGCTTGCTCAGTCTTCAGGGAGTGATGAGTAGTTGGTACCTTACTATTTTACTCAAATGGCCTCCAGAGGAATGGTGCCTTTGTCCCTACCTTAGTTTTGCCATCTGTTAAACAGGGCGCTGTGGATCCTCATAGCAACCTTTGCTTTATTCTTTCAACAGGATGAAAAACACTTTGACATATCTCTTCTCCACCCCTTACCCCCTCCTGCTCGTTCTTTTTCTTTGCAAATTAACCACACTGCAGTCTGTTCAACTAAAGTTGGTTTCTTTGGCTCCTGACCACACAGATGGGAACAACAATGTTTTCCTGCTCCTCATCCCATTACCGGCACTTTTTCCTCTTGCCCAGAACTGCACACGTGCTCACCATGAAGCAAGACACTTAGCTTCAGAACACAACTGGGATGTTGAAAGAAATTGATGTGAAACTGCCATAGGAAAATATCCTTCTTTCCACCCCTTTACCTCTTTGTGACCCCTAGAGAAAAACTGAGATTTCCATAGCCTCTCTTGATATGAGACATGGCAACATGTGTAACACACATTCACCCTAAGAGTCTTAGATTTATAATATTTTTAGATTTTTACAAAGAACTTCCTGGCTATTCCTGTAGAAGCTTTGAAATATACTATTTTTTTAAAGATTTTATTTATTCATACATGAGAGACACACAGAGAGAGAGAAAGAGGCAGAAACACAGGCAGAGGGAGAAGCAGGCTCCATGCAGGGAGCCCGACGTGGGACTCGATCCCAGGTGTCCAGGATCACGCCCTGGGCCAAAGGTGGTGCTAAACCGCTGAGCCACCCAGGCTGCCCTGAAATATACTATTAATGAACATTATTGTGTTCTTCCTTTGGAGAGGGTCAAGAAAACTGTAGAGTCCATTTTGGGGAAACTATTAAAGAACCACTCTTTCTGGGGGTAGAAAAAAGAAGTATATTTCCCAGAGAGGATTGCTCATATATAAGCCAAACATGCTTGCAGAGGCATTGGCAGAGAGAGCAGGACAGAAGTGCAATGGCCCACAGGTCACCTCTGGAAACAGTGCTCAGTGACTTAGAATCTTCAGCCTGATTTGTTGAACTGTACAATGAGAAAGGTCTGAGACAAGAGCAAACTAGTGTCCTACTCTTAAAAACATGACAGAGTTGGAAATATCCAATCACTGACACTTCCACTTCTGGGCCCATGTTTCCTACCTTCAGAGTCTCCAACATTATGTCTGGTTCTCCGGCTTTACTTTCTGGGGGAGAACTCAAGCGAGGGGATGTGGGCTCACTGTGCAAGCCGAGGTGGTGCTCAATTAGCTGAACTCACCGACAAAACCATGGAGAGATGACAGGAATGGGAACTCAGTGTTTTGTACAGCTACTCTCGTATGACCCCGGTGACATGAGGTGAAATGAGTATGGTGGGTCTCTGTGTAGGTGTCTTCTGGGGGAAGGTTTATTAACTCAGCAGCATGAGCACTCAGATCTAGAATAGGCTCGGTTGGGGGAGGAAGAAGACTCTGCCACTAGTCAGTTTTACCTTTTAATTTCCCAGACAAAATGGAAGTAGATTTACTCTATTCATCCCTGTAAAATAAGAACTCTTATTGTATTCTTTTTTTCTCTCTTGTACATACCAGTTATAGTTTAGCAATGCTGGTAGATCTTTTCATGAGTCCTGTGACGGGGGTTAAATTTGATGCTAGTAACATCAATAAGCATTGCATGTAAAGCACTATTCTAGGTAGACTTACATGTACTAACTTACTTAACAAACATGTCTGGGAGGGCGTGATGGGTGCTCCTGAAGAGGGCATCACATTGAGTGTGCACCACTCACATATCCTCTGGTCCACCATATACAGTGGGACTAAGTGATACCTGCTGTTATTACCACAATGCTACCCTTGGATCATGCCCCTAAAGCTCATGGGCCCAGGACTTTGGGGATCTTCAAAGGGGTGACGGAGAAACACATCAGGAGCAAAAAGACCCTAGTCCAAATCTTTCCAACCTGTAAATGATCTAAAGATAATAAGGTTCCCAAGAGGATCAGCTGAGCTCAAACACTGTCGGCAAAACCTTCAGGAAAGTCTTCTCAGGTTGCCACCTCAGGGAGGTATGACAGTTTCTCACATGTGCAAAGTCCCAAGAAAATATACTTCTGCAAAACAGGGCTTAAGATGTTTTTCCCCACCCCAGCAGATTTTTCTGGGCGTAAATTTACAGATATAAGCTGTCATTTCTAGTTCTTCTTTAAAGGTTAAATGGAGTCATAAAGTTGGCTGATGAAGTAGGTCAAAGCAGCTCTCCCAAGGACCATTGGTGAGAACAATGAGAAGGTGGAGCTCTTGGATCTAACCCCTTGGAGGAGCGTCACTTGTGCTAGACCACAGCCAGCACACTGTTGAAACCTAAAGAGACATTCCAGTGTAAATAAGCTGTGGCCTATCAGAGATGACTGGAAAATGAGTGACAGCCATTTCCAGTTGCATTTCAGATTCTCCTGGGACAAATGAAAGACGTATGGGAGATGGGTCTTGGATGATATCGATAACTCTAGCAGGAGTTAAAATTCTCTTAGTAAGAGAATATTCATTTGTATAGAAACCTACTCAATCAGCAAATTCCGTGAAAACTGTAATCCCCCAAATGAGAAGATACAGTAGTGAACCATAAAGATAACTTATTTTGGTTTGGGGCACTTTCAAAATATTAGAGTAGAGGGGAGAGGAAAGAACATCTTGGTATTTGTTTTGATTTCCACAGTTGGAAGTGATCCTTGCATTTTGTTTGCATCTTTATCTGACCATAACAGTTATCACTTCTGAGTTATAATTACTGGTCACCAATTACTCTCTCCCATTAAACTATAATATCCTTGCGGGTACCTTCATCACCCTTGTGTCTCCAGGGATTATCACGATGCTTACTCTGTGGGAGATCCACAGTAAATATCTGTTGGATAGACATTCTCTCACCCACCCAGATTACATGTTCTCTGAGAAAGGAACTGGTCGTATTCATTATTTTTATTACTCATGGTGTCTGTAATAGGTGATCTTCAAAGATGGTCATCATCAATTCCTCCTTCCCTATATGCACTTGCCTCTGTTCCTACCAAGAGATGAACTTGATTTCCCTTTTCCTGGAACCCGGCCTGGTCTGGTGACCTGCCTTTTTTTTTGTCAAACTTTTTATTTTAAATAATTGTAGATTTACAAAAACTTCCAAAAATAGTACATCTCGTTCCCACATACTATTCACCCAGCTTCTGCTAATGTTAACATTTTATATAACCAGTGTACAATATCTAAGGCAGAAATTAGCATTGATATGATACTATTAATTAATCTACAAATGCTCAAATTTTACCAGCTGTCTCACTTTGGCAGACAGAATTCTAAAAGAGTCCCTAAGATTTGTAGTCCCTGTTGTATACACTCTCTCCCAGTTATTCATTCAAGCACTAATCTAAGTGCTGCTATGGAAAGGTACTGCAGCGATAATTGAGGCCCAAAATCAGTTGACCTTAAGATAGGAAGATGATCTGGGCGGGCCTGACCTAATCACATAATTCCTTTGAATCTAAGTCTAGAAGTCAAAGGCATTAGGCCAAAAGTTTGAAGACATGAGAGAACTTTCCATAAGGGGATACTTTCTGAAAGTGACTCACTTTGACCAATGAAATGAGGTGGAAGTGATACTATGCCAATTCTAGGCAAAGACTTGAAAAGGTGTAGCATCTTCGTCTTTTGCTCTTGGCAATCATCCACAATGAATGAAGTCCTACCATTATTCCCTGAGGAAGTCCATGGCCATTATCCTCAGAAAGAGAGGGGCCACTTAGAAGAACACAAGGACACCAGACACATGAGTGAAGCTTCTGTGGACCTCCTGCCCATGTCTGCAACCACATGAATACAACTGAGTAAATGACCCCAGCCGGTGCCACCTAGAGCAGAACTGCCCAGCTGAACCTTACCCCAACCTCTGACCCACATAAATTGACATTGTTTTGAGGTGATTTGTAGTTTAGCAATACACAAGCAAATGTCTAACTCAGAGAAGGTTCTCAAAAAATATTTGATAAATAGAGCTTGATGAATAGCTTTCATGAAATTGTGGCTAATTGAAACAAGTAATATGTTCTTGCTTAATTATTTTTTTTTCTATTGAAAAGAGGCAACTGAAACTCTGCTTTTGTTGAAAGTTCTTCTAAACTGAATTGGTTTACTGTTGTCACTTAAGGAATGGGGTAGGTTGAGTTATTTTGATTATGTGGTGCTTCAAGGTCATTGTTCTGATGAGATACAAATCCCTTTCCATCCTCAGATGAGGGGTTTCCATAGTAGGCAGCTTCCAAAATGGCCCTCTGTGGGCCTCACCTCTGCTTCCGATCTTTGTGCTGTCCCTTCTTACATTCTACCAAGGCTGGTCTGTGGAAACAATAACATATAGAAGAGGTGAAACCTGAAGCTCCTGTTCTCTACCCCCTCCCCTTGCCTCTGTCTCTCTCTCTCTCTCATCCCTCATTCTGGAAGAAGCCAACTGCCATGGAGCGAGCAGCTCTGCAGAGAGGCCCACATGGCAAGGAACTGAAGCCTATGGCCAACAGCCAGTGAGGAGCTGAGGTCTGCTAGCGTTCCAAGACCCACATGAGTAAGTTTGAAGGCAGAGTCTCCAGGCTTAGTATAGCCTGGAGATGTCTGTAGTTCTGGCCAACAGCTTATTGACATCTCAGAGCTGTGCAGCTAAGCTACTCAGATTCCTGCCCCTCAGAAACTGTGTGAAATAACAGGTAGTTGTTTTGGCTTTATTTTTAATAGGTTAGGTTAGCTTCAATTTGGGGCTATTTACTACACAGCATTAGATAACTAATATAGTTCTCTTGGATTATGATGAAACATTATTTTTATTTTTTTAAGATTTTTATTTATTTTTTCATGAGAGACACACAGAGAGAGGCAGGAGCATAGGCAGAGGGAGAAGCAGGCTCCCTGCGGGGAGCCCGATGTGGGACTCGATCCCAGGACCCCAGGATCATGACCTGAGCCAAAGGCAGATGCTCAACCACTGAGCCACCCAGGTGCCCAAAAAGCTATTTTTAATATATGACTTTCAGTTTTGACCTTCAGTGTTGTATATTTTGTCAGTTATATCCACTCTTTGCTAAGTGTGATAAGCCTGTATAGTTTTGTGTGAGGGCATTATGAACAATAAGGGATAGTGTTGCCTCCAGTGTGGGAATTACAGCAATAATAGAACTGGTGGAGTGAGGGAGTGGAATACAAATACTGATGAGAAACTTCTGACAGGACTTCTCAGAATAACCTCCATAACCACAGTGTGTTCTAGATCCAGTGGTTCTAAAATAGAGGGAGTAATTTATCTCCCATGGGACATTTGACAGTGTCTAGAGGCTTTTTGGTTCTCATAACTGGAGCAGCAGAGAGAGACAGTTTGCTACTGGCATCAAGTAAGTAGAGACCTGAGATGCTGATAAACATAAACAAGACACAGGATAGCCCCACAACAAAGAATTACTCAGCCTAAAATGTCAGCAGTGCTGCTATGAAAAATGCTGTTCTAGAGGAAGTTGAGACAGAAGAACAGGTGCCTGATTGTCACCTCTATGTCCTTTTTTTATGTTACGTAAATTTAAGGGAGAAGGGAGGTGGGCCTACGGAGGTATGATATAATCCCCAGATGAAGCTTACAATTTTTTTCCACGGAAATATGAAATCTATTTTGACTTCTTATGATAAGTGTGTTTTTAAAGGGAATGGAGCAAAGCATTCTAGTTAATGGCGGGAACTCGTTAGTTGTTTTTTGTAGTTGCAGTTACATTAAAGACATAAATCAAATTGTCGGAACAATTTTAGTCCTTAATATAATCAAAGAACTATAACATGCCCAAGTGACAGTGGCCAGGCCACATTCCCTTTCTGGGTTGCAGTTTACTCTGTACAGTTAGGGACTTTGATGAGATAATTACTGAGATCCCTGTTTTAAATTCCTCCATTGTATGGTTCTTTATTTAGGGTCTTTTTCTGGATGCACAGAGAATACCACAGTATAGACAAAACTGATAGGTTTGAACAACACTGTTTATAGAAGAAAGACAATTTAAATGAGGAATTAGGAGTACCCCTTTTTGGGTATCTGGTAATCCAGAACGATAGGGAAAGTTACAAAGTTAACCAATATGAAGGGGGAAAATCCACATATTCCTTGGCACATCTTCCTATCTCTTTGACGTATGCACTCTGCAGATGTGTGGTCTGGTGAAGAGTTGAGGTGTGGTTGAGGCTGAAGTGTCCTGCATGGGAAGTGTCTCAGGTAGGGGCTGGTGGATTCCATCCCAACTGTAGCCTCAGCAGAACCCAGCTCAGCCCTTGATCAGCACATGTCCAGTAATATCCCCCCACATCTCTGAAAGCCTGCAGGTCTGGATGTGATAGAGTCTTCTCAACAACATGGAACTTTATGGGGGGATCTGAGGACATGAGGAGAACAAGCGCTGTGCAAAGCATTAACTAACACTTGTAATTCTGTCCAATTGTTCTGACAAGGTTAAAGTCAGGACCAAAAACTCACCAACAAGCTCCCACTGGAAAAAGTTACCTCGCCAGAGGAAATGATATTTCAAAGAATTGAATGGAAGAAGAATGTTTAAAGGTCATAAGATAGAATTTAAGCTCAGATGACGACTTTTTCTTGGCCCTAATTGTCAACTCTATAGACCTACGCAAGTTACACTTAGAAGATATGCAAAGGGAAGGGCATCTGGAGTCCAGACTTTTTGTACCAGTTTGTTGATTTTACTCGACTATCAGCACATGGCCAGGCTCCGGGATCCACCCATTCCTTTCCATGCCCACAGTCACCATGTTAACCCTCACCTGTCTTGCTCCTTCTCTGTCTTGACTTTTCTGTCATTCTTGACCTTTCTTCCAAACAGTTTAAAAAGTCACTTGTCTAGGAAGCCTTTTAAAATTTATTCTAAAAAAGTACAATAAAATAAAATAAAATAAAATAAAATAAATGAAATGAAATGAAATGAAATGAAATAAATTCATTCTAGTCCATTCCAATGATAACTAATTACTCCTTTAGTTTACTTAATGCTTATGCCTAGTTTTATTTTGCTGTTTGCAGCAGCGTGGAAGCTCTTGTGTTTGTTAAGCTTTGAAGGCAGGTAGAGAAGCACTTGACACCAAGGAACTGGAAATAGAGCTGGGAAGATGAGATACATATATAAACTCGATGCAGAGTAACTCATGGTACTCCGTGTGAATGCCAGGGCTGTGGGAGTTCTGAGGAGGGAATAACCTCTGTAATCTGGTGAGTTTAGGAAAGTAATTATGTAGGAAGCAAAACTTCATCTTCAAAGAAGAGTGATATTTAAATAAGTGGAGGCCAGAAGAGTGCTGTATGCAGAGGTGAACAGGCCATGGAGGCAGGAAGGCCACGCTGCATTTGGAAAGAGAGCAGTGAAAGAGGGCCACGCTCTTGGCAGTACATTGGAAGACAGGAGAGGAGCAGACTTTAGAGAGTCGTTCGGAGGCCCTGAAAGTCAAGAGGGCAGTTTCTTCTGTAGGCGCTGGGAAGCCATTGATGTTCCAACAAGGAAGTGACTTGTTCTCTGGTAGCCTTGGTAGCTTCGATAGAGACAGTGCAGTACAGGGACTGGAGCCAAGGTTCTGACTGCCACAATCTGGCTGTCAGTCAGCGAGGGCCTGGGCCGAGATCGTAATTCTGTATGTTGCCTTATGCATTTTGTTCCATGTATCTATGTTGTACTGGTTTACTCAGACTATAAATTCCTTGTAAACCAGGAACACTTCCCCCTAGTTTTATAGAATGTTCCTTCCTGCCTACACAGTGCTAAGGATTAAGTGTCTGGTGGTGAGTCAAAGTTATTGTTATTATTACTGTATACATTTTTTATCAGGCTTAGCTGCTCCACATGGGTTATAAACACATAGCTTTGGTATGGCAATCCTTGTAAGGATTTATGACAAACGATATATTCTCCACCTAAAATATTCTCTAAGGCCAAGGGTGCGGAGCCGTGTAGATTAGATCAATCATGTTTGAATGTCAGTCCTCAGGGTTGTTGGAAGATGGAGCCTTGAGAAGCCATCCCACACTTTTAGGGCTCTAGCAACCTACCATCTCATTAGGCTTCAAGCCTGATCCTCTCTGGAAGAAGATGTGTCTATGCAAGGTCATGGTCCTGGTGACAGTTAGCACATGGGAAAAATTGATGCTAAGTCTAAAAACTGGTGAGGCCACCTGTCTGCCTGCTTCATGGAAAGTATCAGTCTCTATTATGGATTTGGGTTGAGCCCACATGCGTGTCTGCAAAACGGTGCTGCCTCTAATTACGGATTGTCGCTGGTCAGTTTAGTCATGGCCAATTAAAATGGCTACAGCAATTTTCTCAGGCCATGAATTCTAGGTTGTCTTATTCTACTGTTTAACACTTTACTGTCCACATGCTTCATTTTCAGAGATAGACTGAAAGTTTCTTAAGGATACAGTTTATGTCTTACACTCCCTTAATATTCCCCTAAGCACCTGGCACAAAATAGGAAAATGAGTAAGTGCTCAGTAAACGGTTGGCGAATCGGTCTTTTGAGAAAGCTCACTCTCAGAAATCTGGAAGACCAGCTCTTTTGTCAAACTCACTGTTCAGTGATGAAAATGCGCTCTTGATTTTAGTCTGAAAGGCTTGAAGGCATGCTAGAGACAGTTCTGTGTGGCCTAAAGTTTAAAAAGTGGCAAAGAGGGGCACCTGGGTGGCTCAGTGGTTGAGTGGCAGCCCTTGGCTCAGGTTGTGATCCCGACGTCCCGGGATTGAGGCCTGCATCAGGCTCCCCACAGGGAGCCTGCTTCTCCCTCTGCCTGTGTCTCTGCCTCTCTGTGTGTCTCTCTTATGAATAAATAAATGAAATCTTAAAAAAAATAATTAAAGTAGCAGAGAAAAAGAGAGCCCAGTTGTTTAGTTCTACTCATGGAATTGACAAAGCCAGCTCTTGCACTTTTGGTTAATTCCTATAGCTGATCATTATACTCTCCCTCTCATAAATGGAACTCCAGGATTCTTCAGCACCGGAAAGAAATTTGAAGTGGCACAAAAAATCCATTTGCCATTTCAAGACCCTTGAAGCTATACCTGGTTGCATCTTTGGAAAAACTTCCTGTAAGACTGTAAGGGCACCATAATGTGGACAGTAATGTTAAAAAGAGGTCATCCTCACTGAGTATTTAAGTGATCTTTCCCTACATCCATTTCTCTTCCAAAAGTAAGTCTATGCCAGTCCTGGTGATCCTTTTCTACCCGCAGTGATCATTTTAGAATGGGCTTGTGACCCAATTCTGTGGCCAGTGGGATGACAAAAGTCCACTGGAAAGCTTTTGGAACATTTGCCTTGCCCTTTCTTATTGAATATGAATGAGAAATACTGTAGTCCTAGTGCCCTAGGAAGCCAAGAGGTGACTAGGAGAAGACACAGCACTGGGATGAATCCATGCCACGAGTAGAATATGAGAGAGGGAATGAACGTAGGTTTTTGATGATCTATCAAGTTGTCAATCATTCTGTGCTGGAGCTGTGGTCTTCTGGATTCCAGCCTATACGAAACACACATTTACTAATTATTTTAGCCAGTTTGAGTTGCTGCTTTTGTTGTTTGCAGCCACAATACCTCTGGGCAGGGGAATAGCCTAACTTTATAGAGATTATCTCAATTAATCCTCATCGTAGCTCTGTGTGGTTGACACTATCTTCATCTCCATGAAGTGTTCTTGAGAAGAACACTGAGATTGTGTAAGTGACTTTCCTAAGGGCATGGAACACTTATGCTTCGGAGCTGTCATTTGTACTCAGGAGCCCACACTCTTATTAAACTGTATGCTGGAGTCAGACTGACTGTCAATTTATTCCATTGAAAAGAAACAAGAAGGATAATACTAGGAAATGTACACGGCATTCTGAAGTTTCTAGGAAGTCTTTTCTAACACATTAAGGGAAAGAGGATTATGTGTCTTCACCAAGTTGAAGACATAACTAAGGAGCTAATGACACCCTTAACTTAGAAGTCTATGTTTGGAGAGTGTTTAAGTTGGCTTCTTTCCCTCTAGAGGGCCAGAGCTATACTTCAGAAGTAAGGAAAGCTTCACCACCATAAATCATGACCTGAGCCAAAATCCAGAGTCAGAGGCTTAACCAACTGAGCCACCCAGGGGCCCCTCAAAACTTTAAATGATCTTTAGGTAAAATGTAATAATTTCACAGGAGCCTCCTAAAAATATGTCTCATGTTATACCCAAATGTGTCTATGTCTATGTGTTCTACTAGAAATCATGTTCATCATTGGATAGCTTCCTCTAAATCATCACCAAGTAGATTCTAAGCACTTTGGCACTTTGGGTTTTGGTTGTCGTTGTTGTTGTTTTCATTTGCTTTTATTGAAGTTCAATTGCCAACATATAGTCTAAGCACTTTGATAAGCATTTTTAGCTTGTGTGAAGGTGATTTTAAGATATTTTGTGGATTTTCAATAATGTACTTGTAGGCATTGATGTGTACTCAGTGAGTGGAGCCTGTGTGTGAGTTAAAGTTCTTCTCAATATACAAACCTTTTCTTTCTACAAAAGTTTCAAACACAACTTAACCTTATCCTAAACCCACAAACCTTTGAAACCAAAATGACAGGAACTTCTCTGGGGGATTATCTTTACTGTGAGAGAAATTTAGTGTTTTGTTTGTTTGTTTGCTTGTTTGTTCTTGGAACCTTAACCTTTGCATTGCAAGTGCTGACAGTATAGAGACTAGACTTTGAGATTTGGGGTTCTGGAAATGAAAGCCCGAGTGTATTATTAGATACTTAAGGATTTGCCTCTTAGGATGCTGAATCATCTTTGCTCTTACATTTCTAAAATATTCTCATCACATTGTTTCTGCACATGTGAGGGACATATATTCTGAAAATGCATGGTGATGAAGTCAGGCATGATGGAAAACTGATGATGGAAACAAAGCTCTGGTGTGCACTGCCTTTCCCCTTGCCAGTTCACTCTTCATCTATGTGCCCCTAATACTTCTCTTACTTTCCCTGGGATGGAAAGTATCCTAGTTCCTTCTTCTCTGTAGGCCCTGAATTATCTCCTTTGTCTTTTCTTCTTTGTTTGGATGGGAGAGAGTGGGGGTTAGGGCTTAATTTTAATTCCTAACAATGCTTTATCTTTGATTTTTCCTTTTTTTTTTTTTTTTTTTTTTGTAGAGTCTTATTCTTGTTTTCTGGATGCCATCTTGTTTCAAATCCCTCTGAGAGTATTAAAAGTTTTCCCCTTTTAAAAAATATTATTGTCTGTTCCCTAATTATTTCTGTTTTCTCTGGTGTCATTTTTCCTCAGTTTACCTCTGTCGTGCTGCAGACTTCCTCTAATCATATGGTGATCCTCAGGGGTCCATTCATATAGCAATGGAGCAATTGTCACCTGATAGGTATTCCTCTGCAGGCGGGGCTGATTTTCCAGTAGACTTCACTTCAGGATGGACATGTGGGCAGCTGACCATTACATTAAAATACCAATTTGGGGAGTGCTTTTCCCTTGGGTGTCAGTGCTCGTATCAGCTGTCCTAGTTTTCCTAGACAGATTTTGTTTTGTTTTGTCTAAAAAAAGAGAAAAGGTCTGCCTGTTTTTCACCTGGACAGTAGACACTTTATTGGGCATCATTCTGCATGTAGGTGGGTGGATGGAAGGATGTCAAAATGTCAAGGGTTGTTTAGACAGACTTTCACTTCCACGCACTGTTGTCTGTTCTTTGCTATGCTCTACAGAGTAGTCAACACCCTTTTTTAAGGACACTGTCCCTCTGCAGACTGCAGACCTCCAACACACAGACACACAGACACACACAGACACACACAGACACACACAAATGAAGCTTTCTCAATCTTACTAAGTTACCCTTCATCCCAAACACTGCACTGTTTGGCAGAAATTTTGGAATTTTCTTGTCTGCTGGCACATCCCATTATATCCTGCTTGTCATTGATTGTTAATGCCTTTTAATTTATTTGCTATTTCTCCATGTTTTATGTTCTATAATTTACAGATTATTTATGAGGAAAATTTAAAGACATACATAAAATTAGAGATAATAGTTTAGTCAACCTCTCTGTGCTCATAGTCCAGCTTCAACAATTATCAATATTTTGTGACACTTATCTTACTCTCTTTTCTTGGAATTTTCAGAAGAAAATTCAGACGTCATGTCATTCGACACATGCATACATCACGATACATCTGAGAAATACATGTGTATGTGAGCACTCTCACACTTGCAAAATTAACAATAACTCCTTAATATTATACAATACACAGACATTATGTCAATTGTTTCGGTTATCCCCAAAGTGACATTTTAAAGTTTTAATTATTTGAACTGTGATTCACAATCATGGTCCACAACATGTCTTCAATGGTTACATTACTTAATGGCTTTTACTTTATAACAGGTCTGTGTGTGTGTGTGTGTGTGTGTGTGTGTGTGTGTGTGTGATGGGAGGAGGTTCATATTAAATTTACCAGCTTTGCTGGGGTAACAGATGACCCCCAAATCTCAATGGTATAACAAAAAATGTTAATAAAAGTTTTTATTTCTGGCTCCCACTGCACATTGTCTGGCTTTTGGCAGTGGTTCAGCTCCTTTCCATGTGTCTTCTGATTCTGGGACCCAGCAATTTGTGTCAGGATGTTATTGCCACAGAAGTAAAAGGTCAACAAGGCCAGTGACGGGATGGCCGGCAAAGCTTTCTTAGATGTAGCCTAGTCTCACTTACTCACCATGGGGCAGAGAAGTCATGAGGTCCAACTGATATCAATGGGACGGGAATTCACACAGTTCCCCTGGGAGAGTGGCCAGCCAAAAGGCAGTAGGCACAAATGTATGATCCACTTACAAATGAATAATCCTTCCTCTTGCAGGAAGAAGGGATGAATAATTGGGCAATAATAGAATCCACTGCACATGCCTTCAACCAATTAGGGAAACTAGGTCATTTGTTCTGTAGACTGTCCCACGTTCCGAATATGGTTGATTGTTTCCTCATGGTATTGTTTGATTTGTTCTTTAATGTCCTGGATACTGGTATTTAAACCTAGAAGGTTGAGTGAATATGAGTTTGATATTTTTTAAGGCAAGAGTGCTTCATGGATACTCTTCATATGTACTTCCTGTTGCACACCTCTGAAGCCAGAGTAGAGTTGATCAACCCACTTTTACTAATGTGGTTTGATTAATGAGCTCAATTGGTATCAGCCTCATCCTTCCATTAAAAAGTCTCCTATCAAACCCTTCATCTTAAGGTTTCAGCCTCCATTCATGATTATTGCCTGGATCCATTGTCTCATTAGTGACTACAAAATGGTGATTTTTTCTTAACCAATTCAGTTCATATTCATTTATTAGGTAAGAATAATAAAAAGTTATGATTAAATTGCCATATTGAATCATAGCTACTAAATTTATTTTATGTTTTGGGGTCTGAGTAAAATTTTATTTGAAAAATTTTTATTTAACAGTTTAGAAATCACTGAGCCAGAAGATCTCTTGAGTATCTTTTAGCTTTAATGGTTTATGATTCAGTGACCTGTGCTGAACCCATGTTTAATGACAGGATGAAGAAGTACAGCTGGTGGACATTCTGTTGGGACTGTGCAAAGGTAGCCAGTTAGATTCTCCCTCTGGCCTCAATGATTATGATGAAGCTGTGGACAACAGCTCCCCTGAACAACAGCTCCTGTAAGGTGGAGGGACAATGACCTTCAAACCACCAGTCCTTGGAAGCCATACCAAATGATTAATATGTCATGTTGCACATGTAAATGTACCTCACGCCAATGTAGGTTATAAAGTTGCAATTAAAGAGCATAACAAACATAACCTTGATCCTATCTTCTCCCCATCCTCCACTCTAGGACATTTTGTATCTTCTAAAGTACCCTGGGACTATCCCCATGTTTTATGATGCACTCCCCTGTTCTCAGAAACATGGAGACATCTATCACTAACCTCTTCTCATGACCCATCACCTAAAGCCTTGGCTGCTTTGAAACCATAACCTGCCACTAGTGAAGAACACATCCTTGCTATATTCTCAGAACCCCCTGATGTGTGGCTCTGACCCCTTTGAAGTGGGAAGAATTCCTCTCCATATTTATGTTCCATTTCATTGCATGAACAGAAAAGCAGTTCTCTTGGGCACCCAATGATTTACAGACATTGTAGCGAAACAGCCCTCTAAAGTTGAACCTACTGCTTTTTTTGTTGTGACTCAGGCACACGTTTATGGGACTTGGGAGAATGGATCATCTGAATGACAGCCACTTGATTATTGCACATCAAATACTCCTTCTCTTGCTTCAGCTAGGACATGCAGGTGGCCTGGTGTCCTGATATAAGTGAGGACATTGTTGGGCCTTTTCTTAACATGAGAGCTGCAGTGATTAGTTATGCCAAGTAAAGCAGCAGGATGGGAGATTACCTCAGATCTCAAGTACAGTGACATCTTTCCCCATGTGCATGTTGACACTGGCTTCCACCACATAGGGTGGTCCTGTGGAGAGTCAAGATGGAACCTTGCTGATAGAAGGATTGTGTTTATTCTGAGGTCCTCACACCCTCCTCAGGGAAAGCCAACTACAGAGGGAGCAGCAAGAAAAAATTGAATGGGAAGCCTTGGGAAGTGGCCTAATCTAGGGCAACGTTAAGACCAGTGTAGAATAAAATGTACACGTAAAAGCCAGCAGACAAAGAGGGTCACTGGGTTTGCTAAGTAAATCAACATGAGCTCTAATTGTCTAAATCCCTGAGAAAGTTTCCTGTTCTCACACCTTCGCTTGCTTCCAAGTTTCCTTTCAGACAAGTTCTTGGAAGCTCTGAAATGTTCTTGTAGACATGAAAGCAACGCACTAATCTTGCCCCAAGTAGGAAGGTCTCCTGTTACCCTCCAGGCATCAAATGATGATCCATCAGGCTGAGAATTAGGGAGAGAAAATTCTTTAGTTTATGAAATATCAAACACTAAAGTTTAAGCTCTTGAAGTCTAGCCAGTATAAGCAATTTTACATAAAGTTCTATTTACTCCTATTCGGAAGCAGTCAAAATGACCCAGTTGCTCTGTGACGCATGAGGCCCTGGTGTCTATCATCAACTGATAGGATTTCTTTACAGTCAGTTTACAGAGGGGACCATCATAGCCACCTTAGCTGCTGGTATAAATTTATCCTCTTTTCCCCTATGGAAGGCAATACCCAATGATCACCGTAGAATTTATACTATTTGTAGGACACATCAAGGGCGTGTGTGTGCGTGAGCTCTCCAGATCCCCAGTGTTACTAACAGAAGAAAAGCATAGCTGTGCTCAGTTTTAGAACAACAATAAGGCCCTTAGAGGGATGCTCACACTAAGTGCTTGTGAAGCCTGCTTCCCACTGAATTTGGGTTAAAGTTGACTTAAAATAATAAAGATGCTGCAGGTAAACATTGGCCTTTTAGAAAGTATATAAATGTAGTTGCTTAAACAGAACACTAAAGCAAGTCATTGGCTTCCTAGTTCAATTTTATTTTCTTTAAAGATTTTATTTATTTATTCATGAGAGACACAGAGAGAGGCAGAGACACAGGCAGAGGGAGAAGTTGGCTCCATGCAGGGAGCCTGATGCAGGACTCGATCCCGGGACCCCGGGGTCACACCCTGAGCCAAAGGCATATGCTCAACCTCTGAGCCACCCATGTGTCCCTCTTAATTTAATTTTAAAGAGAAGAAAAAAGGGGTGATCAGAATTGGTGTCACATCAGAGAAAACCAGATTCATCTTAATTCGTTTATTCTAGAACCAGTCATTTGTTCTTGGCATTTCTTAGAATGATCTGCTGTGAGGTGGGGGCTCAAAAACTTGGACCCACATCTACCTATCCCTTTCTTACACTCCTAGAATATGCGGATCAGCTTGGTTTACTTCATCTTTCTTCATACAGCTCTTTCGCTGCCCTAGCCCTTGGTTCTGGCAACAGAGTGCCCAGTGTCTGATGGAGAACTGTCTTCACAGTTCCCTCAGGTTCTCCTCCTCGTGGCTCAGTCACCTTGCCTAATTGAAAGCAAGAGATTACAGTAAGGCCATCAGAGCTTGGTGCTCCTGTGTGGTCCATTCGCCAGGCCTCACTATATTTTCTTTTTAATTATACAGGCTTGTCAATCAGTATCACCTCATGAGCTGCATGGAGGTGGCGGCTTTTCCAAAGTATATTTTCCCAGGTATCTATCCCCATCAAAAGCAGCCTGCTTTGGGATCCCTGGGTGGCTCAGTGGTTTGGCTCCTGCCTTTGGCCCAGGGCACAATCCTGGAGTCCCAGGATCAAGTCCTGCGTCGGGCTCCCGGCATGGGGCCTGCTTCTCCCTCTGCCTGTGTCTCTGCCTCTCTCTTTCTCTCTATGTCTATAATAAATAAATAAATAAATAAATAAATAAATAAATAAATAAATAAACAAATAAATAAATAAAAGCAGCCTGCTTCTAGTAATTTGGTGCATTGGCCCCAGTAACCCAGCTACAGTGTATCCCTCTCGTCAACACTTAGAAAACCTCGGGGGTTGGAGGATGTGGAAGCAGCAATCCCACTGGGATTCAGTGTCTTTTATTTGACCCATTGGGTGTCATTACATGGAAGTTAGCGGCAATGGCTTTGGAGTCCAACAGCCTTAAGGTCACAGCTTTGTTCTAACGTACACTCTGTGTGAATTTAGGAAAGCTTCAGAACCATCCTGGGCCAGTTTTATCTATAAAATAGGGATACTGTCTATTTCATAGGATCATCATGAGGATCTGTGAGATTATGGATGCAAAATGCTTAGGGCAGAGTAAGGTATCCCTAAAAGTTAGCTGCTATAGTTGTTATAAATAGTATAAGATTAGCCTTCTGGAAGTTACGGGTGGGGCCTCCCAGGATGTATTTTGCCTGTTTTAATACTTCAAAATGCGAACACCTGGATTGGATTCTGTAACACGAAATGTGGTCTGGCTTCCCATGTATTTCGCGATACGCAGTTGACACAGCTCCACCTCAGTTGAAGTAACAGGCCAACCTTGCCTGCCTACTGCAGGGAGTGTCCCACGGAGCCTGCATCTCAATGTGGGAGCAGGACCTGGACCTGCAGCCACAGACGGGGTCTCCAGCCAATTCAGTTTCCAGGAGCTTAAATAACAGAAAAGCTCTGCAACTGCAAGTTTGTTCTAGAAAGGGACGTACTATCATCATGGCTCATAAAATCAGGCTAGGCTTTCTTATCACATTCCCTGTCTTGTAACCCTAGTGAAAAAAAAAAAAAAAAAGAAAAAAATCGGACTGTCAAGGAATTCCTACCCTAGGCAAGATTTATGTTCAGTTTTTCTGACATTTGGTCTTTTACTGAGATCAGGCTCATTCCAAGGTGCTTATGCTCAAAGAGTTCCCTGGAAAAGTCTCCAAGCCAGCAACAGGAGACGGCTACCTGGCTGGCCCATTCCTCAGCTGCTGGCTGAGGCAGAGAAAAGGCTCAGGAACCTTCAATGACCCTTTACCTCACTGTTGGGTCTCCCTGGGCATTAACTCTTTGTAGTTCCTGACTGATGGTGGCATTCCAGGCTCCCTGACTCACCTGTGATCCCTCTGCCTCTAATCTTCCCGTAAGGGAACACACGCCTGAGATTCTTGGAGGGGTGGGCCTTCAGGGTGCTGTGAGGCTGGCAGATGGCCCTGCGCTTGGTTCGGTCCTCACACATTAAGATTTGGCCTCATCTCCAGCTGTGCTAGACATTGGGGAGCTTTGGTGAGAGTATTTCATTTTCCCCTGAAATTTTCAAGCAGAGGTCACAGTGACCTGCTGGGAAGGCAAGAACGGCCATGATGATTTAGAATAGAAGAGACATGGCAACCACCTATTTCCTGGTAGAAATGAGAAAAGGAGCCATGTCCCCAAGGGAGAAGAAGTATAATATTCATCCATGATTCTAGAGAGTACTACAATGTCACTGAACATCTGCATGAGCAGACGGAGAGAGGTGGCCATCAGCGAGACGGAGGAGGACTGGTCTTCACTTTATGATTTGTTTGTTCATCCCAACTTTTCTCTTCTGCCCCAGAAGGAATCTTCCATCTGGCACAGTGGCCAAGAGCACAGCCTCGGTGTTACACACGCTAGGGTGACAATTCCAACTCTGCCACTTATAAGACGTGTACCTTGGTCCGGTTGCCTGATTTCTCTAAACCTTGGTTTCCTCATTATTCAGGAAAAGAGCTCCTGTTGTATAAATTAAATGAAAAGGAAACAAAGTTCCTAGAAAGGCACCTGCCAAGTAATGCAATGGCGTTAGAGGGTAGCTAGTGGAGGTGATGGGAGGCAGAGGTGGTGACGGCAATGGAGAGGTGGTAACGGTGGTAACGGTGGTAGCGAAGTGCAGTAAGGAAGGGGCAGTGATACATGTGGCTCTAGCTTGCACCACAGGACTCAGTGGTCCTCCACGGGTGCCCCGCAGCACATGTGCTGGCTTGGAGAGGAATCAAGGTTTGTTGGCCTCCCCCTCCTGCTGTTTTCTCCCAGGTACATTTTCCCACCCCCTCTGCCTGCATTTAATGGAACCAGACTTATAAATAAGAAACATCCATATTCCTCACCTGAGCCCCTCAGAGACCTGGCAGTGAGCATTTCTTAAGAGCCCTGGGTAGAGGCTGACCTTTGAGGATTACTCTCTGGGGACCCCTGTCCCTCCTCCTGGATCCCCAGCCAGACAGGGCAGGTGTTTTTCCATGCCATCAGACTGAGGTCAGATCCAACCTCATTCCTCCAAGGGAAAGGTACCATTTCCTCTTGCCAATCCCCTGGAGCCAACCTTCATCCTGCGACTGGCCTTCTCCCGGAGTGACTCATCAGCTCGGAGTCTGGCCGTGTGCTGACCCCTGACGTCTTCCTGAGACAGGGTGAGACCTGCTGGGAGGAAAGGCGATCATTATATCATCCCGGAGCCGAGGCCACATAAACACTTCCCTTCTCTAATGAAGGGGCTGCAAAGGGCAGGCTGACTTGTCTTGGTGTGGCCCTCCTAGGCCGAGGGTGTGGATGAGAACTTAAGCTAATGTTGGGGTTGAGAACATTTAGATATCCATCTCCCGACTTTCTCCTCATTATAACAGAATGCTAAGGCTATTGTAGAAGGACCTTCACCTTTTTTTTTTCCTTCTAGAAGACTTTACAGAAGCAGAACAAGAAACCACCCTATTAACAGCGCATTGTCCAGAACGTGTCAGTGTGTCATGTGCCGCGGAGGCCAGGGACATATGAAGATGAGTCTCAGAGGCCACGGAGAGGCAGGCACGCTTGTAAATGAGGCAAAATAGTGCCACAGCTGAGACAGTCAGTGCCTGAGAGGGCTGCTCAGAGGTGGGCTTGAATTGTGACTGAGAACGGGGATGCCACTTCCCTTGCCGAGCCTCGGCCTCCGCCTGGGGCAACTGGGGGGGATTCAGGGTACCTCCTTCACAGATGCCACGTGAGAAATGGTGGGTGAGGCTTATAAACTGCTCAGCCCTGCGCCTGATGCGGGGCTGAGCTCCATCGGTGAGGGGATGTGTTAGGGGCCGGCAGCGGGAGGCACACACCATCCCGTGGAGCCCCGAGGAGCAACGCAGGCTCCAGTGGGAACGAACACGTGGCTTTGAGATGCTGTCAAGGCCGCAGTCCACGGGCCTTGGAGAGTGGCCCCCCACAGCGCTGAGGCGGCAGCATGGCCCAAGATGAGCAGCAGAGGAAGCTCGACTCACTGGACAATGGGAGGCATGTGGAGCAGAATGGGGGTGCGGGGGTGCGGAGGCCCCGGGCGTGGGCGGAGGGCAGGGGCGCAGCGGGGGCGGTGCAGTGGGGGCCCCGGGGGTGGGCGGAGGGCGGGGGCGCAGGGGGGTGCGGGGGTGCGGAGGCCCAGGGTATGGGTACAGGGCGGGGGGGGGCAGCGGGAGGTGTGGGGGGCGGGGGGGAGGGGGCGCAGCAGGGGTGCAGGGGTGCGGAGGCCCCGGGCGTGGGCACAGGGCGGGGGGGGGCGCAGCGGGAGGGGTGGGGGGCGGGGGGCGGGGGCGCAGGGGGTCACAGCGGGGGCGCAGGGGGGCTGCGGGGTTCCCGGGGCGGCAGCTGCTCCGCTACCTGCGCGCTGGCGCGGGGTCAGTTCGGGGACACCAACAGCCGGGGCCTGGGGCGGCGGGACCCCGTTTGGACGACTGTATTTTGGCCCGAGGGCCGCGGGGCAATGCCCGGCGCTGGAGGGGACCCTGGGGAGGCAGCGGGGAGCAGGCGGCCCGGGCCGTGGGGGGGCCCCGGGAGGCAGGGGCGCGGGTGGGCGGCTGCTGGTGAGGCCGTGGCCTGCAGGGCGGGGGGGGGGGGGGGGGGTGAAGCCTGGGCCGGGCCGAGCGGCTGTGCACTTCGGGAGAAGGTGACCTCGCGGCCCCGAGGGCGCCGTGGGTGCGGGCGGGGAGCCGGGGCGCCGTGTGCCTCCGCACGCGGATCTCGAGGCTTTGTGCCAAGTGCAGACACTCGGACCGACTGACACGGGAGTCCCCTTCTAGAAGCTGAACAGAACACAATAAGCCGAAACCCCAACCTCAGGAAAAGGGATGAGCCTGGTGGTTACCGGAGGGGGTGGGAAGGGGCTGGCGGGGGCGGGGCGCCTGTAGCCCCCAAAGGCAGGGCGGAGGGGCTGCGGGCTAGGGCCTGCGTCCCCCCTGGGGAGCGGCGGTCGCCTCCCCTCCACGGATCAGACAGGCCCCTTCCCGACCCTCCCAGCCCCAAGCTCCACAACCACCAGGGAGGTCTTTTAAACCTGGAAAGTAGGCCCTCCCCTGCGCTGGCTCCCAGCCCCCCGCACTCGCTCACCCGCCCCCACCCTGCCAGCTTCCCTCCCAAGTCTCCTCCTCGCCGCCCCGATGCTGCTTCCCTGGATCCTGTCCCAGGTGCTCACCTGTCGGCCTCTGCTCGGAGGCCCCCTGCCCAGAGGCCCGGCCCAGCACCCTCGACACAGCAGCCCCACAGCTCACCCTGGTGTCTGCAGACGCCTGCTGGCCGTGGGATCCGTGTGTCTGCATTTATGACCCTTTTCTCTTGCAGGACGCAAGTTGGGCGGGGAGGGGGGCAGTTATTTTGCACCTCTTGTTCACTATCGACAGCATTCCTGGCACATAAGAGTCGCTCAATGAATACTCAACCACTGAGTGAATAAAGGGTCCACGGGGTTTCCATATGGGGGAGGATAGGGAGACACGGGAGCAGCTGCAAAGTAAGTAAGGCTCAGGGTGTGCAGGCCCCTGAGTGCTGTGTTAACATATTGGGGTTTTTTATCTTCTAGGAGGGAGGGCGAGCCCCAGAAGAGCTTAGCCCCCAATATAGGAGCAAAGTTGTGGTGCAGAATGATCACTCCAGGGGCTGCAAGAGGGGGTTGTGTCTCCCAGGAGCAGAGAGCTCTCCCTGGGGTGCCACTGCAGTGGGTCCGCAGGAGCCTCCAGTGAGGGGTAGGGCTTCCAGCTGGGCCCAAGGATTTCCAGAGGAGGAAGGAGGAGAGGGGATTGAGAGGGGGTGTGTGTGTGGGTGGGGGGTGGGTATGAGCTCTCACAGGGCCATGAGATGGTTCATTTGATAGGAGTGGGGAGTCCCTACAGATCAGGGACAAATTCTCCAAAGCAAATCATATCAGAGCATCCACAGGAGCCATATAAAGTGGAGTGGCTCTCACTGGGGGCCGTGGGGGGGGGGGGGGGCTGAACCAATCAGGCCCTGTCCCCCATCTGTGGGCCCCAGCAGTGGCCTCCAAACCACTTTTGCAGCCACTTCCCCCCTCACCCAAGAGCTCTGAGAGGCCTGGGCACTGCCGATGTGGGAGGAGAGAGGGTCACAACACCTGGCGTCCCTGCCGTGCTGACATGTGCAGGGAGCTGGCCTGCTCTCTGCTAACAGACTGTCCCCCCCCCCCCCCCCACCTCCCTGCCTGTCACCACCCCAGCAGGACAGAGGGTCTCTGTGGAGGCCACAGGGGGCGCCCCTGGGAGGCTGGGCTCTTGATTCCCCAGCCCTGCCCCTGCCTGGGCACCTCTGTTGCTATAAATACACCCCGTGGAGGTAATTAGGGGGAGGAAAGGAGGTGGCTCTGGAGCCCTGGCTCAGGGCTATTGTGTCAGCGACACACCTCTGAGAAGCACATAAAAGACAACCAGCTCAGGAGCTGATGCAGCACGGGCTGAAAAGGAGAGAAAAGATCGCAGGGAAAACCAGAGCGACAAGCACAACCCATAAGCCCACATTACGAGCATTCCCAGGAGGAGGGAGAGGCTCCAGAAAGTCACCCCAGTCCCTGGAGCCCACAATATGGTTTTTATAAACTGCTGGGACTCTCTTCTTTCTTTTTTTTTCTTTTTCTTTTTCTTTTTCTTTTTCTTTCTTTTTCTTTTTCTTTTTTATTTTCTTTTTTTTCTATTCTTTCTTTTTTTTTTACCATTTCACCTTCTACAATACACTTTTTTTCTTAAGGAAATTAAACACAAAACACCTACTGTATATTTAATTTAAAGAGGGAAAAGACTCCAGAACCCCACTCCATGTTGAAATGTCATTAAGGAGGGTGACGCAAAGCCGAGAGGCCAGGAAATTGAGTCTTTAAGCTGCCACCCGCCCAACGCTGGGCGCAGGGCACCCCCGCACAGCACAGGGCCCCAGGGGAGCTGCCGCAGGCTGGATGCTGGAGATGCAGGGCCCGGCCCGGGGTGCGAGGGGCTGGGGAGCCGCTTACTCCAGCACAGGCAGGGCCCAGGCTGCTCCCCCGGGCCCGCCCAGGCCGGCCTGTGACTTCCAGGCCTGGGAGGTGGGCTCCAGCTGCTGCTTCACGACCGCCCCCTCTCTGCTCTCTCGCCATCCTTGACAGCAAGCACCCTGGGCTCCATGGAGGCGCCCCCAAGCCCCAGCTGCCCTGCCTCTGGCCCCTCTCTGCCCCTGCGGACTCGTGGCTGGAATTCTGTTCTGCTACGAAGTCTCTTACTGTTTCCTTGTCTGTAGGTGAACCAGCCACTCGGGTTGAGTGAGATTGTTCCTGGGACACTCAGCGTGGGGGGCGGGGGGCGCTGTGGGCAGCAGGGGCTTCCTCCTGAGGGGCTCACAGGCTCTTGGGGAGGCTCAGCACGTACTTTCTTTTCTTCCATGCCACACTTGCCTCTGTTCCTTACCCTGATTATATTTGCCACTCCCTCTCCTTCCAGAAGGATTGGATTTATCACCCCCATTTTGCAGGTACAAAAACTGAAGTCCCAGGGCCCCTGGGTGGCTCAGTGGTTGAGCATCTGCCTTTGACTCAGGGCAGGATCACGGGGTCCTGGGATCGAGTCCCACATCAGGCTCCCCGGAGGGAGCCGCTTCTCTGTCTGTCTGTCTGTCTCTGCCTCTCTCTTTCTGTGTCTTAAAACAGAATATATATATATATATATCTTAAAACTAATAAATAATAAAATAAATAAAATCTTAATAAAGAGTAAATAATAAATAAATAAAATCTTAAAACAAAACTGAAGTCCCTGAGAGATTAACTAGCTTGAGGTTCTCAAGAACTCAGCCTCTCCATGGCGCTGCCTACCGTCACCTCTCCATGATTTTCAGACTAAGAATCTGGATCCGTGCCAACACCAGGTGGTACAGGCCCACTGACGAGTGTATGTCATACCTGAAGTGAGAGTCCATAACGCTACCCTGTGTTTGCATTGTTCCTGGGTCTCAGTAATGTGTTTTCATGGCAAAGGAGAGACTTTGGTTTTCATGCATAAAGAGTTTATTAAATTTTTCTCCACGTCCTGCCTTAAGGTGTACTGTAGTAGAGGTTAATGTGCACAGGTGTTTTGCTCGTCTTACAACTGTGAGGAGGAAGTAACTGATCCAGGCTCACACTGGGTGTTGGCTGTGGAGTTGGTGTCTGCTCCCTGCTTCTTGCTAGGCTTTGAGGGCATCAGGCTTGGGGGCGGAGGTGGCTTCTTCCAGAGAGGGCCGTACCCTCCTGGCTGCTCTTTATCCTTCACTAGCATTGCTGGGAAAACCCTGGCTCAGAATTAGCTGGATGGCTTGTTAAACCTCCAGACTCTGAACCAGACCCAGGGCTTTCTGTGTCAGGCCTTGCGGGTAGCTGGGAATCCCCACACTCCAGTGGTCCGGAGCACCCCCAGGAACACTGGCTTTCTCCAAGGAAGAAAGCTTATGCCGGTGTCTCTCATTGGCCACCTCCTTCCTCAAGGACCTCCACTCAGTCACTCAACAGTATTATTTAAACTCTGACTGTGGGCATAGTTGATGTAGAAAGAAAAGTAGTTTTCACCCCTATTGATCTCCAGAGGTCATTCCACAGATCTGGCTGGCTAAAACAGTGGTCCTGGTTTGGTCATGGAAGGTATGTTCCGGGGCCCGCCCTGGGCTGGGTGGGTGCCAATGGACATCGGGGAGCATGCTGAAAGCATGAGGGTCCTTGTCCAAGAGGAGCACAAATACTCTCACGAAGCTACCTGTGTTTAAGAAGCCACAACACAGCATAGAAGCCATGCTTTCATGGGGAGCTTTGGGGACACAACAGACTGAGAACCTCTGGCTGGAGCAGGGGGGCCTAACAAGAAAAATAACACTTCATTAGTTTTTCATTTATGAAGTGGTTGATCTGTACATTATTTTTTCTCAAAGGATTTTAGGTCATTTTTGGAAAGCACATGCAATTCAAAATATCGGATAACTAAAGGAAAAGCTAGATATATAATATAATATAATTAATATAATATAATATAATTAATATAATTAATATAATATAATATATAATATATATAATTAATACAATATGTAATAGTAAGTCCAGGCCCATTGAGCATAAAGAAATAAATAAGTTAGGATGGGTGTGTGTGTGTTGCAGGAACAGGAGGGGGGAGACGGTCCTGTCTCTGAGCTAACTCTTGTAGGTGCTCCATCTTGTGATTCCTATCTACTGGGCTTTAAGTCCATTGCAGAGTGAATATTCCAGACAACTTCCAGCTCTAAGCAGGACTTGGTTACTCAGGAGTAGGAGAGTCGCCCATCTACCTTCAAGACCAATGGCCATGGAGGGAATAATGAAAAAGTCCAACTAGTGAGGAAGAAGGTGTTAGCTCTCTAGCTTGTCCTGTCTCCCGCTTCCTCATCAAGATCCTCTGGCCACCTCTTTGGCCAAGCAAAGCTGTCCTTATTGTTTGTTTTAACCTACTGGTCATTGTCCACGAGCCTGGCCCTCAGTATCCTTTTCATAAGGATAACTTTAATTCCATAAATCTTCATAAGACACACTGTTTGGCAACCATTGCCTTAGAGTACCGGACAGTGCAGTTGGTGTGCGTCCATTTAGAGGGTCACCCCAAGGTGTTCTGGAAGCTCAGGTGCCGCTGGACAGGGTTTCCAATTTCCCTTGATTTATGGTCATCTTTAGACAGAAGATCAAAGCACACTCTCCAAATCCACGTTAACTGCAGGGTTTTCTTGACACAGGTATCTCAAAGCAAAGGATGCCAGGCAATGAATCAGGAAGCAGAACTGAAAAATAAGCACACAGAGGAGCAAGGGAAGTGTGATTCTGATGGGAATAAGTTGAA
Organism: Canis lupus familiaris; assembly: GCF_011100685.1. Classification (NCBI taxonomy): domain Eukaryota; kingdom Metazoa; phylum Chordata; class Mammalia; order Carnivora; family Canidae; genus Canis; species Canis lupus. The sequence continues at coordinate 9,132,716 of NC_049239.1, read as the reverse complement.
TTACAGTCTTAAAAGTCACTTAAAATAGTGCAGAAACGCTAAATGTGAAAAGCGTTGTTGGATTTAAAAAAATTATTTGGATTTTTTAAAGCAGTTTCAGGTTCACAGTGAATTTGAGGAGAAGATACAGAGGGTTTGCGTGTATCGCTGACCGCACACGTGCACAGCCTCTGCCAATACCAATATCTTGCACCAGAGGGGTACATTTTTACCATTGATGAACCTACAATGACACAGCTTTCACTCAGAGTCACTCTTGGTGATGTACATTCTATGGGTTTGGACACACGTGTATTGATATGTACTTACCATCATGGTATCACACTAAGGATTTTCAATGCCCTAAAAATCCTCTGTGTTCCACCTGTGCATCTTTCCCCCACCCCCAAGTCCTGGCAACCTCTGATGGCTTTTTTTTTTTCCTGTCTCCCTAGTTTTGCCTTTATCCAGAATGTAAGAAGTTAAAAATCACACAGTATGTAGCCTTTTCAGATTGACTTTTCTCACTTAGCAACATTCATTTAAGTTTCCTCCATGTCTTTTTATGGCTTGATACCTAATTTTTTTTAGCACCAAATAATATTCCACTGTCTGGCTGTATCACAGTTTATACGTGCATTCACCTGAAGGAAGATGACTTGGTTTCTTGCAAGTTTTGGCAATTATGAGCAAAGTGCTGGATATTTTTTTGAAATTATAGAGTCTCAGAATCAGTTTAGTGACGTTGTAGGGATTCACTGGTCATTTTGTACAATGGTGTGAGAAATAAGGAGCATGGTAAAATGCATCAAGCCTAATTCGGGCAGCTGGAAGCGGGGAAGTGAGGAGGGCCTGGCATACAGTGAAATATCATTATCTTGCCCCATCAGGACTTATTAATCATGTGGATCCCAGACTCTGTAGCACATGCCACGGCACGGAACCACCTTTAACTCTAACAGCCAGCATTTACTGTGCAGGGGTGGTTTTGCAAGGCAATAAGAATGTGTTTTTCTTCCACGTAATAGAGACCATGAGATCAGTGTTGAGGCCAGGATTTCTTGTGAATCCAGACAAGTAGACAAACTGTGGCCAGAATGATATGTTTATATTTAATATACTTTTTCTTTTTTTTTAAGACAAAACCACAGAGGATTAGTAAAAGAGCATGTTATTTATCTTACATTTCCTTGTATTTTTAAGAATAATTTAATTTTGATAAAAATCTCAAATTAAATGATATTTTCAAGATGGCTTCTTCTTTATTTATATGTCTAAGCAAAGGCCTTGACTGGAAGAAAGGTATTCTTGTAACCAGTCCTCTGGCCTCATCTTTCTAAATGGGTAGAGAACTAGGGTCTCCAAGAGATATGTTGCAGCTCAGAAATCAGAACTGTTAGAGCTAGAAAGAATCTCAGAAAATGAGTTGCATCAGGCTACAAAGGTGGATGAAAGCCAATCAGATAAAATTCTTTCCCCAAGTAGAAATCTCCTGACTCCAAATCAAGGTACTTTCTGTCATTCTGAGGCCTGTTCTATGGCAACACCAAGATGGAGTAGCCATTTTGTTTAATCAAATTCTCCTCTGAAGGGATGCTTAGCTGGGTCTGGGATGAGAGGCAAACTGAAGTGGGCTTCAGCCAGAACTAGTGTCACTTGAGTGACAGCTCTCAATGCTGAGGTGGGCTGGTGGACTGGGCTCTGAAAGATCTGAGAGATCATGGCTTTGCTCAGACTCTAGTATGTTGAATCCAAGTTTCCCTGGACAGATTTGGAAGCCCCTACAGCAGAAAACAAGCCTACTAATACCAGGTCACTTCTGGCCCCAAGGGGTCCACCTTTTGATCATACTTCCTCCACCTCAGAATGAATAAAAACAACTACCTCATTTGGTTGAACCTTTGGCTAAACTTTTTTCCAGCAATTCCTAGAGAAAGGAGACATGTTCTTTTGTCACATGAAAGGTAGGAGATGGCATACTAGACTTTAAATGAGAACTGTTTTGAGCATGAAAATTCTATCTCTATCTCTAGCCTTCATTTCCAAATGTTACCCCATAGGTTTCTGCCAAAAGAAAGATCACTGTTGTTCAAGGGACTTGAGAGTCTTGAAGGATGTCTCTGCACCCTCACCAAAGATGAGACTGATGTCGAATCACTTGGTTGATAACCATAAACCCATCAGTATATGACATAGTTGGACACTGAAAATCACAGGAAAGATGAACCTCTCTACAGGCAACACAGGATGGCCATGGCCCAAGCTTTGCCCAGCTTACATCATACATACCATCCTTTGTGGCCAGCCAACCATCCCTGGGCTCTCCAATGGTGTTTGTGCCAGCGATCATTATGACTTTATTACAGCCCCTTTCAGCAAGTCATGAATTTTTACAGCTAAATTACAAGTCTGTTTACGGTTAAGTGGCAGCAAGTACTTTTAAAGCAAGTACTGTAGATATTTTTATGACTGAGCTTGCACCATCAGAAACACACAAAGTATATAAGCAGGACCCATAATGCCAGTGAGACTTTTAGGGTTCAACTAAATGGAATAAATAAGGGGGCTTTGTATGTATCTGATGGAGGCAACTCCGCATCAGGCCAAGTCTTGGATTCCATTGCAAAACCAAGAGGTCTTTGTATACGCTAATGATAGATTGATCCCACAGTTTGGGGGATATAATTTGCTTTATTAACAATACTAAAATTAGGATAATTACATTGCAATTAAAAAAAATATTTGCTGTCGCATGATTCTACTTATATGAGATACATGGAATAGTCAAATTCAGAGACAGAAAGTAGGGTGGTGGTTGCCAGGGGTTGGGGGAAAGGGTGAAAGGGGAGTTATTGTTTAAAGGGTACAGAGTTTCTGTTTGGGAAGATAAAAATTCTAGAGATGGATGGTGGTGATGGTTGTACAGCAATGTGAATGCACTGGACAATACACTTAAAAATGCTTAAAATGATAGGCTTTATGTTCTCTATATTGTGCCACAATAAAATATTTTTTGGAAGCTGAAGACATGGGCTATTGTCTCCAGGTAGAGGATTGGAGTTTAGGAATCCCTTTCTTGAAGTACATATTTAACTTCATCTTCTATTCCTTGGTAACATCAATGTCTAGGGTTAATATAAGATTATTAAAACATTTTAGCTTTATCATTTCAACCAGTGGATGATGGTATTTTTATTTTATTTATTTTTATTTTACTTTTCAGTCTTTTGTCATCTTGATTACCAAAGATAATAAATAACCATATCTAAACTTGAACTTTAAAAATTTAAATTTATAAATTCTAAAGTTTATAAATACACAAATGTAATTAAAGCAGAGCCAAGCAATGTTAAATGACTGGTAGAGCTATCAGCACTTGAAAAGAAAAGGAATAAAAGTGGAATCATTGGATTGAAGCATTTATGATTTTATGTAATATATTTTTTCAGCAAGCCTTACACAAAAAGAAAAGGATAAAGACCAAAATATATATATAGAAGGACTATTTTAGCTATAAATAGAAATTATTTAAAATGTAAAAACTGGGGTGCCTGGATGGCTCAGTCAGTTAAGCATCTGCCTTGGGCTCGGGTCATGATCTCAGGACCTTGACATCAAGCCCTGCATGCAGCTCAGTGGGAAGCCTGCTTCTTCCTCTCTCTGCCTGCCACTTCCCCTACTTGTGTTCTCTCTCTGTCAAAGAAATAAATAAAATATTTAAGTAAATAAATAAATAAGTGTAAAAATCATGCAATATGAATTATATTGGACATGAATTTGAAAAATATCAAAATTTTAAGCATACATACATTATATATATTATATATATTATATTCAGTATATACTAATTTTAGTATACATATATTTTCTCCCCTGGACAGATTTGGAAGCCCCTACAGCAGAAAACAAGCCTACTAATACCAGGTCACTTCTGGCCCCAAGGAGTCCACCTTTTGATCATACTTCCTCCACCTCAGAATGAATAAAAACAACTACCTCCCAAATGTTGAAAATTAAACAGAAAGAACAGACATGTTCTTTAGTTCAAAAACTAAGGATATTGAAAAGATGAGCATCTTTCCTTATGCTAACTCAAACACTGATAACTGCAGTGTATAAATCTCCAATAAATTTCAGACTCAAAGGTATTTCCTTCCTTGACACCTCCATTTTAGTGATTCATTGCCATTCTGAAAGTAACATCCTCCAAATTGAACTCTTGATCTCTACCCTGCAAACCTATTCCTCTGCCAGTCTCCAAAATCTTTTCAATGAGGCACTTTAACCCATTTGTGGTAGGCCAAATAATGGCCTCCCAAAGGTGTCCACATCCTTATCCCTAGAACCTGTGAATACCTCACCAGACGTGGCAGAAAGGAGATTGGGGATATTTCCTGGGCATATGAGAAAAGACCATATGAAGTAGAAGAGGGTAATGATACATGGAGAACAGAGGAGGAAATAGATAGGGTTAAATGAAGGGTGAAGAACAAGAGACAGAGACAGGCAAGAAAAACAAGGAGAAGGAAGTGATTGAACATCTGAACTAGACTTCTTAGCTATATAACCTGATGCATTCTTATTTTGTTATGAGAGTTTGAAATGGACTTCTAAAAAACTCTAAAAACAGTCAGGCACGAAATTAGTGCTTGGATATGAGGAGTGTAGAGTCATAGACTGATTGGAAATATTAACGTGAGTGACAATTATACCATATTCAGGTAAGAACTATTATTCTTTTGTATATTATGGTCCAATGTCAGAAAAATGGTCATCTATTTCATCTTAGGACTCAGTTGGATATTTAAATAATGTGGTTTGTTGGCTACTTCTCTGGCTTTCAGAAAGAAAAAGATATGTTTTGGTCTAATTTTGCTCATCTGAAAGCAAAAATGAGACTTTAAGTTCCTTGAATGGATCCTTTCTGCCATGATTTGCCATCTATGAACAGCTATACAATTTCTAAATAAAATAATAAAAAGCCTACTATGTTCTAAAAATAAAGCTCAGCATGACTGAGGGAAACAAAAGAGAACAGAGATAAGTTTTAGATTTGTATCAGTTAGCTTTTTGTTTTGTTCTGTTTTTTCCCCCCCTGGCTTTAAGATATAATTGACATATAGCCATTGTGTAAGTTTAAGATATGCAACATGTTGATTTGATAAATACATATATAGCAAAGTGATTACCACAATAGAGTTAACACATCTATCACCTTGTGTAATTACAATTTTTTTTAATGTACCTGTTGGCCATCTGTATGTCTTCTTTGAGAAAATGTCTATTCAAGTCTTTTGCTAATTTTTTTAATCAAGTGGTTTATATTTTTACAGTTAAGCTGTAGAAGTTCTTTATATATTCTAGGTATCAATCCTTTATCAGAATGTCATTTGCAAATAACATGGGTTACTTTCTCACTCTATTGACAGTGTCCTTTGGTACACAAGTTTTTAATTTTGATGAAGTCCAGTTTATCTTTTTTTTTTTTTTTGGTGTCATACCTAAGAAATTATTGCCAACTTTCACATTGTGAACCTTTCCCCCTGTGTTTTCTTTTAACAGTTTTATGTTTTTAGCCCTTACGTTGAAGTTTCTGTGTAATCTGTTCTTAATGTGATCAACAAGTAGGGTATAACTTCTGGAAAGGTTTAAAAATTAATGAGACATAGTGGACCGGATTGATGAAAATGAACATTTTTGGAAGACTTCTTTGGAATGCTTGCTACTCAACTCTCTTCATTTTCAAGCCTTTTAATCATTTAGTTTCGCTTTCAGAAGATTCTCAGGTCATGTCCATACTAAATCCTTTCAGCCAACCCATCTAAGCATTACTCTATGAAATGCTGTTGTTATTTTGTGTAGGAGACAAGAAATTGATTAAATTCTCACTACCAATAACCTCTGCAGGCTTGAAGGAAAAATATGTTTGCTGAGAGAATGCACTTTAAGAAATGCCTTCTGGATGAGAGAGCTGGAGTTACATGGAGCCTGGCAATCTGAATGAAAAAAAAAATTTAGTCCATCAGCAGGATCAAGTTTCTCGGCTCCTGTGGGAGCAAAAAGCCGATTGACCAGTACATGAGGCCAAGGCAGTGAACTTTTTGATTGGTTAGCACCTTGAGAGTATCTATAGATTATGCCTTTTATGAAATACAGATATTAAAGAAACGGCTTAATGTAACTATCTAGATCTCTGTGTCATTTATGCTTATCTGAATCTATGTGTCATTTATGCTTCACTGGTTATATTTCTCTACATTTTTAAATTTATTTCAATGCTTTCTTCAAAACTCATATTCCATAAATGGGAAAAATCCTCTCCTATATTGCTCACGAATGATAACCCATAGGTATCAACTACATTAGAAACACTGGGGAAGCTTATTTCAGAGTGTAGAGCCTGGTTCCTGCCCTGGAATTATAGCATAGAATTTTGGTAAATAGTGTTCAAGAATTTAAGGTAATTCTGACATCGTGTTCAATTTGAGAACCAGACTCAAATTGCCAGACTATCTATCACTCACCTGATCTGGTTAAAAATAAATCACATTGCCTGTAGGATATTAGCAGGGGGTCTAGATCTGAATTTCTCCACACATCTCCCAAAAACATGCAAGTTAAAAAAAGTATATAAATAAAATCATCCATAATCCACACTTAATAGTATACTGTGAAACCGAGATTACTACAGATTTTAATTTGTGCATAAGAGGGAAAGAAGCACCCCAAACTAGAAGAACTGGCTCCAGAGCCAACACTAGCATTGGGAGTTAAGTGGATGCTACACAGGCAAAAGGGGAAGGGCAGTGACAGCTAGTGTTGGTGGCTGTGTTCCTGTGGCATCTGTAACAAATTACCACAATCTAGGTGGCTCAAAGCAACATAAATTTGTTCTCTCACAATTTTGGAGCTAGAAGTCTACAATTTTGTTTCTGGAACCTCCAAGGGAGAATCTGTTCCATGTCACTCTCTTGACTCTTCTGGTGTTTGCAGCAATCTTTAGCATTCCATGGCTTGTAGCTTCATCATTCCAACCTCTGGCTCCACCGTCACATGGTTGGTCTTTATCTCCATGTGTTTTCACGACCTGCTTCTTTCTGTGTGTATCTATGTCTCCCTTCTCCAGATCTCCCTCTCCTTATAAGGATAGCAGTCCACTGCACTTAGGGCACACTCTAATCCAGCATGATCCCATCTTAACTTGATTACATCTGCAAAGATCCTATTTCTAAGTATGACCCCAGTGACAGGATATAGATGGATGTGAATTTGGAGGAGACACTCTTCAACCAGATACAGTTTACATGGATACAGAACACCCAGAAAGGGGGCATCCACCCAGAGTGAGGAAATACTGAGACTAGGTGTGAGACTAATACTAAGTCTGAGATCTGGTAAGTGAAACTACTGGCAATTGAAGAATTTAATGAAGGAAGATGGTTTAAGAACTGGAGGTGGCAGACATAGCCACCTTAGGAAAGCCCCACTCCCAGAAGAGATGGACAATTTGGGAGAGGAAGTAGCCTTTGGAGATTTAGTAGTAAAAAGGTGAAAAGTAAGGGCATTACAGAAAGAAAAGTGAGCCACCAAGTCAGCACAGTAACCCCTCTTGTACCTCCAAAATTCCACCTATTGAAGAAACTACACTTTCACACTATCATCCCAGGAGGGGCCTCTTGAATTCAGGAAACTAACAAGCCATTCCTGCCTGCAAAGGATCTATTATTGCTGATGTAGGAAATATGGACATTTCAAAACAAATAGAAAATGACAGGCAACACAACAACACAGTTACTGTAAGAAGTAAACCTAAAAGGAAATACAACATTTCAGCTCATGAGGAATTATTTTTTACCCCAAAATAAAATCACAAAGCATAAGGACACCTTAATATCCCAACCTAAATTAAGCATCTGTAAATGGGCATTTGTAGATATGAAGAAATCCTTGAAACAGAAATTCAAAAACTCAGAACAAAAAGGAACAAAAATCAGGAGCATGGGAAATGCAAAGAAACTCAGCTCAGGAAAGAAATTTAAGAAAAAAGATAATATCAAGCAAAAAAATGAAATTTCAAGGCAACTCGGAGAGAATAGATTTGACGAAAAATATAATAAGGGGCATCAGAGGAAGGGACAGAACCATGGGAATGAAAACACAATCTTAAAAAGTAAATAAAAAAAATAAAAAAAATAAAAAGTAAATAAAAGAATCAGAGACACATGACAAATACAGAAGACCTATAAAGAAGAGTTAGCATTACATGGTTGAAGTCCCTGGAGGAGAAAAACTAAACAGTGTGTGAAAATTAAAGAGAAGGACTCCTGGGTGGCTCAGTGGTTAAGCGTCTGCCTTCGGCTCAGGGCGTGATTCTGGGGTTCTGGGATCGAGTCCCACATCGGGCTCCCTGCATGGAGCCTGCTTCTTCCTCTGCCTGTGTCTCTGCGTCTCTCTCTCTTTGTGTCTCTCATGAATAAATACACAAAATCTTTAAAAAAAAAAGAATTAAAGAGAAAATAATAATTCCAGGAAATGTTCCCAAGATAAAGGCCCGAATCCATGGGTTGGAACGGCCTACCATATATCTGAGAAATTACGGACTAGTCAACTGTGAGACATATACCAGTAAAACTATTATACCATAAAAGTAAATTTAGAAGTCCTCTGGGCCTTAAGGCAACTTGCAACTTAAAAAAAAATGTATTTTATATCAAACTTCTCAATAATAAACAAGATCATAGTGGTGAACATTTTCAAGAAATTCAAGAATGTGATCCAAGGATTATGCCCAGCCACGCTATCCTCCACCAGCATTGAACATGCACAACTCAGGCCCTCCTGTACTCTGAGCCCTTCCTGAGGGCTGCCCAAAGAGATAAGTATCATCTAAATCAGAGTGTCCTGGAGAGACTTTGGTAGAAGGACAAGCTGTGAGCCTTGGATAGATTTAGTTGTACTTCTAAGTCTAAAATTAATGTAGAGACAAGGAAAGAAAAATAGCGTAATTTTTATTACTCTGACAAAGTATAACAACACATCTAAAAAACTGGAAGGAGAGAAAGAGGAGAGAATAGAATAAGCACATGGATTGCTGCCCCAGAAATAGATGGGAATCAAATTTTAAAATTGTCATATAATTTAGAATTGACTAACCAAGTCACAAAATATTACCAGACAGAAAGCTAGCCCTTCAAGCATTAATGGTTTCATAGAGACTCAAGATGGCTTTCTTTTTCCATCATGAAGGTGCTGTTGCCAGGAGCCATGGGCTTACCTGGCTGTTCCTTTGCTCTTATGATAGGATGGGCTTGAGTTTAGGGTAGAAAACTGGAAGTAAAGATCTATCCTCAGGAGAAATATCTGTGCTAAGTAGGAGTGTGGGGCAGGGGTGGGGGTGGGGGTCTGTGAGGATCCGTGTATGTATAGACTTGTGAGAGCGGGGACTGCTTTCTGATTCATGATCACTAGCTTTTCTGGCTCCCGTAACGCCTCCTGAACACACTTAGGATTAAACACCGTCTCCGCTCAGAAGTGCAGTGTCTGCATCCTGACTTAGCCTACCTACTGTTGCGTGATGCACTGCATTCCCAGACAGAAATCGACCTCACCATAAGGGGTGGTGCTTAATCTAGCTTGTACCTCCCTGGGCTCTTAATTCCTCATTCTAATTGTTAGGGTCCATGAAGAACAGGTGTAATAATACTAGTGTAATACAGCCAACACTTATTAAGCGATCATTCTATGTCAGGCGTTATGCTCGTAAAGCAGCGCCTAAATGTAGTGAACATGTAGCTCTTATTATTTTTATATGTGTTGCCTCATCTAATGCTCGCAAAAGACCCTATGAAGTAGGCGTTATTGCTTTTCCCATTTCACAGCTGAAAAAACTGAAACTGAGGTGAAGCCTGTATTACACTGCCCAATGTCACATGGCTGGTAGGTCGCTGAGAGAACTGGAATCCAGATTTGATTCATATCACAGCCCAGTCACTTCACCACCGTGTTATTTCTGGACGGGATCTCTGACTGCAAAGTGTGTAGACATGAGGGGAGTGTGTTGACAATGCCTGCGACGTACTGCAGTTTACAGCTGTAATCTAAGATAAAAGTCTGACATCATCCTCACCAAAACTAAAATGGTAAAACAAGAAAAGTTTAATTATTTATCTTATGAGGGAGGGTCAATCCTTATTTTTTAGTTCCTAACTCTAGTAAATATCTAGTGTCATTACTTTGTATTTTCAAAATGTTCAAAAGAAACTTTTTTTAATGAGATACGTACACAAATCAGTAAGAAAAAAACTCACACATGACCAACTAGAAAAATGGGAAAGGCATCACTGCAAAGTCACTTAACACCCAAGTATCAAAGAAAATAAATCAAAGCATTAATGAAATAGCACTTTATTCTATCAAATTGGAATCAGTTCTTAAATAAATACTGCATAATGTTGGACACAGTACGAGGAAAGAAAGCCATCGCTAGAACTAACCTGGAGAGCATTTTGCCCATTTGTATCAAAATCTGCTTTCTTTTGAAACAGCATTTTTTTCTTCCTCTAGAAATTTCTAATACAACATAATTTAGGAAATATTAAAAAGATATTTAGCTGTAGAATATACAGCTACCGGAATTTTCATTGTAATGTCTCATAAGGGAATTGGCTCAGTTAATTGTAGAAGACGCCTACAATTAAATATCAAGTAGCTGTTAAAACAAAGCAGACTATTTGTAGCTTTAGACAGCCACAGTGAATTATTAAATATAGAAGAATTTACAACATAATAGGGACCTTAATGAGTTGTACATTAGATGTGTATTTTTCTGCATACAAGTTATATTTACATTTTTAAAATTAATATGGATCCTACGGTGCCATTTTTGAAGAACATGCAAGGATACGTGATACACCGAAGAAAATCTTTAGAATGGAATACCTTAAAATGCCCCAAGACTAGCTCTGGGTGGTCACTTTTGGTTTTCTTTTCTTTATTCTCATTTCTTTTTCTGAAATGTACATAGACTGCAAGCGCTGCAATAAAATTTTATTAAGTAAAAGAGCACAGCCTCGATCATCTGTTGTGGCAGAAATACAGCCCCAGCCATTTCCAAAATCAACATTTCCTGCTCAGGTCACCTGGGCCAGGAGCTCCTCCAAGGCGGGCGGAGGTCTGGAAAGCAGTAGATCACTTGGGAACAGCACTATGGACACTGGTCTGGTTTCCGAGTGTGACTTGTACAGCGTGTGCCTCCACCTGCCTCTTTGACTTACTACCCTGCAGAGTGGCTGCATGTCATCCAGGTTCACTCAGCTCCTGCTCATGGGCTGTGGGCCAGTGCTCTCTTGCTGAGTGTTGGTTTATTTTATGACAGTCAGAGCTGGTCGCTGAGGGGCGTGCTGCTGTCTTCCTTGGACATCACAGGGAGGAAAGTGTGAGAGGGAAATCTATCCTTAAATAGTTCTTTGCTCATGGTTGCCTTGGCTTGGCTTTTCTTCCTGGAGACCTTCATCTGGAATTCTGTTTTCTCATTAGTACCTGCTTCCAGATATTTCATGAGAGATTTCAACGCGGCCACTTCTCTGGTTTTTCTGGCACCTTCCAGACAGGCTGGCTCCAAGGTTAGGAGGTAGTCTGGACTCATCCAGTGGCTTTATCATGATGGTTTTCAGAAGACTAAATTCATTTGTATGAAATTACTACAGAGTGGAGGCTTTTAGAGCCAGCGTGTCTGAGTCTAAAAACAGCAACTTGGTTAGATAGGGGTCCACCCAGGGGCATCTTGCAGGGATGTGCTCACATTACCAGCCAACTCCTTGAGTTGGGGTTCGGCGAGTGAACTCACTTTTCATTTTCCTTGTTACAAGCTGGTGACAAGGGGAAGTGCCTCCAGAGTTGGTAAATCTCAATCCAATCCAGGTGCTCCTGCATAATAAATTGGATGGGGGTGGGATTTGTTCTATTTTCTTTTGTTTGCTTTGAGGTGTTTTTTTCATGTTCAACATGAAAAGTACTTTTCCAAGTCCTTTTGCCCTCAAGGGAAAATTCTGTGAAGGGCCCATTGAGCAGATGAAGCATCTGAAACATGAAGTGATCTTAAGAAATGTGTATCAAGCTGTAGAAAGATGATTAAGACCAAAGATGATGGATGTTAGCTCAAAATATGATAAAGGTGGCAAAATGCCTACCTAGTCTGAGAAAATTAACATTTAATGGAGAAGAGCAAGAATTATAAACTTAAGTTGATGCTTGCTATCTGTAGAAAATAGTTAACATATCATGTGCTGGGTTTAAGAGACATTGAGATGCCTGTCTACAGATACCTACAAGAATATGGACCATTGCGGGGGGGGGGGCACCTGAGTGGCTCAGTTGGTTAAGCATCTGATTTTGGCTCAGGTCATGATCTCAGGGTCCTGATATCTAGACCTGTGTCCAGCTCCTCACTCAGCCAGCGGAGGGCCCAGGGGTTTGCTGGAGTGTGTGTTTGCTTGTCCCTCTGCCTTTCCTCCTGCTCATTCTCAGGAAAAAAAAAAAAAAAAAAGATAAAATAAATAAATAAATAAATAAATAAATAAATAAATAAATTCTTTAAAAAAAAGAATATGGACCATTTTTATAATGAGATATAAACTTGACAGTTGATCTGTACTTGCAGTGTGGCTGGAGAGCAAACCTAGAGGGTATATAATGACATTTAGAAGTGATGAGAAGTGAGGATGGCTGTGTGCCTAAAACCAACCACGGGTTTTATTGCCCTATCTAAATAAAGCCATTGTTTTGGTGAATTTGGCAAATACAGTCAGCCTTTCCTGCATCTGGCTTCTTATTTCACTCATCTGCTTTGCCACCTATTCATTGGTACTAATATTTATGGTGATCCCATACTTCCTTTCTTGGAGAGCAGAAACCATACTTTATCTATGTCCAAATACCTATAGTTCATGGCACATGATAGATGCCAGCCACACTTACTAATTCGGCATTTATTTTATGATTAGCTTTTACATACAGAAATTATGACAGGCCCTGGGAAAAGTCAAAATGGCTTTACAGAGACTTTTGTAGCGTTTTGTTTGTTTGTTTTATTAAACAGACCATGCTGATACTGGATTGTGATTTAAGGAAAGAAGAAGGAGGAGATTCTGATAATAGAATACTAAAAATAAGATTAAGTCTGGGCTTTATTAATATACATTATTCTGCTCCTCCCCTTGCCAACCTCTTCCCTGGGACCATGGCCAGCAGGCATTACTTTCTATTCTTCCTAAACACTTCCCCCAAAGTAGCCACTGGCAACTCTTTTGCCACAGAATATTACTTAGGGGTGGGGAAAGGCCTGGAGACCAGGGAAGATAAACAACAGACCAAACAAAACAATGTAAATGAGCAAACAAACAATACAGCCAACCAAAACCTTTAATGAGGTCTTAGGCTATTTAGACTTTATGACTGCTTTTTTTGAATATAATCTTCTGAGTGCCATTGACACTGAAAGTCAGTGACATTATTTTACAATCTATTTGTGAGCAGCTACGAAAACAGTTGCATAGTGGTAGTTAACACTTTGAGTCCTTTAATTACCAATAAAACATGTTCAATACAAGAAGCTATTAATAATAGTAATTAGTAAACAGTAAATATTAGCTGAACCCATGTTTTTCTGGAAGACAGTAAACAAAAGGAAAGCAAGTTCACCAGAATCAAGCAATTTTGGCCCTAGCACCATCTACTTTGTTCCTCCTTCATTTCCTTCTTTATTCATCTTTCATTTAACAAAGATTCACTGAAGCACAAAAATGTGACAGACACTAGGCCGACATCACAGTGTGAACAAAACAATCAAGTTTCTAGCTTTCTTTGCAGGTTAACTGTGGTAGGGCTGCTGATGAGTAGCACTGTCTGCTGAGCAGTAAAGGACATGACCAAGAATTACCCCGGTAAGCTGAATAGCTGAATCCACTTCTTTTTCTACAATACAAATTTTGGTATAAAGCAATGTCTTTCAATCTGGGGACTGTTGACTTTTACAGCTGGTTAATTTCTCATAGGGGACTGTCCTGCACATGGTAGGATGTTTAGCAGCATCCCTGGCCTCCACTAACTAGATGCCCGTGACACCACCCAGTTATGATAACCAAACATGTCTCCAGACATTCCCAAAGGTCAAAAAAATTATGTTTGGTTAAGAACCACCAGTATGAAGGAAATATGAAAAGGTTTCTTGGTGTTGTTTCTCACATCCCTATGTTCCAGGATGGCCACTGGAGGAATTATATTATGACTCATGCAGGAAGGAGGGTGTGGGTGTATGTGTGCATGTACACACAGGTGCCAGCTAATTATATATGCAGATAGATGGAATTGTCGACAACTTAAATTTAAGGTCTATTGGTGTTTTGTCCTAAACACCCTTCCCCAAGGTCTTGCATTTCAAGAAACAATATTGGCTTTTATTTGACATATTTACAGCAGTGGAATTTATTGAGGAATAAAGAATGCATCAGTTAAATTTACTGTGACAGCTTGCTTTCCTTTTCTTTAATACTTAGACCATATACATCATCCTACAAGTGTCTTAATTCAATGTGTACAATAGCTATTTTTTCTATTAGTTTTAGATTGGCCAAATTTATGATACATTAGGCTTATATTTTATATATTATTGGTAAATTCCTGCCCATTTTATGGCACTAGGAATCATAATTTTACTAATTCAAATGATTCTGAAGGTTTATGGTTGTTGTATCTTGCTTGTATGACACATTGTTGGTTATATCAATGATTTATTTGCTGCTGAGTCCTTGGTCAGGAACACAACCCCCAATTATCCAACCAATTATAATATTGTTCCGTGGGAAAACCTCAACAGCTGAAACTGTTGAATAACTGCAATCAAACAGAGCAGCTTAATATCTGATAAACTGAAGCTAAACTTTTGTTTTGGTTGACAATCGCCCGCGCTCACAAGGCGACAACTAAGTAACTCCATCCATCATGGGTTTATGTTGTGCAGTTTCCCATGCTAGATGGGGCTACGCTTGCAGTTTTGTTTTTGTTTTTTTTTTTTTTTTACTGTCAAGATGGCCATTTGATAATAACTGTTCTGAACAATTTCCAAATAAAAAATAATTGCTTTGTTACTACATGATACAGTAATCTGGGTTCTAAAAAACTATGCATTCGGGCAATTAAGCACATCCAAAAAAAGCTGACTTCACCATACCGCAGTGTGGAATTCACTGTTTAGTTTTCCCAGCGGAATACTACTTTGCTTGATTCAGTTAACTCATACTCTCTCAATGTTTAATAATGCTGTTTAGATACTTAACACACCAGTCAGTGAACACAACCCTCATTGGCTCTAGTCTAGCTGACCCCTCTAACTGAGTCTATCTTTAAAGAACACCTGACCAAGGGTGGGGTGGAGGAAATGGAGAAATTACCATCCACTATGAGGCCTCATGCACATTGATTTAATACCACACCCTGGGACAGAAGTGTTAGAGTGGAGAAAGGCATCTCTTAGAAGTGAGAACATCACACCATCCCCCAAATCTCTATTCGCCCACCCAAGGTAAACACAAGTTCTAAATAAAAATAATGTCCTTGCTGTGTAAATGCAACTTCAAGATAATTTCCCTTGTTCTGTATTCTTGCATTGAGAGAGAAATTCTGTGTTTAGAAATAAATTCTGGAGCATCCATGGCAAAAATGTCTTAATAAGCTGTTGCCAAAATAATGTCGGGTGACAATCTCAAAGCTCAGTAGCTTACAAAACAACCATTTGTGTTCTTTTACAGTTATGCATGATGCCTGCAGCTCATCTAGAATGGACTCATCCAGGTGGCTTTGCTCAAGGTTGTGGATTGGATTCAGATCTGCTGTATATGTGTCCATTCTAGAACCCAGGCTGATGGCGCAGCTCTACCTACAGTAGGCTCTTCTTTATGGCAGATTACCAAAGCACAAGAGCCAAGTCAAAACGCACAGACTCATGTAAGGTCACTTCATGTCATGTCCACTAATATTCCATCAGCTATAGAAAATCATATGGCTAAACTGAGCATCAGTGGGTCTGGAAGACAAACTTCCCCCACACAGGAAAGGAGAAGAAATAAATATTTGCTTAATAATAATCCAAACTATTACATAAAATACAGCATTTGAAAAAGAGACTAAAAGAGCTGTTCAGTAGAGATTTTTTTTTTTTCAGTATTGTTGTTATTGCTTATGCTTGAGTTTACTCGGGCAACATTGCTTTTCCTACACACCCATTTTTGTCTAAGGATTTTCACTTTCAGTTGTGAATGTCTGGGTGGGGTTCCACCATTCTCCCACAAGTGGAGTACACCACCCAAAGAGCAAATTGCCTCCCCTTTGCAACAGTAATTAATGTATTTCGGACAAGGCTGCTACCTACTGGGGCAAGGACTCTCACTTTGTTTTTTAAAGTCACATGCAAAATAAGGTCTGCTTCTGGACTCTTAAGTTTTGTGAGTCAATTAGTATGTATACTTGATACCTCATATTTAGGAAATCAAGCACATAGGATCTTGACTTACACATAAATCATTACCAGGAGTGTATATAGTAGTTGACCCTAAATTATGAAAATGCTAAGCTAAGGGAGTAGAGTGGAAGGCATTGAGAACTATTTACAGCTTAGAAGTTGGTGAGTCAAGTTTGGTGTAGCCATGTCCCAAACTACTGTATCTTAGACCTTACACCATATGCCTGCAAATGCCACTGCATTAGGGAATTTGGTAGGAGAAATTTACTATATTGGAACACGTGAATCACATTTTTGTGGACCTTTTAAAACAGATAATAAAGGTCCCAGCAGAATTAAACAAGCATAGGTCAAAGCTGGCACATCTGAAATCAGAGGAAGAAAAGTACAATTCTGTTGAAAGTTGCCCTTTTGCATGAAACCTGTAGAATAAGAAAGCTGAGAATTAGGTGATCCGGATATTTGCAGGGTTAGAAAGGCTTATTCTTTACCAATCAAAGGCTAATTAATGCAAACCAAACCAGGAAAGTAGGGACCATATCAGAAGATATTAGAATATGGGGCAAACTTATTTTCATATCATTGCCAAGCATTTCCTGTTATGTTTCCTATAAGACAGAGAGAATGATCACCCACATGTGGCACACATGGCCGCTGCCCAAGAGCCAGATGAGTTTTCTTACCTCAACCATTGTTTCATATTGCTCTGGGGCAGTGCAAAGATGGTCACTAAAGAAGGATTTCAGGGATGTAGAAAGTACCTATCCTATGACTGAGAAACAGAAATTATTTCTGTTGGAGAGAGGTTAGTCAGATGGTGATTGCAAGTAGAAGTGGGAAATCTCTAGCCATGAGCTGGAGAGAGGAGAATGAAATTGGTGGGAAAAAAAGTCTTTACCACATACTCCATCCCCTGAAATCTTTAGTGAGAAAGGGGGGAAAATATGGAAATTCTAATAACCTATTAAAGCAAAAAAGGCTATGCTTATATGAGGAGACCAAATTAGCATGAAGATAATTTACTTGTTTTAGAGACATTTTCACTTATCATGCTCTATAACTATTCTGCAGGGTGAACTGCATAGCACCCACTGAATGAGACCAGAATCCTTGATGGGGATGATTGGAATAAAAAGATGGAGCAAAAATGAAGAAAAGAGAGAATGAACTCCATGATGTCCATCCTGGCTTCAAAAATCTTTGTTTATGCCTGAAATTTCATTCTTCGTAATTCTTTCCTTGGTATTAAACTACTGAAGTAGCTGGAGTCCCTTAGAGTCTAAATTTCACAAAGAGAGGTAATGCTTAAATTCTTCTGCTATTGTTTGATTCCAAGGTTTGTCATTGGCCTGTGGGAAATGATCTGGTGCCTGGGGGAACTCTGAACAACGACAAAAAAAGTCCCCCAAAAAATGGAGCTGTGAGAAAGGTTATCCTAAACACTCTGATTTACTTCATAGGAATGGAGAGCCACCCACTTTAACTGTTGGGGTTTTCCAGAGTTTTGTCTTTCTTCGCTCCTCATTCCTGAATGAGCTCATTGAATCACATACGTTTACCCACCTTTTAGGTATAGATGACTCACACACTTATTTCTGTAACTATGACCTCTCTTCAAGCTCCATACTCATATGCCCACCCAACACCTACCAGACATCTCCACCTACATGCCCCATAGCCACTTCCAACTCAACCCCCCTAACACTCTTATTTCTCTCAAAGTAAGTTTCCTCCTGCATCTTCCATGTTATTTGTTGGTGTGGTTGCCAACTGAGTCACACCAGTCAGAGACACCTGGAAGTTAATTGTGAATCTCTGTCTCCTCCATTTTCCATTAAGTCACTCAGGAAGTCCTACAGTTTTTACCTCACAAATAACCCCATCCTTAGCATTTTTAATTCAATTTTTATGATCTCTTAGCCTTAAGTATTTTAATAACTGATTGACACATTTTATTAGAATTTTCTCCTTCTATACCACCCATTCCCCCAAATTCATTTTCCAGAGTGTTGCTAGAAGGTTCTTCACTCCCTTGTGCAAAACTTTTCAGTGACTCCCTGTTGTGTAACTCACAAAGTCCTACACCTGTGGAGGCATTCAGGCCCTCCACAACCTGGCTTCCCCTGGTTCTCTGAGCTCATCTCCCATAGCTTTTCTATCGGTCCCTCTGCACTTTTTGTTCTAGCATCACCTCAATTCCCAGAACACATCTTGCAAACTAATTAGTTTTGCTCATGCCTCTCTCTTAAACCACAATTTTTACTAAAGATTTTATCTATTTATTCATGAGAGACAGAGAGAAAAAGGCAGAGACACTGGCAGAGGGAGAAGCAAGCTCTCCAGAGGAGCCCAATGTGGGACTTGATCCTGGAACCCCAGGATCATGCCTTTGAATCAAAGGCAGATGCTCAACTGCTAAGCTACCCAGGTGTCCCTATCCACAATTTTTCTTACAGAGTCCCCTATTTGTCCTTTATAACTCAGCCTATAACTCATCACCTTCTGTAGGAAGTCTTCCTTGACTATCTTCTCTCACCTCCTCTCCTGGGTTACAGGTCCCCTGTGTAGCTCAGTCTTCTATACATTCTAGAATTCATCCACTATGACCTAGCACTGAAAATGTTTATACGTCTAGCACACCTGCTAGACTGTTATGTTCTCTGGTGGAAGAATGGTGCATTGGTCACTCTTACTTCCTAAGGGCCCACATCTGGTATATACCTTGCTGTAACAAATATTTTTTTGATTTGGCCTCATCTGTGAGGAAACTATGCCATGTGCAGGATAAGTGATAACTGTGAACGAGATTAACCAGAATATCATGAGAAGTTTTGGAAA
Organism: Canis lupus familiaris; assembly: GCF_011100685.1. Lineage (NCBI taxonomy): Eukaryota > Metazoa > Chordata > Mammalia > Carnivora > Canidae > Canis > Canis lupus. Next base: position 9,113,386 of record NC_049239.1, on the reverse strand, counting down.
GCTCCACATTTGTTGCCACCTGCCCTGTATCTACTGATATTGCCAAACAGAAAGGGATGAAGGAGAGGATAGGACTTTTCCTCTATGAATGGCTGGAAGGACACACTCTCACTCAGCTTACCTGGTAGCAACTTTGTGACTGCAGGTGCTTATGTCAGATGTTTCAATGTGAATTGGGCTTTCTTTTCCTTGTCTTTAGTTAGTTTGATTTCTTCTCCTCCATCATGCTTGCCCTGCCGGAAAATTGGCACCCCGGACTGTTAACTGGCAAATCTTGTTTGGTCTCAGGATGTCCCCAGATTCCCAGATGAAAGAGAAAGAATAACTTCTTAGATGTTATCAGACACAGAAGGAGAAATACTATGTGAGGATGTGGCCAAGATGTAAATGAAAATAAGTGGCTTTCAGACTTTAAGTACTTAGTACCTTTGTTATCTGAAAGCCTTGTAAGATAATTATTTAAAAATGCAAAACATGTCTATTTGGATGGCTATGGAATTATAGCCCTGTTGTACCCCTGCTCTGAGCCCCCTTTAAGGAATGAGCCCAGGTTAGAAGTAGACAGATTGGTGCTGACCTCCAAGGTAATGTTCCTGGGTTGGTGACCTTGGGTCCAGCCTCTGTGCCCATGTATCCCATTGCAGGTTGGGCATTACCGACACCTTCCACAATTGCCCCTTCTCTAGAGAGACAGATGGAAATGCACTGACATAAGCAGAAAGTAGTAGTGTTTTAAGACTTACTTCAGCAGTTCTGGCAAGGTGAAATTTTTATTTTTTTACAAGAGAAGACAATGTTAGGAAGAGTGGTGGGTAAATTTACACATGGACTACAGGGGCTTCCTAAAAGCAGGGAGATTGAATCCCTGAATCTTAGATTTTTAAAGTTTAAAGTTGTTGAAAGTCCTCTGGGTGGAAAGGTCCTGGTGAAGTCTCTATTACAAGGTCTCTGAAATAGAATATCAATGGGGCTAGAGAGAGGCAGGGGTAGATGGAACCTTCTATTGGGGTGAACAATTGTTCTGAGACTTGGCAGGGTTCAGGTTCAAGGCCTCAAGAAGAGATGGGCTCCAAGAGACTAGGTTTGGTGTGGGCAGCAACCTCCTCACCTCCAGCAATGGCCACCACAGCCAGGTATGGTTATAGACTTTCTCCAGTGGAGAAGGGCCCAGGCAGGAGGGGCACCAGCAGATGCCTTCATATTTCCCAGCCTGCTGCAGAGGACTTTGCTGCTTCCCAAACTACAAGCTTCTGGGAGTGGTAGTTGTATTCTCCTGTCTCTCATGGGTTCCAGCTGGAAAGCGAAGTTGTCCACTGTGCCTTGAAGAATTGTGTGTGGGGGCCTGTGTGTGTGATTATCATGCAAGGGAAGACTCTTGACACACTAAAGGACAGTGTCACAATAAGGAGGTGGCAGGCCCAGCTGCTTATTTAAAACATTACAATACAATATCACCATCTTTTTCACTCCCACCTGGAAAAGTTACATATATTCAAAATATTAATATAAATCATATTAGAGTCAGTTAAGATGCAGATTCAAAAAAGACTCAAGGTATTCTTATATTAATTAGTTCAGATATGTTAAGAAGAAAAAAAATCTTATCACCTTGATTGTTTCCTCAGGGTTATCCATACCTGTGAAGGGAGACATTGATTTTTTGTCAGGGTTTCCAGAGATGAGAGGCCCATGGATGATAAGATAACAGTTTCTCTGAATTGGATTGTGAATTGGTCTCCCAGGGACCTTTTTTGGACTTAGTAAAATGATTGTCACATACTCCAGTGTTTCTGTAGAATTGACTAGGGGAGAAAGCATCCCACCTGGTCTCCCTGGTAGAGGAGGCACCAGAGCCCAGTCCTGATTCACAAGGAAAGATATCATTAGGAAGAGTAGTGCGTAAAACCTTCAGCCCTTTGTGCCTGCTAAGAGTTGGGCACATCTGAAAAGAACACCTTTGTTCTCCATCAGGTGGCTCTTGCAACCCACCTTAGAGGTCATGCCTCAGGAGTCAGACCCTGACTCACAGGGCAGGGTTCTTGGTCCTTGCCAAGGAGCCAAACATAGCAGCCTCAGGCAAAACTGAAATCACCCGCATGCTTGAAAGGAAGGAAAAAACAAAATCAAAATACACTGGCTCTCCTCACGGAGTAGACAGGTCCATCATGACTGTATCTTCTCTGGGAAAAAAACCTACCAGTGTATTTCCTTTCATTCACAAATGAGCAGTATTCAAGGAAACACCAAGGGAGCTTTGAATTAATAAATAGGTGCCCTTGGCTCTTACCTCAAATTGGAATTAGCAACTTTAGGATAATGGTGAATGGAATTTACCTTGTAGTAAATGTCACAAGTCACTGACTTGTCCCAAACAAGTTTCCTTATTAGACCCTCTACCTTTTCTCCTCTGTGCCTAGTGGCATTTACTGCTTTTGGCTACTTGACAAAACCAGGCACGACATGAATAATTATCAATGGGAGATTAGTGGCTGGCTCTCCTCTACCAGACAGACCCAGAGCGGGCACTCTGGTGCAAGAACAATCCATAAGTGCTCCAGGGAAAGTTAGAAAGTGGAGCTGGGGTCAAGAGGTAGATGTCTGGCAAACACATTCGAGATTCAGTTGGAGTCTCTATGATAAGAGTTTAAGGAGATCCCTTAGTCTGTAAATGTGAAGGAGAAGAAATAGAAGACAAATAATGTTCCAGAGTGTGCATCCTGCAGGGCTTCCATCTAGGATCCTGATCTCTTGCCTGGTTTTAAAAACCATAACTTGCTTGGCAAAAAACTTATCAGGGGGGCACCACAGAATGATCCACTTTGTATGTTGAGGATACTACGTGCAAGAGATATTTGGTGGGAAAAATGCCCTTTGAGAATCAGAAGATCAAGGTCATAAGAAGTTTTGACTAGAAATCTAACTCAAATTGTGATACTAGAATCATTCATTCATTCATTCATTCAGAGCACATTTGCACATTTATATTTAGCCAGTTACCACTCAATAATTATGTGATAATCATTAGTGCAAATGAAGCCAGTAATTTTACTTTAAAGAGGTAGAAAATAGTTGCCATAATTTCTAACTTGATTAAAAATACACAGGCCCCTCAGTCTGTCCTTCTCCAAGGTACAAGCATTGGTTGGTTAAAGTTCTTCTCTGGGACCACCAATCTATTCTCTAAATCTGTAATTGTCTCCAGTTCATCATTGCCTGCCTCCTTGCTGTTGCTGCTCTCATTCTGAGTTATCTTCTCTACTTCTCTAAGTGAGTCCTTGTCACTCTCCCAGACTTTACTTCTTCAATGTCAGTCGAGTCATTCTTGAGTCTTAGATCTCTGAACCATGAATGGAGACTTTTCCTTGCAGGGAAGGAACTTCTTCATTTGCCCTTCAACTAAGGTAGCTTAGTTCTTTCAGTTTTCCGTGTTTAAACTGTATAGGAAGATTGCCCAGTAGATTGGAGGATTGGCCCATCAACCATCAGCTTGGGTCTGAAGAGCTCAGTTCTCTGCTTTATCTAGGTACCCAGTACAGGGCACACTTGAACAGCGAGAGGTACCACTTCTGGGGCTAAATATACAGCCATGCATAAAGCATAGTCCACATGCCCAAGAAATTTATAATCTATTTAGGTGGTGAGAACAGAGGAAGGAAACATAGATGGTGATGCCTGTTAATTATTCATTCAGCATCATCGATATTGTAGTAAAGTCAAAGTGTACTTTTTTCTTCACTCACATGCTAAGATGCTTTCAAGTTGTTGTGTGCAACTATGCTTATTTTTACTGCTATATAATATGCCATGGTAATATCATAATTTATCCATTTTCCAGTCACATGGGTTAATTACACTGCTATGAAGATTTGTGTACATGGCTCCTAGTGCATCATATGTAAGTTTCTCTAAGTTTAGTGTTTATACCCAGAAGACTTTGTGGTCTGTGTTTCCAGAAGGAAGAGAACTGTAGCAGGCCACAGTTTGCAAACTTAGTCATGTCTCTGGGTTATAAGAGGGAGCCCTTGATTTACCTCTTGGAATAATTTTATTTTTTCTTTTTTTTTTAATTTTACTTTTTCTTGAGTGAATCTTGACTTTTTACTCTTATTCAATTTTGTAAAGCTTTCTGACAATAGCCAAATGTCAACATTCACATTGAGAATGGCCTCTTATTGGATGACCCAGTGTGGTATTCCCCCCATGTAAAGACTGGTTTCTGCATGATGCCTTCAATTTGAATCCCTTCAGGGAATGGAATGAGTTTTGTCTGACTTGTCTTTAGCACCTGCAGTAGAATGCAATCACAGTGCACTCATCTCCCTCAGTTATCTGAGTGAGATATATATTACCTTCCCAGAAATAACCATTGTGAAAAACCATAGCATACTTTCAACTTTTTTGTGATATTAGCACCATTTACATTGTTACCAGTCTCTATTTTGCAAAGCCTTCAGAGCTCCAAAATTTACTGCAAAGGATAGTTCGTTTGGGCTTGTGCTTTGCAAAGTACTCAAGAACCTCTAGATCAGAGTGGAGAGGAGGAAGTAGCTGAACCAGAGGTCCAGATAAGGAAATTGGACAGTTCCTTATCCCCTTGAAAATGGTATCTTCACAGTGCAACTTTGGTGGTTTATTTGATGTACAAAATTTATAGAGCCCAACAGTCAAGCCCAACAAAGTGAACATTGGACCAACTGTCACTTTAAATTTTCCACCCCAATGCTCGTTCTAATATTATCTAATACAGTTTAATACTTTCTAAACAGGACCATGCATGTTCCTCACTATTTTAAAAATAGACTCTTGAGCCTTATATTTCTCAATTTATAATGGAAATGTTATCAATAGAAAAATGCTCTTGAGAATTGAGTAATACTGTCTTTGTCTTGGACAGTTTGTTTGGTGTTGTTACTTAGCCAAACATGCACAAAATCCCTTTCCTCAAGGATAAATGGGTTCTTCATGGATACTATATCAGGAGATTTCATGAAATTGCTGATGGAAACCAGAAGGATGGTAAGGGGGAAAAGATGAAAACTTGGGATAAAGCTAATCAAAGAGTTTCTAGATTGAAGTAGTTTCTGTTATGGACTGAATGTTTGTCACCTCCCCCTGAGGCCCTAACCCTCAATGTGATGACATTTGGAGAGAGGGCATATAGGAGATAGAGTTAGAGGAGATCAGGGGGTAGAGCCCTCATGATGAGATTAGTGCCCTTATATGAATAGACACAAGAAAGCTTGATGATTTTCTCTCTAGTGTGTGAAGACATGGTGAGAAGGTGACCATCTACCAGCCAGGAAGAGAGCTCTTTCCAGGAAATGAATTGGCTGGCACCTTGATCTTGAATTTCACAGCTTTAGAACTGTGAGAAACAAATTTCTGTTTTATTAAGGCAGACAGTCTATATTATTTTGTTATGGCAGCCTGAACAGGTTAATACACTCTGGTTTTGTTTTTGTTTGTCTCTCTGTTGAAACCAAATGCTAAATTGAGCTCAATGTCAAGTAGTGAAGATTGATTCATTTTTTTTTTAAAAGAATTTTTATTGAAGTTCGATTTGCCAACATATAGTATAGCACCCAGTGCTCATCCCGCCAAGTGCCCCCCTCAGTGCCTGTCACCCAGCCACCGAGTCACCCCATCCCCCCACCAACCTCCCCTTCCACTATCCCTTGTTTGTTTCCCAGAGTTAGGAGTCTCTCATGTGCTGTCACCCTCTCTGATATTTCCCACTCATTTTCCCTCCTTTCCTCTATAATCCGTTTCACTATTTCTTATATTCCCTGTATAAGTGAGACTATATAAAGATTGTCCTTCTCTGATTGACTTACTTCACTCAGCATAATACCCTCCAGTTCTATCCACGTTGAAGCAAATGGTGGGTATTCGTCGTTTCTGATACCTGAGTAATATTCCATTGTATGCATAGACCACATTTTCTTTATCCATCCATCCATCTGTCGAAGGACACTGAGGCTCCTTCCACAATTTGGCTATTGTGGACATTGCTGCTATGAACATTGGGGTGCAGGTGTCCTGCTGTTTCACTGCATCTGTATCTTTGGGGTAAATCCCAGCAGTGCAATTGCTGGGTCACAGGGCAGATCTATTTTTAACTCTTTGAAGATCCTCCACACAGTTTTCCTGAGTGGCTGCACCAGTTCACATTCCCACCAACAGTGCAAGAGGGTTCCCCTTTCTCCACATCCTCTCCAACATTTGTGGTTTCCTGCCTTGTTAATTTTCACTCTTCTCACTGGTATGAGGTGGTATCTCATTGTGGTTTTGATTCGTATTTCACTGATGGCAAGTGATGTGGAGCATTTTCTCATGTGCTTGTTGGCCATGTCTATGCCTTATTTGGTAGAATTTCTGTTTGTGTCTTTTGCCCATTTCATGATTGGATTGTTTGTTTCTTTGCTGTTGAGTTTAATAAGTTCTTTATAGATCTTGGATACTAGCCCTTTATCTGATATGTCATTTGCAAATATCTTCTCCCATTCTGTAGGTTGTCTTTGAGTTTTGTTGACTGTTTCGTTTGCTGTGCAGAGCTTTTTATCTTGATGAAGTCCCAATAGCTCATTTTTGCTTTTGTTTCCCTTGCCTTCATGGATGTATCTTGCAAGCAGTTGCTGTGGCCAAGTTAAAAAACGGTGTTGCCTGTGTTCTCCTCTAGGATTTTGATGGAATCTTGTCTCACATTTAGATATTTCATCCATTTTGAGTTTATCTTTGTGTCTGGTGTAAGAGAATGGTCTAGTTTCATTCTTCTGCATGTGGTTGTCCAATTTTCCCAGCACCATTTATTGAAGAAACTGTCCTTTTTCCAGTGGATAGTCTTTCCTGCTTTGTTGAATATTAGTTGGCCATAGAGTTGAGGGCCCATTTCTAGGCTCTCTATCCTTTTCCATTGATCTATGTGTCTGTTTTTGTGCCAGTACCACAATGTCTTGATGACCACAGCTTTGTAGTACAACCTGAAATCTGGCATTGTGATGCCCCCAGCTATGGTTTTCTTTTTCAATATTCCCCTGGCTATTCAGGGTCTTTTCTGATTCCACACAAATCTTAAGATTTTTTGTTCCAACTCTCTGAAGAAAGTCTGTAGTATTTTGATAGGGATTGCATTGAGTGTGTAAATTGCCCTGGGCAGAATTGACATTTTCACAATATTAATCCTTCCAATCCATGAGCGTGGAATATTTTTCCATCTCTTTGTGTCTTCCTAAATTTCTTTCAGAAGTGTTCTGTAGTTTTCAGGGTATAGATCCTTTACCTCTTTGGTGTTAGGTTTATTCCTAGGTATCTTATGCTTTTGGGTGCAATTGTAAAATGGGATTGACTCCTTAATTTCTCTTTCTTCAGTCCCATTTTTATTGTATAGAAATGCCACTGATTTCTGTGCATTGATTTTGTATCCTGTCACATTGCCAAATTACTGTATGAGTTCTGGAAAACCACAAATTACCAAAACTGGAACAGGAAGAAATAGAACACTTGAACAGGCCAATAACCAGTGAGGAAATTGAAGCAGTCACAAAAATCTCCCAAGACACAAAAGTCCAGGGTCAGATGGCCTCCCTGGGGAATTCTATCAAAGGTTTAAAGAAGAAATAATACCTATTCTACTAAAGCTGTTCCAAAGGATAGAAAGGGAAAGAATACTTTCAAACTCATTTTATGAGGCCAGTATCACCTTGATTCCAAAACCAGGCAAAGACCCCACCAAAAAGGAGAATTATAGACCAATATCCCGAAGAATTCGGATGCAAAAATTCTCACCAAGATACTAGCCAATAGGATCCAATAGTACATTAAGAAGATTATTCACTATGACCAAGTGGGATTTATTCCTGGGATGCAAGGTTGGTTCAACACTCATAAAACAATCAACGTGATGGATCACATCAACAAGAGAAAAAGCAAGAACCATATGATCCTCTCAGTAGATGCAGAGAAAGCATTTGACAAAATACAGCAGCCATTCCTGATCAAAACTCTCAGAGTGTAGGGATAGAGGGAACAGTCCTCAGTATCTTAAAATCCATTTATGAAAAGCCCATGGCAAATATCATTCTCAATGGGGAGACACTGGGAGCCTTTCCCCTAAGATCAGGAACACAACAGGGATGTCCACTCTCACCACTGCTATTCAACATAGTACTAGGAGTCCTGGCCTCAGCAATCAGGCAACAAAAAGAAATAAAAGGCATTCAAATTGGCAAAGAAAAGTCAAACTCTCCCTCTTCACAGATGACATGATACTGTACATAGAAAACTCAAAAGACTCCATCCCAAGATTGCTAGAACTCATACAGCAATTCAGCAGTGTGGCAGGATTGATTCATTTCAATAGAGCTTCTGGGTCTCTTGCAAACCTAAATGTCTCTACAGTGCCTGAAAGTATAATTGTTTAGACCTTGTGGCTGAGGAGATCTTGTGCAAACTCTCTATGTGAGAAATATATTTTGTAACAGGAAAATAATGTACAGAAATACAATTAATTTTGTACATCGTCCTGTCTTGCAAACTTGTTAAACTTGTTTATTAATACTAGCCTTTTTTCTGTATGTGTGGATTCCATAGGCTTTCTATATAGAAGATCATGTCATATACAAGTAGAAATAGTTTTACTCCTTCCTTTCCAATCTAGATGTCTTTTATTTATTTTGCTTCCCTAACTTCCTTGACTAAGTCTCCAGTATGTTGTAGAATAGAAGGGTAAAAAGCAGACATCCTTTCTTAATCCTAAGATTAGCCTGAAAGCTTTCAGTCTTGTGATTTTTTCATAGATGCCATTTATCAGGATAGGAACTTCACTTCTATTCTTAGTTGAGTGTTTTTTAATCATAGAAGATGTTGGATATTGTCAAATGCCTTTACTATGGAAATGATCATATGTTTTTTGTCCTTTATTTTATTCATATGGTACAGTGCATGGATTAAATTCTGTATGTTTAACCAACCTTGTGTTCTTGGGATAAATTCCACTTGGTCATGATGTATAATTCATTCTACATGTTGCTACATTGGGGTTACTGATATTTTCTTTAAGATTTTTACATCTACATTTATAAGGAATAGTACTAGAGTGTTTTCCTTTCTTGTGATGTCTGCCTGAGTTTGGAAACAGGAATGCTGGCCTCATAGATTAAGTTGTTAAATCTTTTCTTGTCCTCCATTTTTTCAAAGAGTTTGTGAAGTATTATTAATTCTTTAAAATTTTAAAAACGATTTTGTTTATTTATTCATGAGAGACACAAAGATAAAGAGAGAGAGAGGCAGAGACATAGGCAGAGGGAGAAGAAGCAGGCTCCATGCAGGGAGCCCGATGCTGGACTCGATCCCAGGACTCTGGGATCATGACCTGAACCAAAGGCAGAGGTTCAACCGCTGAGCCACCCAGGCATCCCTAATTCTTTAAATTTTCATAGAATTCACCACAGAAGCAATTTGTGTCTGGACTTTTTTTTTTTTGTGGTAAGATTTTTTATTACTAATTCAATCTCCTAACTTGTTATAGGTATAGTCAGATTTTCTTTCTTCTTGAGTCAGTTTTGGTAGTTTATATCTTTTTAGAAATTTGCTCATTTTATGTAGGTGATCTTACAAGTTGGCATACAATTGCTTACAGCATTCCCTTAAAATCATTTTTTATTTTTCTAAGATCAGTTTTACTGTATCTTCTTTCATTCCTGATTTTAATAATTTGAACTCTAGCTAAAGATTTATTATAATTGTCGATCTTTTTCAAAGAACCAACTTTTTTGGTTTCATTGGCTTTCTCTAATGTTCTTCTATTCTCTATTTCATTTATTTAATTTCTAATCTTTATTATTTTTTCTCTTTCTTGTTTTAGCTTAGTTTGCTCTTATTTTCCTAGTTTCTTAAGATGGAATATAAGGTTATTAATGTGAGACTTTCTTCCTTTTTAATATATGTATTTTAGAGCCATACATTTCCCTTCTATACAGCTTTAGCTGCACCTCATATATTTTGACATGTATTTTTTAAAAAATTATTTCAGTATAATTGACACACAGTTCTACATTAGTTTCAGGTATACAAAATAAGGATTCAACTTCTTTAATGTTATGCTATGCTCACCACAAGTGTAGCTACCATCTGTCACCATTCAACACTGTTACAATATCATTGACTATATTCCATATGCTGTGCCTTGTATTGCTGTGATTTATTCATTCCATAACTGGAATCTTATGTTTTGGTTTTCATTCATCTCAAAGTATTTTCTTTCTTTTTTGTTTTTGTTATTTTTTTAGAGAGAGAGTGTATGTGTGTGTATGGGTATGCACAAGTGCCAGGTGGGGGAATAGAAGGAGAGGGAGAGATAATCTTGAGCAGGCTCCATTCCCAGTCCAAGCAGGGCTTGATATCATGACCCTGAGATTATGACCTGAACTGAAATAAAAAGTTGGACACTTAACTGACTGAGCCACCCAGGTGCCCCCTATTCATCTAAAAAGTATCTCTAATTTCCTCTGTGATTTCCTTCTTTTGACCTATTGATCATTTGTTTGAGTTTCACATTTCATACATTTTCCAAATTTCTTTCTGCTATTTATTTCTAATTTCATATCACTGTATGGAATATTCTTTTGTATCATTTCAATTATATTACATTTTTGATACTCATTATATGGCCTCAAATCATCCATTCTGGAGAATTATCTATGTACATGTGAGAGTAATGTGCATTCTGCTGTTGTTAGGTGGAGTCTATAGATGTCTATTGATCTAGTCAGTTTATAGTGTTACAAAATATTCTATTTTCTCATTATTCTTTGTAGCTGTTCTAACCATCATTGAAAGAGCTGTATTAAAGTCCCCAATCCTTAGTGTTGAATTGTGTATTTTTTCTGTCATTTCTGTAAGTTTTTGCTTCATGTATCCTAGGGCTCTGATATTAGGTACACATATGTTTATAACAATTATGCCTCCTTGATAAATTGGTCCTTTTATCATTATAAAAGTTTCATTCTTTGTCTCTAGCAGAAGTTTTTTCTTAGAGTTTATTTTTTCTGTTATTAGAATATCTATTATAGTTCTCTTCTGATTACTGTTTGGCTAATATATCTTTTTCTAGCCTTTTACTTTCATTCAATTTGGTTTATTAAAGTGTGTTTTGTAGACAGCATATAGTTAGACTTTCCTTTTCAAATCTTTGCCTTTGATTGGAGTGGTTAATCCATTTACATTTAGTATATGTGCTGCTGAAGCGAGCACTATCCATTTACATTTAGTATAATTGCCAATAAGGTACATCTGCTGTTTTGCTTTTTGTTTTTATACATCTGATATCTTTTTGGTTTCTCTATTCCTCCATTAATGCCTTCTTTTGTGTTAAACATGATCTAATGTATCATTTTAATTGTCTTGTCATTTATTTTGCTATTTTCTTTTAGTTATTGTCTCAGTGTTTGGGATTATCATTAACATTTTAATTTTTCACAGTCTCATTTGGATAAATACCAACTAATTCAAATAATATACAAAAACATTCCTCCTCCTCTTTTCCTTTTATTATTTTTCTAAAATTAAATCTGTATATATCATCTGATATAAATAAAGACATATTCTTTATGTAATTTTCTTTTAAATAAGAAAGGAGAAAAAAGTGTTATAAATAAAAAATACATTTGTACTATCTTCTATATTCACCTACATGCTTATCCTTACTAGGATTCTTTACTTCATGTGAATTTGACTTATTCTCTAGTGTCCTTTTATTTTATCCTAAAAAGTTCTGTTTAGTATCTCTTGTAAGGCAGATTTGCTAGTGAGACATTCTTTCAGCTTTGTTTATCTGGAAATGTCTTCATTTCTTCTTTAATATTATTTTTAAGAACAAAAGCTGCTAGATATAGAACCCTCATCTTCTTTCTGTGCTTTGTGAATGTTATCCCAATGTCTTCTAGTCTTCATGGTTTTTAATGAGAAATTAGCTATTAATATCATTCATGATTCTTCCTAGTATAGGATATATTGCTTCTTTCTTGCTACTTTCAAGATTTTCTTTTTGTTTTGGGCTTTTACCAGTTTGATTATGATGTATTTTGATCAGATCTCTGAATTTATCCTATTTGGAATTTCATGGATATGTAAATTAACACTTTGCATCAAATTTGGAAAGTTTTCATAAATTATATCTTCAAATATTCTTTCTACCCCTTTCTCTCCTCTCCTTCTGAGACTGTCATTCTACCATCTTGATGGTATCTGATAGGTCTCTTGAGATTCTGTTTTACTTCACTCTTTCTTCTTTCTGTCCTACAGATTTGATATCTCAGCTAACCTATCTTCAAGTTTGCTAATTCTTCCTGTTACTGGCTCAAATCTGTTGCTGCTCCCTTCTAGTAATTTTTTCCTTTCAGTTATTGTATTTTTCAACTCCAAAATTTCTATTTGGTTATTTTTATAGTTTCTATCTTCATCGATATTCTACAGTTAGTTGATGAGACATCATTCTCATACTTTTATTTTTTTAGATGTGATTTCCTTTAGTTGTAAGAGCATACTTAAATTATCTCATTTAAAGCTGTTTTCTAGTAAGTTCAATGTCTGGGCTTCCTCACAAGTTCCACTGATGACTTCTGTTCCTGTGGATGAGCTATACCTATTTCTTTGAATATCTCATATTTTTTGTTGAAAAATGGACTTTTTGGGATCCCTGTGTGGTGCAGCGGTTTGGCACCTGCCTTTGGCCCAGGGCGCGATCCTGGAGACCCGGAATCGAATCCCACGTCGGTCTCCCGATGCATGGAGCCTGCTTCTCCCTCTGCCTGTGTCTCTGCCTGTGTCTCTGCCTCTCTCTCTCTCTCTGTATGACTATCATAAAAAAAAAAAAAGAAAAATGGACTTTTTAAATAATATAATGTGTCAACTCTGGAAGTCTAATTCTATCCCCTTCACAGAATTTGTTATTGCTATTTTTTGTTATTGTTCTTTTTTAAAAAAAGATTTTGTTTATTTTTTCATGAGAGATACAGAGAGATACAGAGACAGGCAGAGGGAGAAGCAGGCTCCATGCAGGGAGCCGGATGTGGGACTCAATCCTGGGATTCCAGGATCACACGCTAGGCTGAAGGGAGGTGTTCAACCACTGAGGCACCCAGGTGTCCCTTTGTTATTGTTCTTGATGTTGTTAATGGTTTTCCTAAACTAATTATAGAAAGCCTATATTCTTTGTCATGTGTGGATACTGAATTTTCTGCACAATGAGGTTAAACAGTCCACTAATTACTAGAAAGAAAGTTCCTTAAATCTTAAATGCCTGTTTATAATTCTTTGCCAAGGGCTTCTCTATATGCCTTGAGAGATGTTGTCAATCAACTCTCAAGTAGGCAGTTTACAATTTTGCTTTAGCCTTCAGTCAGCAGTTTCTTGGTGAAATCACAGATTTTCAGCAGGAATGCTTGAGCCTTTGTCCTATCCAGTATGCAGCAGGACAGCCTCTCTCCTTTAGCTAATGAAGCCTCCATTGCCATTTTGAAGACAACAAAGAAATGACTAATTCTCTCTTATTCTGTGTTTAGCAAAACACAAGACATACCCTTAGGCTGGTTTGCTTCTACAAAGAAATTTCATAGCTGTCTTGGAGGCTCTCATGCATATCATGCTTATCATTGCATAAGTAGCAGAATGACAGAAAATAATTTTTACAGTTTAGTTATCTATTTGTTATAATCATGCCATTTCCTCTATGCATGAAAATACTAGCACAGCTATCTCTTTAAAAAAAATAATTTGCGACCTGTGGTTGTGTTCCAAAGTGGTTGCAAGATAGATTACTAAAGCAATATTTAATAGACGACTTTCTCCATCATTCCATGATTCATGTAACTTGCACTGAAATGTAACCCACAAACAGATTTAGTGTCAAATCTGGCAATAACCCTGCTCCCCCAGAAACCTTTGATGCTACATTGCCCAACTGCCAATGATGAACATTAGATTCAGAGCCATTTGTGAAGTGGAAAAGAACAACTACCCACAAAAGGGCATAGCACATCATTTGCACTTCATGCTTCAGAGTTGTTTCTCATAGTGGTCTCTGCAGTTATTTTTTGAAACTGAGACTTGACAAATATATATCTTACGTTCATGTCAGTCTTTTGTTCCCACACAGGTTTATTCTTGCAGCCGTCACTGAACGTAAATGACATCAGTATTCGCAAAGAGAGTCCCATTAGTGCCATTAGAAGGATGCTCCATTTTGCTTCCAAGTCCAAACAAGAACATTTGAAACCAGAGTAGATTTTGCACAATATATAAGCATTCCAGAAACTGTAAATACTTTTGAATGCTCCATGAATCTAAAAGATGTTGGAAATTCAGAGACCTGCACTTTGGTGGCACTAAAAATATATTTCTAAAGAGAAATATGACATGACAAATATATGGCATGTCAATGTGGAAAAGTTTGAAGTATCTTTTTCACTTTTTCTTCTTCCAACCTTTCTCATGCCTCTAGATATCTTTTTTCAAATAGAATGTTTAGTACTACATGTCATTTTATGTTTTTGTAATATATCCTAGCATACCAGCATATTACTTCTCTTCCAGAACTTTAATACATCAGTCCACAAACATATATATGTGGCAGTGAGTGTTCAACAGCAACCCCAAATGTCACTGGTGATATGATAACTTACCTGAACAGACATATCTGAAAAGTATTACCATAAGGATTTTTGAAGTCAAATTTTTATTCTTGAAAGATTGGGATACTCTCTTAAGAAGGGGGAAAATGCTGTGTACACACAGATGATATGAAATAACACTATCATGAGACTATAACTAGATGTGAATTCTCCTCTTCCCCATCCATAGCAGATCACTTTAAATTACATAGTTAATTCAATATATTTTGAAATACTTGAATAATCTTGGATGATTTCAAACTGCAGTAAAGTTTACCAAGTCCAAGTTAATTGTTTATTGAAGGCTGAACTTCTTGTCTACACATGGGCACTCTCCAAGAGAAGGCACTGAGACAGATGGGTTCACACACAGAAACCTACCCTACCCCCTCAAAGGAGTGAGGGAGTGAAACCAAAGACTCCTTCATTGAGGACGCCATGATGTTTCCAGGACTCTGTCATCTGTTTCTTTCTTATCTTCTTTGTTATCAGTCACTCCGCTCCATGGCCTTGGATTCTGTTGGATTAGACTTTATCTCCCACCTTTTATTGCTGAAAAGGGAGGGAAGAACTCAGAAAATCCATTTTTTCTTTATTTGCTTCAAATGCAGTCAAAGCCTAAGATAGAGCAGAGGTAAGGTGCTTGCTGTCTCCTTTCCTCAAGTGGACAATTTATGTCTCTATATGTATAAGATTGAGTGATATCAATAGTTCAATAGACTCTCCAAGATTCTCAATGCCTACTATAGGGATCCCTTCAAAAACAAATCATACACAACAATAACAACAACAAAAACTAACTCAAGAAAATAGTGAGTTTTGCCTAGGCAGGCAGCACACTGGCAGTACTAGTAAAGAATTCTAAGTTGAAAAGTCCTCATTAATGTCATTAAAATAGTATGCAATTCAATGGGAAATAGGTGGTTTATTTTGCCTTTCCTGGACTGATCACACAATGGCTCTAAGTTGACTTTTGATAAGGAATACAGCAGAATCCAATGTGCTTATTAGATAGGAGTGTCGTGGATCAGCTTCTGGAAACTTTTCTATCCTAATCAGCCCCAGCCTGTTTATTTTCAAATCTATGTATCTCTCTTTTAGGCTGGTTTCCAGGTGTATCATCTGGAGATGAGTGTATTTCTCGTATCCTGCCCTTAGAATGAGGGCAAAGAAGAAGCTGACCAAACCAAAGGGACTGTATTTTAAGCATCAACTGTACCTTTCCTGGGAATTTCAATAAATAGGGATACAGCACAGATCCAACTGTGCTTTCACAAGTTCTCTCTTCTGAATTATACCATTTCAAAATTTACCTAAATATTATGTGAATTATTCCCATGTGTATGCATTATGCTGATTTTATTTTCAAATATTTTACTTTTTTTTTACCCAGAAGTAAGAGACATTTTTGGCAAATTAAAAGTATTGTTGGCTGCCCAAGTGGAGACTGTCACCAAGTTCCTCAGCTCACTGAACAAGAACATATCCTATCCCAAATCTGCTTTCCAATGAGACAGAGATGTTTTCTGATTTTTACTCTTCCCAATGCAACTAATGCATTGTTTGCTTGGATATTAGACCACAGTTAGATAGCTTTTTAACACCAATTTCATTTCTATGCTTTTAGGAATGAAAATAATTGTCTCCAGAAACCTGAACAGCAGGATATGTTTTCATAACTTACCTGGAGCCAATTTGTACTAGGAAGAATGTTTTCATGTTGCACTCCTTAAGAAGAGCTGTGTTAAATTAAATAAAATACTTCTTTCCAAAGTTATTTGCATACAAATTTAATAATGTTAAATGACTCTCTATGGAATAAATATGGGGAAACATTACTTACATAATCAGTATTTTACTTACACTTACATATATCAATATCCTAGTCACTTTGTTATAAAGAACCATCACTGTGTGCTTTTTCTCTTCATTCTGGCAGGGCATTCACATCTAGATGATCTAGAAACAGTTCCAAATCAAGATAGAAGGTCAAACATAGCAACATTTTGATCCTTTGAAAAGATGTCGAATGTAGGTTTAGATTGTGCATTTTCAGGAAGCTGACTTCCTTATCTAGCCTGATTAAGACCATCAACAGGAGACCTATCTTGGACTTGTCAAGAGCAACTGTTTATCCTTTACCTGAGATGCCTCTCAGCCCTCTGAGTACTGAATTGAACAAATGGTATTAGGAGTTTTCAGAAAAGTTTTCATATTCTATCTAGTATTCTTTGTTGTTTTGAAGATAGGAAATGTCTTCTTAACCTTGTCTCAAGGACAACAAAAGAGTTGTCTAAAAGTTAAGTACTCTATTCATGCCTCGAGTCAAGCTGGACTCTCAGATATCTTCACATTTGGACTTAAAATTTGCCTAATTTAAGTGGCCTTTTACTTTGTGCCCTGGATTTTTAAGGGAGGCTCCCCATGGTGTCCTTCCCTAAAGAACTCCAGTTGAATATACTATGTGACCTCAATCAGTGTTTCCTGTATGAGGCCCCATCAGTGTGATTTCCTTGAGAAATTAACATAAAAAGTACATTTGCTTTCCTAAGGAACTAGTGTGTTTCTTCTTATCTAATATTAAGAACTGTGTAATAGTCCATATTTCCCTTGTTTCACTTCGGTTGCCAGAAGACTTAGAACCAAATTTAATGTTTGCAACTAGCTTATGTGGCCTGTGTATTTACATTCTTTAATCATTTTCCCTGCTTTTCTTTTTTTTATTTCTTCATTAATTCATTCATTTTAATCTTACCAAACATCAATTAATCTGAGAAAAGAGGCAGAAAATAATAACAATAAAAAGAGCAATGTTTGATAATTTTCAAAATAAAGGTTGTTTTACTTCATCATGATCATTGACCAATTTCTAATGACAACTCTATGAATCATATTAATTAGTTGCGTATGGTGTTTCTTTTAAAGTATATATTCAGCGAAAATAAACAAAATAAAAAGTACTTTTGTGTTTTGATTGATTTAAGTTCCAAGAATTTGTCAATTCTATTTCTGAAATATAATTTAGCCCCTTTTGGAAAAACTGACAGAGAATTGACCTATGCAGCTACTACCAGAGATTGAATCCTTCATTTTAAAATGGATAATTGCAAATAAAAATGTAAGTTATTTACATTAGCTGAACCTCACTAATTTGCAGATACCATGACTGAAAGAAGACAGTTGGTTGAAAATCCAAAAAGTTGTGAGACTTTAGTCATGGTAATGGCCTAATTTTTAATATCACAACACAAGATTCTTCTCCTTTGTCTTTTCCCCCATAACTCTCTTCTTTTCTGCTCCATCCATCTCCCAGTCAGGAAATTTCTTTTTTAAATTACTCAGAGAATAGAAATCAGGTTTACACAGAAGAACAAGGCTGTGCAATAAGAAGTAGATAATATTATCAAGACAAAGTTTTGTCATGTGCATTTTAATTATGAGGAACCTAAAGCTACTTCCAAGGATAAACAGGACTCTATAGATTTGATAGAGTTTCTAGAGGTGGTTAAACTAAATGGGACAACTGGTTGGGAGCCAGGGTTCTGGGAGGAGGTAAGTAGGAAAAAAGATGATGAAGGGAGACCAGGAGAGAGAGGACTCAAGAGAAGGATTCTACAATAATGGGAAAATTGAAAACTAATAAACAAACCTGTTTTGCATTACCTTCTAAACATATATTAGTGATCCTGAGGCACCTGGGTGGCTCAGTGGTTGAACATCTACCTGCCTTTGGCTCAGGTCATGATCTCGGGGTCCTGTGGTTAGAGTCCCACATCAGGCTTCCCCCAGGGAGCCTGTTTCTCCCTCTGCCTATGTCTCTGTCTTTGTGTTTCTCATGAGTAAATAAATAAAATCTAAAACACAAACAAAAACATAAATTAGTGATGATAGCAATATTCTCTTTCTGGTTGTGGATTGTCCTCTTATGCCTTTTCGGAAGTTAAGAACTCTATTAAGGTGTGATTAAAATCTTGGCTAAACATAGAGCAATAGATGTGAAAAAGATTCAGTTTGGTTGAAAGAGCTTGGAGAGGAAGCATGTGAAATTGTTCTAGAGGCTGTTTAAATTAGCTCCTTGTCCCCTATTCAGAGAGATGTATATTTGATGATTACCAGCATATGACCCTGGGACATGACCAAACACATCCTTCTCTGACCTCAGTATCTATAAAGCACAACCTAGGAGTTACTCAGAAGATCCCTTCTGTTCCCCAGATGGGGTGGCAACTGACATGCCATGTGCTTTCTCTCCCATTACTACAGAATCCTGTGCTGCCGAATAGCTGCTGCTTCTGTATGGGCCAGAGTAAAATCTCACTGGCGTGGGAAAGGTGCCGCCAGGCTCCTTGGGGCAGGGATGTTATCCTTGTCACAGCTGGAAAAGAGTAAGTTGAGATTGGATCACGAAGTGTTATTGTAAGTCACTAAGTTCATGTGTAAGTAATGAGAGAATCACAGGATCTTGATTTAATGACGAAGATGAGCATAGAACCCCTCAGCACAGAGTACATTTCATAGGAAACTGATAACCAGATCGTCCCACACCCAAGCAATTAAAATAAAATAACCTCCCTCCCATTTCCTAATCTCACATACTCTCACCCTCAATCAAAATGATGTTGATTATGTACTTGTTTAAATTCTGGCTAAGTAGCTTTGAACGTCCTTTCTCAAATTCTAGGAATTACTGGAAATAAAACAGTGATTTCTTATATAGAAATACATACAATAACCACCAAAAGTCACTCTTTCACTATTTCTTCCCTAATATAGAGCCTAATACTGAAATCAATGAAGAAAAACTAAATATGATGGATATTTCCAATCTGTAGAGCATAATTTTAATAACAGATGATACTTAATAAGTTTCTTTTTTAAGGTTTTATTAATTTATTAATGAAAGACAGAGAGAGAGAGATTCAGGCAGAGGGAGAAGCAGGCTCCATGCAGGGAACCTGATATGGGACTCGATGCTGGGATTCCAGGATCACGCCCTGAGCCAAAGGCAGATACTTAACCACTGAGCCACCCAGGTATCCTGATATTTAATAAGTTTCTATGTAACCTGCCCATTTTTCTTTTCTTCTTTCACGAACCTAAGGAAATTTCCAAATGAAAAACATACTCTTTCTATCACTCCAGGATAAGGATTGAAACAAATTCCTTCTTTTGTCCATATATTTGAGTCTTATTTACATACTTTTGCAAAACTAGAAAGAAATGAGATGATCTAGATATCTCTGAAATATTTAGGAAATAATCCCTTTATACAACACACCATTTATAAAATCCATAGACTAAGTCACAGACTGAACCAACTCATGACTTTGAATTGAATAATGGAACTGCATTTGCCTAGTCAACTGTGAGAACTACTTCAAGACAACCTCATCCTATTATCAGGGCTAAACTTAGACTTGGGCTGGGCAGAATAAATCACCATCAGTTTATTATGCTTCCTCTATGTATGTAATTTGGTGGGTGGTTCTAGCCCTGGGGAGCAGAGAAACTGATGCAATGTGGTGTCCACACATTAATTTCCAACCTTGATCTGACAGTTCAGAGGTGAGAGTCAGCTTCTGAAGCCAGAAGAGACATCAAATAACACAAAGTTCTCTTGGGACTGTGGAAAAAGAAGTCATGCTGATCACAAGACAAAAAAGCCTAGGTTGGCTAAGGGTATGGAGAGGACATAGGGCTTAGTGATTAATAAGACAAGATAGAGTAATCAAAAGCAGTCTACTGAATGGGAGAAGATATTTGCAAATGATATATTCAATAAAGGTATCCAAAATATATAAATAACTTATGAATTCAACACTGAAAGACTCCAAATAATCTGCTTAAAAATGGGCAGAGGACTCAACTAGATATTTTTCTAAAGAGGACATAAATGTGACCAACAGACATATGAAAAGATGCTCAACATCACTAATCATCAGGGAAATGCAAATCAAAACCACAATGAGATGTCATCTTACACCTGTCAGAATGGCTAAAATAAAAAATACAAGAAATAACAAGTGTTGATGAGGAGACAGAGAAAAATTAACCCTCATGCACTGTTAGCAGAATGCAAACCCATGTGGCCACTGTGGAAAACAGTAGAGTTTCTTCAAAAACTTAAAAATAAAAATATATATAAACTATAAATAAATAAATAAAATTTTTAAGATATGTACTACTGGGTATTTGCCCAAAGAAAATGAAAATATGAATTGCAAAAAACATATGCATGTCTATGTTTATTGCAGCATTGTTTATAGTGTCCAGGGTATGGAAGCACTTCCAGTGTCCACTGATAGAGGAATAGATAAAGAAGATGTGACCTATAGAGATATATAGAGATGTACACACACACAATGAAATACCACCTGCTGTAAAAGAATGAGATATTGCCATGTGTGGCAACATGGATGGACCTAGAGGGTATAACGCTAAGTGAACTAAGTCAGAGTAAGACAAATACTGTATGATTTTAGGCATATGTGAAATTTAAGAGATAAAACAAAGAATAACAACAACAAAACAAAGGAAAAACAGCCAAATGAAAAAAAAAAAAAAGAAAAAGAAAAACACTCTCAAATACAGAGAACAAACTGGTGATTGTTAGAGGGGTGATGGATGGGGGGATGGATGATATAGAGTACACTTATCTTGATGAGCACTGAGTAATGTATAGAGTTGCTGAAAAAAAGAAAGAAAGGAAGAGGAGCAAAAGAGTTCTCTGAAGCAGAGCCTCAAGCAACAAAAAGGCTAAGGCTACATTTGTGGAGGTCTAGGGTAGGCCTACTGCAGGACACGTGCTGACCCTTACTGCAAGTCATGTCCTTTCCTATAGACCTTTCAGAACCCTCCTCCTGAGCCCCTGTGACCCAAGTGTCCAGAAGGCCTGCTTTTAGCTAAGTGGATGATGCTGGGTGAGCTCCCAAGGCCCAGTCTCTTCCAGAAGACACTAGGTTATGCTTTTGTTCTAATTCCTCTAACCAGCTGAATGAGGCCAACTCAGGTTACTAGGAGTATCAGGAGGGGAAAAAACCTTAATGAAAGGATGGCTTGTCCTGCTTGTGATTTATGAAATAGCTCTGTAAACTCCACCATTGCTGGTTGTTCCAGAGCCTTTCTTGGCAAAAATATTCATGTTAGAAATGGCTTATCAAATCCTACCATGTTATAGGGTCTGTCTCAACATTTTGACCTTGCGGTAAACACTTTATTATGCCCTGATTAAGGTGAGGAATCTTACTGAAGAAATAAAGAAAATTCTAAATTCACATTTGGTCTTTCAGAGTCCTAGTCCAAGTGAGAAATTTTAAATGGAATATAGAAACCTGATATCCAGATTCAGTCCCACATCCTATTAGATCAGTCATGTCTAAAGGCTTTTATTTGTTTTTTCTATGTCTGCTTTGATTTGCCGAAGTTCACATCTGTTTCTGTTCTTGAATTTTTTATTAATAAATTATAGGAAAAGCTTGAAGTATTTTAATATGTTCAGTTCCCCATGATAATCTTATAAATGGCATATGCTTTGCAGTGTCAGTTCTTCCTGCTGGCTCTCTTCCCAGAGATGTGGACATTCCCAAGATGTTCTCTCTCCAGTGGCAGCAGAAGGGGCTGCCCTATGACCGACAGACATGACTGTTCTCAAAGCAACATTCTTTGCAGGTAGGAATCATCCATCCACTTTATTCCTTTCGGGGCAGCAAAATATTGATGGCAACACATTCAGAGTCTGTCATGAGGGGTTCTTAACTTGGAACTTTCAGAATAAAGGTTTTCTGAGTATGACTGAAGTCAAACTCTTAAGTTTTTAGTTTATGCATAGATACTCTCTTTTGTGTCAGATATAGGACTAGATGTTGATAATATAAATGTGATTAAGATATACTCTTCCCTCAAAGAGCTCACAAACCAATGGGAAAGAAAAGTATGAAACAAAAGCAAAGGATGGCAAGTACCTGACTAATTTGCATATGATCTAGTTGGGACTCCATGGAGGGAATTCAACTTGGGGAAGTAATTATGACATACTTCGTACAACAGCTGAATCCTCAAACAAGCATTTGCCTGACAGGATCAGGGTGAGGGCATTCAGTAAGGAAGGGGCAAGAAATAAATGAGTCTGGAGAGTTGGGCAAAGAGGACAGGAAAGAATGGTAGGTGAACCAGCTGGAGCAAATTACTGTGGGCCTTGCCTACTGGACAATTTTGTTGGTATTTGAGAGGCATGGAAGCATTTGAGGCAAAGGAGTGACATTCTCTGATACGTTGTCTTAATCATGTGTCAGCCGTTACAGATAGTCCAGAGAGATGTGAAATCTGTTCAAAGATCAGTTCAAAGATTATGGTGATATCCAGGAAAATAATGAGGAGGACTGATATTCAGCCTGGAGCAGTGAGAAGAGGGGGAATGGAGGGACCTAAGAGATTCAAAATGTATACGTATGGAGATGAATCAATGAGATTGAGGGCTGACCTCAAACTTCGGGTATAAATTATGGTCCAACTCATAGATGTGACAGATTGTCTTTTTGTTAAATTTCAGCTTTGTTGGGGTGTAATCGACATATAAAATTGTAAGATATTTAAAGTGTATACCTTGGTGATTTGTGTACATTCTGAAAGGACTCCTCCTACCTAATTAAAATATCTATCATTCCCCTCCCTCCTTCCCCTTCTTTTGGTGAAAACATTTAAGGTCTACTTTCATAATAAATTTCAATTGTACAATGCATTGTTATCAAGTGTATTCATCATTTTACATTAAATCCTTAGACCTTATTCATTTTATAGCTAAAAATTTGTAGTCTTTTACCAATCCCTCCGTATTTCCCCCATTCTTCACCTTAGCCCCTAGCAATCACTCTTCTACCTTCAATTCTTTCTTTTTACTTTTTCAGGATTCTACATGTAAGTGATACCATGAAGTATTTGTTTTTCTCTAGTTTATTTTACTTAGTATAATGCCCTCAAATTCTATCCATGTTGTCTCAAATAGCAGGATTTCCTTCTTTCTCATGGTTGAATAATACTCCGTTGTATACATATATCACATCTTCTTTATCCATTTATCCATTGAGGGACACTCATGTTGTTTCCTCATCTTAGCTATCGTGAATAATGCCACAATAAACATCAAAGTTTCTGTACAACAAAGGAAACTCAAAAAAATGAAAAGGTAACCTACAGGACAGGAGAAAATATTTGCAAATCATATTATCTGATAAGGGGTTAATATCTAAAATATTATAAAAAGGCATAAGAACTTTTACAACTCAACAGCAAAAATTCAAAAATCCAATTTAAAAACGGGCAGAGGAGCTAAATAAGCATTTTTTTAAAAAACTGATGGTCAATAGGTATATTAAAGGGTACTCAATATCACTAATCATCAGGGAAATGTAAATCAAAACCATAATGAGATATCACCTGACACTTGTTAGAATGGTTGTTACCAAAAAGATGAGATAACAAGTGTTGGTGAGGATGTGGAAAAGATAACCCTCATGTACCGTTAGTAGGAGTATGAATTGGTGCAACCACCATGAAAAACAGTATGGAGGTTCCTCAAAAAAATTAAATGAGAACTACCATATGATCGAGCAATCCCACTTCTGGGTATTTATCCAAAGGAAGTGAAAACAGGATATTGACAAGATGTTTCCAATCCCATGTTGATTGTGTCATTATTCACAATAGCTAAGACAGATTGTCTCAATACCCATTAAAACACTAGGCATAGTTAGGTAGATTTTATTTGTTTAAAAAAAGATTTTATTTATTTATTCATGAGATACATAGAGAGAAAGGCAGAGACATAGCCAGAGGGAGAAGAAGGCTCCTTGGGGAGCCCAAGGCAGGACTCAATCCTCGGACTTCGGGACCACGCCTTGAGCTGAAGGCAGATGCTCAACCACTGAGCCACCCAGGAGTCCCTAGGTAGATTTAGTGTCTAATAAAGGTATTTCTCCTCTTTCAGGCTCTGTGGATTATCATCTGTACCACATGAAAAGCTGTGTCCTTTCAGGAGCCCTACTTCTATTTGCACTTTTCCTCTGTATTTGCATATTACTTGTTCACAGTTTGTTTCAAGAACAAGTATTTTATCACATTCTTTTTTGTCTAGCAGTTCATTTCTTTCAATTAATATTATTTTGTTACACAAGTAATTCATGTTCACTACAGAAAATAGTAAACCATGCATGTAAGAAAGTAAAACTCATTCTTAAGTCTACCATCTAGAGAAAGCTGCAGTTGACATTTCTTTTGTATAGAACCAACCAGAAATTTTATGCATATGACTGAAATATGTATTTATATAAAGGTAGGTTTTCTATACACATCTTAGTTACCTGATTTTTTTCTCAAAAATATACTGTTAACATTGTCTCCATGTCAATAAAGATACAAACTGAGGTAGTTTTAAATGTCTGCACCGTACTTTTTCTATGTTTGTACCATAATTAATCAATTCTCTTTGGAGGCCACTTAGTTTCATTATTTTTACTAAACAATGCTGCTTTAAGTTTCAGGTTTGGGATTGATTTTATCCTATTTGCCGGCACAGAAATAAGCCAAGTACTATGCAATGGAAGCCAGCAAAAGACATAAAACTTCTGGGCATCATCCTATGCACTGGTTCTCCTGGGCCCCAAACCCCACAGCAGCAATTCCATGGACCCAGATGGATGCTGTGTACACAAGTTTAGGGAATCCACTTCTATTCCTGCAGTAAGAAAGCCTGCTCTTTCCCCAGGAGACATTACCTCATCCTTAAAGGTCATCTGCCTTACTCACAAGCCTGAGAAATGGCCTGGATAGAGTGGTAGCTGTTGTCCTCTTGGCATAACACAGCAAGATGTGTAGGAGCACAAGAGAACCGCGAAGGGCTCTTCTAATAATACATATCTTGCCCATATATTTTTAAATAACCTTTGGGTAAACTCAAAGGACTTAAATCACTCCCCCAAAGTGTTGGCACTGTTAATAGACTTTCCAGGGATGCCTGGGTGCCTCAATGGTTGAGCATCTACCTTCAGCTCAGGGCATAATCCCAGGGTCCCTGGGATAGACTTCCACATCGGGCTCTGCCTATGTCTCTGTCTTTCTCTCTGTGTCTCTCATGAACTAAAAAAAAAGAAGAGGAAAAGAGAAAAAATGAGTGGGAAATATCAGAAAGGGAGACAGAACATGAGAGACTCCTAACTCTGGGAAATGAACTAGGGGTGGTGGAAGGGGAGGTGGGCAGGGGGTGGGCATGACTGGGTGACGGGCACTGAGGGGGGCACTTGATGGGATGAGCACTGGGTGTTATTCTATATGTTGGCAAATTGAACACCAATAAAAAATAAATTTATAAAAAAAAGAAGACTTTCCATACATGTGACCAAAACCAAATCATCTTTTAGAAACTTGCACGTTGACTTTCTCAACTGTGTTCTGTAAAATGATTATTGCTGTTACTTGCTAGCAGAAATGACTTCTCTCATCTGAGTACTCATAGCCCAGTTGGTGTTCTTTTCCAGGGATATGTCTCATTTGCATTAATGGGAGGGTATTGTAGCAGAGCCATTTCCTGATTGGTGCCAAGCTGAAAATAGATCACATGTCCCAGGTTGGCAGGAACAGGAATGCTAAGCACAGCATAGTCTCCCCTTCTGCTGCAGGTCAAGTCTCTTCCTATTCAGGAGGCCTAGGCCCCTGTCTTTTATTTGATCTAACACAATGGACAGGTGGTATGTTGTGTCTGTGTGCTAGTAGGTGAATTTTAATGACATTTCAAGGCATTCTGAAAAAAATAAGTAATTTTTTGGATTGCTTTTGTCAAAGAATACAATTATTTGACATAAGTCTCATTGAAAACAGATGTGGAAACATGCAATTCTGACTTTTTTACTATCCTTCCCTGGAGGGTCTTGGCTTATGCCAATCTGAATTTTAATGTTGAAAGTTTTAGTCTCTTGTTTTCAGGTATGTTGTCTTTAATATATAGGAAAACATCAGGGGAGGACCCTTGAGCAGCAGCTAACAGTGTTAAAGGCAAGACTGAACCATCAGAGGGCTAAATAAATATGAAAGATTTGTTTTTAGATCAAGGCCTCCCATAGGACAGGACTGCTGTACATGCATCCTGAGGTAGTGGCTGGGGCCAGTGGTTTGGGGCTTGGGAAACTGTTTTTATCATAAGCTCTTTCTACCACTTTGGCATATTCTCTTCTTTTTGTTTCCTTCTCTATTAAACAAGAATGCCAATATCTGACCTTGACCTCAATTTGAGAGTCCTCTAAAGAACCCTTGTTTTTGTTTATGTGTGTGAGACTCAAGTATAGATCCCAGGTAGCATTTTATATCCCTCCTTTATCTCCCAGCAGTGGCTCTCCATGATTTGCCCATGAATTTCCTGGCCCTAGAAACAGATCAGTTGAAATGGATTACCTGTTGGCCAGATATGGTGTCTCCTTGAAGTGAATAAGCTGGGTGGCCTGCACAGGGAGATCCTGACTACTACACCCTCCTGGTGTAATATTTTTGTCCCCATCTCATAGAAGCATGTCTTTTTCTACTGGAACATTTGATGGAAAATCCAAAGTGTCTGAAGAGATAAGTTAGAAGGGAAGTGTCCCTAATTTTCTTCCTGACGTGCGTTAATGTTCATAAAGAGTGTCTCTAGGTGGCAGGACCAGTCGCTGTTACAGACTGGACATTTGTGTTTCTCTCTTCTCTAAAATTCATATATTAAAGCTCTAACCCCCATTGTGACTGCATTTGGAGATAGGGCCTGAGAGGACATAATGAATGTTAAATGAGGTCATAAAGGTGGAGCCCTAATCATAAAGGTTTGGTGCCTTTAGAAGAAGAGAGATATCCAAGATTTCTCTCGCCACTGTGTGAAAACAGCAAGGAGGCGGCTGTCTGCAATCCAGAAAGGGAGTTCTCACCAGAAACTGACCATCCCAGACCCTGACCCGGGACTTCTAGCCTTCACAGCTGTGAGAAATATATATTTCTGTTGTTGAAGCCACATAGTCTGTGGTATTTTGCCATTGCAGCCTCAGCAGACTAACAGTCATGAAAACCCTCCAGCAGCAGCCACTATAACTGGGCAGGAGGAAATCCAATCACCTTTTGAGATGACTTGTCAAGTAGGTATTCACCCTAACTGGTCTCAAACTAATCCTCTTAAATCATTTCTTGGGAAAGCACAAATGCTCGGTGAACAACAACAGAGCAGATTATTATTATTTTTGTCCTTAGCTATGTGAGCTATTGTTCCAATTTTCTGTGAACCTTATGCAGATCCCAACTCTCCAGATGTTCATCGACTTTATAGGAAGTATGCCTTGAGACCCATATTAAAATTTCCTGAAAGCAGATAAATCATATTTACCATGGATATGTGCATCTGTTATTATTATTGGTGCTCATAAACATTTTGTTGCATAATTAGTAAATGAATGAATAGATTAGTAATAAATGGAATCTGAACTACTATGGTGTCTGGTCAATATTCCAGATTATTCCACATTTCTTCTGTCTTTGCAATAGCCATCTTTACCCAAAGTTTTCTATCTATTTTTCTTCAAATAACCTAAAGAAGCCTGACCAGGGTATCTTCATTCAGTTCTAATCTGGAAAAGATGGAAGATTTAGAAGTGGGCATCTCAAAGACCATTCCTCTTACATGTACAATGTAGTTCCTCAGGATCTCTATGTGTGGATGGCTTTCCTGCCCCCCTCTCCATCATAGCTGAGATGTTCAAATCATTTCAATCAGTTTCATATGCTTCAAAGGCATGCAATATTCTAGTTCTATGCTCAAGAACTGCCTCTTCTATATTACACTTCAATATTCTACTAGTTCTAAGCTCAAGTTGCCTCTTCTATTTGGAAATATCAGAATACTCAATTCACAGAGGTTGAATCAACAGCTGTATTTTTCTTTTCATAGTTGTTACAAAGTCTAGAGGTAGACTGTCCAGGGCTGATATCCTGATTCAATGATCTCTGAGCTCTGTTGTTTTGTTTTTTAAAATATTTTCCAGATGGCTTCTGCCCCTTCAGGCATAACATCTGCTTTCTAGTCAGTAAGAAATGGGAAGGGCACATCTTTGCCTTTTAATTTTTGAACCCATAATCAATCCCAAGGAATTGTGCCTATGTCTTCTTGGCCAGAACTACATTGTATAGCTGCCCCTACATGCAAAGACAAGAGGAAGGAAAAGAAGAACTTGGTTAAGAATATGTATTGAATGAACCAACCTTGTGTATCTTTAAGTAAGAAGAGGAAGATTTTGGAGAATCCCAAATAAGAATTAGAGGTAGAAAGAAAAGTAGCTTCTGAGAGTTCAGCAACAAGAGATTATGGGCATTCCTCTCACAGCCCCATTTTACTTAACTCCATGGAGGCTCAGGTCTGTGTTACTTTGTTCCAATCTGAATGGCCAACCCAGGATCACCACGTTTCCCTTCATATGTGAACCAATCAGGATTGGGGGTCTGCTAACTGAGGGTGAGGATTGGGTAGTTCAAATGTGCACTCATATATCTAACCTTTAGAAGTGGTTTTAGAGAACTTGGAGAATAGATCTTTGGTCTAAGCATCCGAAGGTGGGCTTGAATCCCAGTTCTGGGCCATGACTTTGGGCAAATCATCCCTTAGACTTTCATCACCTCATCTGTGAATAATAGAAATATCCAGGGGTGTCTGGGGGACTCAGTCAGTTAGGTGTCTCCCTTCGGCTCAGGTCATGATCCCAGGGTCCTGGGGATCTGCTTCTCCTTCCACCCCTTCCCCCTGCTTGTGATCTCTCTCTGTCTCAAATAAATATATAAATAAATTTTTTTAAAAAATGAAAATATTCACAAATTAAGTGAGAAAATGGAATAAGTACTGTCTGACAGGGATGAAGGCATACATTTATAGGTGTTACTATGTTTATAGAGCAGTGCTAAGATGTCCCTGCCTTTTCTGGTCATGGATTAGTTTCATGTGACTGAACATCTTATGAATATAGGCAATTAATATTATAATTAATTACAATTAATTATACAATTAATAATAAAGAGTCTTCTATAGTCCATCCTTAGATTTTTTCAGACCTGTTGTCACCTCTTCTCAGCCATGTTCTCTTTCATGAGTGGGTGAAGAGATATATGTATGTATATGGGGCACTTGTCTGCTGGAAACAGGAGCCATATCTCTTGATCCCATCTGCCTTGGATGTGAATAGTGAAGGCAAAATCTGATTTCACCCTGCTCACTGGAGATCACACAGCACCCAAAGAGTTAAAAACAATATTCACATGAGCTGCACAATCATGTCTCTCTAATGCTGTCCAATGAGATAGTCACTTGACCATACTACATTCAGTGAGGTAATGGTCCCACATGTACCCTCTCCTCCTTGGTGGAAGATGCATAAAATATAAATAAATGATCAAGTTACAGTATGAACTCTGAATGACCAATTTTGGTTCAAGCAAAGGCCTTCTCCTACCTCACAGTTCCCTGATGATAAATCTTTCAGCAACAGGTTGATCCCTCTCAGAAACAGAAACTTATCAGGATGGAGTGAATGCGAGTTGGAGACCCAAACACACACGCAACCACAGACTAATGGCTTTGAATATGTTTCTTCTTTCAAGAGCCTTTGGTTGAGGCTTTGGCTGCCACTGGAAGGGAAAGAAAAGGGAACAGGTTGTAATGTCAATAGCAAATGCAATAGACCATCTGCAAAAGACAGCTACTGATCTGACTTCCACACTATGCTAGTTACAAAATTAAAGGGACAGGACAGGGCTCCTACTACTAAAGAGAATGGCAGTATCATCTTCAATTTCTCCATCCTCTCAGTTTTCCCTTGGGGTAGATTTTTAAAGTCTGTCATGAGTCTTTGCAAATTCATAAAGCAACTTGCATGTGCTATCTCATTTTACTCAGGTCTATCTGCATTCCATGGGAAAAGGAGAATGAAGGAATCAGGGCTTTGACATTTCTCAAGGGATTCTTTGGTGACAGTCTGCAAGGGATTGATGGGGAAGGAAGTAGACATAAGCTTATAAAGCTGCTGCTTTGACCAGAAATGGAAACCACTCTTTCCCATGGGAATGTTGGTTTTTGATAAAGAAATAGGACAAGGTTATTCTGCTTTGTCTTATTTTTTTGGTTACCCTGGTGTTTGCTTTTCCCTCCCAACTAAGTCGGGCCACACTGCATTAAAGTGACCAGTACATCTCTTCTTAGGCAGATATTGTCTAAGTGCCACCAACTCCTGCTCTTGATGGAGCCTTTAGTGTTGGATCTGGCTGATGTCCTTCTTGATCCAAAGGCTGCCTCTGTGGTCCAATGGGCTGGCTACCTGACCTTTAAACTTCAGCCACCCTGGGCCTGAGACTCAAGTTTTCTGGTCACCACTGGCTTGCAAGTCTGTACTCTCTTGAGTTATTAACAGGGTAGGGTTCTGGGTAGCCCCTACTGCTTCTTTGTGTGAATACCAGGCTCCCTGCTTTTGGCAGACCAACTGGAAAGCATCCCTCTGTGGACTGAAGCAGCTGAACCAGGGTACTTGTAAAGTTCAGGCTTTTACTCAGCCTCCAGGTGTACCCCTCCACCTTCACACAGATACACGCTGTGGGCCTCGTTGGTGGCAACACCTTTCACCTTTCTTTTTGCTGGTGTCACAAAAAGGTTGGCCACAGGGTCAGTCAGTCAGTGCTCATTCTCCAGGCTCCTTTGGCTTCTGCATCAGGCAACTGTAACATCATGGCATGGACAGGGACAGCTCAGCTCTTGTTACAGAGACTTTAAACTCATTCATTTATTCAACAAATACTTATTAAACATCTCCCACATTCCAGGCACATATAAGGTGGTGGAGCACAGACATGGTCCTGGTGCTCATGGCCCTCATAGTCTAGGTGGACCACAAAGTAATTTCATAATATACAGTGCTAAGGAAGTTAATGAAAATAACATCAATGAGGGAGTGAGACTTGGATTGGAGAAGTAATAATACCAAGAAGGATAAGACAGCCAAGGTCAAGAGGATGAGCAGTCTGATCTGAAAGAAACCCTTCATGTGTCAAGTCTACAAGGCAAAAAAGGACAGACACATGCCAGGAACCAAGGAGTGTGAGGGAACATAGCTAGCAAAGGAGAGAAGGCATGGAATTAGGTTATTGGAATGTGCACAAGACAGACGATCACAGTCCAGATTAAGGCTTTTCAGCAGTTTTATTCATGTAGTGGAAGGGATTAAAAGGCTTTAAGCAGGGTAATGTCATGGTTTGGTTTCGGATTCATGAAGATTGCAAGGCTGATAGCTCTAGTTGTAGTATGTTGTATTTTCTGCCTTGTGTAGCTGTATGATGAACCTCCCAGGCTGAACCTCCCTAAGTGTAAGGGCAGTGGACTCCACACAATTAGAGTCCCTTATCCCCATGCCTTTTTCATCATGGCCATTTGCCTATGTCTTCACAAAATACTAAATCCCACATCTACAAGGGGACCTTTTTAACCTGGGTTTCCCTCTTCACATTACAGGATTGTTTATTTTGGTGACCACAATTCTTGGTCACCCTGCTTTGAAGAATGAAGAGGTAGTCTAGACAAAGAGTGGTGGGCAGCAGAGCAAAGTTTATTGAG
This sequence comes from Canis lupus familiaris, assembly GCF_011100685.1. Lineage (NCBI taxonomy): Eukaryota > Metazoa > Chordata > Mammalia > Carnivora > Canidae > Canis > Canis lupus. Next base: position 9,081,073 of record NC_049239.1, on the reverse strand, counting down.
TGGTAGTAAAGTTTATTGAGTACAGAGCTCCTGAAGAGGTAGGGGACTGAAGAGAGTAGCCACTGGAGTTTCTAAGTCTAGGGGTTTTTATGAGCTTGTTGGTGGGCTGTTTTAATCTAATTAACCCTCCATGTGCCTGTCACCCAATCAGGTTTTGTCAACTATCACGTGGGAAAGGGTAGAGGGCTCCTTCCAGGGCGGTGTAAAATCCTTTTACGGGTAGTTTCCTCTTAGGGCAGGGACCCCTCATCCCAGCCTGCCTTTCTTCCAACTGTCCTTCGTCATTAGCATTTCTCGTTTTCAAGCTCCAAGACATCCATAAGCAAACGTCCTTGGGACCCTTTTTCCCATTTGTGAAAAAAGTGTGATTCATGTCACTTTATAACCAATCACTAACTCTTTACCAAGATTCAAACCTGACCTCAAACTACCTGTGAACTCCATACATTGTATGTGTTAAGCTAAAGACCAGAAATGCTGTTGCATTTACCTTTATGTCAGTACTAAATATGTGTTTGTATTTTTTCCAAGTGCTCCATTCTTTCCAGACCGCAGAAGGTCAGCACACGGTGGTCTGATGAGCTGCTTGGAGTGTGTGTCATCAATGGGCCCTCCTGGAGATGCCGCGGCTGTGCAGTCCCCTCAGGGGCCAGGCTGCATCTGGTGAAACTTCATTTCAACACAGGTGTTGGTGACATGGTCACGTCATGTAGAAATGAGAGATTCAGTTGCTCCTTCCCTTGGTGGCCTGTCTACACAGCTTCATGAAGGGAGGAATGGAGAAATTTCTGTCCCTCCACCCAAAGACATTTTAAGAAGGAAGAATAAATCCAAGCACCTGGAACCTTCAGTCAAGTCACATTTTTATCTATCCCATTGGTGTAAGGGGAATGTGAAAGACTGAATCATACTTGAAGGATAAAGCTAGCTGTCTAGAGATCTTTTGGGAACAAAAGTTTTACTGAAACTGTCGTATAGTCAAGGTGATGTAGTTTTGGAATACAGGTGAGGTTTTGTGGGGTGAGGTCTGGAACAGATGACCAAGAAAGAATTCTTGAGGTGTCTTTGGTGCAAAAAGGTGATTTTATTAAAGCACTGGGTAGGACCTGTGGGCAAGAAAGAACTGCACCAGGGTTGTGAGGAGCAACTGATTATATCCTAAGGGGTTAGAGGAGGTAAGGAAAAAGGGAGGTTTTCAAAAGAATTTTCAATGCTAAAGAGAACAAGATACTGGAGGCCTTGCCAGTATCAAGTTAAGGTTGTTTTCCCCTCTAGTAAAGGATTAACATTAAGACAGTTGGGAGCTTCCTGGAGGAATGTCATAGGTATCCCACCCAGGAGTGGCAGTTGTGACAATCTCTGAACTGCTTTTGGAAGATAGTGCAGTTGAATAGCTCTGTGGTCCCATTCTGTAAAATTCAAGTCCAACAGCCTTCTTTGATTCTGTTCCACCCTTTCTGCCCCCACCACCCCCTTAGCTCAAACTAGCAGTATGTCAGCTGATATAATCCCATTTCTATTCTCCCTTCTGTTGAGGTAGCAGATTAAGCTTATAAGTAGAATTAAGGATCTCCTGTCATATGGTTGTTGAGCCACACCCTTAATGTTCTGTTCAAAAGTTTTTTCATTTTTTTTTCAGTGTTATTGAGAATTTTCCAAACTTTCAAGTTCTGGTTCCTTGGTGCTTAGAATTGTTTCTTCAATTGACTCTCTTCTTTTTTCTTTGAGAGGTCAGAAGGAACCAAACCACTCCAACACTTCACTTAGAAATCTCCTCAGCTAAATAATCAATTTCATCACTTGCAAGTTCTACCTTCCACAAAACACTAAAACACAATTTGGTCAAGTTCTTTGCCACTTTATATAAAGGATCATCTTCCCTCCAGGAGGCTGAAGGTCCGAAGATCTGCAGTCAGCAAGTTGGCCACCCAGGAGATGAGGGTTGATGGTGTAAAGTCCAATCTGACTTCAATGTCTTGAGAACAAGGAAAGCCAGAGATGCAAGTGTTGTATAGTTTTGGTCTTCCAGTCCAAGACCAAGAAATGTCAATGTCTTAGCTCAAGTAGTCAGGCAGGCCAAGTTCCCTCTTACCAGCCTTTTTGTTGTATTCAGGTTAATTGATAGGATAAGGCTCACCCACATCCAAAAAGGTAATTTGCTTTACTCAATTTACCAATTTAAAGGTTCATCTCATCCAGACACACCCAGAATAACCTGTGACCAAATGTCTGGATGCCTCATAGCCTAGTCAAGTTGACACAAAAATAACCATCACAAGGATGTGATACCTAAGATTCTCATCCTTTCTGTTGATCTTTTATAAAAGAAAGAAACTTCTTTCTTTTATTTTATTTATTTATGTATTTATTCATAAGAGACACAGAGAGAGAAGCAGAGACATAGGCAGAGGGAGAAGCAGACTCCCCATGGGAGCCTGATGCTGGACTTGATCCCAGGATCCAACCTGAGCCAAAGGCAGATGCTCAACCACAGCCACCCAGATGCCCCTCTGTTAATCAGTTTCTTATCTGTAAAATAGGGATGGTAATAAAACAAACCTTATAGAGTTACTTTGAAGAACAAACTATTTAATGCATATTAATAAGCACTTAGCAGTATCAGGTCTACAGTGAGGGCTCAATACATGATGGCTATTCCTATCACTGGGTTGTACACATCATCAGGTAACAAGTCTACATAGGAAGTTAAATTTTCATAAATGAGTTCAATTCCTCCTGATTATTCATAACTGTAATGTCGAATGTCTTAGTCTCAAGCATATTGTTTTAGGACAACACAAATTGGCATTATACCTATAAAAACTAAAAAACCTTGCTGGACTCTTCTGCAGTATACTGAGTGATGCTTGCTTTAGAAGCACCTTCAAACCAGTTAAAAAAATGCACACTTCTGGCTCCACACAAAAAACATAGCAGCACCTATTGGGCAAGTGGTCCAGGGATCTGTGTTTTTTAAGAGACACAGATAATGTACACGAAATGTTTAGAACTACTGCTCTGATGGAACTCTGCACAGGCTACTGATTCAATATTTCCTTTGTTTTATTAAATTTATGTAAATGTGCTTTAATGTTATTACACCATTTGAGTTTTTGTTAGCATTTTATTCCTCTGGTTGTATTGTATTCCTTTAGAGTGGAGTTCAGGGCAGTTTTCGGCTTTGGTTGATGCTTGTAGTCTAATGGCTCCTCACCCCCACCTTGTTTTCTGCTGCTGAGCACATCATCCCCTTGCTACCCTCAACCATAACAGTCCTGCCCACTCCCTTCTGATTTAATTCTGTATTGTAGTACCTTCTCTCCCCTTCACCCCCTAGATGATTTAAGCTGTTTTTATTCTTTCTAGAACCAACACATCTGTCATGTATTTCCCTCCAATTTAAAAACAAAAAAATCACTGGTTACTGAACATAAAGTCATGCCTACCCTAGATGATCTTTTTTGTTGTTGTTGTTGTTTTTGTTTTGTTTTGTTTTGTTTTGTTTTGTTTTGTTTTAACTGGCATTAGCTTGGTGAGCCTGGATTTTCTGGGCCTCTACTGTCTGACACTGCTTTGATTTGGGTCAGGTCCCTAAACTCAGAGTAGACAGAGATGCCTCTCAAGCCTCGGTTTGTGTATATAATTGCTTAATCTTGTGAATTAAAGTAAACTTTGTGGTTCATCCACAATTTCCCATTTTTATAGACTACTCTTCCTCCATGAACACAGGAAATTAAGCTGTGGTTATTACTGAGGAAGTGATAGAGTTCAAAGTGTGTTAACAATGGACTGTGAGTAGATTGGAAAATATTTTTCTGTCTCTATTAGAATTGTATCTATGAGTGTCTTACTAGTCAGAAATAAACTAGTCAAGTTTATTTAACCTAAACAAGAAATTTTCTGGAGGATATTAGAGAGCTCCCCAAAACGCCAGGCTCAGAGGACATATAGGAACCAAAGGAGACTACAAACCCGATTCTATAGCAGAATGCAGGCTAAGAGTTCTGGGTTGTGTCCCTGCAGCCTGTGACTTTCATATTCAGAGCCCCAGGCAACAAGTTCTGATTGGCTGAACTTGACCAGGTGTTCACTCTCCTGCTGACTGCTTCTATAGTGGAAGATGAGCCTTACTCCTCTACCTCAGGGTTCTTCCCAAATACTAAGAACATTTGGATATTGTAGCCTCAAATGACAAAAATCTCCCCCAAACATGATTCCCACTGTAGTAATAATACCCATCAGTTTTTGAGGACTTATATGTTCCACATGTAGAATCTCTAATCCTTACCACAACATAAGATAAGATATGATAAGATATAAGATAATCTTTACCACTTATACTCTAAAAAAGATAGCAATCCCCACCCCCATTTTTTACAGTTGAAGAAACATATGAAGAGGTTAAGTAACTTTCCTATGGTCATAGAAGTGATAAGTGATGAACCAGGGCTTATCTGATCCGGAATTGATGGCCTGTCCATTCTATCACAACACCACCTCCAAGCATTATCTTCACCTGAATTTTTTCCCTGTATCTCAAGTAAGTTACACAAATAGTACTTGTTTTTTAGCCATTACATCCATATCTGCATAAGAACGGGTATTAACAAAATAACTTCGAAGGCTCCTTCCATCTGTGTCATTCTCTGTTTTTATAAATGTACTCTAATGGCTACCACTTATAAATGGCATTAAGTGTGTAACTACAGAGCTGATTTGGAAGATGTTAGTGGAACCATTATTGCTATCAGGTGTGAGGCTGTTTTCTTTGGTCTTGTGCAGCTTTCTCTGAAAGACATACTTCCTCTGCCAAGTCAGGTCCCTGAAATCTGTTTGGAAACTAAACGCAGGGCTGTGTCCCTGTGGAAGTGGCTGTCAAACATACAATTCCTGCTGTCTGGCTGGTGACATGCTAATCACCCTTTGTTCTTCTAAATGAACACATCTCAGCAGAGACTCAAAGAAACTTTCAAGCAAGAAGGCGTTTGTGTCCACCATTTTTACGGGGACGAAGCAAGGGGTGGTTGTGTTCAAGCAATCACTCTTGATATTCTCTTGGGTATATGTGGTTTTAACTAGAAAGTAAAAGGTACTTGGGCACTTTTGCAGAACCATATCATTGGCTTCAGTCTGGAACTCCTGTCTGAAACTGCAATTAGCACTAGGCTACTAATAGTCATGAGCTCTGAGTGTGTTCCTTCTTCAGGAGGAGCAGTTCATGATACATTTATTCAACTGTGTTGTAAATGGAAGTTTATGGAGAACCTGCTTGGGGTAAAGATTGTATCAGTGTTAAGAGTTTACTTGGGAAAAAAAAGACAACATTCTCAGCACAGGAGGGAGTAGACATTAAAACAAATAACAAAAATGCAGAGTGATGGAAATGTTGTGTTATGAATGCCTGGAGAATGCACAGAAAAGAGAACTACTAGATGTTAGGGGGTAAACTGGAAAAAAAATCTCAGAAGAATCTATATTTGAGTGTAATCATAATGAAAACAATTTTACCCAGAAGATAAGGAGGAGGGTATTTGAAGACTGAAAGACAAAAGCCTGCAAGTGTCAGGACATATGAAGTTTGGGCGATTGTGAGTTGCTTAAGAGGGGAGTAATAGCTGAGTGAAAGGAGAATTTTAAAAGGAGCTAAAACAGGTCATGATGGGAACAGTCATACAAATCAGGTGAAGGTGTGTTTGGATCATGTTAATAGGGGACCATTGAAGGTTTTTACATGGGAGGTTGATGTGATCAGACTATATTTTAGAAAGATCAGGAGGATGGATTAGAGCAAGAAGGGAAAATAGCCCTTACAGAGAGTCAAATTCCAGGTACAATTTTACTCTTTTGACAAAAATTTACAGAAGTGTGAGAAGACACATTGTTTTTTAATAGTCTCTTCAAAAATATGAAAGCCATGAAGATCTGATATGAAAATGTGTAGTATTTTCATTAGGAAATAAATACAGTGCTTATTTTCTTTTACTGGTTTGCAACCTTAAAAAAAAAAAAAAAGCAGTGAGCCAGTACAATGTACCTTGACTTTTTATGACATAAGTTTTATATAGCATGAGTCAAATTTTATTCTATAATCTATAAAATAATTACCAACAAAATCTTCAATTATAGTGGGTTAATAAGTTGTTAAAGAATACTGTTTCTTATTTGAAAGCTTTCACACTAGTTGTCTAGCCACTAAAAGTGCTTACTTAACATTCAGTGCTATATTTAAGAATGACTTTTGAACATCTACTATGTACCATTGAACTAAATCAGAAGATGTGAATGTACACTGCTTTAAGACATGTCAAAATGAATAAGTGTTTTAGTAAGCTGTTCTATTTCTAATACAAGGAAGTAAAAAAAAAAAAAAAAAAAAAACAATGATCAAGTCTCCAGTGTTAAGATGGGAAAAAACGAAAACACTTCCAGTTTAGTCCACTCATCACCATGGTTTCATCATCTATTACACAGTAAAACAAACATAGCCACTGACTATAACCCTTAATGAGCATATGTGACTCTGATAATATTTATCAGGTTTATTTGTTTGAGGCCAACTGAAATGAAAAGAAAACAGTACAGCATTGGGTCATTAGTCTCTTCTGACGTGTGCTTTAATGCTAAGGAAAACATTAGTAGCTTATTTTTAGCAAGTACCTTCATCCACTAAAGTGATAATGGCCCAAGGAATAATCCCTGGGATAGAAAACAGAAATTCCCAGAATTAAGCTTTCTTGCTCATCTGTTCTATAGCTGTAGGAAATCTATCAGCATTGTCATTTCTCTTCAGCATCAAGGAATGTTTTACTTCAGACCATTATGCAATTCTCTCAAACTAGACTGCCTTTAACCTTCACCTCTGCTAAGTCAAGGTCCTCACAGCCAAAAGAAATGAAAAATGTCACCTTCCAGGAAGCCTCTTTACCTAAAACAAAGTCATCCCTAGTATCTTGTATTATTTTCACTTATATAATCTACTCAGTATTCTTTATTCAAAAATGCTATTTAAAAACTTATACAGAAATGATAGAAGCAAAACATTGTTCTAGGGCACATACTGATGTTATATGGGGAAGGCAGCAGATAGATAAAGAAAATAGTTTCTTTCTTACAAGGGTAACAAATCCGGGAGAGATAATAAATAGGATCAAAAAAAGGGTTCTCAATATTATTTCACCTCAGCATCTGATAAGGATGTATCTAACACCTTGTCACCAATCCCAAGGATTCACCATTGATTGACAAAAGTATGTGAACATGATGAAGTGGTCACATTCCAGGCTGGTGGAGTGGGAGGAGAAGGGGATATGGGAAATAGTTTGAAATTTATCAAAAGGCATCAGTAATTCAAATCAGGGCCTTTGAAATAAAACATATATGGCTTAAAATATGGGGTCTTCTACTACCTGTGTGACTTTGATGAACTACACAATCATTTTGAAACTCATAATTACTATCACTAAATGAGTTACTATGAAAGGATGTATTATAATGTCCAGTTTATAGGTTCTCAATAAAGGATATTTATTGTTTTGTTGCTATTATTTTATGCTTTTTGGAGGGAAGCATAGCCCAGTGAAGAACTATTTAACCCAGTGAAGAATCATTGTATTAAACTGTGAAATGTCCACCAGGAGAAGCACAGAATATGCTGGTAGTTCAGAAGAAAAGGAGTTCTATGGTGTTGGAGAGGGGATCAGAGAAGGATTCCTGAAAGAGGTGAGCAATACAGCTTGTTTTTAAGGGTCAGTTATGATTTGAAGAAGCAGTGGTGAAGGAAGTAGACCATCCAACCATGAGCCAAATGATAAATGGAAAGCTTTTACATATTTCTTTTTTGGTTTTCTAACATGAATTCCAGGCATTTGTTGGATATCTCACCAGAAATGGTAAGCTTCTGAGAGCAGGAACCATGATTTTACTCTTTATCATCCCCAAAAAGGAGCCAGCATAAATAAAATAAATACTTCTGTTGACAATCTGGGGTCTATGCAGAAACCATTCTTATAACCAAGATATTGATTAATACATTGTAAAAACTCTTTATCTCTTTCTCAAAAAGAGAATAGGAAGGAGATGGTTCAAGAAGGCAGTGTAGGGAGATCCTGAACCCACCTTCTCCCATAGACACAACAAGTCTACAGATGTATCTGAAATAATTTTCTCTAAAAAGTCCTAAAAACTAAATGACTGACACCTGCATAGCAAAGAATAAAAGGGCCACATTAAAATAGGAGAGGCAGAGAAACACTCTTACCCAGGTGTGGCAACACACCATCGGGAGAAATGTCAAAAATATGGAACCACTCCATGAGGAATGGGGGTTTGTTCCTCACAAACAAACTTAAAAAAAAAGACTTTATTTATTTGAGAGAGAGAGAATGCCTGAGAGAGGAGCAGAAGGGGAAGGGGAAGGAGGGGGACAAGCAGAAACCACACTGAGTGAAGAGCCCATCACGGGGCTTGATCTCACAGCACTGTGATCATGACCCTAACACCATGACCTGAGCAGAAACTAAGAGTTGACTGCTTAACTGACTGAGTCACCTAGGCACTCCAGGACCCCAGCTTTTAAGTCCTGTGTCAAAGAGACAGTCCTCTCCAAACATAAAACCAATAGAAATGATGTCCAGGAGAAACATAGAACTGTAAGGAATGGAGAATCCACTCATAAAGGATTACAACAATAACTCACCCTGAGAACCAATGCCAAAGCAGCAATTTGAAAACTGCCTAAACTATATGTGAAGTAGAGTCACTAATCTTAAAGTGATGGCTAGAGAGTTAAAACCCTGTTAGGATTCTCTCCAGGGATGGAAGCACTGCTAGACACTTGTTTGTTTTCTTGCAATTTCATTCTACCTTTCTAATCCTAATGCTGGTGGAAGCCATTTTGAGACTCTTCATCTAACCCATTAGCACAGGTGGATTGCCCTCAGCCCTCTATAGTCCAGCTGCACCACAGTTGGCTGGGCAATGTCCTTACCCTTCTTCTTTGGTGCTCCAGCTGTGCCACAGCTGGGCAAGTGCCCCACCCCCTGCACCTGTAGCCACAGCCCTCCCACAGCTGGCTAGCATACACAGTCCACACAAGGGATATCCCTGGAACATCTGGATCTGGTAGTAAGGATTGCAATCCTGGGCCCCATGTCATCTCTTACACAAGGCCATTCCTTCAATGTTGGGAGAGAGAGATTTCTCACCTAATACAAACATACAGAAACAGGCAAAGCAAGAAGACAGAGGACTTTTGTGTTCTAAACAAAAGACCAACAAAGTCTTAGTAAAGACCTTAATGAAATGGAGGTAAGTAATCTACCCAAAAGAGTTCAAAGCAATGGTCATAAAGATGCTCATCAAGCTAGGGAGAAGAAAGAATGAACACAGAATTTCAACAAAGAGAAAAGACAAGAAAGAACAAAACAGATGTAACAGAGCTGAAGAATACAATATCTAAACTGAAAAATTTACTAGACAGGTTCAATAGCAAATTGGAAGAAACAGAACAAATTAGTGAGCTGGAAAATGAAACAATAGAACTCATCCCAATAAATAAAAAGGAAAAAATTTAAAGAAAATATCATAAAGGACCTATAGGACAACATAAAGTGGAATAATATTCCCATTATAGGGGTTCCAGAAGGAGAAGAAAGAAAAATAGGCAGGAAACTTATTTGAAAAAAATCTTGGCTCAGAACATCCCTAGTCAGGGGAAGGAAACAGAAATCCAGGTCCAGGAAACCCAGAGGAAATCCCAAAAAACCCACACTAAGGCACATTATAATTAAAATGTTATAAATTACTAATAAAGAGAGAATCTTAAGAGCAGTAAGATAAAGGGGGAAAAAAAAAACTTATTACATACAAGGGCAATACCACAGTGCTATTAGAAGAGTTTTCATCAGAAACTTTGCAGGCCAGAAGAAAGTGGCATGACATACTCAAAGTACTAAAATAGAATAAAATAAATAAATAAAATCCCAACAAAGAATACTCTGCCCAGTAAGGTGATCATTCAGAATTAAAGGAGATACAGAGTTTCTAGACAAACAAAAGTTAAAAGAGTTCATCACCACTAAATTAGCCCTACAAAATTTTTAAAGGAACTTCTTTTAATGGCCAAGGCCATAATTAGCAGCCAGAAATTAAGAAAGGAAACAATTTCATGAGTAGAGCAAGCATACAGTAAGGCAGTAGAGCAAACACGTATAAAACTATACTAGCTTTATACTAGGTTAAAAGACAAAAATATTAAAATCAGTTGTATCTAAAAAGTTAGTTAAAGGGACTCCAAAATAAAAAGATGTAAAATATTAAAACATATACATAAAACAAGGAGGGAGCAGTTCAAATGAAGTTCTTTTAAAATGTGTTCAAATTAAGTGACCTCCAACTTAATATACACTGCTATATACTTAGGATGTTATATATAAATCTCATGGTAACCACAAACCAAAAACCTATAAGAAAGTCATCAATCACAAGCAAGGAGAGCAAGAGATAAAGAAAGAATCAGAGAAGAAATATGAAAACAATCAGAAAACAATGAACAAAGTAGCAATAAGTACATACCTATCAATAATTACTTTACATGTAAATAGTCTAAATCAATCAAAAAGATACAGGGTGATGAAATGGCAACAAAAACAAGACCCATCCATATATTATCTGAAGACACTCATTTCAGACCTAAACACACATGCAGACCGAAAGTGAAGGAATGGAAAAAGATATTCCATGCAAAATAAAGTGAAAATAAAGCTGAGGTAGCAATACTTACATCAGTCACAAAATAGACCTTAAAACGAAGACAGTAACGGAGACAAAAAGGACATTATATAATGATAAAGATAGCAATCCAACAAGAGGAAATAACAATTGTAAATATCTATGCACCCAACATCATAGCACCTAAATCCATAAAACAAATATCAATGAACATAAAGGGAGAGTTGACAGTAATACAATAATAGTAGGGGATTTTAACACCCAACTTGTATCAATGGATACGTCATCTAGGCAGAAAATCAATAAGGAAACAGTGTCTTCCAGCAGCACATTAGACCATATGAACTTAGACATACACAGAACATTCCATCTGAAAACAACAGAATACCCATTCTTTTTAAGTGCACATGAAACATTCTCCAGGATAGATCATATGTCAGGCCACAAAACAAGTCTCAATAAATTTAAGAAGATTGAAATCATATCAAACATCTTTTCTAACTATAATAGTATAAAACTATTTCAAAAAAATAAGAGAAAGAAAAGCTGCCAAACACATTGTATGAGGCCAGCAATATCATGATACCTAAACCAGACAAAGACACTACAAAAAAAGAAAACTACAGGCCAATATTCCTGGTGAACATAGATGCAAAAGTCCTCAACAAAATATTATCAAACAGGTCGAGAGAGAAACCCCTGCTGCCACCAAAATGGAGACCTTGTACCGCGTCCCATTCTTAGTGCTTGAATGCCCCAACCTGAAGCTGAAGAAGCCGCCCTGGGTGCACATGCTGTTGGCCATGACGGTGTATGCTCTGGTGGTGGTGTCTTACTTCCTCATCACCGGAGGAATAATTTATGATGTTATTGTTGAACCTCCAAGTGTTGGTTCTATGACTGATGAACATGGACATCAGAGACCAGTAGCTTTCTTGGCCTATAGAGTAAATGGACAATATATTATGGAAGGACTTGCATCCAGCTTCCTGTTTACAATGGGAGGTTTAGGTTTCATAATCCTGGACCAATCGAATGCACCAAACATTCCAAAACTCAATAGATTTCTTCTTCTATTCATTGGATTCGTCTGTGTCCTATTGAGTTTTTTCATGGCTAGAGTATTCATGAGAATGAAAGTGCCAGGCTACTTGATGGGTTAAAAAATGTCTTTTGACAAGAAATCCGTGGATATTGGATTTGCTCCTGTTAATGAAGTTTTAAAGGCTGTACCAATCCTCTGATGTGAAATATGGAAAAAGTGAAGCAGCAGAAAAGAAGCATCTCATGAGAAATAGGAATCATATTAAAGCTTGAACTAGAATGTCTTCTTGGTATCAAAGAGACAAACTTCCCACAGTATTTCTCCTGCTGGCCTGTACTGACACACCAATGGCATTTAGTGGCATTTTCTTCTTAGTTTTTCATTTCTTAAAGAAAATATACTCCCATTTCCACAACTATAATATTGAATAAAGTGATTATTTCTTACAGCCCCCTTAACATTTTGTAGAGACGACATTTCTGACTTTCAAAAATTAATGTAAAATCAGGAAGCGAGATCCCATAAGCTGAGAACTCTGATCAGCTTTACCTATGGTGCTTTGCCTTTAAACAGTGTGACAGTACATTATTCAGATATGTGTGAGACTGTTTCTGCACAATAAGATGTATGAAAGGAGCAGAAATAAATAATTTTTCTAATTAAAAAAATATTAGCAAACAGCATTCAACAGTGTATTAAAAGGATCACTAACTGTGATCAAGTGGAATTTATTCCAGGGATGCAAGTATGGTTCAATACCACAAATCAATCAATGTGCTAACACCACATTAACAAAATAAAGGATATAAATTATGTGATCATCTCAATAAGATGGAGAAAAAACATTTGACAAAATTCATCATCCATTCTTAATGAAAACTCTCAACAAAGTAGGTTTAGAGGGAACATACCTCAACATGATAAGGTCATATATGATAAACTCATAGGTAATCATATTCAATGGTGAAAAGCTGAGGGTGCTTCCTCTAAGATCAGGAACAAGTCAAGGATGTCCATTCTTACCACTTTTACTCACCATAGTACTAGAAGTCTTAGCTACAACAATCAGAGAATAAAAAATAAATAAAAGGCATCCAAATGGGTAAGGAAGAAGTAAAACTGTCAGTATTTGCAGAGGACATGATACTATGAATAGAAAACCCTAAGGAATCTACCAAAAAAACTATTAGAAGTAATAAATGAATTAAGTAAAGTTGTAGCATACAAAATTAATATACAGAAATCTGTTGTATTTCTATATACTACTAATGAAGTAGCAGAAAGATAAATTAAGAAAACAATGCCATTCACAATTACACCAAAAAGAATAAAATACCTAGGAATAAACTTAACTAAGGAGGTGAAAGACCTGCATTCTAAAAACCATAAAACACTGATGAAAGAAACTGAAGATGGGATGAGCTCTGGGTGTTATGCTATATGTTGGCAAATTGAACTCCAATAAAAAAAAAATAAATTAAAAAAAGAAAGAAAGAAACTGAAGATTACACACATGGGAAGATGTACCAGTCTCATGGATGGAAATAATTAATGTAGTTTAAATGTCCATACTGCTTAAAGCATTCTACAAATTTAATGCAATCCCTATCAAAATACCAATACTATTTTTCTCAGAACTAGAAAATATAATCTAAAAACTTATCTATTTATATATTTTTTAAGATTTTATTTATTTATTCACAAGAGATACACAAAGAGAGACAGAGACATAGGCAGAGGGAGAAGCAGGCTCCTTGTGGGGAGTCCGATGCAGGGCTATTGATTCCAGCACCCTGGGATCATGATCTGAGCCAAAAGCAGATATTCAACTACTGAGCCACTCAAGTACTCCCCAAAACTTATTTAGAACCACAAAAGAGCCCAACCAACCAAGCAATCCTGAGAAAGAACGAAGCTGGAGGTATTATAGTGACAGATTTCAAAATATATTACAAAGCTGTAGTGATCAAAACAGCATGGTACTGGTACAAGACCCATCTACATATTATAAGACACACAGATTTATGGAACAGAATAGAAAGCCCAGAAATAAACCTATGCTTATGTGATCAGTTAATATTTGAGAAAGGAGGCAAGAATATACAATGGGGAAATGACAATCTCTTCAATAAATGGTGTTTGACGAACTTGACAGCTATAAGCAAAAGAATGAAGCTGGACCATATATCATGCATGTAATGAAAGTTACACCACATACAGAAATGAACTCAAAATGAATTAAGGACTTGAATCTAAGACATGAAACCATAAAACTCCTAGAAGAAGACATAGATAGTAAATTCCTTGGCATCAGTTTTATAATTATTTTCCTTTATCCAACTCCAAAGGTAAGGTCTACAAAACAAACAAAAGGGCAAAATAAGCACACGAGACTAACCCTTCTCCACAGTGAAGGAAACCATCAACAAAACCAAAAGGCAAGTTACTGAATGGAAGAGGATATTTGCAAATTAAATATCAGATAAAGTGTCAATATCCAAAATATATAAAGAACTTCTAGCACTCAATAAAAAAAAATCTTATTTTAAAATGGACCTGAACAGACAATTTCCCCAAGAAGACCTACAGATGGCCAACAGGCATCTGAAAAGATGCTCAGTATCATTAATCATTGAGGAAACACAAATCAAAACCACTATGAGATATCACCTCACACCTAATAGAATGGCTAATATCAAAAAGATAAGAAAATAACTGTTGGTAAGGATGTAGAGAAAAGAGAGACTCATGCATTGTTGGTAGGAATGCAAATTGGTGCAGCCTGTATGGAAAACATCAAGGGGGCTTCTCAAAAAATAAAAAATAGAAGTACTTTGTGATCCAGCAGTTTATGTCTGGGTACCTATCCACAGAAAACAAAAATACTAATCTGAAAAGATACATGGACCTCTTTCTTAATTGCAGCATTATTTATAATAGTCAAGATATATCCATTGGGCATTATGCTAAGTGAAACAGATCAGACACAGGAAGACAAATATCACATAATTCACTTATGAATGGAACATAAAAACAAAACAAACAAAACCCAGGCTCCGAGATACCAAGAACAGAGTGTGGTTGCCAGAAAGGAGGGAGTTTGGGGGTATGTGAAATAGGTGAAGAGGATCAAGGAGTATAAACTTCCATTTATAAAATAAGTAAGCCATGGTATAAAGTAAGTAAGCCATGGGGATGTGACGTACGTACATCATGGGAATTACGGTCAGTAATATTGCATTAACTTTGTGTGATGACAGTTGGTATGAGATTTATTATGGCGATCAGTCTGCAAAGAATACAACTGTTGAATCACTGTGTTATATACATGAAACAAATATATGTCAATTATGGTTCAGTTAAGAAAAGAGAAAAGGAATCCAGTAGAAAGCTGGGATGGATCTAGGAGGTAGGATGCAGCCCTCTTGTTTCTAGATGGTTTCATTTGTTTGAGCTCCCATCTATGTTCCCCCAAGAACATGGCATACGTAATGGAATCATTGTCCTTTAAGCTTATTTATTTTTCGTAATTCTTCATCCATTAGTAAATTCTTTTATATCATTTGTAAAAAGCTCAACATGTTTTTTCGGCTATGCAAAGAGGTAACAAGATGAAGATGTTTATTTTGAATATGGGCAGAAGTGTTAAAGGCCACAGAACAACAGGTGAGGCAACTCCCAGGGGAAGGAAGGCTGATTGCCTCATGACCTCTTCCCATGAGAAGATTCTCTTTTAAGTGCTACTAAGATCTGGGTTTCATTTTTCTTATCATCTATCTATCTATCTATCTATCTATCTATCTATCTATCTATCTATTCATTCATTCAGAGAGGGGCAGAGAGAGAATTTAAGCAGGCTACGTGCCCAATGCAGAGCCTGATCTCAGGGTCATGAGATCATGACTGGAGCTGAAATCACAACCCCAATGCTTAGCTGACTGAACCACCCAGGTACTCCTGGGTTTCACTTTTCTTAGGGAAGATATGCTTTTCTAGAGGGGATCTCTTGTAGAATGGCATAAGCTACTGAGATAATAATACCAACAGGAGATGTTTCAACAAAATTCATCTTAAACAATGCTATAGAACTATATATATATATAGTTCTATAGCATTGTTAGTCTATATATATATATATATATATATATAGTCTTAAAATCTGTATATTGATATTGAGGATAATGATGCTAAAGGAAAAAAAGTATGTTTAAAACTATGTTTTAAATATGTAGTCTATAAGTGATATATGTTTGTTGAATAGAAAAGCCAAAATATTAAGAAAAGCATCAAGAATAAAAGTTTCTTACGGCCTATTATTTTTTAGCATTCTTTTATGTACCCTATTTTAAAGAGAAATCATTTTTTTTAAAAAAACATAGAATAGTGCTAAAAAATTTGTTTTGTGACTTGATTTTTTTTTCTAGTTAATGCATGGTCTTGTCCATAAGTGTATTCTAGCACAGTCTTAATTTTTTTAGGAATGTAAGGGTTTTTTGTTTTGTTTTGTCCATGTTACATTTTCATTTTACCTCTTGTAGGTGAAGGAGGAAGATATTTTCTTCCTCCTGTTTAGCCATGTGATTGGTTTTTTTTTTAAGATTTTATTTATTTATTCATGAAAGACACACACACATACAGAAAGGCAGAGACACAGGCAGAGGGAGAAGCAGACTCCATGCAGGGAGCCTGATATGGAACTCGATCCCGGGACTCCAGGATCATGCCCTGGGCCAAAGGCAGGCACTAAACTGCTGAGCCACCCAGGGATCCCCTAGCCATGTGACTGTGTGGAAAGACACCACTCACAGCTCTAGGAATACACCCAAATAGGTTTAACTCTGTCAGTATTTCCACCTTCAGCCCCTGTGATGGGTACAAGAATGGGGATGAGACAATTTGGGCCAAGAACCAACAGATAAGAGATGCCAGGACAAGTAGATAGATCAGAAGAACCTTGTTTTTTTCTGGATGATTTTTGAATTGTGAAGCTTGAAGTTCCTATAGCCATTTTGTGACCATAGAGGGGAACCCTGAACTGCACGAGGAAATCTCCCTCTGTGACCCTTCAGGACGGGTAATTCTTACCTTTCCTCTGTTCTTTTTTTTTTTTTTTTTTTTAAGATTTTAAAAATTTATTCATGAGAGACACAGAGAGAGAGGCAGAGACATAGGCAGAGGGAGAGAAGCAGGTTCCTCACAGGAGGCCTGATGTGGGACTCTGATCCCTGGACTAGGATCACAACCTGAACTGCAGACCTTGAACCGCTGAGCTACCCAGGCATCCTGCCTTTCCTCTGTTCTGAAAAGAGTTCCCCTGGAAAGAGGGGGCCACCGAGGATTTGTATAGAATAGTTCTGGTTATAGGTTTGCAATGAGCCAAACCTGGCTTCAAATCCCAAGTGCAGTTATACTTAGTGGCAATCTTACTCTCTGATCCTCAGTTTCAGTGCCAGTAAAGTGGGGGAAAAACCATACCTATAAGTTGTGAGAATTTAAGTAATATATTGAAGAGCATGAGTATTATGAGATTGGGGTGTTGTGAAAAAGACACAACAATACAGAGGAGTGGGGAGGGAAAGAGGGTGAGAGACAGAGGGGATGCAACTAGTCTGGCTCTGGGGATCTTGTTAAAATGCAGATTCTCAGTTGAGAGGTCTTGGATGAGGCCTGAGCTTCTGTGTTTCTAACTAGCCCCCTCCTCCTGGTGATACTGATCAGCTGGTTTGTGGATCACTTAGGTAGCAAAGTTCTAGATCACAAATGAGGATGGACCTCATCACCCTTACTTTCATTCTCCTAGAAGCTGTCTCTACTATCCATTCAATGTCAGTTCTGGATGTGTTCAATGTTCTGTGTGTTGTGTTTGCTACTACATAGAGGAAAAGGCTTAATTATGGCAGGCAGAGGGGATGCCCCACCACTCCTGCTCATCCTGTGTAGCTTAACTGGAAACTCCTTTATGAATGGAGCTGAGCTCATAAGTCAGAAAGCATTGGTGGAATCATGACCAAGGCCTGGGTGGTGGGCTTCTGGGGAGGGAAGGTAGGAAATGGAAGGTTCTCAATGTCACCAATTCTCACCATTGTTCGATGTTCACATCTCACTGCACAGGAAACAGCTTCACCTGCAGTTTCCTTCATGAGTCTAGGAAGATCAAATTATGCTTTGGGTATAAGGTAGGTAGGAGGGGGACTTGTTTCCCATAGGCAAGAATTTTACATGTGGCCAGAATCCAATCCCAGGATTCTGCACATTTAAGATGGAATTGAAGAGCAATAGATTCAGGCTCAGAAGAACTGCATGTCTCTCAGAGCTCTGAAGTTACCTGCTCAGGTTCTTGGACAAGCAACTTGACCTCCCTGAGACTCATATTTTTTCACCTATAAAATGGAGGTTATCAAATAGCACAGGCTTCCTAACAACCCTATTATGAGGAACAAGTGAGAAAATAGATGGAAGAACTTTGAAAAACAAAGAAAACTATACAATTGTGAAGAATTACAGGGACAAGAGTTCTAAGGCAGCTTAGCTACCCAATTGCCCAACTATAAAATTATGTCTAAGACTTTAAAAAGCCATTAAGTGGGGCCTATATATACAAGAGAGAGAAAGGTACACAAGCTGCTCAGAAAATCTATCATGTTCCATGCTGTTTCCCATGGCTGGTCATCCTTGCCCCCAAGATCAGGACGCTGGTCAGGACAGAGCCAGTCAAAGCAAGACTCCAAATGGTGGACTAGACAGATGGCCCTCTGGAGGTGTGCAGTGTGAATTTAGCTTGAAGCTAAAGAGCTCTTATTGCTTTAATAAAGCACATTTGAGTAAGAGGATGGAGTTGGTTTCTTCCATATTGCTGATACTAAAATGAGAATACTCCAAAAATTCAATGTAAAGAGGGAAAAGAACAAAGAAAGTATTCATATCTCTCCTATGCCAAAGAGTTATACTGATTCTGGAAGCCTGCCGACTCCCTAATATTCTTTTCTAATTCGTTAATCTGAATTAAGAAATCCCTCACCCTTATTCTGAAGAGACTGGAGCACATGCTCTGGATTGGTTTCTTGATGTTTTTGGAAGAAGCAAGAATAACTCAGAAACTACCAGGCATACAGAGCAAGAGATCTGGGACCTGGCCAGAGGAAGGCATAGAAGATTCACTGGTCACAAACTCTTCTTGTGTCTTGGTCTACATGGTCCAATAATCAGAAGATGTTTTAGACTTCATGAACAGTATGGTCCTGATAGTAATGAAATTGGGATACTGAGCTGGGAATAGAAAAGATGAGCAAGTCAAAGAATCAACTGTGTCCAAAGAATGATTCTTTATTTAGCTATTGGCTTCTACTCAAATGTTTTCTTCTAGGTGTATCTTTCTCTGACATCTATTAAACAAATTAATACCCACACCCAAGGCATAGATCCACATTGAATTCTTTTTCCCTCCTCCTCTATCTCAGCACATGACATCCTATAGTTTTTTTCAGTATTCTCTCTTCATTACTATATGGTAGTTTCATGACAGTTTGATTTCTTTGTTTACTATTACATACTCAGTATCTAGCACCATCTGAAAACTATAGGTGCTCAATAAATATCTCTGAATGAATGAAGTCCCAATATCAATGTCCCTGAATCCTTCCTTCACCTTATAGTTTTAGATTATTATTCTGCTTTTTCCCCCTCATTCTTCTTATCTCCTTCTATATTTTTATTAGCCTACTTTAATCATTTTCACTGTCATCATCAGATAAAATTTTTTGTATTTCTATTTGTGGAGAATTTGAAAACCTATGGCTCTCCAAGGCAACAGCCTCCTGGCAACATATCCATTGGGCACAAAAGGGTCCAACTGTTGCATTTCAATTTAAACATTTCTCAATCTCCTTCAGGCAGGTTGCTTCCTTTGTGCAATCTACTCCTCAGGGAATGTTTCTCTCCAGGGCATTCAGGAAAAGCGACTAGGATTGTTAGATAAAAGGAACATCATACCATCACTTTCTTGGTGGTATCATAAATCAGGGGCAAATGGTATGTCCATGTTCTAACTCCCTGAATTGCACAGTGATTTCTGAGTGGCAAGAAACATATTTCTCTAGTGTGAGAAATTTTGTCACAGACAGGAAAATATCATTGGAAAATATTTGACATGTAGTAAGCACTCAAAATTTTGGAGTAAGTATGTGGATGAAATCTCCCTGGATGCTTCCCTTCTCCCTCCTATGTTGGTGGCTTGAATGTGGGGATTTGTGGTAGAATTAACTACATGTCCCTACTTTTTTCTCCGAAACCCAGCTGTCCCTGCGTAGCCTCTGTCTTCCTGTACATAAAACACTCCCTGTGCATCTGGAGACTCAGAGAGAGGACCCTGCAAATCTGCACATGAAATTTGCAGCCCTCAGCTTCTGCACCTGTGGGCTGAGTGGTCTGGAATATATTTGTGTTTCCCGGTCACACTTGGAGCAGTGAGATTTGACCTTTAGAAAGCAGTGGTTTGTTGAGAGACTGTTCTTAGTTCTTTTTAAATCATGTACACATTGCAGAAGTCGGACACCTCTGCCTACCAAAGGCTGAAAGAATGTGCCTTGAAGCCAAGTCTAGACAGAATTCCAAGGCAGGGGAGTCAGTGGGACAGGGAAATCACCACAGGGTCTATGCCAACTTTCTGTCCTGCTATTTTACCATTTTTGTGTTTCTGGATTTTAGCCAACATGAGAGGTCTTTTGTGCCAAGAATGACCATAACAAGTGGGTTGGGGTTTCCACTGAAGGTTAATTTAAATGTTTCACCTTCCTTCAGCTCCTCATTTAGAGTGTGTTACTGTTCCCGAGGCAGCC
This sequence comes from Canis lupus familiaris, assembly GCF_011100685.1. Taxonomy (NCBI): domain Eukaryota; kingdom Metazoa; phylum Chordata; class Mammalia; order Carnivora; family Canidae; genus Canis; species Canis lupus. The sequence goes on along the minus strand of NC_049239.1, from coordinate 9,060,466 downwards.
CCAAGACTTTCCAGGCCTCTGGTTTACTGAGGGAAGGAGCAAAGGGAGGCCAAGCTACTCTGTCATTTCTCAGTTTATAGACACCTGTAATCAATCATCAGATGGATGGGGATTTACAAAAACAATTGAATTAGGAAAGTACTAATCCCAACTGTCAATGTGATGAGTAAAATACAGAATGAAAGTGAAGAAGACAGGCAAGATCTTTTTTTTTTTTTCACTTTCTGCAGATGTCCAATCCAATTTTAACAACTCAAGGCTGTGCCATACTCGATTCACACAGCTGGCAGCCTATTAAAAGCTGGCACCTCAAATCCTCACGTGATTCATGATCTTTATCTTAACTGCCTGTTCCACCTATTTCAAATTTCATGTCCTGAGGGTAACATTCTCCCAGTATCTGACTTTCCTTGCTTATAGTGTGCTCTCTCCCTCCCTCATCCTACACATCCATTCAGTCCTGTGAAGAGCTGCCCCCGGTGTCTCGGTGAAGTAGGACCACTACTTCTAGATAGGATCAGTACTACTAGAGTGTTTCTGGGATCCAGTCTTAGGATCTCTCAGTGATCTCTTTACAGTTCTCAGAAGCTTTCTCAATGAGGATTTAATTCCTCAATGACTTTGAAACTAGGTTTGTGAATTGAGTATATGATTACTCTGAAATTAAAAAGTTGTCTCAGAATAAAGACAGAGAGGAATAGGATTATACAGAAGAGATAACGACTGTATAGCATCTTATAGACATAAAGCACTGGTCACATTATTTGGAGATATTAGTAGACCTAGTACCCAGTTGGTAGTAATGTTTCTTTTCTGAATTCTGGCTGCATATCAGCATCACCTAGGAAGCTTTTAGAAAAGCTGATGAATGGGTACAATCCCAGAGATTCTGGTTTAATTGGTCCAGGTACAACTTGAGTATTGGTATTTTCTAGAAAGTCCTCCAGTGATTTTTTGAGCCTCCAGGATTGGTCTCTAATGGGCTTCTTCCCGTTAGCTTACCTGCCATGAGTCTTGTCCATTGTTCCTTTCATGACAGTGGATTTCACAAAAGCTTAAGGTGATTTCTCTTCAGCACACTTTCAAATGATTCTTCAACTTGGACTTTCACTATGAGAGGCATTTGTTGAAAACAAAATACAAAAAGATCACATTTATGTTTTTCTAACAGTTAATTTAAGCATTGATAGGCACTTGCACATATAAATATATACCCAACGCAAATATAACACATCTTATGTATACACAGAATGTGGGAGGACAGGCAATGCTGTGTGTGACCTGCTGAAATAACATACTTTAAACTTTATTTGGAGAAAATCTGGAGATTGGCCATCATAAACTTGGGTGGGAAGACATTATGGGGAAGCAAACTTTGCCATCCCAAAATGTGTCTCTTTGACACGTGGATCGTTTCAGGCTGATTATTTTGAAAAAAACAGAAGACTTTAAAAGTTTTTATTTTTGCCTGCCCCCTAACTGCCTAAAAGAATGCAGAGGACCTATTCCAGGAAGGGAGCTATCACCATAGATAACTACAGTATCACAGGAACTAGGTATGGAGTACAGGGAGGAACCTAACGAAGCCTGTTTGATAAAAAAAAAAAAAAAAAAAAAATAGTCCTAGTTTCTGAATGGCTCAGCAAATACTTGTTTACTGAACATTTATTCTATCCATTTTTCCTGTGAATTGTCTTCCCTCTCTGTGAAGCCTGGAATCCCTAACCCCTTCTCCTTAGTCCAGAATGACGATATACTTCATTTTGCCTATCTTGGAATCTCTCATGTTTACGTCGATTCCCTGTACATATGTAGTTAAATCTTATTCTCTTCTTTAATCTGTCTCATGTCAGTTTAAATCTCAGACCAACCAGAAGAATATTAAAGGGTAAAGTTTTTTCCTCCCCAACATCTTTCATGGTGAGGGGGCCGCCTGAAAGACAATCTCTCCTGTTGTTCACAGTTTTAATCAATTTTTTTATTTTCAAAGTAGTCTTCATGTCTTCTTGAAGCAAGACCAGTCATCACTGAGAAGATTAAATGGTATATCAACCCTTAGCATTATAAGCTTTAATTTTTTTTCATTTTTCAGATATTTCATGCTTGCTACATTAGAGTTACAAGTTCAAAAATTCTGTGCTCAAATTTCTTTTGGTCTTTGAAGAACATTCACCTTGAAAAGGCAGGCCAGCAGAGGTTAAGCAAAGGTGTTTGATACTTGCTTCATGTTCATTGAGGAAACTACAGATTATATGACTTAGTGATTATAAAGCAATTAGAGTAGTGCCCTGCACCCAGTTAATCCTATATAAGTGTTTGTTAAATAAAAACAAATAAATATAGTGGAAAGCTTCTCTTTTTGCTTCCTGAAGCTCCTTCCTCAAACTTATTATAGAGAGCAAAGCTTCCAGGAGCAGGGCCATAGTAGGACATTCAGGCTTGCCTTCCTAGCACTTTTACTTTCATTGATTCCTTCCTAATAGTCTAATAGCAAAGGCTTTTTCTTTGCCAGTTCTTTTCCTTTCCAGGAAAATTTAGGAGTGCTTTGTTTTATCTCTCAGATTTGGGAGGAGGCAGATTTGGTAGAGAAATTAGAAGTTGAATTTAAAGCAACTCAACAAGTTCCTACTAAGAATCACTGTTTGCATATGCATGTGTATTTCTCATTATACTTTACACACACAAACAATCTATTGGTTTGGGATGGAAGGAGTTTGCAATCTGGTTGATACATCCATAATTTATCCATATCCTGAATGTCTTCCTGCAAAGAGCCTGACACTAAATGGAATAATTTTCTTAGTCTATATAGTGACAGCTCCTTAGCTGTAAGCAACTAAGTTAGACTCTGGCTGACTTAGGTTAAAAAAAATGAATTTGTTGGGAAGATAATGGAGAATACTCAGAATTAAGGAAAAGTTTCATTATTATTTTTCCTAAAGACACTATGCTCTATTGTGTTTTGTTGGACAGGGTGAGAAATTCGGATTTAATTATAATGAGAGAGGAAACCATCAATGGATTTAAGGGAGAGAAGTGGTGTGACCTAATATGATCTGATTTACATTTTCAGGTAATGTCTCTAGCTGCTGTGTGGCTAATGGATTGTAGACATGGGAGATGGGATTAGGATAGTAAGTTAGGAGACACATTTCAGTCAGGTGAGAAATGATGGGGCTCCTGCTAGTGGGAAATATCCACATGGAGAGTAGTAAAGACAAGTGAAACACATTTTTAAGGTTAGGAAAGGGAAAGAAGCATGAAAGAGGCTCCTCACCAGAGGCTCTAAGGCTTCTGACAGGATCAACTAGGTGAACAGTCATGCTACATACTAAGAAGAAAAAAACTGAAAAAGAAATATGTTTGATGATGGTATCAAAATTATTGTTGTGGCAGTTTGAAGTGCCTATTACATATCCCCGTGGAAATGGTAAGTCAGGAGTAGGGATCTGAGTCTGGAGTTTCAGGGAAAAGCCAGGGCTGGGGATATCTCTTCAAGTTTTCTTTCTTTCTTTCTTTCTTTCTTTCTTTCTTTCTTTCTTTCTTTCTTTCTTTCTTTCTTTCTTTCTTTTTCTTTCTTTCTTTTTTCTAAGATGTTATTTATTCATGAAAGACACACACAGAGAGAGGCAGAGACATAGGCAGAGGGAGAAGCAGGCTCCATGCAGGAAGCCCAATGTGGGACTCAATCCTGGAACTCCAGGATCACGGCCTGGGCCAAAGGCAGGTGCTCAAATGCTGAGCCAACCAGGCATCTCTCCCTTCAAATTTTCTATAGGTGAATTTAGAGTGGTGTGTGTAGATGAACTTTCTAAGTTAAAGATAAGGAGAGAGAACAGAAGAGGGCTAGGATGGCACTTTCAGGTGGGTACTTCTACATATAACGGTCAATCAGAGGAGGCTGGTGAGGGAGGAATGAAAGCAGGGGAGTATGGTGTCACAGCAACTCAGACAAAATGCATTAAATCTTGCTAAGAAGGAAAGAGAAGAGAGGCCGCCAGTGGATTTGGTGGTGTCATGGAGGACATGGGTGACCTTGACAGAGGCAGACTCAAGGGTATGGTAGGAATAGAGGTCTTAATGGGATGAGATTTTTTTTTTTTCATTCTCCCTAAAACAGTGGGAAGCAGGGAATGGGATGTTAACTGGAGGGGGTGTAACCTCAAGGTAGGAATATTTTAAGGTTGCCTGTTTGGATGGTGATGGCAGTGATCCAGTAGAAAAGGAGAATCTGATGATTTAGCAAAGACTGGAGCCAAGTCTTTGAAAAGACAAGAGGGCATGAGATCCAGGTGTGTAATTGGAACAGTTACCATTTGATGGGAATGGGAACTTCATCCCTGAGCAAAACGCAGAGGGCACAGAACAGGTGGTCAGCAAATATGGTGGAGGAGAGAGGAAAAAGCTCCTAGCTACTCACTTGTTTTCTCAATAATGAGGCAAGGTCATCAGTTGAGGGTGAGAGTAGCCATCGTGTAGAAGATATGAGGATAGATGGGTAGAAAATAGTTTTTTAAGGAGTCTAAAAAGGAACATGAAAGGGAATACATGCAGCACTGCCTGGAACTATTGAGTGTCCAGTTCAGATTTTGGACATGAAATTTGAGACCAGTCAGTACAATAGGGTTTTTGTCCACCAACATTTAGCTGCACTGGGGCAGGACCCATGGTTACTATTATTATTAATACTACCAGCTGGCAAACATTGAATGCATACTTTGTGTCAGATGCTTTTTGAAGCACTTTACAAGTGCTTACTTTATGATGTATGTGCTATTATAGGTAAGGAAACTGAGGCACAGACAGATTAAGTAATTTGTTCAAGGTCACACAGTAAGTAATGGCTAGAGCCCATTACAGATCCTAGCAATTAGGCTCAAAGGACCACATAATTTGCACCTTGTAGTGTTATTACTAGGAAAAACAAGCCAATGGTACATAAAGCATCTAGCACAGTGCTCTGCCCACAGGAAACATTCAATGACTTCTAGCTAATATGAATAACAGCATTTAGAGATTTACTCCATAGAAATTTTTTTAAGTTTTTAAAAAGCTGACATGTGTGGATTCTGAGACTAGCACCTGGAACTTCTAAATGTTGGTGCACTTCTGCTCTATCCTCCCCACACCAACCTAGATAATGGGACATCTCCAGCCTTAGTCATTTGACAGCCAAGAACCGTGTTGCCATGGGAGGCCACTAGGTGGCGCCACCAAAGAGCAGGCCCGTTTCATTTACCTTCGGGTCTTTAATTCCCATATAGGTGGGCAAGCAGAAGCTGGACCTTGATAACCAAAAGAAGCGTTGTCATAAGTAAGTAAATAAGTAAATAAAAAAAATATATGGACAGAGAAGGGATGGAGTTGCATTTAAAGCATATATTTGGAACAAGGCGTGGTGGAAAGGGAGGTGGGAGGGAATGGGGTGACTGGGGGGGGCACTTGACGGGAGGAGCACTGGGTGTTATGCTATATATTGGGAAATTGAACTGCAATAAAAAATAATTTAAAAATTTTAAAAAAGCATATATTTGGGCAAGCAAATAAAACAAAGAGCACGTATATCCAAAGAAACTGCTCCTTGATAGGCCAGCAAAAGCCAATGCAAATTTCTTGTGCTTGCTTGCAAACTAAATAAGACAGAAATCTTGCCCACTTTCTCTGAATCAAGCTCTGCTCCAAAACTGTTAAATCCACGGGTCAGACAAGATTTCAGACAGTGGCATGGACGTACACATCTTTTCCTTTTCATGCCTCCATCATAGGTAATTGAGATGCAGAGCTGTAACTAAGTAAGGTCTGTGTTTCTGCCCCCACCTTCAGCCCAGCCCAATCCATAATTAGATAGCGATCTCTCTAGCTGGCAGCTCCATCCAAGGTCAGCAAATGAATCTCCTAGTGTTCAAGGAACGTTGCCTCAGAAGGAGACTATTCCAGGTATCCATCCTCGTTTGTGCAACACCTGCATTCCAGTCGTTTCTTTCTGAATGGTAAGTCAGCCACAGAAACAGCACAGCATACTTGCCTTATCTCTATTTCCCCTCACGGCAGTGATGTAATGCGATGGAAATCTCTGCCTGTTTATTGTATCATCAGCAATAGCTCTATGACTACATAGTATTCTGAGAAGGGTGGAGATACAATTAAAATGTAAGTAAACTAAAACCCACCTCCCCACATTATCCCGGGCTTCGGGTATGTTCCACCCTCCCTGTCCCTGGCCATGTTCAAGTCTTTGTATTGTTTCCTGGATTGTCCCACTAAGGCCATATGTATCTGCTTGTAGCCAGTGCAACTGAGCTCCCCAAACACAGATTCCCATGAAAACGGAACAAAAGACGAGGGAGAGGCAGAGCATGTTAAATGTCTCATTAGGCCTTCTGTCTGATTCTCATTAGATTCGCTGACTGCTTCTCATTAGGCCCATTGCCTCCACTTCTTGCAGGCCCTGAATATGTAGGCCAGTGCTTATTGTCATGGTTGGTCCAGAAGATCCATTTCATTTATTCACAAATTGAATGTGGCTTCTGAAAAGTCCCGGGCAATTTTTTTGGCAAAGTTGAGAGAGGCTTATTGTTGCTATTTGCTATTTTTTGAGCAATCCTAAGCAGGGTGGGCGGGAGAACTCATTTAAAGACCCAGCACAAAAACTTCAAACTCTCCTGCAGAATTGGGAGGCTGGGAGATAACTGGCCAGCCTGTATGTGCGGACATCAGGAACGGGTGACGTTGTGGGCAAAGTCACAAATACGACTGGGTAAGACAGAACAAGATGCTCAATGGCAGGGTGTGGAAGAGGATAGTTGTCAGGGACCACTGGTGACTGCAACTCCCATCCTCCCTGATCTCTGGGAACATTTCCCCAGTTGTTGAAATAAGAGCCAAATGATAGTATGGAAAAGTCACCATATAGTCGAATAGTCTACAAATTATGTGTGCGTGTGAAAAGAAATCACTTATATCTCATTATTCTTCTCACTGAAACATAGTGCCTGCTTCCTTCTACTGGGAAGAAAGCTCCCAATATATGTTGCCGTCGATGACATCAGTGGACATGGCCCTGAATTACAACACAAAAACGTGTATCTCCAAAAGAAGAAACAGATATAGATGAGCATTTCTCAAAAAGTGGCAAACAAATGCCTACTTTCTACATTCTCTCTTTGCTATTGTTTTGTCTTGATGTTTGAGTTTTTTATTTGGTGAACATGATAGGGATGCAAGATGGTTTTGAGAGTCATGTGGTGCCTGAAATCAGAAGAATGATACTCACAGGGAGTATTTATTATTATTATTATTATTATTATTATTATTATTATTATTTTCTTCCTGGACAGTGAAGTTCAAAGGAGATTTGGTAACTTTACAAAGTGAATGTTTCCCTCCTGATATGTGACTGAGTTAGATATAGAGGAAAATCAGATTGCCCAAGAGAAACAATTGTGAAATTAGGTATCAGTATAAGATTTGATACCTTCTCCCTCCCTTATGATCTCACACAGAAGGGAGAGAAAAGGTGCCTCCATAGAAAACCTTCTCCTCTGTCAGGAAGTAAGGCTGGTATTCCCCAAGGAAGGAGAAGGGTTATGACTCACTGAGGAGGCAGCGGGTGTGGTTCCTTTTAGACATGCTCCAGCTGCTCCATAAGCTGGAAAGACATGGTCACTTCTCCTTTGTGGATTTTGCCTGAGTTTGCAATGTCCCACTTCTGAGATAGAGCTGAAAGCATATTTTTATCCTGTGTTATATGAAGAATTTCTGTCTCCGTACATGACTGTATCAATGCAGTTACATATTTTTAAGGTTACTGCCTTTCTGTCAGGCTAAGTGGTCAGTCTTAAAATGACCCTGCGTAGAGACTAGAGGATAGAACTTGTTGTATGAAAGAGTACAGCCGTTCCAAAGAGGCCTCTATGAAAGTTTTTTTCTTTTTCCCCTCCCCTCCAATATTGACTTCTAAGCAACTTTCAGCATTCTCGGTGAGCCTGCCCTCACCCTTTTGTAAGTAAGTACTTTCTCTTCGGAGGACTCGACTTCTGAATATTCCAGGAAATAGGTATCCCAGACTGCAATGCCCCATTCACAACATTCCCAAATAAAAAATCTTTCTTTTTTGCCTAGTTGGCTCACAGAATACACAGTTTTATGAAGCCTGTTTAAGATGGCAGGTCTCTGTGCTTTAGTATCTGGAGGAGACATTCTTATTGGTGCCTATAGGCCATGATTGTGGAGATGACATAAAAATTTTGGCTCTAAATCTCTTTAGCAAAAAGCTCTGTTCAGAGACAGGCTAGAACAATGGGCTGAAAGTGATCTTGGCCTTTCAAGGGCTTTATCCTATCCAAAGTTCCAGCAGGAGAACCTGATCTCCCAGAAAGTATCTCTTTTATTGCCAACCGTAGAGAATCACTGACAAAACTAATTAAAGAATTTGAACCTCATTCTGTCTTTCCTTAGCTGACCCTCAACCAGGGGCTGGACTCGAAACAAAGACACAAGATATAGAATATGAGGCTCTCACCAGGGTAAATAGGGCTGCATGCTCTCATTCCCTTCTCTGAAAGAGCTACTTAAACACAAAATACCTCACTTTTTTTTTTTCTTTTTTTTTACAATGGAAAAAGCTTTGGGTTGCCATCAGAAATAATGAAGTTTGAAGTTCCTGAATGTTATCCATTTATTGGACTCGACTTTCCACCCTTTCCTTGAATTCAAGGAGCCAGGTCAAAATGGTGAGTTCTCATGGAAAATTAAGCACTCTTCTAAGAGTGCTTAGAGAAATATGGTTGTTTCAGGTTTCAGACTCTCCAGGGGATGATGGTCATTGATTTCCAGGCTTAAGACAATGATAAAGACTTCCAGATATGAATGGACTTATGTGGAATCTGGCCAGTCTACCTGAAAGGCCTCCAGCCATAAAATTCTTGGTCCTGTCCTGGATATTCACCCCTCTTGTTCTTTATTTTTTCCCTACATTTTAAGATTTCACAGTTTGGCAGTCACAGCAATGATCACATGGAATGGCATTTATTGATTGAATATCTTGGCTGATTGAAGAATAACTATTTTAAGATTGTGAAGTGATTTCTGAAAGCTACATAATTATCCACTGAAGTGAAGGGATCTATTATAACACATCTTTATTAGTTATATAGCTGATATAAATTTGAAGAAGAGGGCCTCAGGGAGGCTCCGAGAATTTTTCATTTTATTGATACGGAAGAATATTAGGCGTAGAGATTCGTAATTTATTTTTAAAATTAAAGAGCAGAAACACAAATGCTATTTTATTTTAAAATACATTTTCTTTCTGTCTTAGCTTTGGTAACACTAAAACAGAGGTTTTGGCTCAAGAGCCATCATACAAAAATAATGAGTGGGTCTCCTTTCTTGATTTGTACGCTAACTTGACCCACTGTTACTGCCCTGATCAGGCTACACAATCCTGTTTGATCTATGGAGATGGCCCTGGTTGAACGGGCTTTTCCAAAAGCATTTTACATGAAGTCAAGGCCTTCTTAATCCAGAGTAAAGCTATGTATATACAAGAGTGGCTAAATATAAACAAGGGTAGACTCAAGCATGTGTTCCAAATGGGAACTCATGTGCTCCTCTCTGGGTCTGGCTGGAGTATTGTTCCTGCTGTGTGCATGCCTTAGGATATCACCCAGGGAACCGGATGCAATGCTTTGGCACATCATCTAATCCCTCACTCTGGAGACCTAGTCTTCAGTGCCAGATAGATTCTCTTGCAAATGACCAAATACTTGACTTTGAACTTTTGATGAAAGATTTAATGTGGGGTGATCAATGAGTAAAACTACATTATGCAATCCCAGAAATATGCAAAAAGTAAGAAAATGAAGTGGGAAATTAGCATTCTTGGATTATTTGACCATGAGAGAACAGAAATTGCTTGAAGTAAAGGCTTTTATGACAATGGGATCCTGAAGGAATTGCAACTAAAATCCAAAGAAAAAATGAAATAGTTGTATGTATTTTTTAAAGTTTCTGTGTTCGATTGTGCTATGTAGAATCCACTATTTTCTCTTCCTTTAACAAAATCTTGGGTGTATTCCATAACTTCCTGGTCACATTTGGTAATTAAAACTTAGTGTGGCTTAATTTAAACCCTTAATTGCATATCCAATTTACAGCTAGAGCTGTGACTCTGGCTGCTTACAAAGAGGGTGGGGGGCAAGATCTGGCTCTGGATCAATACTATCCCCTCCCTCCTATAGACCCAGCTCCTCAGGGAGACTGAAGGAGGGCTAGGGACTCAGAGAAATCCTTCCTTAAATGTCCACTTGCCTTGGGAGGGAGGAACTTTTGGACATTGCTGTGATCTTCCTGGTTCTGTCTACTACTAGTGGTATCACACAGGTGTCATATGTGTGCTTTTAAGCTTGCCCCACTCTCCCCAAAATAGCCTTTCTTGCCATCAACCCTCTGTGGATATTCCAGGTCTTCACTTGGTGGCTGCTGGAGGAAACTCATGGCTCTAACTCCTCCACTAATGTTTGAGCTCCTTTAGGTGGAGCCAGTGAAAGGCTGGGGTCCCCTTTCACATCACCCAGGGATGGAAAGAAAATTAGGTGGGTTGGAGATCACCCTGCCCTTCCCAGGTGTTTCTGCCACAGTCCTTCCAAGTTCTATATTCATTCATGCCTTCAGAAATTTCCAGACTGAAAGAAGGCCACAGATTGCATAATTCTGTATGCTTGTGCCATACCTCGGGGGTAGACATCAGGCTCCCCCCAAAAGTCTGGCACCTATTCTTCTGGAGACATGTTGAGGGAGGGTCTGCCAACTTTGGAAGCTCAGGAAGCTTCCATTTGGAAAATGAGATGTCAGTGTCCCTTTATTGCAGATGCCCCACTCATTACAAATGACTCTCCAAGAGCCCCCCTCAGTTTGTTTCAAGAGGGGAAATACACTTTTCCTTGGCTCTCAGTTAGGAGTGAGAATATGCACTGCAATTCCCACAAGGCCCTTGATAAGCACCTCACCTCTTTCCTGCCATCTTCCCCAGACTATGGAGGGCCTGGTAGGATGGTGCTTTGTAAGAGTGAGACTTTCCTATTGCTTGTCGGTTACCCTGAGGGATGACATTATCAGGTCCCAATGCACGGTGGCTGCTTGAGGGTCTTGTCAGAATATGGGGATATCTTTGTTTCCAGTGGTATTAAATATCTTGTTGTAACAGCAAAATTGGTACAAGTGACTTATTCAGGAAATATGTGATTCTAAAAATGTAATTGTTTTGGTATATGAGGGGCAAATGAATGAAAGATTACATTTCACACAGTCTATTTTAATTATTCATTCTCAAAATGGTTTTTATACTGAAGGCTCAAAGAATAAGCGTTTGCTTCATGAAAATTAGAAGAAGGAGATGGATCTGGGCTTATCTTCTCAAATCATAGGCTCAGAGCCACAGGACGAAGTTAGAGTCATGGATTCTATGTTGCATCATATGTCTACTTGCTTAGAATCCTCTTGGGAATTGGCTACTAACTTACAGCCTAAAAATCTTTGGGTCCATTCATGTACCCATCCCTTCTTCTGGCCACTCTTCCTCCCAGCCATCCATTCATCCATCCATCTCAGTGTTCTGACTATCGCTTAAAGCATCATAATGTTTTATTATACAGTCCAAAGGTCAATTGCACTGGAACATCTGGGTATGTATTTTAAACAAGTGCCCCAGATGAGTCCAATTAAGTTTGAGAAACTAATGAGACATTAAAGTTTCTGAAACTCGGCTACACTGAAGACTAGGGGAAGGCAACTCTTCACCAATGAAATTGATGGCCAGTCTCCTCAGTGATGTTTTCCCAGGCACAACAGGTCTCAAAAAGAACCTCCCCTTTAGACAGTTCAACATGTTTCACCCACATGCAAACTTTGATGTGCATATCTATGAATTCAGAGAGAGAGTTCAAACCAGAAGTAAGCTGACTCCCTGCTCTGTAGCCTCACAACATCCAACAGTAAGTACTTCTTTAGCATCTGAAATTATCGTTCATTTATTTGCTTACTGCTCATTATCTACCTTCTCAAACCTGAATGTAAGCTCTTTTGATATTCAGAAACTTGCCTGCTTCTTCACTGTGATCTGCACCACCTGGAATAGTCCCCAATACAGAAAACATGCTGTAACTGTCTGTTAATGACTCAATGAGCCACAGAAGAATACCTGAGTAATGCACATTTTTTCCCCAAAAATAATTGGAAGGCATTGAAGTAAACTAAGGACCACAATGTACTGAAGAATAGATGGAGTTAATTTTGGAAATATTCCTAAAGGTTCAGATCTTGAACTAACATCTGAAAACCCTTCTGAAAGGTATAGAAAATGAACAGCAGAAACTTGTTTCTCCTCTGTAGACCAGTTCAGCCAGAAGCCTTGAGGCAGAAATTGAGGAAAGGGTTCTGAAAATGAATGAGCCCAGCCTTGTTGGAGCAGAGAGACTCCGGAGAAGAGAAGTAACAAATGAGAGGGGCATCAGGGTGGGGTAGGTAGAGGAGAGTTGGAATCAATGGTCAGAAGTTTCTATTTGGTCCAGATGGTAATAGGAAGCCACTGGAGGGCCATGTTTACACATTTTCAAAATCCAATTAGGATACCACATGTTTTTATGGTCTAATCACCCATTTTGGACCCATTAAATAAATTAGTTGAGAGAGAAAAACAAAGGGAAAAATAAAACGATGTGTCATTTGATAGCATTAGGAAATCATGGGATAAATGTGTGAAATTGGAATGTTTGACCTGGAACCAAATTAATCCAAATATGGTCTTGATGACTGAGTCTCGAACTGAACTAGGCCCACGCTAATGTTTGAAAATGTGAACAGTTAAGAAAATACAAAAGAAAGGATGGTGGTTTGGGTGAGGAACATGGTCCATTCTCTCTCTTTGAATGGTTCAGATATTTACTTGCCGAGGGTGGAGGCCCAGGGCAGCTGATTTCTCATGCTCGATTCCAAGCTCTAGGTTCTAACGGTTCTATAAGAACACTGGTTGATACACATGAGGCGGAAGCAGCTGTTCCAGTGAAATTCCCTCGGGAGAGGAAGGCAGGCCAGCCATCCAGATGGGATCAAGCAAAGGGAGGAGGATAGGGGAGAAACAGACACTGGGAACAGGCTGGGATTTGGTGTGGCACCTGCTGTCCATCCTGTCCTCAGCCTTAGCCACAAGTTAGAACATACAGTAAATGGGGTGTAGTGACAAAACAGAAGAGTTTTCTTGGCAGAAAGAAATCATCCTCGTTCTCTTGTGCTAGGAGGATTTTATTTTTTAGAACCCCATTACTCAGAGTGTGGTTCCCCACGCAGGGCATCCACAGCTGCTGGGGGCTTGTTAGAAATGCAGAAACTCAGGCCTCAAACCAGACTAGCTAAAGAAGAATCTGCACTTTAACGTTCTTTCCCAGGTGACTCGTAAGCACATTAGTTTGCAAAACATTGTGTCAGAGGGTTTTTTTTTTTTTTTTTTTTTTTTTTTTTTTTTTTTTTTTTTTTTTTTTTTTTTTTTTTTTTTTTGTGTCAGAGGGTTTAAAGCAAACTAGATAAGATAAAATGAGGTGAGAAAAAATGAGAGGATTATAATCCTATGTGACAGAGAATAATGCATTGCCAATTGAACCTGGACAGGGTACAAGAACTGCTACAGACCCACCCACATATAGCCAACCTTGAAGACAAACTCACAGACGTACCTTTGTGTACACATAGGAGGAGCATATCTGCTGTTCCAACCCGAAATCAGCTTGTTTTTTCCCTTTATGATGTAACTTTGAAGCCACTGTCTTTCCTCTGAATTACACTCAGTTCCTTTCATGAATTCTATTTTATGTTCTTCCCTGTTTTGCTTCATATTCCACTCTTCTATCTTTCTTGAGTGCAGCCCCAGGTCAACCAATAACCCAGGAAGCCAAACCGAGACTGTTAGAATCGTAATCATTTGCCATTCAGCTGGCAGTTTCTCAAGTGTGGAAATTTCCAGGAACCAGGCTTTTTCCAGGGCCCAGGGACCCTCCCTCATTAGTTCCAGTGAACCTTCTCTCACTCTGAAGTATTTACTTACACTCCTCATGAGGTTCCAGACTTAATTAGCTCACGCTCTACTGTGCTTCTTCCCATCACATCACAAACTCCTTACCGCTTTTTCTTTGAGTTTTTAGTCTCTGTGCAGGGCAGTGCACCATAATGGCTTAGGGCAGCAGTTCATGTCTGACGGACCTAGGTTCAACCTAGCTCCACTACGCTGTGATACTGGTCCAGTTATTCAGCCTCTAGGGGCTGGGGTCTCTTTACCTGTAAAATAGGAATACTAACACCAGCTGCACAGAAATTTGTCATTATCAGAAAGACAATGTTATCTAAAGTTGTCAGCACGCCACCTGCACATAGCAAGTGCTCAAAAAATGATAAATGGCAGCTATCTGAGGCCCTCAATGGTAAATTCATTAGGTAATATTTATTTATAAGAATTATTATATCAAATGGCCTCATTTATGTTGTGTTACTTCCATTCTCTCTAGACAGGGCTGCCCTAAGATTCATGTAAGTTTTTAGGTGAGGACAGTGCTCCCCATTCATTCAATTACACTCATCTTATATCCAGAGAAACTAAAAGAAAAATTAAAATAAAGCAGAAGAATGCAAAATCAGGAAATGTATCATGCTAGAACTAAGGGTGTGCTTTTTGACTCTCAGGATCTATAATGAAAATTCTAAATGCAAGGCAAAACAGGCCTGACCTTATGTAAGTATTTCCACATTCAGAACTCTTGTAAATTTCTGTGTGAGTTACATAGTTGCCAGCACAATAACACCACCTGCAAGTCACCATTGATAATCCAAATAAAGAAATTCTGATAAAATCTTATATTGTTATTTTTTTTAAGAAATTACTTATGTGTTTGCAGAAAGTTTTGTCCCACGCAATCTACTGTGCTGTTTCAGAACAATGATAAATACAAATGGCATTTCACTTCAAGCTGCGGAAATAATACATGATTTCTGGTCCTTTGGCTGACCAGTCATTTATCACAGGTCATTTACATAGAGCAAGATGGCTTGGTAAACTAATCACTAAGCTCTTTCATGTGGTACCGTGTTCTTAGTACATCATGTGAAATTAGTTTGATGATTTCAGTTCCTTCTCTTGGGATCCATAACCCAGTTCATAGACTAACCAAAAACAATTTGGCTGAACCCACCAGCCTGTATCCACATTCAGGACTGCTGTGTCTTGATGTTGGATTCATTGATAGCCAGTGAGTCAGTTCTGACTTCTGAGAAAGAAGCTTTGGCTGAGAACATAGATAAAAATATAATAATAAAAAAGTGGTGTATGTGCATGCATTTGTATGTGTATAGATATTATATGTGTATATGGGGTGTGTGTGTGTGTGTGTGTGTGTGTGTGTCTCTGCAGTGATGAGCTGATTTGAGAGGGCAAATATTCTGACAGATTTTCAAGTGGCTACTTAATAAAATTTTGATCATGACATATTTAGTTGTTTTTTTAAAAAAAGAAAACATTGACTTTAGATTTTTTTCATTAATTTACCTTTCTTATATCTCATACCAATATTTCTGGTCTCACATGCTCTTCTAAAACTTTGCTCTTCTTCCATGAAAAGGTAAGGCTAAATCCTCTCTCCGTGAAATTGTGTAGGCCTTCGTGACTGGCTGCAATGAATAAACTATTGCGGATGTGAGGTTGCATGACTTCCAAGGCTAGGCCATAAAGTGTGTACAAGCTCCTCTCTCTCTCTCTCTCTCTCTGTTTCTCTCCACAAGTACTCTGGGAGTTCTGGGCTGATACATAAGAAGTCCAGCTTCCCTAAAGCTATCTGTTGGAGGCATCCTGGGAGAGAGCACATCTCAAAGAGAGACAGACGTGCCTGAGAAACTCAAGTGGCCCAGCTCCCAGCTCTATGAATTTTCCCTGCAGAACAGGGAAATATGCTTGTGGCTGAGGAAGCTTTCAGATTATTCCAAATCCCACCTGCACTCTGCCCTAACCCTGCCAGCCAAGTAGAGCCACGTGGAAACTGCTGGCCTTCGAGCCTTCCCAGTTGATATGGAGTGATATGCTGGAGCAGAGATAAACTGTCCCCACTAAACTCTGTCCAAATTGCAGATTTGTGAGCAAAATAAATGTGATTTTTTTTAAAGTTACTAGCTTTTGAGTTTGTTTCATAGCACAGGTAACTGAAACATACTTCATATGAAATTAGGTTGATCACTCTTTTCTTATTTTTTTAGAGGGGGCAGGGGCAGAGGGAGAGAGAGAGAGAGAGAGAATATTAAGCAGGCTCCATACCCAATGTGGTGCTCAATTGCACAACCCTGAGATCTTGACCTGAATCGAAATCAAGAGTTGGATGCTTAACCAACTTAGCCACCCAGGCACCACTCTTTTTTCTTTTTTTGATCATCTTTTTGTCTAGGGAATTTTTTCTCTGGGTAACTATAACCCAATTCAAAGACAAACCAAAACACTTGACTGAATCTACCAGTTTGGGTTCATACAATAAGACAGTTGTGACTTGATTTTAATTCAGTGAAAGTCAATGAGTCAATTTGGCTTTGCCTAGATAAGATCTTTTATTTTCATTCATTCATTAATTCATTAATTTTTTGAAAAATGTGTGTAACATATTGTATATACTAGGGCCTATTTCTTGGTTTTAATATTGTATTATAGTTA
Organism: Canis lupus familiaris; assembly: GCF_011100685.1. NCBI lineage: Eukaryota > Metazoa > Chordata > Mammalia > Carnivora > Canidae > Canis > Canis lupus. The sequence goes on along the minus strand of NC_049239.1, from coordinate 9,043,734 downwards.
TAGAAGATAAGCTATTGGAGCAAACTGGACGAAAGGTACATAGGACCTAGGTACTATCTTTGCAATTTCGTGTGAATCTAATTACTGCAAAATAAATTTTTTTAAGTGGCTATATTTGAGTATGTGTGTGTGTGTGTGTGTGTGTGTGTGTGTATGTGATGGTGGAAAATTTAAATTATTTGGTATGGCAAATATTCTGATAAAACTTCCAGGGCCTCCTTAATAAAAGGTTGATCATTACATATACTACTCTTTAAAAAAAGAAGAAACATCAAATTTAGATATTATTATTTTTCACTCATACACCCTTCCCCAGTCTCACATCAAATTTAAAAAGTGAGAAGGGACCTTTTCTTTCACCGTTTAAGTCAGTTAGCCTAATTTTTCATATTGGAAAACTGTAATAAATAATGATAAAAGGAAAAAAATAATGATAAAAGGGATCTGAAAACTGTAAAAGAATTTCTGCCCCTCCTAGTGATTTCCAGTTTCCTCTGGGGAACTGAGAGGACTTGGGGGTGTGATTGCAAGGCTAGAGCCGATAATCACTGAAGGGGAAAGTCCCGAACTTGACATTAATCCTAGCAATCAGTTTGAACTGATTACTAAGGAGATGGTTTTTTTAAACAAGGAAAAATGAAACTAGGGAGAACTGTATAGCAACACAAGATCCCTAAGAAAACTTTTACTAAACTTTCTGAATTCCAGACGTAATCCATTAGAGATAACAGCATTTATAGCATCTATATGAACAGGTTGGAGAAACAAAGAATGATCAAATGAAAGCATATAGCATATGATTACTCCATGTATAGCATAAGCTGGTAATCCATTCATTTCTCAATAAATTTTTAGAATTGTAATCTTTTTAAAACAAAAAGAGAAGTATTGTTGTAGTCTGAACTTCTAAATTTTTAATTTTTTTTAGTTTTTATTTATTTTTAAGATTTTATTTGAGAGAGAAAGCGTGAGCGGGGGAGGGGCAGAGAGAGAGTGAGAGAAACAAGCAGACTCCCCACTGAGCGAGAAGCCCAATGCAGGGCTTGATCCCATGAACCCTGAGTTCATGACCTAAGCTGAAGTCAGATGCTTAACTCAACTGAGCCACCCAGGCACCCCCTGAACTTTTTTAATTAAAGGAGAGATACAATTGTATTCAGGAGATACTGATATGAATCACTGACAGTGAGAAGACTTTTTCTCCCCCAGTAGTCTGATGGTCATTGAGGGAGTCAGGGGTGAGAGATCAGTGGAACAGAGGTGGAGCTCAGACAAGAGGCTCCCATCTCAAAAAAATCCCCGATGCCTTTGGCCCAGGGCGCCATCCTGGAGACCTGGGATCAAATCCCACATCGGGTTCCCGGTGCATGGAGCCTGCTTCTCCCTCTGCCTGTGTCTCTGCCTCTCTCTCTCTCTGTGACTATCATAAATAAATAAAAATTAAAAAAAAAAAAACTTAAAAAAAAATCCCCGATGAATTGATTAGTAATGGTGTGAATAGGGATTTTTCACTTTGCACTGGTTTGGTGGTGTGTGTGTGTGTGTGTGTACATATGCTAATTTTAAGCAATTGATTCAGTGAAATAAATTAGTGTATTACTAATTAGTATGTCAGACTATTACTGAAAGTTGTTATGAGCAGAGGTTTTCAAACTTATATAGATTCTCAGGCCTCACTCTAGGCCTTTGAGTCAGAATCTTTGAGAGTAGAATCCTAATTTATACATATATATGTAATATATATATATATAATTTATCAATATATATTTATTTCAATATATAATTTATATGTATTTTTTAATTTATTTTAAAGACAGAGAGCATGAACAGGAGGAGCAGAGGGAGAGGAAGGGAGAACCTGAGGCAGACTCTGTGCTGAGTGAAGATTCTGATGCAGGGGCTCAATCTCATTACCCTAAGATCACAACCTGACCTGAAATAAAGGGCCGGGAGCTTAACTGACTGCACCACCCAGGCATCGCCCCCCTAGTTTCTATATATTTGAGTCTTACAATCACCCAGGTTTGGGCTAGGTAGAAATAAATGGATGTGTCTGTTTCCCATCCTTCAGGTGACACTGGCATCAGGTCATTTCTGTTCAACTGCACTGAGGTAACAAGAGTGTCCAGGGGTGGCTCCTGGAAGAGCTCTTCAGACAATGAACTCCCTGGAGACATAGCAGACTCAGTGTGAACTCTCCACAGAATTGGAAAACATGTTCAGAGGGACTTCATTTCTAGATTTGCCTGTTTTAACCCAAGAATCCAGTGACATATATTCTCCAAAAACCTTTCCTGCTTCCTCCTCTGGATGCCAACAATCACAACACAAAATGTTCCTGGGCTGGCACTGCCTGTGTATGGAAATGGGACTGGGGGCACACCAAGGGAGTCAAGCTCAGGAAAGACCCCTGATCAGCATGGTTTCTGCTTTCACTAACAGCACATCACACATGGTTTTGAAGGTCTAGTGTTTCAGGGAGGTCTCTAATCTGGAAGGCCTTGCTGAAAGGAAGGGATGCTCATAAGATTGGCTCTCTTTTTGAAAACAAAAAAGACTGGCCAGATTGACAAAGGGGTAGGGAGTCTTCCTCAAAGATGGATTCTTCACCATCTTATGACTAGCAGAGAATTTTACCCTGATCACCTCTGTGTTCACTTCTGTTCCTTCCAATCCCCAAACCTCCGTAGCTTAACATAACAAAGGTTACCATCTCATTCACATCACAGTGTCCTGTACCCCACATAGGTCTATGGTCCACAGGGTCATTCAGGGACTCAGGATCTTTCCTTCTCACTGTGTTACCATTTCCTAGGGTCTCAGATTCTCTACTGGAGTCTTTGCCTTAGACCAGAGGGTGAAGAATGAGAAAATAATGTGGAGGATCCATGAGAGCTTTGTTGTGGGCGAAGCTTGAGAATTCTGGTAGCCAGAACCCAGTTTTGTGGCCTTACTAACTTTAAGGGAGTCTAAGAAATGTAGGCTAGCTAAGCGCTTAGGCAAAAATAGAAATAGCTTTTGGTGAACATGTATATAGTGTTTGCCAGAGTTTGTCACTCTGGCAGCTTTAAAGATGAGATGAGAATGGCACTTTCATCTATGGTTTACCTCCCCAAACCCATAACCCCCATCTAATTATGAGACAAATACCATATAAACCCCAAGTGAAGAATATTCTACAAAATGCCTAACAAGTATTCCCCAAAACTGTCAAAGTCATCAAAAACAAGAAAAGTCTGAACTATCATAGCCAAGAGAAGCCCCAGGAGATAGGACAAGTAAACGTAATGTGCTATCCTGGTTGGGGTCCTGGAACAGAAAAGGACAGTAAGTGAAAACCAAGGAACTATGACTAGAGTATGGACTCCTATTAATAATAAAGTATGAATATTTGTTTATTAATTGTGACAAATGTACTTCATTAGTATAAAATGCTAACAATAGTGGAAATTAGGCCTGGAGCATGTGGAAATGCTCTGTATTTCCTTCAAAACTTTCTTATAAATCTAAAATAGTTTTAAAATAAAAACTTTTAACATTTTTTTAAAAAGTGACTGCCAAAAAAAACCCTACTACTCCTGTTTTCCCACAATAGCCATGAGAAAAAACAAAAACCAAAAAACTTTGTCTACTCAGAAGTTACTAGTCTGGCCTGTCCCTTACACTCATTTTTTCCCCTTTTATCTGTTGCTGCTACCTTGCCTTATCTCACAGGGATAATTCCTCAAGAACCAGCTTCTGTCACCTTTTTAAATAACATGCTGCATGCTCCTCTAAGAAATGAACCAAAACTTGATGATAAACCATGAAAAAACTAAAAGCTATTATGTTCTTGTATTAAAACATATACACACATGCACACACACTTACACACACACAAGATCCAGGAAGCTTCTCATCTGGTTTTCATTGGATCACCACTTTCAGACTTTTCATATCACTAACTCTATTATTAACATCAACAGCTTATATGAAAACTTATTTTCATTATATTTTGCCCCCTTCTCATGTCACTCCAAAAATGTTTTGTACAGTCTGTCAAATATACTTGAAAGTTTCACCAAATGGGAATAGAGTAGAACTTTAGAGGAATACTAATAAAGAAAAAATTTCTCATTTAAAAACTCTCCTAGATTACTTTGGGATAATACAATTCTGGAGACCTACATAGGAATGCAGAAGAGTCTGAGAACTCCCACAATAAATAAATTCATCTCATTTGGTTTAATCCAACATTATCCAAACTTCCTTGACCTGAAGCTTTATTTTGTTTTGTCTTCATTTTCTTTTTCCCCTTCTTGCCTCCTATCCATTAACCTCATGTAGAACTAGTGAGCCTTCAAATACATTCTAGATAATGGAACACTCAAAAGTGCTAAGTTAAATAATTTCGTTTCTTCAACTCATTCATAGAGAAGAGATGAGAAAGAATGTATCCTTTTTCCAGTCTTATTTTCAAAAATTAGGCAATAATCTTGAAATTAGAGGAAAAAAACTTGGTCCTTTTTCCTACCTGTGCCTTTGTGTAAGTATCTTATCTGAGCTTGGGCTCCCGCATTAAAATGGGCCAATAATAATTCCTGTTTGGGGAATCTGTTGGGTGGAGTTAACGACAAATTTAGCCTATTTAGCCTATAATTATTCCTTTCCCTAGCTGGGCTGGGCAAATTTTGTTTGTTTTTATTTGACTTTGGACTTTATTTTCTTTAAACAAATTGTAGAGAATGGAGAAAAAATAGGTTATTAACAGAAAACGGTATCTACATATGCACAGAGGCACATTTTTGGTGACAGAAGAGACTAGCACACACTGGCATCTCAGAAGCAGTTCTCAAAGAGCTTAGGTTTATTTTCTTGGATTTTAAGAGTCCCTAAGATTCTCCTTTGTTCCCTATCCTCAGAGCCAAATAGTCCATTAACCTTCCATATCAGCAATTTTACAGTCTACAACAAGGGGTATATGTGCAGACATACTCCAAAATAGTGTAAAATATCTGGGTGACCTGGCAACTCAGTATGGACTCAAAAGCCTGAGCCTGAAGACTTTCATTTAATTAGGAACTCCCATCTTGGACAAGAAGCAGTAGGATTGGTTCCTGATGGTCAACAAGTGAGGTCCTACAAAGGAAACAAGTTAGGAGGGGGTGGGGTGGCAGACAGGGATTTATATAACAGCATAGCCACATGACTTAGTACCAGTTCTTACAGCTGACGTTAAGTGATCATTACTATGTTCTGAGCACTGTGGCAAGCGCTTTGCACATATTAGCTTAGCTAATGTTCATAGTAACTCATGAAATAGGTCTTCTGATGACCCTCATTTTTAAATATGAGTGGTTAGGAAACACATTCTTGGTTAGTAAGTGGCAATGCCATGATTCTAATTCAAGTAGGCAGACTCCAGAGTCCAACCTCTTACCTCTATATTATCTGGGCACCATCTTTGCTTGATTTTTTAATCATATTGAAAAGGCGACAGCTCTCGATTGTTCTTCCTCTATCCCTTCCAGGAAGTCTACTTTCCTGACCCAAATCCCTTTTCCAGGAGATAGGATATTAGCACATCCCTACCAGGGCCTGTATTTCTGATCAAGATGGAGGGTTTGAAATTTGTTCTTTATTATTTATTTTTACTTTTTGGTAAGTACTTTCAGAGTGGACACATGTTAATTAACTTTAAAGACTGACACATATGAAACAAAATAGAAATCCATCGTTTTACATTTTAAAATGTAATAGCTAGCAGGATAGCACATTACAGCTAGGATGAATTTACCCAGGTAGGGCCCATGGATTTCCGTCTCCTTAACTCACCTGACTCTGATTCATATTTTTTCTTTTGTTTTTCCTTTAAATTCAAATTTACTTTTTTTCTAATTACAAAAACATGGTATAAAATGTAAGAAACATATATTAGTAAAAAAAAAAAAAAGAAAACGAAAATAATGATTTCTTGTAATCCCACCATCTAGCAATAACCACAGTTAACGTCTTCCAGACATTTTAATATATATACTTATATGTATAAGCCAGATGTCAAATGGGTCTCTCTGCTCCTTATTATCTAGATAAGATGCCTTGGTCCTTCATTTCATTGCTCTTCTCAGGATTTTGGCAACTTCCCAGAATCTCACATTCTAATGATCACCTGTGACTCTGACTTCCTGTTTCTTCTGAATTCCATTCTCTACTGTTCAGCTTACAGCTGTTGCTTTATTTTGCTCTGGCCATAGACCCAAATGTGGAAATCAGGTTCTTTCTTTTATTCGACAGTAATAACAAATCATCCATACGAGGATTTTTTTGATGTGTAGCCCTCTTTACTTCAGGATGTGAAGACTGTTACATTTAAATAGTAGATATCCTTTTCCTATGAATTTTTTGTTGTTGTTTCTAAGCCATATTACTCAGCCATGTACTTTCCCCCCTTTCCATTCTGTTTTTGTTTTTCCCTTCTCACAAGGTGGAATCATATTTTTCCATTTTTTTTTCCTTGCACAGTAATTCAGATGTATAAGACCTTGCCCACAAATTTAACTTTAGGAATTCCCTTTCTATACACAAAGTCTTCCCCAAAGCTTTGACACTGTCCTGATCAAAAAGTCTGGAGTTACTAGAGAAGGGCCATTCATGTCCTCATATGTGGCATGTAGTTTCCATTAAGACACAGAGATGTAGTACATGGCAAAGACAAAGGAAGTTGAAAACAATACATCCCACATGGTAGGAATTTCAAAGGAGATGTTAAAAGATTAGTTTTATAGTTCTTAGGGCCCTCCTTCACATCAAGGATGTAAAAGCAGGAATACGGATTAGGAAAAGTTTTAGAAAGATTTCACTGAATAGAGCAGCTAGTGAGATGTAAGAATCCCCATTCCAATCAGAAAGAGATGCGGGTTGCTTTCCACTTCACATTCAGTTGGTTAAAAGAGAGAAGCTTCAAGGACCACTCATAATTAATTTGATATGTGTTCTCCTTAGTTGCGGAGATCTAGTAGATTGATGACCGACTTCTTGGAAAATGTAAAAGCTGAGATGGGCTACTTGTACTAGGCTGGGTCTGTCTGCCCGCAGGGGGAAAGGAAGGTGGGTGTTTCCTATGGACCAGATGTGGCCTCACAGGCAGGGAAAACTGGTGGGACTATCTTCAATGCAACCCAAGAGGATTTCCTGGAAGCCTTGGGACTTATAGAGTCTCTGGTCTAATAGGCTGCTGTGACTAATTTTAGGGAACACATGCAAAGTCATGGAAAATGCAATCAAATGAGTCCAGGGGGGAGTCTCCACAAGACCAGCAAAGGGCCTAGCAGAGGAAGAAAGCTTCAATCTCCAGCTGGATCCCAGGAGCATGGTACCTCTCATTACAGAACAATTCAAAAAAACTTTCTTGCTCTCTTCTTCCCAACCAAAACCCTGAAAGAGTCAGAACCACAGTTTATAAAATAGGAAAATGGGGGAAAAGATGAGGAAATAGAGCAGGGCATGGAGGGGGCAAGGGAACCACAAGCCCTTCTAGACCATCTACCTCCAGAGGGCCCAAGTTAGATAAAGAGAGTTTTCTCTTCAAACTAAGTTCTAAGTTTGGAGAATTACAAACTAAGAATGATCTAAAAAATGAAACAAAATATAGGGATCCTTATGTTTCCATCTAAAAGAATCCCCTCTACCTGATAAAGTCTGGAAAAGCAGTGACAGATGAAAGTAAAGGGGCTGATGCATTTCCCTGTGATGTATGAACTATTCTATAAATTGCTTTGCAATTACTAAGTTACAAGTAATTATTAATAATTACTAACAATTCTTTAACCAACCTCATTGAACTTGGGTTATTGTTTTTCCTTATAGACAACACTGATAAGATTACTTCACATATCCGTATGTCTTTTGGCTGGATCAATGTTTAGATCCAGGTTTCAAACTTTAGTGATGAATTGCCAAATGTATATCAATTTACATTTCATTCATGCATGCTCTAATGGATATATTAGAACCATCAGTTCTACCATATTAAAGTGCCTTGTTTTCCTGACCCTGATCCCTTGTGGGCTGATTTCTAATGTAACTCTCAAAGGAAAAAATGATTTCCCAGTTCTTGAGATGGTACTTCACTCATTCCTGTTCCTGTAGTTATGAATGTATTTCAGAAACCCAAATTTTTTGTGTATTAGTAGCTGCCTTTATATTGTTTTCATAATTTTTATGGTTATGAGATAGAAGATGCACCAAAAAATGCACAATTATTTACATACCTAAGATAGACTGTCTACCTATATTTGGGTTGGGAAAACAAATTCAGCAGATCAAATTTTCCAACCTTGTGTTTTCATTCTGAGAATGTTTCGTTCATGCTTCTCCTGACCTCACAACCTCAGCAAAAGCTGTAATTAGAGTTGATTCAGTAAATACAACCTCTGCCTGGGTGGGTGGGGGCGGTGTTCTCCACAACAGCTCTGGTCTTGAACAGAACAGTGCAAGGAGCAGGACTACTATGGGTTTTTTGGGGGCTTTGGCTATAGGGAAAAGAAACAGTTTTTTTTTTTTTTAAATCTTAAGAAATATTCCAAAACAGGATTTCAAGAGCAGTAATCCCCTCTGTCTATGTTTGGCTATGAAGTACCTTCCCATGAAATATAATTCCTAGCTGGCTGTCACTTGTCATTTTCCCTGTGTTCAATATTCACCAACATAAAGGTCCTATTTTGCCAACTCCCAGCACTTAATTTTCATTCCCATTCATTTTACCATTTCTCTTAAAGTGAAAATAACACTCAATTGTCAAGGGGATTGAATGAATTGTAAATAACAAATGTTATCTTAGTCCCTGGAACTTATCTCATGCTATGTTATGGATTTACCAGGTTCCACAAAATATCAGATATATGAGCCTTAAAGGGGAAAAGTCTCCATACTAGTATATGAAAAAATTCCTAAATTCCAGAAGGGTGAGTGAACAGATGGATACTTTTGGGACATGTGTGTGTGTCATTTTTGTTTTACATTTCCTTGGCTCTGCAAGAGAACGCATTTTCTACAAAGTATGGTAGCTGCAGTGAAGGATAATATTAAATTAAACCTGGAAACAAGAAATGAGAAGTAAATAGTTTAACAAAAATGCAGTTCCATATGTTAATTTTGAAAAGTTTCATTATTAAAGCACAGATTTGGAACAATGTGGCCACAGACCGAGACACAAAAGGTAAACAGTGACTGATGTAATGGAGAATATTTTTCTTATTTGGAGGTGTAGATACTGTTCTAACACATTCATATAGGTATTTCCAAGTTTTATTCATTGAGGAAATTCAATATTTTAATAAACTTCCATAAAAATAATTATAGATTAGTGATTTTTTTTTCCCCGAGGGGTGATTTATCACATAGAAAGTAAAGCTCTGAGTGGATCCAGCAATGTGGAACACTGAACTATTGCACCTCTTGCCACAACATAAAAATTCTGGATAAGCTGTAACAACACAGCAGTTTATAAAACATATCTGAGGGGAAAAGTAAATAGAAGGAATCACCAGTCGTCAGAAATTAAGAGTGAATTCTTGGCCAGTGCACAGCTAACTTCACTGTGATATGATAATGGGGTAATTCAGATTTAGAGAAGTGTCCTACAGTTGATGGGCTGAAGTACTAACACTCACACATTGACAGGAAACACAGACTTTGACCTTACCAGGCATGGTGCTTGAACTGGAGGCTAGTACCGAACCCTAGATGGTTATTCACTCTGTGAAAATACTCTCATAGGAAAACCACCAGGACCAACCAGGCATGCTGCAAGAAGCTTGCTCTAGCCAGGGCTCAGTGAGGAGTGGAAAAAGAAGCAAGTCTCCAGCCTGTCACAGGCACAGAGTGACAATCAGATTTACAGTGCCAGCTAGTACAGAATCTCAACTCAGTAATTAACATGAAATCTGGTCTCAGACAGGTGAAATCCTTGGGTTCCTTGAAAAAAAAAAAAAAAAAAACCATTAGGGATTCAGAGCTGGTGACTTAAAGAAAAAAGAGATTGTCTTATTTTTTTTCTCCCTCAGGCATGTTTTAAATACCGTTCTGTGGTTATAGGTCATCCAACACTCGTGCATGTTTGCAGTTTGCAGTGGAGGTGAGCCCCTACTAGAGTGGTTCTACATGTTGTTACGAGTTACTTTCTATGAGAAATCACCAGAAAAAAAAATGCCAGTGTGAAAAATGTCAAGATGAACTTGCAGGAAAAACACTGCAAATTATGTAAGCAATTAATTTACTTACCACAAGAGAGAGTCAATATACGCAATCAATAGGGGGATAATGTCCCTGCTAAAGAACTAGAATAGAACAATCTGAGACCAGGAAATGGGATTACTAGAAATTATTATTTTATTTAAAGGAATAGAAAACGTGCTGAAAGGCATGATGATACTGTGTATGAAGAATAATCTAATTAATCAAAAGAACTAAATTAAGCCTCTTTTCAAGGAAAAAAAATGTAATTAAAAATTCAAAGGATAGACTAAAGTCACACTAAACATAGTGGAACAAAAAAAATCACAAACAAAAATGTAAAATCTGGGAAATTACCTGGAATGTAGCATAGGGTGATATAAAAATTGAAATGTGAAAGAGAAGGTAAGCAATATGCAGGATAGATTTAGACAGTCTAAAATATGGTCAATTAAATTTTCAGAAAGAAGTGACAAGAGAGGTAACATTCAAAAAGATAATGACAAGAGGAGGTGGGCGGGGGGTGGGGGTGACTGGGTGACGGGCACTGAGGTGGGCACTTGACGGGATGAGCACTGGGTGTTATTCTATATGTTGTCAAATTGAACACCAATAAAAAATAAATTTATAAAAAAATTTTAAAAAAATAATGACAGAGAATTTTCTACAATTGCTTAAAGGCATCAAGTCTCAGATGTAGGAAACTTGATGAATCCTAAGCAGGACAGATTAAAAACAAAATCCTCCCATGGACACATTTCAGTGGAGCCACAGAACACCAAAGACAAGGAGAAGATGTTCACGGCAGCTGGGGGAAAAAAAAGATATTTGAAGTAAAAGAATGATATTTAGGCTAATAATGAATGTCTTATCACCAAAAGTGGAGACCTGAAGACAATTGAATGATATCTTCCAAGTGCTAAATAAATAGTTTTAGAATTGTTTTATATAAAACAATTGATCCGTGTAGAATTCTAGAAGTAGCTAAACTTCTTAAAAAGAAGGCAAAATAAAGACATTTTTAGACAAACGAGTAGGAGTTACTTCTTTAAATATGCTTGATAGAAGAAGGACTAGCTGTAATCTAATTAGAAGAAAATAAACCCTGAAATGAGCAATAGGATATAAAAAGAAGTAGTGAGCAAATGATTTTTAAACTGGGTGATAAGTTGGGCAGCCCCAGGGCTCAGTGGTTTAGCACCACCTTCAGCCCAGGGTGTGATCCTGGAGTCCCGGGATCCAGTCCCATGTCAGGCTCCCTGCATGGAGCCTGCTTCTCCCTCTGCCTGTGTCTCTCATGAATAAATAAATAAAATCTTTAAAAAAATAAATTAAGTAAGTAAATAAATAAAATGGGTGATAAGACTAAAGAGTACTGACAGTTCAAAATCGTTTTTAAAAACTTTTTCAAGGAAGACTTAAAAGCAAGGTGGAACAAAGTGCTAGAAAATAACATCACAGACAATGGAGGATGTTCCATAGAATCAGTATATTTCGAGTTCCTTGTGATACAGAAATACTGGTTTGCTACATTAAATGTACTTATTAAAACTTAAAGATAAGCAGGTAAAAATAGAAATAGTATACGTATTTTTTCCCCCAATAAATGAGAAGAAAGGAAATGGACAAGAGAAATAAAAGCAAGGTAAGTAGAAAACACACATTAGTCCATATATCAGTATTCACAGTAAATATAATATATTATAATATGATATAGACTTACCAATTAAGACAGCCTCTCACAATGAATTTTATTTTAACAATTTAAGTTTCTGCCATGGCAGTTATTAATGCAGGTCACTAAATATTTCTTCTCATTCTAGATTCATGGTTTAGGTTTCACTCACACACTCCTTTAGTGAGATTTGGCTCTGTAAGTTGTTATGACCAATTTTGCATAAATTGAATTCATGTGTGCCACCGTGGGGTGGAGATGTTAACATCCTGTGCAGGACATATCAAGTTTTTCCTTTCTTCTGCTACACCCCCTAGCAATGCTAGAGAGAGTGGTTGCTCTGGACCCAGGGTAAGGACCTGGTGGAGCAGAGCCCCCTGTGGAACCTCAAGGGACATGCAGCTCAAGAGAGAAATTGAAATCTTTGCTGTTTTAAGCTGCTGAAATGTTAGAACTGTTTATTATCACAGCATAGCATGGCCCATCCTCACTCATACATACAGGAGAAATAAGTATGACAAAAAGAAATGGACTTTGAAAGTAAAGGGATGGGAAAAAAAAAAAAAGAAAGTAAAGGGATGGGAAAAGTAGTACAGGAAAACATTGACCAAAAGAAAACCAGCATATTAACATCAATGTTAGGCAAAATAGTCTGTAAGACAACAAGGAATTATTAAGGAAAAAGAAATGAAGAAAAAAATACAAAATATACTCTCAAATAAGAACAAAAGGAACAATCTGCTAGGAAGGTCACAATCCTGAATCTTTAAACATCTAACATCAGAGTCCCAAAATATATGAAGTCAACATGGACAAAAGAATTATAAGGAGAGATGGACACATCACAATAATAAGCCCGTTCCTGCAACTCCATTTCCCCTTGCTAAGCAGTGGTAGATGACTATTCATCTCACCCAGGACTGGGCAACGACACGTAAACAGAAATTTCTAGAAGGGCTACTGGGAGGGGATTTATTAATTTATTTTTTCTCTGATAAAAAGCAAGGGATGCCTTTCAACCCTCCACCCTTCTTTCTGTCTTTGAATGGGATTTCGTAAGAGGGTGATGGGTGAAAGAGCAATCGCCATTTCCCTTCAAACTTCTTATTACATGGTATTTTTGAAAGCCCCACTTTTTATGCCAGTATTATACAGCCCAAAGAATCCTCACAAAGCATTAGGTATGAATAATCGTGATCAAGTTATGGCAATTAAAACAGCATGGTATTAGTGAAAGAATAAAGTGACCAATGGAAGATGAACTTGATATATGATAGAAGTGACATTACAAGTAAGTGGAGACATAATGTGCTGTTATATCATGATCTTGAGAAAAATCCATTTGGCTAAAAAGTAAGTTAGCATCCTAACTCAGAAATATTAGTATCCTACCTAATACAAATGTTACCTGTTTCTGTAACATAGAACATTATATTCCAGGAGGATTAAAGACATAAACATGGAGCCTGATACTATAAAATATTTAGAAGAACATATTGGAGAGATGTTAAATTTTATGTTATGTGAATTATACCGCAGTTTTAAAATACATGCTTTGGACAGAGACTTAATTATCAATATAAAATTATGAAATGAGGTTAAAAATATATTGGGGAGTATTTTTATAAGCTTGGATTAGAGAAGAATTCCCTAAACAAGATGCAGAAACAACAGACTATAAAAACAAAGAATGACAAATTTCATAACATTAATATTAAAATCTTCTGTACAACAAAAGACCATTCAAAGTGAGAAAATAAACCACAGATCAGGAGAAGATATTTGCTGTACTTTAACTGACAAAGAACCCATATCAGAACGTATAAAGAACTACCTCATAGCAATACAAGAAAGACAAACAATGTAATTTTTTTTTTTTTTTTGTAAGTGGCAAAGGATATAAATGAGTGCTTGGGAAAAGAGAAAATCCTACTGTCCAATGAACATAAGGAAAGTCATTTGATCCCATCAGTGACAGAAATGAAGATTAGATCAGCAATGAAATGTCTCTTCACACCCATCAATATGGCAAAAAAAAAAGTCTCCTAATAAGTGTGGGAGGGGATGTGGGACTTGGGGACTCTCAGATACTGACTGTGGGGTGCAAATCAGTACAGCCCTGAATGGATATTGTCAAGCTGCTCCCAACTTGCAGATGTTCAAAGTCTACAACCATAGCCTTGAGAAATGTATCCGCATGCACAAGGACCCATATACCAGGATCTTCACTGCACAATGTTTACAATAACAAGAAATCAGAAAGAAACAGAAAGACTCATGCATGAGGCATGAATAAATTATCCTATATGCATATAGGGACTTACTAAACAGCAGTTAAAATGAATATCCTAGATGTACTGTATCAACATAGATCTATTCTGAAAGTGTTGAGGGAATAAAAAAAAACCAAGTTGAAAATGTATTATATAATTTGGGTATTATGCTAAGTGAAATAAGCCAGACAGAGAAAGACAAATACCATATGATTTCACTTATATGTGGAATCTAAAAAAGCCCCAAACGAATGAACAAACAAACAACAACAACAACAAAGAGAGAAAGACTCATAAATACGGAGAACAAACTGGTGGTTGCCAAAGAGGAGGGGTTTGGGAGAAAGGACAAAACAGGGGAAGGAGAGGAATAATATAGGTGAAACTTTCAGTTGTAAAATAAATAAGTCACAGGAATGAAAGTACAGCATGGGGGATACAGTCAATAATATTGTAATATAATTATCATGGTAAGCATTTCATGATGCATATAATTGTGGAATATTTCTGTTGTACACCTTATATGTCAACTGAACTTCAATTAGAAATAAAAAAAGACTGTTACATATTCATTTAAATATTAAAACAAAAGTATTAATGGAGAAGTTATAAAAACTTTAAGATCATGGTTAATTCTGGAGTAAAACGGAAAGGAGTACATGGAGTATTCAAATATATATGTAATATTTCTTTTTTTTTTCTTTTTTTGTTTTTTGTTCTAAGCAGGCTCAGTGGCCAGTGTGGAGCCCAGTGTGGGACTTGAACTCACAACCCTGAGATCAAGACCTGAACTAAAATCAAGAGCTGGATGCTTAACGAACCCAGGCGCCATCCCCCACTGCTTTTTAAAGTTTATTTATTTAAGTAATCTCTACACTCAAGGTGGGTCTCTAACTTACAACCCAGAGATGTAGAGCCTCATGCTTTACTGACTGAGTCATTCAGGTGCTCCTGTAATATTTCTTTCTTAAAACAAAGAAACAGAGCTGAAAGAAGTATGTCAAAATGCAAAAATTTATTAAATCTAAGATTAGATAGCCTTGGACATTGGTCTATTATGCTTGAAGTGTAATTATTTTGCATACTTGAAGCATAATAAATATTTTAAGTAAAACATGAAAACCAAGTTATAAAGTAGACGAAAAGTCAAATAAAGTGAGTTACAAATAAAAGTGAAAAAAGTTTAAATATGGTTGGAAGGGAGACGTACATTCTGTTTTAGAATGGGAAGGAGAAAGGAAGGTGTATTAGATCTCTACCTTGGGCCCCACAGCTCCGTGTTGCCACAGCTTTCAGAGGAGCTCCTTGCCCGGTTATCAAAGACTCAGATGCAGCCAAGCTCAGGAGCTCTGATCAGGTTTGCATTTTGAAGTCCGGGAGCTTGTGCAAGTGATGCAGGGGTGGGTTCCAGGAGATGCAGCACAGAGGAGGGCCACTGAAAGCTGACCCCTCCGCAGCCCAGGCCACTGCCTACAACATCCATGTGAGGTCCTGCTCTGGGTTTAGAGGCCTCAGGAAGAGAGTGAGCTCCATTGTCTGTGTGCTGCTGCTGTCCACTTGGGCCTCCATTCTCTCCAGCTCGGGCCACCTTCCTGGGCCCCCAACCTGTGCAGTCACACACTGCCCCACACTCACAAGGGCCCCATACTTGGTGGGATGTTCTGCTGGCACTGCCTCGACAAAGGACCTTGCATTTACATTTTGCACTGGGCCCTTCACAGAACTGGCCCTGCCAGTGGCACCAACAAAGTAGAAACATCCTCTGATAAAGGGTCTGTTCCTCTGTCCTCTGCTGGTCCCCACTGCTCTCAGCACTTGCATGGAATTTCCCATTTACATTCATTTCCAGACTCCTGCAGGCATCTTCCTCGGCTGCCTTTATTGTACAGATTTGATCTCGTGCATCTATCTATGCGTCACCTGGAGAAAAGCTGCCCTTCAGCCACAGAGCTCTGGGAAACTCGAGGTGTCCAGGGCAGAAGGCCACCTTCATCTTGATACTGGCATGTTGGTACTAATTCTGTTTGTATTTATTGGAACTAATGGCAACAACTTAAAGAAACGTGCAATAAGAAATGCAGTAATGGTAGCTCAGAAGTGATTATTTAGGTTGTATTTAGGCAAACACAATATGATCATATTTACACAGCATTAACATCCACTCCTAGATGGAAAGTCATATGGTTTTCACCCATAACAAAGGCACTTGCCCAATGCAGGCTCTCATACATGTTCACTATCTGGTTCCTAGCATTCATATTAAAAAAAATTTTTTAAAGATCAGTATGATTTCTAGAACCAAGACAGAGATGGTTAATTCATATTTGCTTTTGGAAGCTGAAGCAATTCTGGAGAAGGAAGTTTAGTCCTTCTGCCCAGGACCTTAAGGGCTGGACCTCTAAAATCTCTAGGCCTCATCCACTGTCACTGTCTTCCACAGACTTCTCAGGGGATTTCAAGGTAGGAGTCTCAAAGGAAGCACTGCTCTAGGTGCCATGAGTGGTGGGACCAGCCCATGGAAAGAAGACTTTGTGCAGCGCAGGGCTAAGGATGGGCCAACGGCTTTGGCTGCTCCACAGCTCTGTGAAATCCATGAGCAGAAGACCGATATTCCCATCATATCACTGTCTAGGTTTGAGGCTTATATTATTTTGGGGTGAGGGGGGGAATTCCCCTTTTAGAAAACCTATTAATTCCTAAATATACATAACATCCTGTGGTGTAAGAAGCTTGGAACAGAAGGGACAAATATGCAGGAAGTTTGTATGTCCATTTTATACATACTACGATCTGTGGTTATGAGAGAGCCAAAGGTATTCAGGGTGATGACATGCTCATTCATGGCATTCCACTTGGCTCTTGGGGAATATAAACCAGTTGTCTCCAGTGGAAAAATCTCAAACTCCCATTGGGAAAATATTGGGAGAAAATAGACATAACAGGGACATATTTGATTTTTAATGTTATGTAAAGACCACAAAGAGTCTGTGATATGAAAGACTCAAATTCCTGTCTTGTCTACTTGAGCTGAGTAGTCACCACATTATCACGACACGCTGGGACTCAGAGTCCAAAACAACGCAGTCGTCATCTCGATGCTGCCATGCCTTCTGCCTCTGTGCAAGTCAACTGACATCTCTGAGGCTCACATTCCTCCTCTGCAAAATGTGGGTGATAGTGAGATCTTCATAAGGTTTTGGGGTTTAGATGAGATCATGCATGAAAAAAACGTAGTGTGGTATCCAGCCCTCGGAAAGTCCTTGGTGGATGAGAAGGATGATTATTAGCGTGGGCTCTTAGGTGTCAGGAAGGGCCTCTAGTGTCTAGATCCTATCTCTTGTCCTTAAATTTAGTGTGGTGGGTACCTTCCTAATGGCAAAAGAGCTGGAAGCCAAGGGAAAAAGAAGACATGCTCCTGGTTCTTTAAGGCTGAGGCCCCGGTACGTAGGGAAAGCCAGCATGGGATAAAGGGGGACACAGGAGGTTTCAGGAAGGCCTCGGGAAAGAAAAACACTTAGATCTTCTGCTTGTGTTGAACACTGGAGAGTCTCTGAGATGACTGAGAGCATCTGGGGCCATGCTGATTACTAACACAGAGCGCAGCAAAGCCTGAGTGAGTTTGCAGTCCAGCTCCAGAGGGGCTGTCCCACGTGCTCTGTGCTCTGGCTGGGGTCCTTAGGCTGCTCGCCCCACCTGTAGCCCAGGTCTCCTCCCCTGGGCGACCAGTCATGCCTCCCTCCCTTGCAGACTTGCTGGAATGTTCCTGTTCAGTTCTCAGTAGCAGTAGCCAGGATTCTTTAAACATGCCTCCAGAGAAGAGCTACCTTTGGCACCACCAATCATAATTTTGACATGTCTTTCAGATCAAAAGTTTAGCATTTCTGAATGTTCGCAGCCTGGTTCAGTTGGTCTTTGCTGTTGCCCTCCTCTCCTGGTGTCCCCGGTGATGCGGGAGCCCTCGTGAGGACTCCTCAGCCAGCCAGCCAGCCCACATGCCGTGCCATGACCTGAAAACTCAGTCATCTGAAGAGCCTGATGTGACCATGAGTCACCTCACTCTAAATGTTACAGTGAGGGCAGTGCCACTTGTGCAATGGGCCTAAGCTTTTGGGATCATGACTCCTTGAAAATTCCTAATCACACACTAGTCGGACCACCCCCAAAACAGAGGGGAGAGCCCCCCTCCAGACTTTGCATGTAACTTAGAGACTCTCCAGAGTCAGCAGTGGTAGGCCACACCCCTCCAGCTGTGTGGTAGGGGTCAGGTGCCCACCTGAACACATGGGTCTCTACGGAAGTCTCCTCCGCCCTGGGAAGCCCCCACCTCTGCTTTAGAGGCCCACCACGAGCATCTAAAGCCTCCATGTCTTCCTCCCAGGAAAAACTTATGCCAGAGACTCCTTTTAATAGACTTCATTTTTCAGAGCAGTTTTAGGTTTTCAGAAAAATTGTTTGGAAAGTACAGAGTTCCTTCATACTCGCTTCCCGGTTTCTCCTATTTTACATGTTCCATCAGTGTGATACATTTGCTATAAGTGATGAACCAGTATCACTATACTATTATTAACTAAAGTACACAGATTACATCAGGGCTCACTCCTGATGCTGTGCATTCCATGGCTCTTGACAAATGCACACTGTCACGTATCCTCCGTTACAGTGCCATCCCTAATAGTCTCATCACCTTAAAAATCTCCCAGGCCCCACCCACTCATCCCTCTCCCCAACCCCTACCTAACAGCCATCGACCTTTTCACTGTCTTTCTAGTTTTGCCTTTTCCAGTATGTCATAAATGCTAAAACCATCTGGGATGGAGCCTTTACAGATTGGTTTCTTTTTGTCAGCAACAGGCGCCAAAAGTTTTTCCATGTCTCTTGTTTCTTTTACGGCTGAATAGTATTCCACTGCACATGTGCACCACTCACCAGTGTAGCCATTCACCTATTCAAGGATATCTTTCTTGGCTGCTACCAATTTTTGGCAATTATGAATAGAGCTACTATACACCCTCATATGCAGGTATTTGTATAGACCACATGCAAAGATCTTCAGATTGATCTCAGGTCTTCTGCTTCTACTTGGCTTTTCTGAAGAGTACACAAGCTGGGATTTTCATCTTAAGGTCTTTCTTACCAGGTGAGCTGGTGAAATGGGGAATGTGGGATTTCATCCCGTGGGAGTTCACTGACTGTCTGAACTCCAGCTTACTTATCAACTGGAGAAGTGCTAACATAAAGGCCAGGAAATATGTGTGAAGATGATGGTTACATAATAAGAAATGGCCAATAAGTATCTTCCGTATGTCCTTGCACTCTCTACTCCCTTTCCCCATTCTCCCTTCATCCTTTCCTGCTAAGAAATTCAGAAAAGTAGATTTCCAGATGATCTTCTGCTTGAATTTTCACGTTTTAATTCAGTATCTGAGGATTTTCAATACCACCCTGATTTCCATCCTTAAACAATCACACATTATAAATCCTGAATATATGCTGACGTTTCTCTTTGGGATCTGCACTTACGATAAAAAGAGAAATTGGGTTAATTCCAAGGTGAGTCTTCATTGGCTGGAAGCAGCAGTTGCCTGTTGAGTTGGGGGAGGGCCCTGGTGGCCTGTGAAGGAGAGGGAGGACAGCCGAGGAAGTGCTGCAGTGCTCACTCACAGTTGAGGATTCATTAGATGTCACAGATTGGATAGTAGGTTCTATGCTCAAGGTTTATGCCACGTAGGTTTATGCCAAGTCTGGATGGCTCATGACATGGCTGCAGATGTCACAGGTCAGTGAACACACTAGCAGTGTGGCCTGGTCTCTCTGATTCATAGATGTTGGAAGCTGTGTCTACACGGTACTGCCATTAATGACTAAAAAAATAAAATTGTTTTCCTCCCAGTTGCTTCACCAGATAAAAGGAAAACCATTCGAATGGAGTTATCTGAGCTAAAGAATTGAGAGAGATTTCAACATGACCTTCTGTGACCATCTGTGACTGCTGCTTCAAGCTCTTCATTTGCTCCCTGTGCTGTCCCAACAAGGGCATCATGATCTGATGCTTGTCCATCTCTCTTCTGACGACTTTTCCTCGTTTTGCAAAACAAGATTTCTAGATTTCAAACATTCTGAACCTTAAATGTTTTCAGAAGGCAAATCAATACTCTTCCCCCCCTGCCCCCAATCCTTTGGAAGGTGTTGGCCATTCTTCCTTGAATAGCCTGCCCACTCGTCTCCACTGCCTTCCTTCTTCATTACTCCCCGAGCAGCCTCCCTATCCCCACAGTGGATTTGGCACCCTGCCGTATCATGTGCCTGGTTGCATCACTTCCTTCCCTCATCACAGCACTCCTCTGTGTTTTTTCTTTTTTTTTTTTTTTTAATTTTTATTTATTTATGATAGTCACACACAGAGAGAGAGGCAGAGACACAGGCAGAGGGAGAAGCAGGCTCCATGCACTGGGAGCCGGACGTGGGATTCGATCTGGGGTCTCCAGGATCGCGCCCTGGGCCAAAGACAGGCGCTAAACCGCTGCGCCACCCAGGGATCCCCACTCCTCTGTGTTATACTTACCTGCTCTTGTGTCTTCCTCCCTCTGCTGGCACGCCAGCTCCATGACAGCAGAAGTCAGCTTCACTCCATCATGCCCACAGCATGGGGCCCCGTGCCTGACCCCGAGTGGGGTCTCAACGAATGAATGAATGAATGAATGGACTTAAAACTAGGCACAAGAAGCCGGAGGCACATGTTAAAAGCAGAGGAAATACTTGAAGAGAGGAGGAGCTTAGCGTCAATGCTACTCATACCGCACTGTAAAGACAAGCAAATACATTTAGCAAAAATATCATCGTCCCCAGATAAGCCAATGGCACATCTCTAGGCCTGGTCACTCACTGCCCATTACTTATCCAGTATCCGTATGTCTCTTCTTCTTTACTAATAGAATCCCAATTTTGTTCAAGGAGACAGTGTTCCACATTTTTAAGATAAAAGCAAGATATTCTCTTGCAATTGGAGGTAGCCATCTCAGATATTTCTTACCAGTGAGAAGCAGAATATTTCTGGGACCATTTGGTTTTCCCTATAGAAATTGAGCCTTTCCTTCTTGTTGCTTCCCTTTCTCTCCTTTTGCCTGGAATGCAGAGGGAAGGCCAGGGTACAACCACCATAAGGATGAGGCTACATTCTAAGGAAGGCAGATCAGAAGGATAGAAGAAGGCTTGGACTTTAAAAACTTGGTGGAGTCTACCTTCAGGTGTCTCACTGGGTGATAAAATAAACTGGTTCAGCCCCAGTAGACTGGTCTATGCTCCACATAGAATTCACTTTTGAAATGACACAGGGCCTCATCTCCAGGCTCCTGCAGTGAATGCATTTGATTGTGTGGCAGCGGGAGGGGAGGAGCTTCTGTTTTGTACAATGTGTGCAGGGCTGAGGAAACTAGTAGGGTACCCATGTTTGGTCATTCAACACTCAAATTAGAGGTGGCTTGGGCACCATTACTTCTGCCACCATGAGGACATCAGAATAACATTCATGTTCACAGACCTCAGGCAATCAGATCAATATGTGCAAACATGTTCCCCATTCATCCTTCCTAAGGCTATCTCCCTTTCCAGTATTGCTTTCTCTCTTTACTCTCCTAACATACCAGCTTTCATTTCTGCCCTCTGGATGAGAGGTATGGCCATTTAAATTTTGCTACTTCTCTGCTGGCCTTCTGTGGAAGGAGCCATCGATACCTGGATCTGAGAAGCTCATATACAGGGAACTCCATCATCCAAGTATGTCTCATGTGTCCCAGCCTAGATCAGCTCTTAGAGAGTTGTCCTAAACCTCTAGGTCTGTAGGGTCTAAAAACTTCTCTTAGAGCCTTCCAGAGGCCAAGCACTTCATCTCAGTGATGTCTACGTGTGTCTGTTAATACACACACTTGCACATGCATTGGAGTTACCTGAGCAACTTAATGAAAATGCTTATTTTTATTTCCCACTCTGAGAAACTGTGCTTCAGTTGGTGGAGCCCAAGGAATTTGAACTGTCCACAAGCACCCACATGTTCCAGCTGCAGGGGGTCCCGGGATCAGACTTGAGAGAACACTGACCTATAATGGGCTGGATTGGCTCTGCCTGAATGAACTGAGCCCCACCTGAGGACAAGGTTTTGAAGAAGAGAAGAGTAGGAAGCAGTCTAGGGGTGCCAAGTGGAAAAAACGACCTGGGAAAAGAAAACTGACATGGAAAGGAGACCAGAACAGAAGGATGAAACTGTCAAAATCAAAGTTGCCGTCTTCACAGAGATTTGGTCATGTGGATGCTGTCCTCATACTTTACAGTGCTAGAATGTTAGCATCAAATTGCGTAGCTTAACGACAGCATACTCATTATAATAGGTTGTTAAACCAATAAAACACAAGAGGCATAAGCAATTTAATTACACTACTCATTCTGCTTAAAGCACTTAAATGAGGCTATGTTGACATGGTCCAACTCCTTACCCAGAATCAGATCATCTAGAATTCAGAAGAGGCCATGTGTCAGTATGCAAGGGAGATGGGGTACGGTGTGTCTTGAGTCATGTAACATCTGTGTGGTCAGGAGAATTCTTATTTTAGAGAAAAATGAGACAGATTTAGAAAGAACACTTCATCACCTCTGGGCCACAGGCTCTTTATTTCTTGGGTGAAACAAATGAGCGTTTAAAGCTGAGTCTGAGCCTTGAGAAAACAAGATTCACAGCAGGGCTTGGTGGTATAGGAACACAACTCGGGCTGGAGCCGGAGCACCCAGAGCTGCTCACGTATAACCCCACCGAAGCTGAGCTAACGAGGATTAATTGGGCCTTCTTGTGCACCGAGCTGAGGTTAACTGGGTCCCTGGACACGCTGACCTTTTCATTTACTCACCATTTAACACGTGCTCTTGGTCACTTGTTTGGAGCTTGAACAGTGGTAGGTTTAAGGCAGTAGCCACATTCTTGAGCATGTTCATCCATCCTACCTTGCTTCATTTCCTTCTTCCTTCCTTCCGTCTGCTCTTCTTCTGGTCTTTAGAGGAAGGCAGAGGGCCCTCTAAGTGGCATCGTTCTGCCAACAGAAGACAAACATTACTTGTTGTCTGGCCCCCTCTCTAGGGGTGAGGGAGGGCAGCACTTAATGAGGCCCCAGCCTCAGCAATGGAGCTGAGAACTTGAATAGCATGAATCTGCTCCTGGTTGGTGGCTCCAGCTGCCCCCCCACACCCTCTCGGCACCGTCTGGCCAGACTCCCCACCTCCCTGCCCCACAGGCTAGCTGACAGGCTGTGAAGCCAGTGCGTGCGCAACGGAGGGGTGGGGGGGCAGTGACCCTGTTCTGCTCCTCAGTGGCTTTCTTTTTTTTTTGCCACTAGCTGCCTGCTGAGTTCGCTCAATCTGTTCCTTCAGCCAGTCAGTGGAGGGCTGACGTACCCAATCAACACAGGCCAAGACTAATTTGCATTTAGCCTGGACCTCTTATGGCTGCTGTCTTCATATTGCTAAGATGACAAGGTTCCTAAAATTATCTCTGGCTATTTAGTACAACCAGGTGGCCTCACGGAATCCAAATAAGATGAATAGCAGGTGGATTCATGCTTGCTCTTTCAGGCTTTCATACAACCACTCACAATGCAGCCTGTTTAGTCCTACACGAGGTGACTTAAATTCTCATTCAGGAACCTCCAGGCCCTCCCCCTTATCATTCTGAAATGACATACAAAATACCACGTGTGAGTGTGTGTGCTTGTGCACACCCTGGTCCCTGCAGAGGATCCCTGTTTCCCTTATACTCCCAAGTGGTCCCAAGTCTTGGAGGCTTAAGACACACCAGTTAGATTCTCACTTTTATGCTCTGGCCCAGGGTATTCACACTCTGTTATGCACATGGCAGAGGATTTGTGAGATACTCAGACGAATATTTTTAATTTTAATGTCTTAGAAAAAATAATTAACTATGGAGCAAAAGAGCAATTTTGTGGATTCTTCAATTTGAAGCAAGATTATTTTTAAATAGTCGATTTAAACAAATATATCATTGAAATAATTATGCAGGTGGCATGCTAATATATCAAAAGTCAGGAAGAAGGCAGCTTGTAGCTATTCGGGAACTCACTCTAGCCACTCGGGCTTCTTTGTTGTTCCATGCCCTACAATGCCCTAAGCTTTACCTCATGTCAGGGGTTGCTCCCTGCCTCCTGTGCTCCCAGTCCCAGTCCCATGGGGAGCCCACCTAACACCTGCTCATCCCCTAAACTCAGACCCAGCCACTTACTCTCTGAATCTTTTTTGACCTGCAGGAAGAGCAACCCCTCACCCCGGTCCCCCTCGGTGGCCACACGGTCTTCTCTCACACTGTTGTCAACAGATAAGTCAATGTTTTTGTTGACTGACTGTTTCTTCAGAGGCAGAAAGCTCCTTGAGGGTGGAATCAGGTCTCCTTCACACAAGGATCCTTGCTGACTTGCCTGTTGCTGAGTTCATTAGGGATGCTCAAAAAAAAAAAAAAAAAAAAAAAGTAAAACAGGGGCACCTAGGTGGCTCAGTGGTTGAGCGTCTGCCTTTGGCTCAGGTCGTGATCCTGGAGTCCCAGGGTTGAGTCCCGCATCAGATTCCCCGCAGGGAGCCTGCTTCTCCCTCTGCCTATGTCTCTGCCTCTCTGTGTGTCTCTCTCATGAATAAATAAATAAAATCTTAAAAAACAACAATTAATAAATGGCTTAACAAAATGTTCAAAAAAAAAAAAACCTAAAATAAACAAATGGGTAAATGCGTGCATGGATGAATGGAGAAGCTCATATCTTTACCTCCTTAAGAAGATAATCAGATCAAGGCCCCTTGCTAAAAAATGTCTGTATCTATCAAACCTTTTGCAGCAATTTATGTTAGAAAATGTTCTACAAAAAAAAAGAAAAGAAAATGTTCTACAGCAGGAAACATAATATTTAAGAGCATACAATTACAAGACTGATAGACCTGGATTCTAAGTTTGAGTCTAACAAATTTGCTTGATGGCCTTAGACAAGTACCTTAACTACCCTAAGTTTCCTTATTGTGAACTGGAGGGAGCAATAGCAACTATTCATACTGGGAAAATTCAAATAGCCCACATATATATTAAGCACAGTCCTGGGCACATAGTTTAGAGAGGCACTATAGAGAATTCCTGAAAAAATTATCCACTTAAGTTGTTTTTTCTTAGCATGGGTCTTCCTGTCTTCATCTACAGAGGATATCAGATATCATGTAACATGTGCTTAATTATGTAGTGTTTTCAGTGGGAACATCACAACTATAACCCATTTTTCTTGCTACGTCACTGTCCCCTCCATTGATATCAAGCCACCACACATCCTATTTTTCCTACAATCTGACCTGCCTCTGACATCTTCCCACCACATTTCTTCATTCCTGCAAATACCTTTGCTAGTTTCTATTTTCCTCCATAGCTCCACATCTCACTCTCCCCATAATGTGCTTCATGTGCAACACACACTCCTGACATGGATTTCACAGAGAACATGAGGACAAGGATTGGGATTGTTCCCCATCTGAGTGACCTTCCAATTTGTCTGCAGCATCTCTTACCTCTGCGAGGCTGACTTCTACACATCTTCCTCTGGGGTTCTGTTCCTTCTTAAACTTTCTGCCTCTACCTTATCCCAGGACCATTTGTTTTCCACTGACATTCTGCCTTCTACATGCAAACATTCTTAAAAATCCACCATCCTAAAATGCACCAAGCAACAGAGCAAGATAATCCTTATTTTGTCCCTTAAAAGCTCAAGACTTAACTCTTTCCCTGTAGTGATAGTCCGCTTTCCTGACATTTTTTGCTTTCTCATCCTCACTTTCTTCCTTGTCAAGCTCTTCTCTGTCTTTTGACCTCAGGATTAAAAGTCTTGTCTCTAAGGTCCCTGAAAATTCAAACCACCAAATCGACTGACTGTTCTCCTGTATAAGCTCTTGCAGCATTAATGGCATTTACTGACCCTGCTCATTCCTTAAAACTCACCTCTCTTTTGGTTTCCATGATTTTACCTCTCTTTCTGCTGCTTTAGCCACATTCCCCATTTGTACTATCGATCTTCTGACTCTTTCTATTACCCTAGGATCTTATCTATAGCTATTTTTCTCACCACACACCAGGCCGATCTCATTTACTCTCACACATACCTCAACTCTCACCAATCTGCTCTCAAATCTCTCTCCAAACTCTCTTCGAATTCCAGACCCTGATTTCCAGCTAATCTACTCCCACATGTACTGCAACTGTGACATACGGACAGCAGAACTCATTACCTTCCTCCCAGACCAAAGCCTTTCTGCCTCAAGCTAAAGCACACCTTGATTCTAACTCACAGACTATGAATTAGACACCTGAGCAAACCCTGCTTTACTGAGCTGTACCCATGGACAAGTAACTTTGTCTCTTGTTGCCTCAGTTTCCTTACTTGTAAAATGGAAAGACAATTCTGGGGCATCTGAAACCCACTTGCATGTGAGTGGATGAACTAAGATAACACACGTAAAATCCAAAACACAAAGGAAGCCCCCTCTCTCTGGGTTGCCTTATTCACCTGGTCAACCAGGAACACTTCTCTTCATCACTCTTCTCTAGTCTGTCTTGATGCTCTGAGGCAGAACCTTTTTCCTCCACACTGACATGTCCTTTCTTGAAGCCTGGATTCCTTACTTCCATAGATCTCTGTTCATATGCTGTCTTTTCCTTTACTTTGTGATCTCCTGAGTTCACATCGAGTCTCTGAATTCTCACATCAGGCATTCAATGAACCAGGCAAATTTAGGTGTTCAACATATATTAGGTGAACTCCTTTAAGTTGAACAAAGCTTTTTAAAATACATAAGACACAATTTTCAATAAGATTCTAGGAAAAAGATAGTAAAGTCCATGTCCTTAGACTCTTTTTGCTTCAAAGTGCTGAGTTCCAAAAAATTGGGTTTTCTTAAGTAACCTGGATAAATTCACTAATTAAAAGGCCTACTTCAACTGCAACCCCAGGAAGCCTTCTGGAGGCAGCTTTGGTGTTCTTGGCAAATCTCTGGGCAGGCTTTCCCATCCAACATGCAAACTGTGGAAATGCCTTAGTTATCAGTTCACTGCTGGGTATGTACTTTTCTTTTTTCTTTTCCTTTTTTTTTTTTTTTTTGGAAAGGTAGATTAGAGTTTCCCTCCAACTTTTCTTGAGAAAAGCTGAAAAAATGGAAACTTCTTAAGTAATTGATTTAGCTTCCCTGAAGCTCCTGGTTCTTGGCAGGTCAGATATTGGAAACTGCAAAAAGATTCCTTTTTCTGTTGTGTTTTCAACATTTGGTTCTTAATCCATATAAAAGTGCAGTTGCTATGAGAGAATGTTGTTGGGTCACTCAACACAGGAAAGGCAAAGAATGATCTTATAACACATACACACCCTACAAGCAGTGGGGAGGGATGGGTGGGTCTTCTTATCTTTCTTGTATTTTTCTTCCTGAGAAAGCCTTGACTTATGGGAGTGGGGAAAGGGTGTGAGAAGACCTTGCGATGGAGACAGCTCAGGTCACCAGAATGTCTGCCTACTTGCTGCTGCGACAGGCAGAAGGCGAGGCTTCTTCCCTTCCTTCTACTTTTTGGTGTTGGGTACAAGCAGAGGGTTGCTGCAGGGCTGTGTGAAGACTCTCTTGAGACTTTTCACTGATGCCTTCTGTGTGTGGGTCCATTTCCCTTATTCCCCCCACAACCCCCGCCATTCTGCAGGCAGCAAACAGAGGCCCTGAGAAGCTAACCCTCAAAAATGGGACCGTGGCTGAAAGTTCCAATGAAGCCTCTCATTTCTGATGTTCAGGGTATACTCCACAGGTCTATTCCTGTTCACACATGGGATAGATGCTGCTCTAAATAGACCAAATAGCCATATTT
The DNA here is from genome assembly GCF_011100685.1 of Canis lupus familiaris. Taxonomy (NCBI): domain Eukaryota; kingdom Metazoa; phylum Chordata; class Mammalia; order Carnivora; family Canidae; genus Canis; species Canis lupus. Next base: position 9,015,656 of record NC_049239.1, on the reverse strand, counting down.
TACTCACTAGTACTGTACCTGACTCTTCTATGGCCAATGTTGGAGAGGACATTTCTAGGACTCTTCAGAAAGGGGAGGTGATGAATTGCCTCTTGACATTGGGGGATCACTGTACTGGGCGACTGCTTTATAAACCCAGACTGACATTCCTGAATGATGGGTCTACACACAGAAGGAGAACAGATTGATTAAAGGAGGCCAGATCTCTGCCTCTCAGACCCAGTCTCAGAGTTTTTGCAAAGGAGAACACATGGACCTTCATCTCCCTTCTTTTGAGTTTCGGCATGAGCAAACTGAAGATGGGACTGACATTTGCTTCATGGTGTAATTATCAGAATTAACCAAGAAAATACATGTTATACTCCATGTAACATTCTCCATGGAGAATACATGTTTACTCTCTGTAAGGTAGAGCCTGGTGAATAGAAAGTGCTCTACAAATCATAATTATTGTTTTATTTCTTTTATATATGTTTTATTACCTTGTTTTGCCCTTGTAATTTTACTAACTATTCTGTTGGCAACTCTTTCTCCACTAGAGACCCCTTTTCTCATTCAAAGTCCCCTAATTACCTATTCTGTCCAAGGGAAGGTGTCACAAGGCTACCTCTCTAACAAGTGTTTGCCACCGAAGGCCAATCTCTCAGAATCCCCTGTGTGAGGGACGACAAGCCCTCAGGAGCTGGCACTCATGAAACAGCCTCAAGGCAGGAAAAAAAAGATAATCCAGTGTGTGCACATGGACATATGTGCGTGGGTGTGTGCACACGTGCATGTACAGGGTTTGTTAAGGGTTGAGGTGGGAGGAATTGGGGGGTTTAGATGGAGACGGTTAATTTTTTATTTTTAAGATTTTATTTATTTATTCATGAGAGACACAGAGAAAGAGAGGCAGAGACATAGGCTGAGGGAGAAACAGGCTCCCTACGGGGAGCCTGATGTAGGACTCGATCCCAGGACCTGGGGATTACGCCCTGAGCCAAAGGCAGACACTCAACCACTGAGCCACCCAGGCATCCTGGGAGGGTTAATTTAAAACCCAAAGATTTCTTGGAAGCAAAGGCCACTGTGGTGATGATTAGGGAATATTTGAGAAGGAAAGAGCTCCAGGGCGTGGGCAGAGTCACAGAGAGGAGTAAGAGGAATGAGGACTCCTTCCCCTGCTCCCCACCCTTTGCTCACACTACCTAAGGAAAGCTTCTGGGGTGTTAGGACAATCCAGGGCTAGCAATGGGGTGCTGAGAAAATCTCTGCAGTCACTCGCCACCTGGGTTTCTTTTACTCTCATCACTTGTATTCTTGTCTTTTTGCTCACGTTTTCTTGGCTGTGGCATTCTGACTGGTCTCCAGACTCCCATGGACCTCTCGCCACTCTCTTCCAATGTGCTAGCAATATTGTCTTTTCTCATATTTCTTGTTGATTATATTTTTTTTCAAGAAAGGGAAAAAAGTTTTCCACATCCACTCCACATATTCAGCCACAGTGCCTTCGATTAAAAGAGGTATTTCCTGTGAATTTGGTGTTTTTGTTCTGCCAAGCTCTAACCCTCTGCCACTAAAATAAAAACTGGAAACTCCCCTTTCTGAAGGGTCTCAACCTCTGTGGGGCTTCTATAAATCTCACTCTGTTTACTGCCCTGTTGCTCTAGGACTCCTGATTTCAAGGCTGTGAAGACAGCACAACTTCCCATCTAGAGGAGCTCATCTAACCACGACATTGGCCAGGACCCTGAGTGGCTAGGTGATTACAGAGGAGACAGGAGGCGATACAGGCCTAATTCTAAGTCCACTGACCCAACTTACAAAGGAGAGGGCAGACATTTTAAAGTTCTTATAAAAAGAACTATTCTGGCATCTACACTGATTGTTTGTAGGCAATCCAAACAGTTTTGTGTGTTTAAGAACTCCATTCCATTTCTGGACTTCAATAGTCTTCTTTATGATTATTATTTAGAATTTCCCCTTCAAAAGAGATCTTTAGACAGCTAAAGCAGTCTTGAGGAAGAATGGAATTGGAGGTCTCACACTTCCTGACTTCAAAATTTATTACAAAGCTATAGTAATCAAAATAGTGTGGTACTGGCATAAAGAGAGACACAGGGAACCTGGGTGACTCAGGGGTGGAGTGTCTGCCTTTGGCTCAAATTGTGATCCTGGGGTCCCAGGATTGAGTCCCTCATCAGGCTCCCCACAGGGAGCCTGCTTCTCCCTCTATCTATCCCTCTACCTCTCTCCCTCTGTCTCTCATGAATAAATAAATCTTAAAAAAAAAAAAAAAAAAGACAGACACAGACCAATGGAATAGAGCCTAGAAGTAATTCCTTGCATATATGGTCAAATGATTTTTGACAAGGGTGCCATGATCATCTGATAGGGAAGGATAGACTTCTCAATAACTGGTGCTGGGAAAACTGAATAGGCATAAGGAAAAGAGCTAAAGACTTAACACCATATTCAAAAATTAACTGAAAGTGGATTAAAGACCTAAATATAAGACCTAAAACCACAAAACTCTGAGGAGAAAACATGAGGGAAAAGCTTCATGACACTGGATTTGACAGTGATTTCTTGGTATGACATAAAAAGCACAATAAATAAAGTAAAAAATTAAATTGGACTACATCAAAATTAAAAACTTCTGTGCATCAAAGGACACAACCAACAGAGTGAAAAAGGCAATCTAGGGGATGGGAAGAAATATTTGAAAATCATATATCTGATAAAGGATTAATATCTAGAATATGAAGAACTCCTACAACTAAACAACAACAAAAATAAATTGATTCAAAACCAGGTAAAGGATTTGAGGAGACATTTCTCCAATGATGACATACAACAAGCATTATGAAAAAGATGCTCAAGATTACTAATCATAGGGAAATGCAAATCAAAACCACAATGGGATGCTACTTTATACTCATTAGAAGGGCTACCACCACAGAAACAAAAATACAAGTATTGGGGAGCCTGGGTGGCTTAGTGGTTGAGCGTTGGCCTTTGGCTCAGGGTGTGATCCTGTAGTCCCAGAATCCAGCCCCGCATTGGGCTCCTTGTGGGGAGCCTCCTTCTCTCTCTGCCTGTGTCTCTGTCTCTCTCTGTGCTCTCATGAATAAATAAAATCTTTTTTGAAAAAGTAAGTATTGGCCAAAAAAAAGAAACGTGTTGGCAAAGATGTGGAGAAATTGGAAATTTGTGCACTGTTGGTGAGAAGGTGAAATGGTGCAGCCTCTGTGAAAAACAGTAATGTTGGTTCCTCAAAAACTTAAAAATAGAAGTATCAAGTGATCCAACTATTCCACCGTGATATATATCCAGGAGAATTTAGAGCAGAGTCTCAAAGAGATAGCTACACACTCATGTTCATAGCAGCATTATTCATTGCAGCCAAAAGATGGAAGCAATGCAAGCTTCCATGGATAGGTGAATGGATAAATAAAATGTGATATATGTACATACAATGGAATATTGTTCAGCCTTAAAAATGAGGGACAACTTGACAAATGCTACAGCAAGGATGAACCCTGAGGATGTTATAGGAAGGGAATAAGCCAGTCACAAAAAGATAAATACTGTGTGATTCCACTTGTATGAGGTATCTAGAGTAGTCAAATTCATAGAAGTAGGGAGTGGAAGGGTGGCTGCCAGGGGCTGTGGGGAGGGAGAATGGGGTATTGATATTTACTGGGTATAGAGTTTTAGTTTTGCAAGATGAACAAGTTCTGGAGGTGGGTTGTACAGGATTGTACATTCACCAACAGGGTGAATGTACTTAACACTCAACTGTATGCTTAAAAATGGTTAAGATGGTAAATTCTGTGCTTTACCATAAACATACACACACACACACACACACACACACACACACACACAGTTTTTTTTGGTGAAAGCAATAGTTGGACCTCAAACAGACCAGGATTGAATCCTGTCATATCACGAATGTTAAACAAGTGGTTCAACCTTGGATAAGCCTCTATTCCCACATTTGTTAATGTAGGCTATGCATTTCCCCAGGGTTGCTGTGAGGATCAAATGAGATATTATTCGTGAAGCACTTAGCACAAAGTCTAGTACACAGAAGGCACTCAATAAATATCGGTTCCCTTTACCTAATAATATTCATGAGCACATGTCAGGGAAGACCCGCTGGGTTGAATGGAAATGAGGTCTACAAGGTCAGTTGTCAAGAAGCAGCTATGTGCACCTTGTGGGCTCGGCTGCTGTGGTCCTGCCAGCCAGAAGGGGTTGGTTGGGGTGCTGTTCACTGCAGATTCGACAGGCCAGTGATGTTTGGAAGCTGTGTTTCCGGTGCTTCCAGGGGGCTCTCCCAACTGATGTGGCTCCTTATCTCTGCTGACAGGAAGACAGAAATCCTCCCACACAGGTTTGCTTATTTACACTGGAAGTGCAAGTTGGGTAAGGGGCACGGAATTATTTAGATGTCCAGCCCACATACTGCCTTTTCTTTCCATAGCTGGTGCTTTCCAGTTCCCCCACAGAAGTTCTCATTATGCTATGGCTTTTGCTGGAACACTGGTGGTTTCCTAGAAAAGCTCAGCTTCTTTTCGAAACCTCCACTTGGCAATCTCACGATCTTTGAGTGACAGAGTTGGGCCAGGGTTCTCTGTCCTTGAACTCTGACGTGAAGACATTTAAAACAAAACATCAAAGTTCGAAGAAAGTATTTGAACGGACACCACTGCCACCTTGTCTATACTGGTTGGATGTCAGATGAAATGATGCTCTGTCTATTGCAGAAGGGTCAGTCAGAGCCATCTTGGGGTTCTCAGGGTAGCACGTTTCTATGTAATGAGGTAGGGAATGTTGTACAGAGGGAAGAGGGAGAAACAGATGAAAAAGGAACTTGAATTCTCTGGTATTCCTGGGCCAACCGAAGGCAGTGACCTCTAAGCTATGTAGAAATATCTGACTATATTTCATTAGCCAAGAGATTCTGAGATTTCCAAAGTCACCTCACCAATGAATGAGAGAGGTATGAGTTTAGAAGTATTATGAACCCTCCCTTTCTCTAAATATTTTTAACCCTTCATGACCTGAAGTGCCCAAGATAATGTCTACCTTTGGACTTTTTCTCATTTATATTAAGCAATAGATAGTAAATTAATGAGTTATCTAAAACCCTTCCTTGGCTGAGTTTATCAGCTTCCTGTCTCTGAGACAAGAGTTGCTTGAGAGGCCCCTGGCAGGAAGAAGCAAAAGCTCAGAGTGGGTGTGTGAAGTGACATAGCAGAGAAAGGCAGGATGGCCCAGTGCTGGGGTCTCCACAGCATCATCTGAGGATGTGAATGCTTGGACCCTCCCCAGAGCTTCTGAATCAGAAACCTGGGGCTGTGCCCAGTGCTCTGATTTAAGAAGCTTCCAGGTGATCCTGATGCCCCTATAAGGTTAGAAACACTCCTTTACTGGTCACAAATCCCCAGTTTCTGTGTGCCAAGTACACATCGTGCTCCTGGCTTTGTTTTAGGTGTTTATATACTTTTATCTACTAATTACAGCAATCCTTTGAGGTTGAAAGCCTGCCAGTAACTCCTTCCTGCCCAGAGATGGAGGGACAGCTCCCGGCTGAGCCAGTGGTTTGAACTTTTCTCCCAGGACCAAACAGAAGTCATGACTGAGTTATTCTCCCAACCTCTGTGTCCTAAAAATGTCACTTGTTTTCCTCAGAGCCCCAAGGTATGAAAATATGAGCATATCATCACCTTGTACTGATTAATACCACATGTAATTATGAGAGGAGTTGTTAATTAATACCCAGGATACACTTAGCATAGTGCATGTTCTGAACATACTAAACTCTTCCCTGGAATTCTTACTCCCCCTCCCCCAATTTTTATTCCCAGGTCTTTTTTCTCTTTCTCACTAAAATGTCATTTCTACACCATTTCCTTCATTATAAATATTACCCATTTTTTCAAGTTCAGTTCCTCTAGAGCTTTCTTAAATGCTCGCTTTGGAAGGTCCTCATCCTTCCTTCCCTCTCTATTCCCACAGCCTTTTTATCTTCACAATTCCACAAACCCCATGATGCCCTCAGGGAGCCCAGCACATCACAGACAACCAAAATCACTTGTTGAATGTAGAAACAAACACCACATCGAAAAAAAATCATAGGCATTCTAGAAATATCAGTTTCTCTTATTACTGTCATATATGAGATGCTCTGACTCTCTCACATTCTTTCTCCAAGTACAATCAGAGATTTTTTTTTTAATGGAGAAATTAGCCCTGTATCTAATACATTATGGGTATTTCTTTATTTTACTCTTTATTGTCAAGTTTCTCTTCAAAAAAGTCCACAAATGGAGATGATAAATAGGTTCCATCTTGTGTGCCCGTCCAGAAGTCTGGTTTGGAAGGCTGGAAGTCCCTTGTCATCCAAACTCCACTCCACTTTTGTGGTCCTGCATGATGTCTGGCCTGGATGAGGGCTCTCGGAGCTGCCATCTGCATACTGTAGGTCTGCTCATCCTTGTCTGCAATTGCCTCAACTTTCTTTGATTTACTGCCTCCCTCTATACCTTTCCTCTCTTTAATTACTCATCAGCATTAATCTATTCATAAATTCCCCAATGGGAATATAGTGGGTGCCTAACCCATGTGCCAGACATTTCCTTACTGCTGGGGTAAGGAACTGTAGGCAGAACAAAGACAGGAGCATGAAATCTCTAAAGAGCACCGACTGCCTCTGTGCCTTTGCCCACTTATAGGCCTGGAAATACCTGCTCATCCAGTCTCAGAAGCCTTCCTGATGCCTGCAGGTGGCACTGACCACCCACACGATGTCACTGTGCCATGCTTCTTAAGACCCAGATCATGGTGCCACATAATTACATAGGTTTACTCACCAGTCTCTCTGCTACCATCCAGTCAGCCCATCAGTGAGGAGAAGTACATCTTCTGCATGTCTGTCCCCTAGGCCTCCCTTCGTCCAGCAGGTTGGGCACTTAAGTATTTTTGAATGACTATGGATGGACTGTGAGATAAATAAGTAAATGAATTTCATAAATTTGGGCCAATGAGGGATAATGTATCATGCTTGTACATTTCTGACTTAATCTACCATTTTGCTGGAAAACAGTAGAGCTAAAGAGTTGTAAGTTGGGGACAACGTGTGATTTACCAAAGCCTTACTAGACCTACCTGATTTCAACAACTGACATTCCAGGGGTTATCACAGGAAGGTAATAGGATAGCAATGCTGTTTCAGCCAAATTTTTAACCAACCCCAGAGTGGCCCAGTGCAGAGACATATCATGAAGGCATGGCCTTCCTCTGGAAGGTGGAGGGAAATGGTGCTGTTGGAAGTAGGATTTGATTTCAAGTAGCAGCTGAACCTCAGTGATGGCCCCTGGCTCTCTGTGCTGGGAGAGAGTTTAATGACTTACAAGAGAGCAATGGGCCCAGAGAGTGAGTCATTTCCTCCTTCTGGCTCTCTGCGGGGTTGGCCTGCAAGACTCTGATTTGGAATGGATTTGGAGTGACCCCTGATGTGTTCTTACCCCCCACAAAGTAGCCTTAAAAAATATCTTTGTGCCTAACCGGACGTGAGTTAAACTAAAAAATGACTCTGTGCTAGCCAGTAACGTAGGTCATCAAGCTAAGGGGTGGGGGTGCAGCTGGTGAATGATGTTTGTGTTGTCTCACTAAGAGTGCCTCTTGGGGAGGGGAGAAATGTCAGGGAGGACATCCTACTAAGAGGGGCAAGCTTAGCCTCAGCCAAAGTTTCTTCGAACAGCTACTGAATGAGGCTGCATCACTCTGATGACTACACTAGTGGGACCCGTGGGAAATGTGGAACCTTGCAGGAGAGCTAGACACACACGCACGCACACACACACTCACATGCACGGACACCCCAGGGTGGGTGCATTTTGTAAAGGGATTCTTTCACTGTCAGCACCTGACAAGTGCTGAACCTGAAGATTAGCAGGGTCAGCATGGTGGGGGTCAGAGGGGGCAGGAGAGGGTGGTGGGGATTGGATTAAAAGCACCTGCCCCCAAACACATTTCCTTGGTGACAACAGGCCTTGGTGACAATGCACAGGCTTCCTCATCAGCTGAACATATCTGTGGACTAGGCACTGAGTTCACTGGGGACAAGGAGCCAGAGGAAGAGGGAGCCAGCTCTGGTTTGCTAAAAGAGATATTAAATTTCAACCCCTGGAGGAAAACAAAAAGTGAAAACGAAAAATGGAAAATGCTAAACCCCGGGGTTTATTTTTGGTGCTAATTTTGTTTTCTTAAAAGTGCATACCTGCCTTTGAACACTTGTGGAATGACGGATACACACGTTCCCATCACGGCTGCCTGGATGCCCCTGGGGCAGTGGGGCATCTCTTGGACTTTTCTTTCTGGACAGAGTGGTGACGAGGAGAGGGAAGCCTGACCCTCCGATCTGATCCAGCACAGCTGCATTTTCTCATTCCTGAGAACCGGACGAGTTTCCTGAGCCCTGGGCTGATACTCTGTACCATCTTTGGTGCAGCTGTAATTTTAACAGGGGGAGTCGACTTGAACCTCTCTAATCCTTACTCCAGACACCTTGAACTCCTGAGACTGGCGTGTATGCGTGCACGCATTTTTTTAAGGATTTTTCAGCTGTGCTTCTGAGAAAGTGGCTATATCCAAAGTTTAAAAAAAGAAAAGAAAAAAAAAAAAAAAGGCAGGGAGGAGGTTAGTGACATAATTGCCTGATTCTGACCAGGAGATATTTCTGCAGCTTTAATATTTACAACAGCAAAAATAATGTTATTCTCCTAGGCTCACCTACTTGTGACTTTCAATTCCTGTTTCTTTTTCCGCGGCTGAGTGATTGGTACCATGTCCCCTCTTCTGCTCTGAACCGTGTTAGGATTAACTCAGAATTAAAAGTGTGAAGAAGCACCAGCGGGGGACGCGGGGAGAGGGTCTTGGAAAAACAATCGCAGCTAGTCGTAGAATTGCACAACCAACTTCAGATTTTTTTTTTTCTCAAGACTTATATTTTGGGAAGGAGCTGTTTTATGAATGGATATAGACCTGACACACAAAACGCGTGGGATCCGTCTGAGGGCCTCGTCTGGGTCAGCTGTGACATCTGGCTCTTATGAATCTGGCATACTGTGACTCACGGATACACAAATAGTAATCCTTGATAGCGACCACTTGTGACTGCCGACAAACAACATCAAACGCCAGGGGACTGCTGTGGCCACCTCCACTGAGCTGCTTGGGCCACTGCTGCCTGCTGCTGTCGGGCGCGGGGGGGGGGGAGCCACTGGACCCCAGGGCTTCTGGCCCTGCTAGGACCCCAGGCAGCCCCCCTCCAACTACTAGCTCTACAGTTTACAGCCTGGCAGGCTCCGGAGCTCTCCCTCAGTAGACACGGGTTGAGGGCATGTGGCCCTGATGGCAGATGGCTTGGATTTGAACCCCGGCTAAGCTACAGCTCAGCTGGGAAGGTGGCACATTTTCTAACTTCTCGGAGTCTCGGTTTCTTCATCTGTTGAGCAAGAAAAGTAAGACTTCATTAGAATAGTGAACATTTACTGGAACTTCCTATGGGCCAGGCACTGTTCTAAGCACGAAAGAGGCATTTATTTCAGTTAAAAATTTCTCAAATATGGTGTGGTTGGCCCTTTGGCCCCTGAAGACACTAGCACACAGCTGCAGGGATAGTAGGTCTTGCAGCCAGAAATCCTGCGCTCTTTCCTAGGACTCTAGAGCCGTGAGTCTCAATTAGGGCGAATTTTGCTTCACAGGGGATACCTGATGTCTGGAAACATTCCTGGTTGTCGTGGCTGGGGTAAAGGAGGGGTACTACGGGTAATTATAGGACTGAGGAAGACAGGGGTGCTCATCCTCCAGTGACAGGACAGCCTCCACAACCCAGGATGACCCAGCCTCAAATGTCAATAGCACTTGGGTGGAGACAGTGCCCTGGAGCCTGTCCTTGCAGTCATCACACTAACTCTAGATCGTACCCATTAGGAGGGGGTTAGGGAGGATAAAATGAAATGACGCATATAAAGCGCGAAGCACAATGCCTGGCACATAGGAAGCACTCAGCAAATTCAAGCTGCTATTGCTGTTGCCAATGCTATTACTTGATTTTCATCCACGACTCCTTTTCTGTTATTAGCAATGTCTTGAAGGTTATCTGGACCCTGGTGTCATGTCGCTTTACCTGAAGGGCCTGTGACATATAGTAAGAGAAAAAGGCAGATTTCCTTTCACTCCCTAGTGCTTGCTGCTGATGTTTCTCCCACCGGATGCCCTCTGTGGCCAGATCTACAGGGAGACAGGTGTCCGGCTTCACCTGGGACCTGCAGCCTGAAGCTTTGTTGGAGAGGTAGCTCACATTATGCTTCCTGCGAAAATCCCCTGGGTGGGCTGGGCTTGATGGTCCCCAGAATGGAGAACTAGCAGGTTCATCTAAGAATGGGTAATGCCAGTTGTCCAAGGGATTAGGAAACTAGTTTCATAAATGAAGGATGTCCGTGTTTTCTGGCTACACGTCTAGCTCCTGTTTATTTCTAGAATATCTTTAAAATTCTCTTCTTCCCTGGACATTGGAAAGTTGGGTAGATCAGGAGACAGTAAAGAAAAGTAAAGACCTGAAGGATCAGTAAATGCTGTACTTACTATAAAAGGTAATCTGGGGGAAACAACAACTTGACTTCTCTTTGTACCTCCGTCCAGTCCCCTGGAAAAGGAGACTGGAGAGCAATTTTGAGTCCCACATGCATATGTGTCACTTGCTGAGAGCTGCCTGGGAGCCTGTGGCTAAAGTACTCTTTGTTCTGTAGGCAGCCATCAGTGAGGCCAGCTGATGGCTGGTTCCAGATTCCTCTGGGCTACTCCATTGGCCACTCCATCGTGTCAGAGCACAGACATCTGCAGGCCACAATCCTTACAACTCCACAACTATAGTACGTTTTGGGCTTGGCACTGTTCTGGCCACACAACATGTATTGACTGATTTAATTTTCATAATAACCCAATAGGAGAGGTTCTAGTTTTATTACCATTTTAGATATGGGGAAACCAAGGCACAGAGAAGCTAAGCAATTTGCCCCCAAAGCAATTTGCCCCACAAAGATGAAAGCTGCAGACCTAAGAAATTAACCAGGGCAGCGCAGGGCCAGTGGCCACTTTCTCCACCACTAGGATGAGAGCTCCTGTACCTAGAAGGAGCCCGGTGTCATCTAGTCAAGGTGGACAAGGGTTCCACAGCTCAGCAAATCAAGGATATCAAGAGGCAACATTCATAACTGAAACATCTAAGTTGCCTGTATTCTTAATGAGCTTTTCTATATTTTTCAGAAGGGGAAGAAATTGGTGAAGGGGTACACACAGTTGTGGATGAAAGAGCCTTACATGAGCATGGTATTAGCTAGGAGGAAGACCAAGCAGAAGCTGTCACCTTGATTGGGATATGGGAAGGGAATATGGGGTTACAGAGGGAGTCTGAAGTGTTGGCCTGTAGCTGTGAGCTGCATCTAACTCTAGCGAGCTTTTTGCAAGTGCACGCCTTCCATGAGCCAGCCAACATGCGTGTTCTGTGCCACATGGCACCGGTCAGTGAACATGAGTGCCTCCGTGGTGAGGTACCACGACGGCTAACCGAGGGACTCACCACATAATCTGAGTATAAACGTCAGCCTGTTCATAGAGAGGTTGTTAAATACAGAAGTGCTCCAAAATTCTGTCACATGTTAGAGCTGGTTAGTCTACATTGTAGAAGATTCAAGGATGGGATACACTGTAGGGACTGAGTTAGAGGAACTGAAAGTTGAACCGATATCCCTGAAAATCCCTGCACACAGGTGAGGCCCTGGACTTCTGGCCTTCTCTGCTGACCACTTCTAATTAAACTACTGATGCCTACTACACTGTAATTAAGAGACTTTCAATCAGTTGATTACATCATCCGTCACCTGAAAATGCTGGTATTAGTCATTTACCAACCTGCTACCCACTAGACAGGAAAGGTTGGTGAGGGAGCTTCCTACATGCATTGATGTTCTATGGATTATCGTGTTTATATATCCAACAGTGTGTCTTGATCCTTAAAATTCTTCCCTTTATATGCTGAGAAGTTCTTGGGGGGCACACAAACCAGACCGTGTGTGTTGTGTTGTGGAGGATAATGAGATGAGACTCTCGTGCTGCTCTGTACATTTCCTAGGAGTGCCCATGGATTTGCCTTGCACAACCTCCCAGGCTTTTCTCATCCCTTTTGTAACCAAAGGTCATGTGGTTGCAAAACAAGCACCAGGACTAATGGGATGATCTGTGTGGTTCACTCACTGCCTTTTCTGCCTCAGAGGTTTCCTCTCAACCTTCCGCCAACTCCCAAACTCCCTACTGCTGTCTCCTCCCTCCTCCCGCCCCCATGATGCAGCACTGCCGCTCTCTGAGAAGAACCGCTATTTTGTGAAGTCTGATGCACAAGTACCAATCCTCTTCTTGTTGGACATCGACACTACTTGCCCTGTTCACCTTTTAATCATCTGTCTTTACCTTACATGACTTTACCCTCCTCTCTGATCTGTCATTCTTCTTGTACTGTCCCTTATGTCTTCCAGCAAAGACCCCTCAGCTTCCGAGGGCTCTCCATAGACAACTGCCAGCTGGGTCAATGCATTCCCCCAGTAATCTCGACCTCGTTTGCCCCCAGCTTAGTTTTTCCACCCTGCTGTGTGTGAATTCTGTACCTCGGCAAACACCAGTGCCATCTTCCTCATAACCTGGTCAGATGCCGGAGAATGAACTGAGACTCCAAGCTTTTCTTACTCCCCCCAATCCTGGGAGCTGCTGAGTCTGCTGTCTCCACTGCTGAATATATCTGGACTCTACTCCCTTTCCACAATCATTGCCTTGTTTGGTCCATTGTCTCTTCACTCTTACACAGCTGCCACAGTGTCCTGTGCTCCTGTTCTTGCCTCCACATCTCTCCTTTCAAAACCATCCTTACCACCACGGTCAGCCATATCCAGCTACGTGTGGTCATCAGGTCAAAGGACCTTTCATTCCAGATTCCAAAAGATGTCATGTTGTTTAAAGTAAATATAGTCACAATATAGAATCTGAGATAGTTGTTTTCAGTGTCTGTGCATGTACGCGTGTGCGCGTGTGCCTACACACACATATTCCCCATCTCAACTACTCAGGATTAAAGTGTCAGTTTGCAAGTTTCTAAAAGCTTTTTTTTTCATAGGGGGTACTCCACAGTAGAAATTGAGGAAATCAGACAGGCAGTTACATGGAAATTAAATTAAAATTAAATTACATTAAATTAAAATGTAAGCTCCTTTAAGACAGCTGCTCACGGTCCCTTGTTACGCCTCACAACACTTAGCAAAGTACCTTGTTTAATGTGATTGGGTTCAGACCCAGGAAAGAGAGAACTCGCAATAATCAAAAGCAGATGGGGGCAGCTAAACCTCTACAGGTTAAAATATGTCAGCCTTTGAGGAGAAAATGGGAGTGGATTTCAGAAGCAAAATATTTGTGTGTGATGAGTTGGAGTTTGGGAAGTTTTTATTTTTTGTGTGTTTTTTGTTTTCTTTCTTTCTGTCTTTCTTTTCTTTTTTCGTTTTCTATTTTTTTTTTTTTTGAATGGAAAAAAAGACGCCCAAAGGAGCCAGGGAGACGCTAATGGATGAAATGCTTTGCACATATGGGATGGAAAATTGTGCTCAGTTAAGTCAAAAAGCAGCTTCTGAAGAACGTATTGTGGCTGCGGCTTCACAGGTGCCTGACCCGCTGGCCCTGCTACATCACTGCACCATGTGTTTGGCGCTGGTCCTCCACTCTAGCCGCCATGCAGGAAGATCATATTCAGTGAGGCAGAAACTTCTAGAACTGCTTGGAACTGCTGCTTATGCCAAAGAAGATCCCCTCCTTCTCACCCTTTTATCCACACACAGGAGCATTAAAGAACTAAACAGCTCTCATCTCAACTTCCTCCCAACCTCACTCTTGGCTCATCCTCCTCTGAGGAGCAGCTGTTTTTCAGCTGATGTTTAAGCACACACACTCTAACTTAAATTACTCAATTTCTTCATAAAGGAAAGAGCTCCTTTTCTCTGGTTTGTTTTAATTTCTCCTAAATATCATTCCTATAGGAGTACCTCACTTTACACATTTTTAACTCTCCTCAGGAACATATGGTTTATGCACTGCAGTATAAATCCAATATTTGCAAATTGAATCAGGGTTGAAATTCACCAAGAAAGGATGCCACTTAAAGAGACCATGTGGGGAACCCTTTAAAAAAATTGTTTTTAATGTTTTTTTCTTTTCTTTCTTTTTCCCCCCTGAAGCAAAGAATCCTTTGATAATGCAAATGATTGATTCTCTTCATTCTTTTTCCAGAAAACTACACTCTATTTTTACAAGCTTAGCAGACTTGATTTATGTGCATTGGGACTTCTCAAAATGGGACACCCACTTGTTCCCAGGCAAGTAGTTACTATTAGGCCAGGGGCTAGTTCTGTAGGATTCTCATTTTCCCAGCTTGTTCTTCCTCTTCAGAAAACGGTGACCGTTTAGAAATGTGATAAAGATATTGGGGTTGATATATCTAAACGACTGCCATCCCCTCCAAGTCACCGTGTTGAGACAACCTAGAATGTTCTGGCACTGTATGTTAGAGTTGTTTCTAGTTGCAGTTTGGAAGTGACACTGGACCCACAGTCTATGAGCCCACCATCACTGCATGCCAGTTCCAGGGACAGCTGTGGTTCTGCTGAGGGCTCAGGGCTTGATCATCAGAAAAGCTCATTTTCAAGACCAAAGCCTCTATCAGTGGGCCCCTAACTCCTCAGTGCTGCCCTCTGGCACTCACCAGGGCAGTTGTTTTCTTGTCTCTATCTTTCTTCTTCAGAAGCGTTAGACACTACATTTATAGTGCCTATTGTACACAGGCACCATGCTCACCAACTTACATACACCAATTCATCTGCACAGTAACTCGATGTAAGAGGTGCACAGTCAGAAGGAAGTTCAGGCACAGGGAGGTGTAGGTCACACAGTGGCAGAACTGGGATTCCATGGCTGACCGAGCGGGTCACAGGACCACGTCTAACCCCACCCTGACCATGAGCAGTGTCAGCATGTCCGTGTCCTTCCACAGCAATAACTCATGTTTACTTTGTACTCAGCAGATAAAGGGCTTTGCTGTCTTGTTTTATTTAATGCTTATAATATTCCTTACCGTCCTTGCAATTATCAGTGTTTATAAGTGAGAAAGCTGGGTTATATCCAAGGGCAACAGAGCTATCAAGTTGGGGGAGAGGGCATTTACCCATTAACTTTACCCACTGTGGTGTGTATCGTTAAGCCGAACAAAAGGCAAGGATCAGGCCTCCATTAAAGGAATTTCAGAGGAGCAGGATGGGTAAGAGGGTTTTGAGGACAGCATTTAGAAGCACCTGAAATTTTATCATGCAAATCTGACTCTTCTTGTTGGATTCACCTCCTCCTCCAACACACACATGCACACATATGCACATACAGACATGTTCAGAACCATGGACACGTATGTCATGTACAGGCACACTGATGTGCACACACACACAGGCATGGACACATTCCATGTCTATGCACGTCCCCCCCCAAAAAAGCGGCTTCATAAAATAAAACTCTCCATTATAAAATGCAGAACTCTTACAGCAAGTTAGAATAAGCTGAACAAAACTCCACACCCACCCAAAACTCCAGCCCATTAGAATCCCCTCCCTCTGTGAGGCAGTGCTTGGCTGGCTTGAGTGCAAGGTGGGTGGAATTTCAGAGCTTGTACCTGTTGCTGGAGGGGGAAGTAACTTGTTCAAGTACAGAGGAAGGAAATGCTACCTGGAGGGCATGGCTCCTGCTCCCTGTTGTCGAGTACCTCAGGAACATCACAGAGGGACCAAGAATCAAGTCAACCTCCATCCCTCAGGGATGCTCCTCCACACGTTTCTGTGTTCTCTATGCCAGCAAAGGGGGTCTCCCTCCATCCAAACATCTAGAACCTGAGCCCCAATGTGGTCTTCACTTTGAACTTCTCACTTATCCACACAGCCCTCAGGTCACTCCCTCTATCCACATGTTGGCACCCTACTGTCCTGGGTCAGAGCCTTGCCTTACCCGTCAGCAGTCTCCCCATGCTAGCCACTTCCATTCTCCAAACTGTCTGCTCTTAGACTCCTTTTAAAGGAAGTTTCTCACTTAGAAACTTACCAAGGCTTCCTATTCTGTATGAGGACATGTCCTAATTCCTTGGTCTAGGGTTTTTTCTCATCTATCCCAAACTTAACTCCCCTGCTCACTCTGTTGCCCTTTTCTGCCACCACATACCCTGATCTCTTATCCCCTGGAGGACTTAACTTTAAACATGCCAAGAACTTTTATTTGTTGCTTTATTGCTTCGTTTGTACTTGCTGTTCCTTTGGTCTCCAGTTTTTCTCCAACTATTGAGGTCTCTTGTCTAAGGTTTGACTTCCATGGGCCTCTTCCATGAGACCTTCTCCAGTACTCCACCCCTAACATTATCACCTGAGAGCCCTTTAAGACAAGTAAGACACAATAATAACATTTATTTTTTCTTAAGATTTTATTTATTTATTCATGAGAGACAGAGAGAGAGAGAGGGAGAGAGAAAGAGGGAGGCAGAGACACAGGCAGAGGGAGAAGCAGGCTCCATGCAGGGAGCCCGATGTGGGACTCGATCCCGGGTCTCCAGGATCAGGCCCTGGGCCGAAGGTGGTGCTAAACTGCTGAGCTACCCGGGCTGCCTACGTTTATATTTTGCTGAGTGTGTGCCAAGGGCCTCTTTTAAACACTTTACACCTATTAACTCTTTTAATCTTCTCAACAATCCTGTCTTCATTTTATAAATGAGTGAAGGCACAGGCAGGTAATGGGCCTTGCTCAAAGATCATGGTAAGCGGTAGAGCCAAGAACTCAAGCCAGAAGACTGGTTCTATCTCATCCGTTTTTTTTTTTTTTAAGTGCTTATCCCAGCATCAGCCAGCATGACAACTGGGGGGCAGGAAATGTTCTGTATGGAGTCTCGTACCTTGTAGCCCCTTATGCAAGGTGCTTTGGGGCATGCTTATGGCTGCAGGAAGATGTTCTGATGCTTAATACAAGTTTATGAAATAATTGAAAGAACATTTCTTGATGAGTCAAATCATGCCAGTTCCTGCTGCCTCGAGATGAGAGAGAAAAACCAAAGAGGGAAATTCTGTTCTCAAGGATAGCTTATGTTTGACATTTACTTAAAGGACGCTGATAGAAGAAATTATTATGACTTTTAGAGTCTCTATCAAAACAATCCAAGAGTCAGGTTGAGTTACATGGGGCCTCTTCAAACCTCCTTTCTTAATTTCGGTGTAAACTCCCTTCTCAAAGCCCTGTGGGACCCAAGTGAATTGTCCATTTTCCTGCACACACCATGTTTACCTTGGCATTTCCAGGTGGCTCAGGTCATAGCACAACCTCCAAGGTTCACCTGGGTCTTCCTGGAAGGTTATAATCTGGACTGTGCTTTATGTGTGTGCATTGTGTGGGGCTGAGGTGATGGTAGGCCCAGAGGGGACTTCATCAGTCTTCATTTCACTGCATAGAAATAATTAAGCCAGAATATTAATACTGTGGTAATTGCGTCCTCCTTTCGTGTTTACAGAGAGAGAGAAACAGCTGGGGTGGCTGACATCTGAAACAGGAGCGGCTGATGGTTACTCGTGCAGCAGATGGGCTTGGGTCATGAATAAGCAGCAAATGTGAAAAAGAGATTCACAGGGCTGAGCCAGGCTTGCTTTGTGCAAAACTAGTTAACCCTTGCTGCTTGCCACCAGTCCAAGGCTTGGATTGCTAGGCTGTTGCTTTTTGCAGTCAGAGACCTGGTAGTACTGAAAGAAGCAAAACTGGACTGGGAAAGTGCAAGAGAAGAGGTGAACAAATGTGAGGTCAAACCACAACACACACCCTGCTATGAATGAATGGAAATGAAGCCCCTGCGTTCAAGCTCCTGGCAGGTGTGTAAATCAACATCTCGGAGACAGGGTGGCCCCACAAGGAATAGGGAGTTCATCAAATGGGATCCTGGACATAAAGTGATTTAAGAGGTGTCAGAATGTTCCCATTTCCCACCAATCGCTCCCTAACTTCTCATCAGTGCTTGCAATTTTATATTTAGGAAAGCATTCCTTCATATCACATAACTGAATGAGGCTCATTGAAATGCAATGACCCTGAGAGGGGTGACATTTTGAAACTTATCAGCATTTAACAGCACCATATGCAAATTAACTTGTGTCAGAGCCTTTCTGGACTTCCTCATTCCCAGCTCTCAGAGAGCAGCACCCTATGGAGTTGGACAAATGATGGGGGGAGAGGTTGAATTCAGGAGGGACCCTGAGCATTAAGAATGTCTTCAGCATCTGGTTTTCCCCAGCTCGGCCCCTTACTAGCCATGTGCTCTTGGGCCAAGAGTTCACCCTGGGATATGTAACCTTGCCAAGATGCAGGATCCTCATTTGAAAAAAAATCAGAGAAATAACAGGTACTCTGAATAGGTCATGGGACTTGTGCAAATAAGGCAGAGATTGTGAAGGCATCTTGAAAACTGTGATATTCATAAGGATAAGGTAGTGGTGATGATGGTTGGAGTCATAGTGTGGGTAGCAGGAGTTCTTACAATGAGAGGCATGGTGCTTTTCAACAACTACACATAATCTTTGGTCAGTGGGGTGGCAGTCTTCACTATAGGAGGCATAAAATGGCTAAAGAGAAACAATTCCTGAGTTGCAGCTATGGAGGGGATTCCTGTCACCATTACACAGAAAAGGGCATCAAGTTCATATTTCTGTTTAATATCAGGGATGGATGCTCTGACCTAATCTTCATCCAAGTTAAATCCAGAGTTCAGCTCCTTCCATGGCCACCAAGGGCAGGGAATCTTAGAGACAATTTAGAACCACACAGAAAGAAGATGAGCTAGGGAAGAAATAGGAGAGAATGCCAATCCAATTAGAGTAGGTCATCAATATTTCCAGACGGGACTGAGAGAAAGCAAAAATTATTAGCAACTCCTGATAAGTACTAACCTTAAAATTAACTTTGAACAACTTTGTCAGCAAGAACTCTGAGGAAAAGCTCTGATTCAATAAAATGAGATCGTGAGGGAAGATCTACCAGCTAAGGGAAGCACCATGTGCTTTCCATGTGGAGGGAAATCAGCAGAACTTGATGGAACACAGTACAACACTAGATCATTCCCGGCCTAGGAGTTCCTCACAGCCCCTAAATGAAGAAGAACTGTGAGTTCACAGCAGAGCCACTTCTTTTTGATCAGTGATGAATTTATTACATATTAATTTGCATTGATTTGTACATTAAAATAATCCATTTCCATTTCAACAAATCTTTCATCTTCATAAGGTCTCAAGTAAAGGAACACTTGCAGGTATTTTTATAGGTAGACACAAGACCTGATGGGTTGGACTGAGCATCATAATCAGGATGGGATTGTCTAGCGTGTGCAATTGCTAGCCAGCAGCTCAAGTATTGGATATTGCTTCACCTGGGCTAGCCGTTTGGTTTGCTTCACAAGACACAAACTTACACCCTGAGTTTTCTGCCAATTCCAGCTCTGAAGCTTTCACCATTTTTACCTCTAATCATCACTTGATGGCACTTTCCTTGTAACTCCACTTTTGTTGGCTCCCCATCTGGCATGACATGAATATGGCCACTTCACCACTTCAATCTCTTAACTACCCTAAGAAGGTAGTAATTGCTCTTGGGTTGGCTGTTATTCTGGATATCTTTCTAAATTCTCAAGTGAGTGAAACCTCAGAATTGCCTCCTGATTGCTACATTATTACAAAGTTGGTGTTCAAGTATTCCCTAATTTATTTTTCTATCTTCCCCTACTCCTTTCCTTAGGACTTTTTCTTGTCATTTTCCTTATCATAGAGCATGTTTTAGTGGATCCTCTTGCACGTGCCAGTTTAGGGCTCCAGACTTTTCCAAAAGGCCCCACAACCAAGTCTTAGAGTCATCAGATGGTTTTCATGCATTCTTATAATCAGTTATCTTCAATTCTCACCCAGGATACTCCTTCTCCTGCTTTAGCCCTTCCAGTGTCCCCTCTTTCATTCTCTCTGATTCTTCACAGGAGCCACACTCACCATTGAGATGCTGACATCCTTGGGGGTGCTGAAGCTTAGCTCTGTGGTGGGTTTCCCATATGTCAAAGCTGCTCAGAGTCCCTTCCGGGAATTAGAAAACTGTTCCTCATCTTACTTTTGAGTTCCCCTTAGAGCAGAATCCAAGTCAAATTTTTGGTTCCTCAAATTATTTAGAGTATTTAGCAATCATACATCCTTCTCCAGAAGTGAGCAAAACATGATGCCAAGTACCTACCACATGAACCTCATCCGAGGCCATCAGCTATGGCAGTCCTTCATGCACAAATCAAAATGCATCATCCATGTGGTCCCACCAGCTGGTTATACCTGGAGGCCAAGGATGGGCATCAGGGACAAAGGTAGCCATCCAGACAGTAGTCAGCCGATTGGCAGACTGGGGGAAAAGCTCTGGTATGGGCCCTCTGTACAAGACAGTGACTAACTACATCATTCCTTGGGGAGTTTAAACTCAAGCTGCACAGTTAACTTGATGACTGTACAGACAAGGAGACAACACAGGAGCACAATGGCAGAGCCCTGGAGTAAAGAAAACCATGGGCCTTCAGCTCAGGGAAAACCAGGCAGCAAGGTCTGTGTTTTGTCTTATTATAATATTTCAGTCTGGTAAAGAATGGCCCCTTCCCTTTGCATCCTTATAAGAAGCAGCTCCTAACTAAAGTAAATGGGGTACATCTGCTCTCATCTGAAAGATTCCAAAGACCTGACTCTTCTTCCATTGTCAAGGAAGGAAAGCCAGTGTCCCCTCTCCCACCTTCCTGCTTGAAGCACAGGGACTTAATATGTCCTCAACTAGGCTGCTCCTGGTTTCCTTAATCCCTTTGGTACCAGAAATTAGACCTCACAAAGGAAAATAAAAGCCTCAAACACACCTAGTGCAAAGCTGGTCCCCGTCCGGGTACTGTCCCTAACTTCTCTATGCCAGCAAACTCTCCACCAAAGCCAGGGAACCAGGAACTTTGGGTTTAGGTAATGACAGCAGAATTGGGCCCAAGCTGAGTCAGCCACAGCCCTTGGCATATCCCCAAGTGAAAGGAACAACTGGTTGAGGGTTACTTAAGATAGGAACTCTTTAAATAGTTTCCCGCTGGGGATGCTCTGACAAGCCAGCCAAAGTGCCTCCTTTCCCTTGCCCCTCCTCATCCCAACAAATGACAAAGTACGGGCTGTTGCCTCCAGGTGAGCAAGGTTCTAGGGAAACAAGGAAAGCAAACAAACACTCAATGTGGTTGAAGGTTTCCCAGGCTCCATTTCAAAGGCAGTCCCTTATGGCTTTGTTTGCTCCTGTTTTTCCCAGCATAGGTGTTTGATATCACACAGACCTATTCTGAGATTTCCAAGAGAGGAGTATTCAGTTTACTGCGGGCAGCCAAGAGTTTCCTAGTTTGAAAAGGGGAATAAGTTACCTGTCCACTGGGTATATTTAAAAGCCCCCAATTGTGCTGGTATCAAGGCACTGATAGGACATGAGAAAGTTCGAACCAGGTATCTACAAAAAGCACCTATTGCAATGACCTTTTCTGAGACAACTTAGCATTCTCTGTCCTTGGTTGATAGGCAGCCTCCTCAACCGGACATCACTCCCCTTTCCCAGCTTCAGGTGTGGCAGGAGATGGGCAGACCATGAGGCGATTACCAAGAAAGGTAAATTTGGAAAAGGCTAAACACATTGTAGAGAAAATACAAAGTGCGAGGTTGCTACAATATTCCATGTATCACTCGGGCTTGGCAAAAATTTGGAACTCTCAGAATACTTCCCCACTTTGCCTCTGACACAGACATGCTTAAAACCTCAGAGAAACTTTTATTTTTGCTTAACTCTAGCCTAGGCAGGTACCAAAACATGCAAGCATCCGTTGTTATGAAGAAAACAAGAAAAATCCATCTTTAACTGGGAAGAATAACATTTAAGGAAGTTTTGAACACATACAAAGGTCCCTAGGGCCTTGTATGGGTCACACAGGGACAGAGATGAGAGGGATGGAGGCCCCAGAGAGGGATGGAGGCAGGACCTGCACTCAGGGTCCTGTGCTGCCTAAAGCAGCCTGGGGCAGCCGTCAGGGATGAGAGCAAGGTTTTTTTTTTTAATAATAAATTTATTTTTTATTGGTGTTTAATTTGCCAACATATAGAATAACACCCAGTGCTCATCCCGTCAAGTGCCCCCCTCAGTGCCCGTCACCCAGTCACCCCCACCCCCTGCCCTCTTCCCCTTCCACCACCCCTAGTTCGTTTCCCAGAGTTAGGAGTCTTCATGTTCTGTCTCCCTTTCTGATATTTCCTACCCATTTCTTCTCCCTTCCCCTCTATTCCCTTTCACTATTATTTATATTCCCCAAATGAATGAGACCATATAATGTTTGTCCTTCTCCGATTGACTTATTTCACTCAGCATAATACCCTCCAGTTCCATCCATGTCAAAAGCAAGGTCTTAAGCCACCTCCTGGCCTCCCTCCTCAGTAGTGGGCTGCGTCCTCACCATTTCCTTTTGTCCAGAGGCCAGCACTGCTCACCCCAGTAAGCCTGCTCTCAGAAATCCTTGGAAAGGTAGAAACAGTGGATAGAGTATAGGATATCATTTGACCACCCCTTGGGTATTTGTATTTAAAAGAGGAAATGGTTTTATCTCCAACTGAAAACAGTGCCTCAATTTGAGGTCTTAATAAGGGACTTCTAGGAAAAACAAACACAACGTGGGCAATGGTACCTGCCTAAAGATTAGCTTTATATAGGTACTTTGTTCCTGGAATATGAGGTAGCATTGTTAGCAAATTCTTAAAAAAAAAAAACAAAAAAAAAAAAAAAACAATGAGCCAGAGGACAATGAAGTCCTTCCTTTGTCCACCAGCTACCACTCCATCAAAGCCCAACGCCAGGCCACATGCAGAAAAGGGCCGTAGGCAGTATGCCTGGCTCGGATAGCAGTATACCATCAGTTTAATACAGCGCCTTCTTAACTTTAGGCCACCATGAAGCGAGACTGGCAATGGCAGCCAGGGTATGCAAGGTCTTCACATCCACTGGCCTGGTGTTTGAATGATAGACAATACCTCTGCATCAGGCGTGGGAATCCCTTACCGACTCTTGCTATCAGTAAATGATTCATAAGGCCTACAAAGAATATATTTCTAACCATGTAGCACACCATTAGAACCACTTGGATGGATGCCTGTGCCCTGGGCATGTCCAGGTAATGCTCTTCTGAAGTAAAACACAGCCCAGGCAGAGGGAGGAGACCATCTGGGAAGTGGGCCCAACCACAGAGTTGGCACCATGCCCCTCTACTTGTGTGACCTGCAATGTGGGTCTGCAGTCAGCCAGGGATGCCAGTGCAAGTCAGCAAAGCTAATGACCATAGTGGTTACTGTGTGTGGACACCCTTTTAGGGCTTTTATCTTGATGGTATCACATAATCCTCATCTTACAGATGATGAAACAGGCTTAGAAAGGCCAAAGTATTTGCTTAGCTATACACCTATACATACTGATGGAATGAATGTCCAATAGGATGCCAGGTGTTGAGAGAGTTAAAACACATAAGAGAGAGACTTAAATGCATAAGAACAGCACCTGATCTCAAAGTTACAAACCTTTAATTTGTCCCCCTAGATGTTGTCTAAGCCTAAGAGACCAGAGGAAGAAGATTCCCCTCAACCTCTACTGGAGTTAAGGTGACCGGGGAATCCACAGAAACAAATCATGTCCAACTAAATTTGGTAGTCCTATTTCAAACTATGACTCTGAAAAAACCTTTTCAATTTGAGGTGAACTTTAAATAAAATACATAAAAGTACAACTATCTGTATGTTTAATAAATTCCATTTATTAAAAGTAAAAATGTATGCAATAAAAACTCACATGTTTATGTACATTCAATGTATAATTTGATTAAAGAAATAAAAAATCCTGACACTTTTAGGTTGTTATGTTAGTAGGAGACAATATAAAATGACTAACTACAGTTTTGCCTTTCATTTATCTTACGGATCTTTCTTGAATAAAAAAAATCAGACAAATTAAAAAAAAAACTTTTATCAGTAATAAAAATTATCCATAACTACAACACCTACATTTAACAAATAACATTCTTTATAATGTTCAAACACTGAAAATTTTCAAAAATTGTTGGAAAATACCTTTGTGGGTTTTTTTTAAGTTAAAATGGTTATATTTGAATTTACTTATTCAGTTGGGCCAATTTTTATTGTTTTACACAAAGCTGCTCTGAACCATCTTGTACTGGTGTGTTTATACCTCTGCCTGTATCCTCAGGATGTATTCTAGAGCAGAATCACTGGGTCAGAAAGTCTGAACTCTTTAAGGCTCTTTAAGGCTCTTGACACTTATGATCTAATTGCTTTCCAGAAAGGTTTAAACAGTTTGCTTTCCCATTAGCAGTTTGCAGGAGTGCCTGTTTCCTGTGGAGACCATTTGCAACTTATTTCTTGCCCTGAGAATGATCAAACTATCTCCTTTTGTTAGGATTCTGTTAGTAAATAAGTATTTTCCTTATTGAATTGGAAAAAAAAGGTTAACATGAAGAATATTAAGCATCAGATATTTTGTAACTACCCCCGCTCCCCGTTGATGCTTATCTTTACGTTTTCCTGAGATGTGTTATGTATAGTCCAGGTAACCTACTGATCATTTCCTGAGTAATATCCTTCTACTTTTTCTTCTTTTTTCTTTTTCGTATTGCTTTTAATTTTAAAAACTTTGTAGCCAAGATCGGCTACATATTAAATGTTAAATTTTTAATAAATAAAAATTCATTTCATTTCCTTGCAAGTCATCAATTTCATAAACTACATTTATTGAACAATTCCACTGATTCATCGATTTTTACACTGGAAATATACCACTTGCATTATTGTTGTACTCAAATCTACCTTACTATCTTTCAGCAGTTCTCATCTGCTTTTGGGACTTTAGAACCATTTGGTCAAGTTCCAAGAACAAATGAAGAAATATAATTGTTTCTGGAATTCACGCAAGTATCAAATCTATAAATTATTGGTCTACCTACCTCTTTGCCTACCTACCCAGTTTTGCAGCTAATTTTAATTAGAATGCCTTTACTATTTCATCACTAAGTATGATGTTTAAAATAGATGTTCCTGATTATGATAAGGAAGTAGCCATCCATTTCTACTTAAATCTTTTATTTAAAAACATCACATATGGTGTTGGAATCTGTCCAGTGCATTTCAACATCTATTGAGATGATCATATGGTTTTCTCATTACTCTCCTATATGGACTCTTATTCTAGTTAAATGAACTTGCTTGCTCATTTTTTAAGTTTTACACTTTTAGGGGTAAGTCCCTTACCCACCTTTTAAAAAACTTGATGTTATTCTATATTAGTCAAGATCTCTAGATGCAAGCAATGGAAAACCAACTGCAACCGGCAGAAACAGAAAGGGAAATATATCTGATCACTTAACTGAAAAGTCTGAGAGCGGTGTTGAGGCAGAAACCCAAGGGGTGTCATGAAAGCAGCTTTGCCTCTCCTCATCTCTGAAACTTTAGACTTCTATCATCCCACCTGCAAGTACAGGGGGAACAGAGCATTTCTTTGCCAACAGCTCCAACAGAGTCCTAAGCAATTTTCTCTTTGATCCCAAAGTGCTCACATGTTCAAGCCTGTACCAATCATGGTGGCCAAGCAAACCTGATTGACTGAGGCTCAGGAAACCTGTCTACACTGAGGCAGGGAGTGGGGTAAACCAAGAGTAGGAGAGGGTTTCCACAGGGAATATTAAGGTGCTATCACCAAAAGAACAAGGATGGAATCCAGATGGATATACACATTAACTGTCTGCTATCTATCCTTCATAGCTTGAAACCTTCCAGGACTGAAGATAAGAAGTAACTGTCTGGCTATCTTCTGACCATGCTGTTTCTCCATTCTCCCCAATTTACTGGGCATTCACTCCTTTTAGTGTGGTGGCAACTCTCCACCAGTCATCATGAAACTAAGCGTTCTAACACCCCAGAGCTCAGTCTGATTTCAGCCTGAGTTGATCCTCTGGCTCAAGGCTTGTTCGGCATTCCTCTTAAGAAGGTGTCCACTGTGAGTAGGTCCTGGGGTGCTGCTGCCTACCACACAGGCCATGGAGTGGGACATGGTCTCCTTGGCTTCTCCACTTAGTACTGCTCCCATAGACAAGTGCTGATGTCTTCTTCAGGACAAGGATTCAAGGGCCGATCCCAATATAGGCACAAGGGGCATAAAACCAGAAGGACATTACACTGGTTCCCATGAAATCCTTCCCATCGTGGTTCCTGATTCACGGTATTGATGTCCTTATTGAGGCTGTAGGTTGCAGCTTTCCTATTCTTTTCCAAGCTAACCACTCCCCAGACCTTTTTCCTTCTTCCACCACTCTGCCTCCCTCCACCATTCTTTACAAAAGCCCCACTTTTTTTGGTAAGTCTCAAAAGGGAAAGAGAACTGACACTAAATGGAGTGCTTCAGAGCCCAGACTGTACTTTATAGCAATTAATAAGAGGTTCTCTCTGGGGACCTCCACTTCACGGGGCTCCCACCCCTATTTCATCATTTAGGACATTTCAGAGGATAACAAAGGGAAGCCTGCTCAAGGCTGAATGCAAACCACTTCCAATCACATTTATTTTATTTATTTATTTTTTAATCAAATCACATTTAAAACATAAAGTCAGTTAGAGGTAAATACTTTATCCACCTTATAGAAATGTTGCAAAAATTATAATTTAAGATTGAGAAGCCAAACAGACTTTTCAGGTAAATCAATCACTGAATCACTGAATCAATCAATAAATCAATCTGGCAGACAGAGTTGAAACTGCCCTTTGAAAGAAATAGGAGTGTAACTGTCAGGGATGATGACACCCATACTAGTGAAACACATAGCAATAGGGAGAATGCTACTTTGTGTGCTTTAGGGTAGGGCTGAGGTCAGCTGCTCAGAAGCAGTTTGATGCCTGGAGGCTACGGGTGGGGAAAGAGATAGAAAGGGGCTGGTGGAGTAACCCAAATAAGTTTGCCAAGGTTCTAAGCAGGGTTTGGCAGCTTAGGCTAAGACTGCCTCAGTTCAGTGCTAAGAATTACAATTCCTTCCTTGTGAATCTATTTGTCTTGCACTGAAACCAGGAGAGGGATTTGGTGGTTGTCAACTGCTTGGAAACCAGTAAATATTCTTTACTTACTTGGTTTCTCTTTTCCCTTTCATCTTTTGTCTCTGCTTTCCTTTTCCTGAAGGCTTGTTATTCCTCAACCAATCGCCACTTCTAACAAAATGAGTTGAGGGTTGTAGGCAAAGTGCAGTCACCATGCTGGCCCCACAAAAATTCACTATTGGCATTTCCTACTGTAAAAGTGCACAGTGGAAGAAAATGAGCATCCCTTGACACCATGCTCCATCTGTAGAAAAGAAGAACAATCTGAGTTGATTCTGTGCCTTTTTGAATCTGCTTGCCCTACTCTATCTTGAAATAGAAGATGTATATAGTCCTCTCCTGTGGAGGGATGTTGTTGTTTTGCATAAGTAAAAAATCTTTGGACATTTGGTCTAAGATGCTGTGTAGTTTAAGAGGTAGTTACATAATTTTTTTTTAAGATTTTTAAAAATTTATTCATGAGAGACAGAGAGAGAGAGAGAGAGAGAGAGAGAGGCAGAGACACACGCAGAGGGAGAAGCAGGTTCCATGCAGGGAACCTGATGTGGGACTCGATCTCCAGACTCCAAGATCATACCCTGGTCCGAAGGCAGGCGCTAAACCGCTGAGCCACCCAGGCATCCCCCATAATGTTTTATATTATTATGTAGTTGTCCACAATCTTATCATTATTCCTCCTTTTCATCACACTTCAAACCAACAGACATGATAATTGTTATAATGCTCTCTTCTGTGAGAAATGCTAAGGGAATATGGCCTATTGATAACATTAGCTCAAGCAATCTTAAGCCTGCAAGGATGGGCTTTGTCCAAGGTGGCACTACTGTCCATACTCACTGAAAAGTTGAGAATTCGGTATGTGTGAATTCCAGAATCCTACCTGACACCCCCCCCCCCCAAGACTCCCTCTGCTCTCACTTTCTATATGAGAATGTGCACATAGCAACCATGCCAGAGGCTTCTGCAATACCTTAAATGTATTTGGTTATTAGATGCCCTTCGATCCTTTGAGGTGTTAGATGCCACTGGCACAAGAAATTTGATCTGATTTGGAAATGGGCCATGAATTCCCTGTTCTTCCCTCTGAAAACTCCTCAACACGGATGTTATGACAGAGGATATTAAAAGTGCACCCTGCCTTGAAAGACGGCATTTGTTTAAAAGTATGTAGAAGCTGTTCATTTTGAATTTATAACTTTTAAGTAAAAATAAATTAATAAGTGGTGGAGAGGGACTATCATACTATTCTCATTGAGCCACTGTCCATTGCATCATTCCAAGTAGTGAACACGCAGGGATCCTTAATCTGTAGGCCACAGGGCCCTAGGAAGGCATAAAATAATCTCAGAGGAAGGTAGATTTAGTTTGGAAAAAAGCCCATTCGGTAATGTAACATCATTTTATATTGGGCAAATGATGCTCTACAGTACAAA
Organism: Canis lupus familiaris; assembly: GCF_011100685.1. Classification (NCBI taxonomy): domain Eukaryota; kingdom Metazoa; phylum Chordata; class Mammalia; order Carnivora; family Canidae; genus Canis; species Canis lupus. The sequence continues at coordinate 8,986,858 of NC_049239.1, read as the reverse complement.
CTCAAGAAAGTCAAGTTGGTCAAAATTGTCTAGCCAATTGGAGAATCACAGAAGGTAAAGGGATTCTCAGGCTGCAAACTGACAGAGTCCCAGTAGTAGTCTTATGTATGTGACAGAGACAAAGAGAGAAGAGGAGATAGAAAGTGAGAGACAGAGAGAGAGAAGAGTCTATATGGTTTTAAAAGCTGCTAGAAACCTCTATTTCCTTTCTAGAGTTGTTAACTTTTCCGGAACTGCTGACAAGAAAGACCATGTGTTATGATATTTCTCTGGGAAAGGACATATATCTATTGTGTGTGCGTTTGTATGCACCCCACACAGGCATAAGTGGCTTATTTTACCATGACAGTGGTGCAGGGTAAATTACTGCTCTAAGATAATTTATAGACAGTGGTTTGAACCTGAAGGTTTCTTTTCCTTGTTTGGGTGATGGACTCTTAGATATCAAATTTCCTCCGTCTGCACTATTGTCCCATGAAACTACTTGATTCTAGTGAATGCAGAGCTTGGCAGTCCTTGATGAAGCATATTTATGAGTTAAGTCCAAATGAATCCAAAACATATGGATTAAATTTCCCTTGAAATATCTAAATTAAAGGTGGAAAGCACTTCGAAGAATGCATTGGGGATCTACTATTCCTTAGGCCAATTTTAAAGGTTGAGCTATTTTTTCCCAATCAAGGGCGTTTGCCCATGTGGCCCAGTACTCGAAGGTCTCCATGTTAGCTCTTCTGTGGCTACTGTTATCCCAGGGCAGATGGACCTTGCTATTCTAAGAATGACTCCACCAAGATTGAGAGAGCCATGAATCAGCTGAATAGGGAATGCTTTATTGAGTGATACAGCTTAACATCTCTTCCGGGCTCCTGCCTCATCCAAACCCTTAAACACGATTAATGCCAAATGTACAGGAATAAAAAGAGAGTGAGGAAGGCATCCAAAAAGCATTTCAAGGTAGAACCAAGGTGGTTCTCCTTCCTAGAAGCCAAAGTTATACTGAATGTAGCTCAGTAATTTTTTTAAAAGAAAAACAAAACAAGAAAAGCTATTCAGTCATCATGGTTTCTTCATTTACAGATAAGTCAATATCTCTTAATTTTTGGAACAATTATATGACAGCTGCATATTTATCCCATGATGATACATTTGCTTTGCATTTAACATCTCAAATTGAAATAGTAATAACTTCAATTAAAGGTATTTCAGTTAGCTCCTGAAGTTTTTATCTCCTTCTCCCCTTTCTCCTCCTTTGTACATACTAAGGATCATTCAAGGATCTCAAACCATTATAAATCTGAATAAAGTTACTTTTAAAATCGCCAAACCTTTTCTACATATGTTTGCCTAGGCTTGAGAGAAAATGCTTCTTGTATATTTTCTTGTCATCACAGGAACCATATTTGTTTGTTTGTTTTTAGAAGCATGAGATAATTTTCTTTCTGGGCTTTGGCCTCAACAGACTATTCCAATGAGGTTTAGGCCTATCTACAAATGTGCTGGAATTCGAAAATTGATATCTGGTAACTTGCTCTATCTATGACCAAAGACAGTATGTTTTCACTGCAAAGAGTCTAACTTTCCTCAGACTAATGCCCTCTTTGAGGTCAGTAAATCACCAGAAATCAATGTTCTCAAAATCTGACCATATGTACATTTTTTTTAAAGATTTTATTTACTTATTCATGAGAGACACAGAGAGAGGCAGAGACACAAGCAGAGGGAGAAGCAGGCTCCACGCAGGGAGCCTGACGTGGGACTCGATCCCGAGTCTCCAGGATCACACCCTGGGCCGAAGGCGGCACTAAACTGCTGAGCTACCCGGGCTGCCCTGACCATGTGCACATTTATTGGAATCCAAGGTTGTAAGAGTTTCATTGGACTCAAGCACAACCAAGTATTTAGGGCATCAAAAGTGCTGGTTCTGGTTAGTGCTTGGCTCATACAGTCGCAACTGGCTCAAGGCAACTGGGTATAATTTTAATATACTAAAAGGAAAATACATTTTTCCCTCTCACCTAAAGGAAAGAGGAGAAAATGTCTGCACTTAGTGACAATTTTTTTTTTTTTACATCTAATCTTAACACTCAAAGTCCTTATGGATCTATATATGTATTTGGAGAAGTGGATTTTTAATAAACTGACATTGCAGAGCAAAGAAATTTAATAAATTTTGATCGGAAGACACGTTTTGTGGCCAGAAATATCTAATACTGTTGTTTATATCCATCAAATGAGCAAGGTAATAGCTAGCTGTTCCCTTTCCTATGTAGTCATTACCCTTCTGTCTACATTTTTTCCTGGTCAACATTGAATATGGGGGAAATTATGAAAACAGTGGAACAGATGATGCCCTTATAATGTATTCCCAACGACCCTCAAGTAACAGTTCAGACTTTGGTCTAGAACAAAGCAATACCTCTCCTGAGTCTATGAACTTCCCCAGAGAGCCTGAGTGTTTTAATAAGAAGAGGTCATCCCAAATAGAGATGCTAAATGTATGATGACTGTTTAGGGTGTATCTGTTCTGTGCAGATATTTCCTCCATCCTGTCATCATCATCCAGGCTCTCCGGGCCAGACCTCCCTGTGCCTTGACCCCCTGGCTCTCTCCCACAGGCTTTAAATCTGGCTCAATCTTGCTCTCTGACTGGAGGGAGCAATGGGATTCTCCATTATGTATTCAAGACTCAACATCTGGCTTTTCCTCCATGTTTCTCTAATCAAGTAATTGAAAGACAACTTTTATGTTGGCAAATCGAACTTCAATAAAAAAAAAAAAAGACAACTTTTAGTGGCAAACTAGTCTCAGAGAGAGTACTGATATTTCTCTATTTCTTTTTGTCACACACTGAGCATTATCCTTTGAGAAAGAAGAGGTAAGATAAAAATCATATCTTTTAAAACAACAAAAGACTATTTTTACATACAAATGTGAGTCTGAAGAACAGTGAAACTTTTTTTTCACCTCATGCCCTTTGTTCCAAGTACATGCTGTGTGTGTACACATTTTCATTATGGACACAACTTACTTTCTTAAACTTTGTACCAATAGACCCAAATTACTTTAATTTGGTCAATAGCTGAATAATTCATTTTATTTAAAGCAGTAAATGTTGGGACGCCTGGGTGGCTCAGTGGTTAAGCATCTGCATTTGGCTCAGGGTATGATTCTTGGGTCCCAGATCCAGTTCCACATCAGGATCCCTGCAGGAAGCCTGCTTCTCCCTCTGCCTATGTCTCTGCCTCTCTCTGTATCTCTCATGAATAAATAAATAAAATCTTAAAAAAAAATAAAGCAGTAAATGTCATGAACAAAACTGGCTATATCAGATGGAGAGATATATAATAGATACAATAATAGACTGAAAGGTTTGTTTTATTTTGTTTCTTTCCTTTTCACACCTACTTCTCAAGATTGGTGCTTGATCCAAATAGTCATTTGTGATTCTAGTGTGGACTTTAATGATATTATGTGCCCAGCAGAGCAAGTACCCCTGCTTCAAATACTGACAAAAAATATAAAGTTTCTATCTTGGTCAGTTTGTCTGCCTTTGCAGAGATTCAGTGAGTTAATAGTCAATTGTCCCTGTGCTTTGTCATTAAAATTAACTATTGTTGACTGCTTTTTATTCTTCTTATAGCCTCCAGGCAACACTTAATGAACAAGTCCAACCAACGACAGTGGCCTTAAGTCTGACTCACAGTGGCCACACAGACAAGTTCTAAGTAATTTATTCTTGAGACTGACTGCAGTTTCCCAAGACAGATTTTGCTGGACTCCTCAGACATGTATTACAGAATAACCAAAAGTTTTCAGAGATGTGGATTAAAAGTCGGCCTCCACCCCTATGAGCCCTGTGATCTGCAGTAAGTTCAAGCCACTTTCCTAAGACCCTATTTTCACCCTTAACAAATGCCAATCACAGAATCTGCATCTTGAAGTGGGGATGATGATGAAACGAGACAAGATGTATAAAGGGCTTGACCAAAAGTAGGCTCCAACACATGTTGATCAAACTTCTCAGCAGTAGTGGACTAATTTCAAATCCTTTTGCTTAGCATTTTATTCTCTTCCAGTATGATGCAGAGAGCTTGAGGCAGGTACAAAGTTTCTGTTGTTGCAGAATTTGTTTGATCTGCCTACTTTCACCAGGTAGCAAAGATTGTTTACGGCAATGTTTGTAGGTCTGGCCTGCCTTAATAAGGACAGGAACTAGCATCTTTAGCTTTCTACTTCCTCAAAAGAATTAGAAAACTTGCTCAAGCGATTGGAATGGGCAAAACGGTCTCAAATGTTCAGTTACATCTTGTAAATACATAATTGTACTCTTGACAGATAAAAATCACTTGATCTAAATATGTGTAATAGAATTACTACTACCATACCTTGAAGTGTGCATAACCAGATTGGTAGCTTTTCATATTGTCTAAAATAAAGAAAGTCAATTCCCAATAAATTAAACACAGTCAGTGAACTATTCTATTGTTTCCATATAAGACCATCCCAATCCACATTGAAAGGCTTTTGTGAACTTAAACCAGTCAGAAAGCACTGAACCTGAAGCAACATTCACTTCTTCTTCCACTTGAATCAGTCCTATTTGAGTAAATGGAGAAGGGTCACAAAAATACTCATCTAATTCTATATTACATACCCAGTGATATTATTGATATCATATCTTCATTTTTCTTTGACCAGTCTTATCAAAAAATAGGGCCAGGAGTAGGAGATTTCAGGAAATCTGGTAAACAAAAAGATCTTACAGTATTTACTAAAATCTCCCAAAATGAACTCAAAGTGAGTACACAGCATCAAACATGTACAAACCTGCAGGGGGAAAAAAAGGTACAATTTTTTATCATGATCTTTGAAAAATTATTTATTTGTTTGTTTGTTTGTTTGTTTATTTATTTGTAAAAGATTTTTATTTGGCAGAAAGAGAGAGAGAACAAGTAGGCGGAGCAGTAGGCAGAGGGAGAGACAGAGGGAGGCTCCTTATGGAGCAGGGAGCCCGATGTGGGGCTCCATCCCAGGACACTGGGATCATGACCTGAGCTGAAGGCAGACGCTTAACTGACTGAGCCACCCAGGTGCCCTGACCTTTCAAAAATTATGAATGAGGAAAGAGAAAGACAGATAACCAATTTTGGAAACTGGTGTACTCTTGACTATGATCCTCAGAATCAGTCAGAAAAAGAAGTAGAGACTTCAGAATAAACTTTCATGATCAACCCTCAACTGAGGCAGATTTAGACAAGAGCAAATATGGAGGTTTGGGCAGCGGGTGAGGAAGAACAAAATCAGAAGCCCCTCTTTGACACCTCAACAAACAGAGAACTGGGCAAGACTTCTCCCCAGAGAATCGGAGTCACCCTGAGCTGTAGTCTTCAAGGGTAAACAGGCACTTAGCTGAATAGAAGGAAGACAAAAGAGAAAAGAACCAAAACTCAGAGAATGAGTCCTGAAGGAGTGAGATGTCCTAAGTAGAAAAGGCAAACAGGGGGCACCTGGGTGGCTCAGTCGTTTAAGTGGCTGCCTTTGCTCAGGTCATGATCCCCAAGCATTGCCCCACATTGCATCAGGCTCCCTGCTCAGTGGGAAGTCTGCTTTTCCCTCTGCCCTACTGCTCTGCTCAAGCATGAGCACTCTCTCAAATAAATAAATGGAATCTTACAAAAATAACATCAAAAAAGAAAAAAAAAAAAAGGAAAGGAAAGGAAATAGAGTTCAGTTAAGGAATTGTTTCTATTTCTAAACTAGAAGTTGTAGTCCACAGCTGCGGGTTTTAGTCATTTTGCCCCTGCTTTGCTGGGAGGGGAAGGGAACAGCTGCTTAAGAGCTGTGGGCAAAGCAGGGAAGGGAGCACCTAGAGCAGGTTATATAAGAACACTCTGGGGATGTGTTCTGAATAGCATGGAAGGCAGAATTTCTAAACCTGCAGGTACCCCGAACAGGATAGAGAGATGTCCTGTGCTAGGAAGAGTGAACACTAGTACACATCCCTGAACCAAACTGTCAAAGGCAGTAATCAAGCCCTCTAAGTACACTGGCTTATTAAGTTAGAAAAGTGTAGCCTTCCCTTACTCTCTCCAAGCATTTGTGGAAAAGGAGAAAAGCTCAAGAAAACACATACCATGCTAACTCCAAACTGAAGCCCTAAGGAGGAAAGCAAGTCAAGTTGACAAATGTCTAGGAGAATTCATCTGAACGTCATCGGAACAAAGATCTAATATGCTTTATGGACTTGCTCATAACATAAATGTGACAAAAAGAAATACTATGGTAACAGATTACATGGTATCATTATAATGATAACTAGGATTATGCTAGTAAATGTATAACAAGCTGGGGTGTGTATGTGTGTGTGTGGGGGGTACAACAATTTGTACCAATTGCTAATTGCCAGACCTAAGTACTCCTACCATAGCCATTTTCAACCTACCAAGTGACATCAGTGACTGTAAAGTTGGGAAGAGATGTAAACATTTGACACTCATGAATCCACTCCAGCACACTACTGATGCTAACTATGCAAAAACTCCACTACAGTAAGCATGCAGGGAAGGAAGGGGATGTATAAGACAGGTAATGCTTACATTCTGTAAGATGATATAAACCAGAAAATGGAAGAAAATTCCTTGCAATGTGTTTTTCTTTTTAGAACCTAAACAGAACAAAAAGTTCTAAAGGAAAGACATCAAGAACAACACATTAAAACAATAGAAAACAATTTCAAAGCTAAGGAAACAAATGCAGGATCAAAATAAATCAATTACAGAATAACTATATTATAGAAATATCAAGAATTCAATTGACACCATTGAAAATTAGCAACTAAGAAAAAAGGCTTTGTATCAATGAAAGAATACAGAAAAAATAAGATTAAAACAATTTTAGAAATCAACAACTATATAATATAAAGATGATTGATACATTTGAATGGTAGAAAATGGTAGCAAAAATAAACTCTATGGATTGATCTCATTTATAAATATGAAATCAAGGACCTTAAAAGCATTAGCAAATAAAATTCAGCAGCACCCTCAAAGAAAACTACCACATAATCTAATAGGTCTTTCTCAGGAATGCAAATATAGTCCATTATTAATAAAGCATATAATTCATCATAAATAAATGAAAAAGTAAAGGCATACTTATTTCAAATATGTCAAAACATAATTTAATAAAATTCAATATCCACTGCTAACTTAAAAAAAAGCACTGACATAGAACTCAGTGGCTATTTCTGTGACATTTTGCATATGTATATATGTATGTGTATATGTATACGTATAATACATGCAATGGAAAGCTCTCACCATGTTAATGAAGAAACACTAGAAGCATTCTCATTAAATATCGAGAGAGATGTCCTCTGTAACTACTATATTTATTCTTGCTCTGTTAAAACTAGACAATGCAATTAAGGAACATCTATAAAGCAGGTATAATTGTAATGCAGATGCATAAATTATCATTCTTTGCATACTATATTATTGAATACCTTGAAAACTCAAAAGAATCAATTAAAAAATTATCAGAATGATATCATTTAATAAGAAACTAGTTACAAAATTAAAATAAAAAATCAACAGCATTCTTATGTGTAAACAATATCCAATTAAAAAATAGATTGGAAGAACATGTTTCTTTACACTGTAAAAATAGGAATTATATATTTTTTAATGTAAATTATGTATATATAAAGGACTTGAAAGAAAACTTACATATAAAACTTAAACTATATCATGTCTTGGAGAGAGCTACTGAATTTTGAAAAGATTCATTTATTCATTCACTCAGAGAACATTTATTGAAGGCCTATTAGATATCAAGCACTGTTCTAGGCCTTGGGAGACAGCACTGAACAAAACAGACAAAAGTCCCTGACTATAAAGGGGATCTAGTGAAGGAGACGGACAATTTATCATGTGATATGATGAGCTTAACAGTTGGATAAAAGTGTGCTCTTTCAAACAGCAGAGCTACAGGGAGGGATGGTCAGGGAAGGCCTCATTGACAGGTGACATTTAAAGCTGTGTGGCCTGAGGAAGTGGGGGTGCAAGCCACGTGCAAAGTCCTCCAAGAGGGAGAGGATTCGGGTATTTAAAAATATCAGGTAGGCCACATAATTGGTATGGAGTAAGAGAAAAAGTAATAGGATATGGGTACAGAGAGAAAGCTAGCACTAAATGCATTGGGTCCATTGGCTGTTGTAGGGCTCTAGACTGCACTGTGAGTGAGATGGGAGCCTTTGTAGGTTTTGAGGAATAGACCTGCTCTGACTAGATATTTTGTTTATCAGTAAGTTCATTCATAAGTCTACAGATATGGGTATTACAGAAAGCCTATACCCAAAGCAGCATCAGAAATGGAAAACATCACAATCAAGGGAGAGTTTTAGATGAAGGAAAAATATATCAAATCATAGAGCAGACTATAAATCATTCATAGATCATAAACATAGCAAGTCTCTGATGTTACTCAATAACTGGAAAGATTTTTTTCTGCTTATATTTTATAGGGATCACTTATTTTAATAATGTTAATACCCAACCTATATAATTTTATTTATTTAAATTACAGTTCAAACTGCTAAGGAAAATTAAAAAATGATATTGAATTTCATCTGGAAAAATCCAATGTGCAAAGGTAGACATCATAATTTTGCAGAAAAAGAGAAAAAAGGGATTATCAATCAAACCATGCATTAACTGTACCATGAAGCTATCATTATTAATATACTTGGATATAGAGTAGATCATATAAACGTGGATTTCAAAATTGGATAATTCTAGAATTCACAGTGTTGAAAAGCTAAAATAGTCAATAAATAATGTTGAGAACAGGACAGACATTTGAAACATTAACAAAATACTTGTGGAGAAAACTTATGAGGTCTTATATCAAAATAAATTTCAGTTCCTTAAAAACACATACACATAAAAATAAATTCACAAATGATCTAGAAGACAATATGCAAGAGATGTGTGTGTATGTCTGTATGTGTGTATATTAGAGTGAAAACATCTTAATTTTTAAAAAAGACGTATTTATTTTGAGGGGGCAGAGGGAGAAGGAAAGAATCTCAAGCCTATTCCCTGCTGAACACAGAGTCTGATGCAGGGCTTGATCTCAGGACCCAGAGATCACGACCTGAGCCACCAAGAGTTGGATGCTCAACCAACTGAGCCACTCAGGCATTCCATGTGCAATGGAATCCAAATCATGAACCTATCAAGGAAATAAACTAAATATGAAAAATACTAACAACCTATAGAAACCAAGACACAAATGGCAAGTGAGTATGTGAAAATTTGTTTAAAGACCATGAAAAGATGCTCAACATCACTCATCATCAGGGAAAAACATATCAAAACCACAATGACCTATCATCTCACACCAGTAAGAATGGCTAAAATTAACAAGTCAGGAAAAAAATGTTGGCAAGGATGTAGAGAAAGGGGAACCCTCTTACACTGTTGGTGGGAATGCAAACTGGTGTAGTCACTTTGGTAAAGAGTATGGAAGTTCCTCAAAAAGTGAAAAATAGAGCTACCCTATGACCCAGCAGTTGCACTACTAGGTATTTGTTCAAAGAATAAAAACATACAGATTAGAAGGGGCACATGCACTCTGATGTTTATAGCAGCATTATCAACAATAGCCAAACTATGGAAAGAGCCCAAATGTACATCAATTGATACACACACACACACACACACACACACACACACACACGACATATATATACTGGAATATTACTCAGTCATCAAAAAGAATGAAATCTTGCCATCTGCAATAACGTGGATGGAGCTAGAGTGTATTATGCTAAGTGAAATAAGTCAGAGAAAGACAAATACCATATGATTTCACTCATAGTGGAATTTTTTTTAAAGATTTTATTCATCTATTCATGAGAGAGAGAGAGAGAGAGAGAGGCAGAGACACAGGCAGAGGGAGAAGCAGGCTCCATGCAGGGAGCCTGACATGGGACTCGATCCCAGGTCTCTAGGATCAGGCCCTGGGACGAAGGTGGCATTAAACTGCTGAGCTACCCAGGCTGCCCTCATAGTGGAATTTAAGAAACAAAACTGATGATCATAGGGGAAGGGAAGGAAAAATTAAGATAAAAACAGAGAGGGAGGCAAATCATAAGAGACTCTTTACTATAGGAAACAAACTGAGGATTGCTGGAGGGGAGGTAGGGGGGTAGGGTAGGGTGACTGAGTGATGGGCATTAAGGAGGGCACAGGATCTGATGAGCAGTGGGTGTTATATGCAACTGATGAGTCACTAAATTCTACACCTGAAACAAATAATACACTGTATGTTAACTGACTTGAATTTAAATAAAATCTAAAAAAAAATTTGTTCAAGTCTACTTTTGAATTATTAAAATAAAAAAGCCAAGATAATATTTTCCAATTAGTATGCTGACAAAAATAATTTAAAATAATTGATAATAACCAACTGGGTATGTGTGGGGAAATGAGAGTTACATATTGACTCATTGTTTTCATAGATACATTGACAATCTATAAGAATTTTTTATATATATTTTTTATTGGAGTTCGATTTGCCAACATATAGTGTAACACCCAGTGCTCATCCCATCAAGTTATAAGAATTTTCAGTGTGTTTACCACTTTATAAAAATGGTACATAAGAATAACCATATAGATTATCAAAACAATAAATATTAAAAACAAATCTGGAAATTTAATATGTAATAAATAGGCTTTCAATTTGTAAAGAAAGGAGGCTTTTACTTAATAAATAGTATTTGAAAATTGGTCATCAATCTGGAAGAAAACAAGCCTGGATCCTTACACCTCACAGTTTATCAAAAATAAATTCCAAATAGATCAAAATTTCAAATGCTAAAAGTGAAAAAGTGATTTAAAGATGTATTAATTCTTTGACCATATGATCTGACTGCTAGAAATTTACCACTGAGATGAGATACACTAACAAAAGTTTTCAAAATAGAAAAAAATTGGAAACACCCAAATGCCAGTCAATAGGAATCTAGTTAATAAGGTTTTAAAAGGTACATTCATACAACAAAATCTGATGCTAATATTACACTATATGCTAATGATATGCTAATATGCTAATACTATGTAGTTATTAAAAAAGAATGAGATGATCTGTGCTAACAGGGAAAGATCTTATAGTTTTTTCACTTGATGAAAAAAATTAAAAAGTTAAAAAATTCTTTAGTACATTTGTGTAAATGCTTAAAAAGGAGCTCTACATAAATGATAATAATATCAGTAAAAATAATAAAACCCAACGCTTATTTAATTATGACTATCTACCAGGTACTATTTTAAGTACTTTACATACTTAAATAACTCTCAAAGATAGGTGCTGTTAAGAGGCCCTCTGTGAGTTGGAAACCCAAGATAGATTGCCTTGTGGATCCAGGATTCAAAACCAGGCAGTGTGACTCCAAGTTAACTGCTAATCACTGTGCTATGGAGACACACACACACACACGATTAGTACGTATTACAGAAAAAGTAATAGTTGTAGTTACCAGGGATAGAGAAATGAAAGTTGGGCATTGGAATCTGAGAAACCAACAGTCATTTTATAACTTTCTGTACCTGTTTGATATTTTTAAAAAATCATATGTAGATTTTAATTTTTCTTGACTAAACAACTAAGAAAACTTAAAGAAGGGAGGTGGGGGAGAAAGGAAGGGATGCCAAGCATCCTCAGGAACTCTAAAGAAAAATGACCCCAGCTGGCACAGAGCAATGAAACTTGAAGTCACTGAACTTGAGAGCAGCAGGCTTTGCTTTTGCAAGCACTTTCCTGAGCTGGTGTAGGGGACTGACTTGCTGGAGCAGAACGTGGGCGCCACTGTGTTGCATTCTCTATCAGCAAAGAGATCAGAGAAGGATGCTGCTCTATCATGTCTCTCCTATCAATTGATCGGATTCTCTGCTTTTCTGTGTGCCTGACACTGTGATACCCGGGAGCTCAGAGAGTGCTGCTGGACCCCAAACAAACAACAATGCCGGGAGGTGCTCATTTATCATCCCAAGGGAAGGCAGGCCTGAGAGCCAGCACTGGTTGGCTAAGTCTCTGGCACACAGGCTTGGTTTCTTTGGCAGGGAAGAAGTCACCATATGTCTCCAGGCACCAGCTAGTTGGCCATCTCCAAAAGAAGAGTTACTGTATCCATCACTAGAGGACTCAGGTGTCAAGTATGCTGGCAAGCTCCTGACTGCTACCTGAAACCTCCAGAACGCCGCATTGTTCTTTTCTGGGTTCTGAGAGGGAGGGGAAGAGAGGCAACCAGGCTATTATTGTTGGGCCGCAGAGAAATAAAATCAGCCCCTCTGCAAGTCCACAGTTGGTGTGAACTGATAAAGTGTCTGGTGCAAATGGCAAAGATAAAAGGACTTTGTGGTGTTCCAAATCTCTCTTTCTCTGTGTGCTGTTCAATAGAGGTTTCCCTGAATCTTGCCTTATTTTCTCCGATGATACAAGGAATGAGTGCAAAGCTAAGTGATCAGAAAAGTTACAAGTAGAGAATATAAAACTGTGTTTATAAGTGTGTGATTGTGTATGAATACACAGGAATTACCACATTTTCTTCTATTAGCAAGGAACTAGAATGAAAGTAGTTATTTACAAGGATGGGGTTTAGGAAAGAAAGTGCGAAGGCCCTTTACAAGGACTTACAAAGTACTGGCGGTGGGTCAGGGGTGCTGCAGGAGCACAGGAGTAGGTCTTTCAGATACCACCGTTCTGGCTGCTTCACAAACAAGATTTCCTTAAAGAGCAAGGTTAATTAAACTCTAGGTCAGGAGTTCTCAAATTCTTTAGACTCAGTACTACTTTGCACTCTTAAAAATTATTAAGGACCCCAAGGGTTTTATTTATATGAATTTTCTCTATTGATGTTTACACTGTTAAAAATTGAAGCTGAGAATTTAGAAAACATATTTTATGATTTACTGAAATAACAATAATAAACATACCACAGGTTAACAAACATAATCCATACTTGTGAAAATAACCACATTTTCTAAAACAAAAATAAATTTATTGAGGAGTGGCATTGTTTTCCATTTTTCCAAATCTCTTTAATGTCTGCCTTATTAGGATATAGTTGGACTCTTACATCTGCTTCTACGTTCAATCTGTCCTACCACTGGTATTATTGTGCCTCTAGAAAACTATACTGAATACTCTTAAGAAAATGAGAATTTAAAAAGATAAATGATGCCTTATTATTATTATGAAAATAATTTTGACTGCAACGACCTTCTAAAGAGTTGCAGAGACCCCCAGGCATCTCCAGGCCATACCTGGAAAACTACTAGTGTGATTGAATAATCAAAGTGATGCATGGGGAAATCACTGGTGTATACTGCTAGCACTATATTTCCGCCACTAAAAAGCTATGCACTTGGAAGATGAGTGCTCTGGGTTCGAAGAAGGCCAATTATGATTTTGAAAATCAAGTCATGTGAGGTTGCATTTTGAGAAAAGCATGTAAGAGAAACATGTATCCAGTTAAACAACAACAATGCAGCTACTCTCACACCAAAGCCATGGTTTCATGACTGCACAATTTGACCCTTTGGATGATTTCAATAATTGAGAATTTGGGAACTTTTAGGGTTTAGAAACCTAGTGGCTATGGAAGAGGGGGTAGGGTGGGGTACAGGGTGACTGGGTGATGGGTATTAAGGAGGGCACCTGATGTAATGAGCACTGGGTGTTCTATGCAACTGATGAATCACTAATGACACAATATGCTATTTGTTAACTTAAATTTAAATAATTAAAAAAAAAAAGAAACCCATTGGCTTTTTTTTTTAAGTAAGTGTTGTATTTGAAGTTCTATGCCAAGGTCATTTTGCATAAATGGCACTACAACTGTAATTCAACTACAGGTTAAAATGGACAGGGCAGGTCTTCGTCTTTTGGTTGGAAGCTCACATCTATCTCTCACAGATCTGTGAGGAGATGATGAGGAAATAGATGGAAAAACCCGCTGAGAAGTTAGTACAATAAAACATAAAATTTGTTTGTTTCTATGTTTGTTTGATTTTTGGAAGGGTCTATATAGGATAGCTGCCATGTTAGTGTCCAAAATCTGGCCTTCAGGGAATATATGCACCACACGGATATCTGACCTTCAGGGACTATATGCACCACACAGACAGTTAAAAATGGGAATACACAGTAACAAGTTTAATACATTCAAATTCAACAATAATTATTCACAAGGAAAAAAAAATTACTCACAAGGTCATGAATCCTGAAAAACACAGATTGGTTTATGACAAAGAGACCCAAATAAGCTTTCTGACATATTGGATTATTTGCAAAAGAAATTTCTTTCCCTGGTAACTAGAGAGATTACCACAAATGAGGAGAACTGTGGGTTTGCAGCACAGGAATCCAAAGAACAAGCATGCACACATGCACACAAATACACAAACACATGAAAGGATCCTAGGTTTAAGTGTCCCTGTTTGTGGGTTTGTGCAACCCTAGCCTCGCTTCTAGATTCAGAATCCTGAGATAACGTAATAGAGATTTCTGATCTTTGCTGACAAGCATGCTCTAAACCAGGTGTAAAATCTTTGGCAAGGTACTTAACCTATAATGGATCTGTTTTATCATGTTAAGGATCTCGGAACTTGGTATTTCAGCCTGCTAAAAAATAACTTGTCAGAGCTGTGAAGCTGTCACCTAGGTTAGGGATGGGAAGAATGCTACAATTGTGCATCAGTATGTGTAACTGATGTGAAAATGTAAGGTTAACTGTGCGAAAGCAAATCAGACTAAATTTATTATTATGTCTCCAGTTAAGCAAAAATCTGCATTTCTAGGTCTTAAGAACCTGCAAAGAGAAGTAAGCTTGGAATCGGGTAAAGTCTCAGGATGACACAAATCCACAGAAGAGACAATTTCCAGTGGCACTAACTACAGTAAGGATAGAATTACAGGGCTGAGAAGACCCTGTACAAGGGGGTTGGCCCTCGTGGAGTCTGCAAACAGTGCCTCCCCTGCCTCAGCACAGGACTTGCGAATGACCGAAAAGGTGATGCAAGGGTATCTTAACTTGAGGGGCACAAGTTCACACTAGTAGTGACAAAGGAGACATGTATACACTGTTGGTGGATTTTCTCTTTGTGTGCCACAGGTTCAAGTCTAGACATACGTATTTATTATCCTTGACTAGCTATAGTAGGGATGTATCATGCAAAGGAGTTATTATTGTTTCTCTCTTTTATTTTTAGAGTTTGAGATTTCTTATCCACAAGGAAGGGCGGAACTACCATTTGGAATTGGATGGGGACCTGTGGATGAGGAGCCAGACTTGACCTTCGGACTTGCTTCACTGCAGACAAGAAGGGTTACCCCAGGGGCTACTGTGTTCAGGCAGTTATATCAGAGTCAAGCCTCATGTTGAGGAGGAGAGGAGGAGAGCAGAACAGCAGCCATATCTGCCTACCCAAATCATCAACAGCCACTTTCCACGGCCAAGGGTATGCGTTCAGAAGGACACCAGGTGGGGCTTCTAACACTAATCTGAAATTCCCAGAGGTTCTGCTTTATTTCGGCCTCACCTTTCTCACTGCCTAGTCATTTCTTTTCCTCTAGTGTCTTTCTTTTTCTGTAACTACCCAGCTCTTTTTCCATATTATCATCTTTTCCTATTTTTCCTTTGTTCTCTTCCTTGGCCCTTATTTTCTCTATTTTGTTTTGTTTTGTTTTGTTTTACCTGATCAAAGCATGAACAAATATTTAAAATATTTGTATCATAATATGGCAAATTTGGCATTCTCCTTCAATCCAACTTTACACCAATATCTTTGAATACAAGCTCTCTATAACCCGTGTACATCCCAAACTGCATAGGCTTCTCTTCCTTGAACACTCAGTACCTATCACATATTTGAATATTTTGCTAGCAATTTCCTTTCTGACATCTCTGGCTACTGACATAGAACTGGTATTTCAAGCCTCAGTTCACTGTCACTTTCTACATGAAGCCTTTTGCAGTCCTCTTAGGTACTCTCCTTTAGATGGTCTCCATATTTTCTCATTTGGTGATCTAATCCAATCTTGAACTTCATTTACTACTTTTAATGTGACTGTACTCTGATTTATCATCTCAGATCTAACTTAAATTCTTTTACATCTATCAACTACTTATTAAATATCTCCTCATGGGTGACCAGTTTATCCTGGAGGACAATAAATTTCCAATAATATGTTAGCAATTCCTAAATTCACGTACATGCACGCATGGGTGCACACATGCCTGTGTACATGTGCGTGCACGAGTTTGTGCACACACACACACACACTAGGATGTTAATGGACACAGTTTCCCATCCTATCCTCTGAAACAGTTTGGGTGATCTGGTGCATCAACTATTTAAAAAAATCTCTGTTGCTGGAGCAAATTGCTATTTTCTGAGCTGTTTCTCATTCACTACTTTGTTATCCTCTCACTAAGACACATTGGATCCATTGTACCATTGTGTGACCAAACCCTGAGGTCCCTGCCTGTCCCAGGCTCAAAGAAACCTCTTCTGAATGTTCATGAGAGTCTTGAGATATACATCTGTTGAATGATGCAAGCCTTGGTAAGGCAGCATGAAATGTGGGATGCTCTGAGATTCTCCTAATAGTCTAATACTATCTGGAAAAGAGGCTTGAAGCTCACTTTAAAAACACTTTTTATAAGCCAAACTATCAGAAGTACTAGAGCCACAATGCAGAAGGATATATTTTCCAAGCTCAACTATCTAAAAGACTAAAGGAAGAAGTTAGACCGACACATATTGCTAGTACCTTCCAGATACAAAAGAGAAAATGGGTCTGTTTGCTGGAAATTGCCATGATAGCTTCCACAAAGCAGGTATGTGCATTCATATGTTGTTTATCAATATGGTTACTTATATTTTAAGAGTAGAACTTGTAAGCCAAAGGGAACTAAGATAGTCTATTATGTCATTTCTCCTTTGTCAAATAGATTGAACTGTAAATGGGTCACTTATTGATCCTTTAAAAAAGGCATTAAATTATGTAATTAAACCTGAAGCATTAATAAAAGATTGAAATTTTCTATATTATGTCTATGCTCTATAAATTTAAAGCTAACTATGAGTGGATGCATTTCCTTCAATCATGTTAAAAATTAAACACACAGATACATCCTGGGTGCACTGATACAAAATAAAAGCAATTATTTACAGATTTATCAATTTGACCAGTGGATCTCAACCTTGTCATACAACCATTTTGGAAGGAAGAAAATTTTTTAAAATAGGCCTTGATGGATTTGTATTATTAAAATACATGGGGGAAACAATATCAGGAAAGTTCAGGATGACAAATTTGTTTCATCAATGCATGTCACAGCTCCTTGCTACTATCTTCAAGCTGCTTGCTGGATTTCTGAGAGTCATCTCTTTCTTACACAAACTTCCCACATAAACTAAACCCTGACTGAGACACATGAGACATAACTAATCTTCCAAATGAAAAGCTTAAAGCCTTTAGTTTATGTAAAAATTTATAGCTGCATAAGAAAATGATTTTGTTCTCAGTTTCCTTTCCTCTATAGAGCAGGGAAGCCAATTTTATGAATAACTCCTAGTAATGCCCAAGTTAAAATCTTCTGGTGTGTTGGAAGCTAAAACCACTGATGAATCATCATATTGATGAATGGCCACACAAATTCAGACCACACAAGACTTCAAACTAGGCCTACAGTAAGTCAAAAAATTGTCAAGCATTTCAATTTCCTTTTGAAAAAACTTATTATTGAATTAATATTTTAAATTTATAATCTGGAAGAAATGACATGACTTAAATGCCTCTTCATGGTCTTTTTCTACTCTTTGACTCGATTAATAATTAGATTCAGTTAATTGACAGATAATACTTGCTACAGAGTTGTTTTAAAAGTAAATTATTTAAATTAATTCAACTTTTCCCTTTCCTCAAAAAAAGTTTAAAAATGTTATTTGACTTTTATTTTTATTATAGCTCATTTTTCATGAAAATGATTCTCGGATTTTTACAATCCAAAAATAAACTATACACTAAAAATATACATAATGTAACATATAAGAAGGATTTCAAAGATGAGTGACCAAGCTACTGAGATGCAAGTTGTCATTTCTGGAGATATATCAGGGCTACTGTTATTACTCTACCAACTACAGTTTGGATCATACTACTTCTAAACTGGAAAACACTTTTTAAATTGTATTCTAAATGTTTGACTATAACTCTTGTTTTAGTGAGGTGTTCACGAGTCAGATTATTGATTCTAATACATCACAGTTAGATTTCCTGTCATTTATATTTAGTTGTACATGGCCCAATCACAATTTGTTTACTGCTGTTGGGTATTGCTTTTTTTTTTTTTCATAACACGTTTCTCCTAGTAAACTTGACCCCAAACTTCACAATAGGGCAAGTGAGCACTTCCTAGACTTCAAGGAATGGGTGGGGCTGGGGCACTTGTGGAGGGTGAATCCTGTTTCTCCTAATTTTTTAATAGACTTTAATTTTAAGCGCAATTTTAGTTTCACAGCAAAAATAAACAGCAGGTATAGATTTCCCATATACTTCCTACCCAAACATATGCACAGCTTTCCCCACTAACAACAACCCCCACCAGAGGGATACACTGTGGGAGTTGTGGAGAAATTCAGACCAGAGTGGTCTGTATTCTCATTGTAGACTATATCTGTATAGTTGATGAACCTACATTATTCTTATTACCTTAAGTCCATAATTTACATTAGGGTTCCCTCATGGTGGTGTACATTCTATGGGTTTTAACAAATGTATAATGACATCTGTGGACCATTATAGTGTCCTACAGAATAGTTTCACTGAACTAAATGCCCTTTACGCTCTGCCTATTTATTCCTCCCTCCTCCCTAACCCCTGCAAACCATTGATCCTTTTAGCGTTCCCATAGTTTTGTCTTTTACAGAATGTTATATAAAATGTCATACAGGAATCATACAATATGTAGTCTTTTCATATTGGCTTTTTTCACTTAGCAATACACACTTAAAAGCTTGATAGCTTTTTTCTTTTTTTTAGTGCTGAATAATATTCCATTATCTGAATGTGCTATTCTTTATTATAGTATAGCACATTCTTATTACTTGCTAAAGGACATCTTGGTTGCTTCCAAGTTCTGGAAATTATGAATAAAGTTTCTATAAACATTCATGTGTAGGTTTTTGTGGGGATATAAGTTTTCAACTTGTTTACCAAGAAGCATGACTGCTAAATTATATGGTAAAAGTATGTTTAGTTTCGTTAGAAACTGCCAAACTGTCTTCAAAACCAGCTGTGCCATTTTGAATTCCCAATAGCAATAAGTGAGAGTTCCTATTCCTCTATATCCTTGTCAGCATTTGGCATTTCTAGGGTTTCAAATTTTGCCCATTCTAATAAGTGTATAGTGAGCTCTCATTGTTTTGATTTGTAATGTCCTAATGAGATGAATTTTGGTATCTTACCAAATGCTTATTTTCCATTTGTATATGTTCTTCAATGAGACAGCTATTCATATCTTTTGCCCAATTTAATTTGGTTGTTCATTTTCTCATTGCTAAATTATAAGAGGTTATTCATAGTTTTGGATTAAGAGCCCATTATCAGATGTGTCTTCTGCAAATATTTTCTAGTCTTTGGATGGTTTCCTCATTCTTTTGCCAGTATATTCCACAAAACAGGTTTTTAATTTAAATGAAGTCCTCCTCACCAGTTATTTCTTTTATGGATTGTGCCTTTGGCATTGTATCTAAAAAGTTATCACCATACTCATGGCCATCTAGATTTCCTTCTATGTTATCTTTTAGGAGTTTTATAATTTTGTGTTTTATACAGTTAGGTCTATGATTCATTTTGACTAAATATTTGTGAGGGGTATAATGTCTATGTCTAGATTAATTTTGTGTGCATGTATTTTCTGTAATAGGCTTTTTTTCACATGTGGGTCCAGTTGTTCCAGCATGATTTGCTGAAAAGATTCTTTTCTCTATTGTATTGCCTTTGATCCTTTACCAAAAATCAGTTAACCATATTTATTTGGGTCTATTTATCAACTATTTAATCTATTCCATTGATCTATTTGTCTATTCTTTTGTGAATACCACACTGTCTTAATGATTGTAGTTACATAGTAAGTATTAAAGTCAGAAGTATAAATCATCCAATTTCATTCTTTCTCTTTCATATTGTGTTGGCTATTCCGAGTCTTCTGCTTCTTATAAACTTTATAATCAATTTGTCAATGTCAACAAAATAACTTGCTGGGATTTTGACTGGCATTCAGTCAAAATCTATAGATTTAATATTCTTACTCTACAAATTAGGAAGAATTGACATCTTGAAAATACTGTTTTCCTATCCATGGACATGAAATATCTTTCAATTTATTTATTTCTTTGATTTTTTTTTATCATAGTTTTGTGGCTGTCTTCATATAGATCTTAGACATATTTTGTTAGGTTTATACCTAAGTATTTCATTTTAGGAGATATTAACATAAATGGCATTGTGTTTTAATTCCAAATTCCACTTGTTCATTACTGATATACTGGAAAGCAACTGACTTTATATACCAACCTTGCATCCTACAACCTTGTTATAATGTCTTGCTAGTTCCAGAAGTTTTCTTCAGTTCTTTCAGATATTCTACATAGATGGCCATATTATCTATGAAGAGCTTTATTTCTTCTTTCCCAATTTCTGTATCTTTTATTTCCTTTTCTTAATGCATTAGGTAGGACTTCCAGCACAATGTTGAAAAGGAGCATGATAGAAGAAATACTTGCTTTGTTCTTAACTTAATGAGTTTCTAGTTTCTCACCAAAGTATGATATTAGTCATAAAGTTTTTAAAATTTTTTAATTTAAATCAAGCTATTTAACATATAGTGTATTATTAGTTTCAGGGGTAGAATTTAGTGATTCATCAGTTGTATACAACACCGAGTGCTCATTACATCAAGTGCTCTCCTTAATGCCCATTGCCCAATTACCTTGTCCCATCCACCTCCGTGCCTTCTAGCACCTCTCAGTTTGTTTCCTATAGTCTCTAATGGTTTATCTCCCTCTCTGTTCTTATTTTATTTAATTTTCCCTTCCCTTCCCCTATGTTCATCAGCTTTGTTTCTTAAATTCCACATATGAGTGAAATCATATGGTATTTGTCTTTCTCTGACTGACTTATTTCACTTTGCGTAATACCCTCTAGTTCCATACACATCATTGCCCTGGCAAGATTTCATTCTTTTTGATGGCTGAGTCATACTTTTTTATGTAGATTTTATTTTATTTATTTTATCAAACTGAGTAAGTTCCCTTCCTAGTTTGCTGAGAGTTTTTACTAGGAATGGGTGTTGGGTTTTGTCAAATGTTTTTTTTTTTTTTTCCATCTATTAACATTATTGTGTGGTTTTTCTTATTTAACCTGTTTTGATATGATGGGTTATATTAACTGATTTTTGAATGTTGAGCTGGCTTGCATACCTGGGATAAGAATCACTTGGTTGTGTTGTGTAATTATTTTTATACTTTGCTGGTTTTAATTTGCTAATATTCTTTTAAGGATTTTTGCATCTATGTTCATGAGAGATTGTTCTGTAGGTTTCTTTTCTGGTAATGTCTTTGTCTGATTTCGCTATTAGGGTAATGCTGTCCTCATTGTATGAGTTAGGAATCATTCCTTCTACTTCTATCTTCTGGAAGAGTTTGTGGAGAATTGGTATTCTATCTTCTGGAAGAGTTTGTGGAGAATTGGTATAATTTCTTCCTTAAATATTTGGTAGAATTCACTAGCAAACCTATCTGGAACCGGTACTTTCTGCAAAGGTAATTAAATTAAATTATTATTTCAATTTATTTAATAGATACAGTCCTATATAAATTTTCTCTTTCTTCTTGTGTGAATTTTGGCAGTTTGTATCTTTCAAGGACTTTGCCTATTTTGTCTAGATTATTATATTTGTGGGCATTGAGTTGCTCACTGTATTTTTTTATTGTCATTTCAGTGTCTAAGGGATCTATAGTGATGTCTCCTCTTTTACTTCTGATATTAGTCATTTGAGTCTTCCCTCTCTTTTTTTTTCTTAGTCTGGCTAGATGCTTATCAATTATATCGATCTTTTCAAAAAATCAGATTTTGGCTTTTTAAATTTTCTCTATTGACTTCCTATTTCCAATTTCATTGATTTATGTTATGTTTTTATTTCTTTTCTTCTGTCTACTTTGGATTTATTTACTCCTCTTTTTCTATTTCCCTTAGGTAGAAGCTTAGATTATTAATTTTGGGTTTTTCTTCTTTTCTAATATATGTATTTAGCTTTTCAAATTTCTCCCTAAACACTACTTTTGTTGCATCCAATATTATTTGGTAGATTGTATTTTCATTTATTTTAAAATATTTTAAAATTTCTCTTGAGATTTTTTTTCTTTGGCCCATTTGTTATTTAGAAGTGCATTGGTTAATCTCTAAGTATTTGGGGGTTTTCCAGCTATTTTTCTGTTACTTATTTCTGGTTCAATTCCATATGGTATGAAAGTAGACATTACACAATTTCTATTCTTTTAAATTTATTAAAGTGCATTTTATGGCCAGAATGCTGTCTATCTTAGTGAATGTTCCATGTGAGCATGAAAAGAATAAGTATCCTGCTGTTGTTAAGTGAAGTAGTTTGACAGATGTCAATTACACTCATTTGGTTGATTTTGCTGTTGACTTAAACTATGCCCTTACTGTTTTCTGTCTCCTTTATCTGTCTATAGTAGAGAGGTGTTGAGGCCTCCAATTATTACAGTGGATTGATCTACTGTTCCTTGAAGTTCTATCATTTTATGCCAAATGTATTTTGATCTTCTGTTGCTAGGTGCATTTACATGAAAGACCAATGTATCTTCTTGGAGAAATTAAACCATTTATCATTATATGAAACCAATGTTTATCCTTGATAACTTTCCTTTCTCTGAAGTCTGCTCTGTCTTAAATTAATATAACTACTCCAGGTTTCTTTTCTTTTGATTAATTTACCATGATATATCTTTATTTACTTTTCATCTATATGTATCTTTATATTTAAAGTGGCTTTCTTATAGACAACATGGAGTTGGGTCTTGTTTCTTGATCTACACAGTCTGACAATCTCTATCTTTTAATTAGTATGTTTATACCAATGAAATTTAAAGTGAAGATTGATATAGTTAGATTAATATCTACCATATTTGCTACATTTTTCTGTTTGTTGCTCTTGATCTTTTTTCCTAATTTTGTCTTTTTTCTGCCTTTTGTTGTTTTAATTAAGCATTTTATTTACTTTCGTAAGTTTTTAATTTCCAGTAAGTTAAATAGTGTTATATTAATTTCAAGTGTACTAATTTAGTGTACTTATTTATTTATTGTACTTACTTATTTAGTGTACTTATTTACCTTAATGTACTAATTTAGTGACTTAACAATATATGTATATTTATACACCATGTATAGATTTAAGAATATAACTAATTCCTCCTAAGTCAAATCAATAATCTGTTATCTGTAGTATGCCTGCTCTCTAGAGCTTTAACTTGTAATAGCTCTGCTTTGGTTTACCTAAGTATCTCATACCACAATATCATAAGCTATATAATAAGCAATATCACTCTTGCCTCTCCAAAACTTCCTCTCATGTGTTCTCTTTGTTTAATTAGTTTTACTACCTTGTTTTCTAAATTAGAAAGTTTGGCAGTTTCTTAAAACATTAAACCTATACCTACCTATTGGTGATAATGAGCATGGGAGGATTAGGCTAACACTAGGAAGTTGATTAGTGTTTGTACCATTTTATACTCTCACCAGCTGTGCATTGTTGTTCTAATTGCTCCACATCCCCAAAAGAACTTGGTAAGATCAGGTTTTTTTGTTTTGTTTTGTTTTTTTTAATTTTATCCATTCTAGTCATTGTGATTAGTGTATATTGTTTTTTAGGCAGAAGATAGTTGGGCTTTGCTTTTTATTGGTCCAATCTGATCATCTTTTTTAGTAGAATGTGTAGGCTGATTACATATAAGGGATAAACGAGGTGGTTTGGTTTAAATAGACAATCTTGTAATTGCTCTTTTTGTATTTGTTCTATTTCCTTTTTATGTGCTTTCTCTTGTGTTCATTGAGAAATTTTCTGATTCTATTTTATCCTCCCTGTTAGCTTATTAATTATTAATTCACTATTATTGGTTGCTGTAGGGGTTATAATATGTATCTTTACCTTAGCACAATATACAAGTAATATTATGGAACTTTAAGAATAATATAAGAAACTTAACAATATACTTCTACTTCTTAACTCCTGGACTTTGTGCTATTGTTGTTATGTTTTATTTCTGTATGTGTTATAAACATCATAATGGTTATTACTTTAGTTTTTTATAAGAAAAAGTTTTTATATCACATTGAAAAGAAATTACCTAGGAATAAATTTAATCAAAAAAGTAAAAAATATGTACTCAAAACTATAAGACGTTGATGAAATAGAAGACACAAGTAAACTGAAAGATACCCCATGCTCATGAATTGGAAGAACTAAAACTGTTAAAATGTTCATACTACCCAAAGCAATCTATATATTCTATATGATCCTTATAATGGCATTTTTCACACATACACACACACACAAGAAACAAAAAACAATCCTACAATTTGTATGGAACCATAAAAGACCTCAAATAACCAAAGCAATCTTGAGAAAGAATAACAAAGCTAGAGGCATCACAATTCCTGATTTCAAACTATGTTACAAAGCTATTAATGATTAAAACAGCATGTTATTGACAGACACACAGATCAATGGAACAAAATAGAGAGCTTAGAAACAAACCCATGCATATATGGCGAACTAACTTATGACAAAGGCTCCAAGAATATAAGTAAGGAAAGGAAAGTCTCTTCAATAAATGGTGCTGGGAAACCTAAACAGCCACATGCAAAAAAGAATGAAACTAGACCACTATCTTACAGCATACATAAAAACTAACTCAACACAAGTACTCAAATGAAACCTGAAACCATAGAATTCCTAGAAGAAAACATGGGGAGTGAGCTCTTTGACATTGGTCTTACCAAAGATTTTTTTGTTTTGTTTTGAAACCAAAAGTAAAGGCAACAAAAGCAAAAATAAACAAGTGGGACAACGTCAAACACAAAGCTGCTGCACAGCAAAGTAACTATCAACAACATGAAAAGCAATCTATGGAATGTGAAAAAATATTTATAAGTCATATTATCTAATAAGGGATTGCTATCCAAAATATACAAGGAATTCATACAACTGAGTGCCAAAAAGAAACAAAAACCAAGCAAACAAGCAAAACTAACAATCTGACTTAAAAATGGGCAGAGGAACTGAATAGACATTTTTTCCAAAGAAGACATACAAATGGCCAACAGGTTCATAAAAAGGTGCTCAACATCACCAATCACTAGGGAATAGAAATCAAAACCAATTTGATCATTTTAAGACTAGTTTTTAAGATTTAGAAGTGGGACTAGTGCAGCCTTTGGTTTAGTGCTATTCTTTTACCTGGGGCTACGGTAGAACATTCTACTTATCTAATGTCACATAGATAGTTCCATAAGAGTTTTCTACTCTGCATATATGATTTCTATGGATAATTCTCCCTGCTTCTTTTATCTCCTTCTTCCCTTGCCTTTGAGAATTTTTTTTTCAAATGCATGTTCTAAGCAGTACTCAACTAAAAAGTTGAGAGGGCAACTTAACAGATCTCTGGAGCTTTCTCTCGATGCAGCTCTGTCTTCTTTGGTATGGTGTTCTTTTTTTTTTTAATATTTTATTTATTTATTTTGAAAGGGAGAGAGAGCAGGAGTAGGGGCAGAGGACGAAAGAAGTAGACTCCATGCTGAGCAGGGGGCCAGATATGGGGCTTATTCCCAGGACCCTGAGATCATGACCTGAGCTGAAGGCAGATGCCTAACTTACTGAGCCACCCAGGTGCCCCTGGTATGGTGTTCTATAAACTCTAGCTGCCTTGGCTTCTTCTGACTCCAAGTTCTGAGATGCATGGCTTTTTCTGGGTGTTCTTTTCCTGAGCTGTTGCCTAAAATTCTCTACAGCTAATAAGCTTTGGTAATATCCAATCTTGTGTGTATACCCTCTCTCAGGACCCATTGCCCTTTGATTCCATATATCTAATATATGAAAAACACTATTTATAGTTCTCTGGGTTTTCTAGCTGTTTCAGATGGCATATAACTGTTACTCTATCTGGGACAGGAGTAGAATTGCTTTACTTTTTAAAGAAACTTATGACCTCAAATAATAGCTTATGATTATGTAAGAAAAAATTATTTCATAGTTACTAAAAATGTGTAAAAATTTGCAAAACGAATATTTAGTTCTCCTAAAAATAAGAAAGATCATGGTATCTAATATATTTCAGAATTAAGAAGTGAAACAGAGATATACTCACTGATTAATTGATTGATTGATTCATCTTCTCATTTATTCTTCCAATAAATATTTATTGAGTTCCAGGCCCTGGGGACATAGGGAAAAACTAATTGGATAGAGTGTTTAGATCCTAGTTGATGAGGCAGAAAATAAATAAATATAAAAATTTGAGATAATAATAAGTGCAAGAGGAAGAAGAGAACAATCACTGAACATTCTCTGAGGAGATAATGAGTTAAGACACAACATATAAAAATAACCCATTCATAGGAAGAGCTATGGGGAAATATTCTAGGCAGGGGGAATTACAGGTCTAAAGGCCGTGAGGTATAATAAGTTTGTTCTGCTTTAGGAATGGGAAGAAAACCAACAGGTTGAAATGAATGTGCTGGGTAGTGGTAGAAAATCTAGGTTGGCCTTATGGGCCATGATACAGAATTTGGATTTATTCTGAGCACAGTAAGAAGCTATGAGGGCACCTGGGTCACAAAGTTGGTTAAGCATCTGATACTTGGTTTCGGCTCAGGTTATGATCTCAGGGTTGTGAGATTGAGCCCCATATTGGGTTCCACACTCAGCAATGAGTTTGCTTGAGTTTCTCTCTTCCTCTCTCTCTGTCTGCACACCCCAAATAAATAAATATTAAAAATAGAAAAGAAAGAGATAGATTTTAAAGGTAGAATTTATGAGATGTTCTGATGTATAGAAGAATCATATAAAACTCTTCAAATGTTAGCTAGACCAACTGGGCATTTCATAGTACATTTATTGAAAGGTGGAAAAGACAGAAGGGAGCAAAATGGGCAGGAGACATAGGAGAAACAAAAAGGCCCATTTTACATATACTAAGTTTGAAATGCTTCTTAGATGTATAAGCTAAGAAGTAAAAAAAAAAAAAAAAAAAAAAAAGACCTGTATAAGTCTAAAGCTCATGGGAGAAATTCAGACACTAATTTGACAGACATCAGCAGACAGATGGTATTTAAGTTATAACTTAAGATGAAAGCAGAAAAGGAGAAAATGAGAATTAGAAAATAGGGTCCAGACCCCTAAGCCCTAAAGACTCCACTATTAAAATCAAGTAGAAAAGAAGGAACCAGCAAGAGATTAAGAAAGAATGGTTGGGAGGTAGGAGGACAAATAGAGGAGTGTGCTGTGAAAGAAGCTAAGGCAAGTGTTCAGCTGTGTTGAATGATGCTAAGAGGTTAGAGAAGAGATCAAAGCTTTACTAAATCAGAAGAGGACAGAAAGTATCAGAACTTTACTGAATCAAAAAGAGATCAAATGGATGCTAATTAGGGCTACCTGTGAAGCATGAGCAAATTACTGAAAAATGCTCATAATAAAAATATTCAAGAAAGGAGACATATGGATTTTGATGAACCTTATAAGAATGGTATCCTACATAGACATTACTTTAAATTTTGCCCTCTGGAAGAATGATGCCTGGGATAGTGGGTACATTTCAGGAGAGATCTTTACATTTGCAAATGAATATCTAGGGCATACTGTTGCCTTTGGAGAAGCATAATTTTCTAAGTAAGAAAGAGATGGAGAGAGAAATGGAAGGCACTTTCTTGGAGGAATAAGGACATATTTCAATGTGTTCTCTCAGAATACTTTTGCCCGACAAAAGTTATTTGTAATAAGGTGATGAAATTAAAGAATTAGGTCCCTACAGAGGAGAAGACCACTGATAAAATTCAGGAAGATGTGAAAAGACTAATGGAAACAGACTCTCGTAACTGGCTGATGAAATTCCATGTGAAGAAATGTCAAATAATGAAGACAGGGTCAAAGTTCCTGAATAGGAACTATATAAAGTCTACCAGCATTAGGAGGGAGAGAGTTCTGAGGGATTGGAAAAATAAATTCCCAAGTCGCCAGCACAGATTGAGAATAAACAGTATAAAGAGAATACTGAACACCAGAAGGAGGGCCTCTGAATGAGTGTAAATGGAAGGAAATTGCTTCAGGCCCCTATAATGGATTAATGAGGCTACATATAAATTATGGTTGGCGTTTCTTGTCATTTTATGATTAACAGTGTGTGGAGATGGTGAGGGATGAAAAGGGGGCCTGAGGACTGTGAAGTATTCAGTTAGGTCAGAGAAAGTACAGCATCCTCCTGAAGGGGCTGGATCACATTCCAGCCTCTGAGTTTCTTGTCCAGGGTAGCCTGTAAATGCTATAGTAATACTGAATGATGACATCGTCCATTGTGGAGCATTTCCCTGGTCTTTTGGAAATTTCTGGCAGGGTAGGGGAGCAGAGGACCATATAATTACAAAGCCTGAGGTGGGCAGCAGAGGTGGTCAGTTTGGATAATAGTTGCCTGAACCTTTTAAAACTTTTGTGGTACTTTCTTTCCTGTCTCCTTGTCACCCTGCCCCACCCAGGAGTTTACCATAGGATATCTTTCTTTGTTACTGTGTGCACCCAGGCTGTGTTTACCCAACACTATTGTTAAGTTCCTTGAGGATCAGAGTTTGTATGAGTCATCTGAATGTCCACACAGTTAAAGCTCAGGATCTTAAATGTACAAGAAAATCAGCAAAATTTGTAGGCTCATCCTTCACCAAAATATGAGTGGTTTTTCACTGACGAGGGTTTCAACAGCCTGGAAGAAGTCATTTGAGGTTTTGGATGTGCTGAATCTACATTTTTTAGACACTAAAAAAGTACAAGGTCAGTCTATTTTAGGCACTACTCAAGATGTAGTCATTATTATGAGACATGTGTTTAAAAAGATATTTTCTAACATTTCTTTTTGAATATCTATTTCAGAGGTGTGTGTCATTGTGGCTAACCAGTATTAGTATGACTGACTATTACTGTTATTTTGTGTATGTTGTGTCCTTATATGACTGTGGAGAGGAGTCCGCAGACTACCTAATTAATGCATTTGAAGAGTCATTTCTCCAAAGACAAGAAAGAACTTGTTCAAAATTACAAAGAAATAATCTTTTTTTAAAGATTTTTAAAAATTTTTTACTTATTTATTTGAAAGAGAGAGAGAGCATGAGAAGGGAGGA
Organism: Canis lupus familiaris; assembly: GCF_011100685.1. Classification (NCBI taxonomy): domain Eukaryota; kingdom Metazoa; phylum Chordata; class Mammalia; order Carnivora; family Canidae; genus Canis; species Canis lupus. The sequence continues at coordinate 8,957,320 of NC_049239.1, read as the reverse complement.
GAGGGAGAAGCAGGCTCCCCGCTGAGCCAGGAACCCAGCTTGTGGCTCATCCTAGGACCCTGGGATTGTGACCTGAGCCAAACGCAGATGCTTAACTGACTAAGCCCCCCAGAGGCCCCTACAAAGAAATAATCTAATTTGAATACCAGCATTCCTTACTGAAGCTCACCTACAGAGTGTATATGTGCTAGAGAGTGACTGTTTATTACACTATTTCCAAGTGGTCTTTGTGGGTCTTTCCACTGTCCCATTCAATCCTCAAAATAATCTCAATTTATTTTCTCAGTCAACAGATGAAATAGGCTCAAAGATGTCAAATTCTTTAGAATAATACTATGAGTTAGGTGAAGATCTGGCACTCAAAAAAAAAAGGCAGATTTTTTAATTCCAAACTACATCTTTTTACTAAGTAATGCCAATTCTTCTTCTATTAAGGATTTAATAAATACTCAATGAATTGAAGTCAACAATCCAAATATAAAACAATATGTGAAAAATTATGACTAAAATGCAACCCCAAATGTAACCAAATACAAATTTGTTTTGTCTCCCTACTTTGTTCTTTAAAGTGTATATAGGGGCAAGGGTTGTTTTTGCCACCGCCAAGACATTCCAGTCAACCTTAGGTCACAGACCTAAAATCACTTTAAATTACAAAGCAGTCATTTGAGAAATTAGCGTGTTAAGGTTAATATGACAATTATCATTTCAATTTTCATTTCAGACTAGAGTCCTCCATTCCTTTCTCTTGTTAAGCCTATATTAGACAGCCACCACGTTTAGATTTTTCTCTCATTCTCCCCGAATTTTTACTGGGCAAGCGACTGCTACTATAGTAAGGTGGCCCCTCCTCATGCAGACGCTGGACCTATCCATGCGATTTCTCCTCTGATCAATCTTATTCCTTCTAAGTATGCTCTCAGGTAAGACTTAAATAGCTCCCTGACTTCTCTTTTCTATGTGGTCCATGAGAAAAATACATATCCTTTGCCCTGCCATGGATGTGAGATTAATTACTTCCCTAATTCAGTCCTCTATTCTCTCTCTGTCCTGCCACAGACCACTTTAAACCTTTCCAGGCATGAGTAAGGCTGCAGTCCTGTATTCCAGAAACACAGTTCAAACTCTTCATGTGGCTCTATGCCTGAGGCAGATTGGTAGCAAAAACTAACCTTCAGATCTACTTCCTAAAAAATCTTCTGAAGATTGGAAGTGGCTCATACACAGAGCAATTCCCTTGAAAGAGAACACCTCACAACTCCTCTACACACTCTGATACACTTTTCTGGCTTTAGTTTGATGAAAGTTTTGTGGAGTTGGTTCTCCACCCTTCCTTTGTGAATTCTGCAGTTTGGTGCAGCTGTTCATTTTGAGATTCAAAATTGCATTTTGACACCTCAGTACTAATTTTAGTTTTAACCTCCTGTTCTGCAGAGGATGTTTATATTTTATTCTGGAATGGACTACATTAATAAGAAAGTGCTGTTGACCTGTTGACATTGAAGTAGAATTTAACTTAAAAGAAATTATTAATTATTTTGGGGGATCATTAGCTCTAAGAATTGAGGGAGAAATCAATCAGACAACTGATCTGAAAGGAACTTTGAATTCGCATTTCATTTGTTCATGCAAGTCTACACAGTAACTCACTGACTCGTGTTCAGAATTTGTGCAAATGAGTGATTTAGTTGAACTGAAAAACTATACCACTGTGCTTTTGGAAGTTATAACAATCTGCTACAGAGAAGAATTCTAAACTTTCATGTTTTCTAAATACATGCCATTTATTTTGGTATGGCAAGGTAGGCTTGAAGGAACGAAAGAAATACAAATTCTAAAAGAAGGTACAGAATTCTCTTTCTTACTTAAAAAGCAGATTGCAAAAAAAAAAAGTGAATTGCAAGAGCATTTCTAAGAGTCTAAAATTGGGCAATAAGTGCACTATGCTTCTTTTGCATGCTTAGTTCTAAGGAATTGAGAGTTGGGGCATTTTTTGGTGAAAAGTATTCTGTGGTAAAACAAGGTGTTTTAATGTGGGATAAAGCAACCTCTATTTCTACTAATAATATACTAATAATGTAACAACAAGGAGAAAAAAGAAACCTGTCTGATTGTTGTATGCACAGGGGGCTAATGTGAAAGACTTGAAATATTCTTATTCCTCACACAGACCCAGAGCTCAGATGTCTATGCCTTGGTTAATGAAGACCCACCAACTTTGACTTTGGGGCTTTGAACATTACCATAAGCACAAACCCAATCAGCTCAAGCACAGTAAATACATAAATACAAATAATCACAGTGAATACAAATCTTAATAATTTTTAAGATACTTAGAGGGGACAAAGTTAATTTTGGGAAGAACTGCATATATAATATTTCCTCTATACAAATGTGGACATAGAGTATTTTTATAATGACTTATTTCAAATGATAATTTCCCAGGATGCTAGAGTTCTCTAAAGGTTATAGGGGAACCTACCTGGAGAACCCCAGTCAGCTTTAAGCAAAAAAAATTCCAATCTTACTGATTTCAAGTAACACTTAAAAAAAAAAGGAATTCTACGACTTTAAAAAATCCCTACCAAATATCACTTCTCTAGGTGCTAGGAATACAAAATTTTCTATATCTCTGCTTGGAATCAAACTCATAGTTGATCCTGAAATCTCAACACAAGTCTTATACACTGTCTACAAGTGGAAAGACCAATGTGGGCTGAACATGGGAACCAAGTTCACAGATGAGACACCATATGAAGTGCTGTGACTCCCTTCCAACCTAATGTGCTTTGGAGTTTCAAGGGTCAAGTTATTTCACTAGAGGGAGTGACCCACCTGACTCTTCCAATAGGACCCACTGAAAAGACTTTTTCTGATTCAGGCACTAGAAAAAGAAACAAAAAATAATAGTATCCTTTTGGTTTGAGATTTTGGTTTAGGAATCCTTTTGGTTTGAACACCCTGATGGAGCTTATGCAGTTGAAAGTTTCCCACTTAGAGAGGTCTCCAAATACCTCTGGAACTTTTTGAAGAGTCAAGAGACACTCTGTGCCATCAATATTTCTCCTATTCTAGGATTCAGTGTAAAGATGAGAAAAGGATCTCCCTGACTTTCATATATGGGTAAATTGCATGGGGAAATGCTAGAAGTCTTTTGGTATCCCTTTCAAGCTTCAGATATACTCAGGCAAACAAGATCTGGCATGCATCAGGATGGCAAGTAGAGGCATAGATTGTGTCTACAGGACTACATTACATTGTCTTTGTTTGGTAATATGGTACAGAGAACATTGGCAGAGTTATAGGGCAAAGTAAAGATCAGTGATATGCCCAGCACTGACTGGTGTGGATATCAAAATTAACATTCAGCACAGAGGTCAAATTCAGAAACTGTAAGAGGTCAGAGGAACAGGAAGACCTTGCCGAATTTGAAAAAACAGTAACTGACTGGCATCTGACCACTTGAAAGGACAAAATGCTTAACTTCCTAGCAGTGCTAGGGACTAAATTAAAAATACCACTCAGTAGTCAATGGAATCAGGAATTATCAAAATTATGAGACAAAGAAGAAAGAAATTTTGAAGTTAAAACTGGCAAGACTTAGCAACTGACTGCTTTGGGAATGGTGAGGGAGGCAGAATGAATGAAAATGGATGGTAACTGGAATGTTGGTAGAGTGATTAATTTGAGTGAGGACCTACAGGATCTTGGCTATTTGGAAGGGGAATGTAGTTTGGGATATGATAAATGACAGGAAATAGAGAGATGGAAATTAAATCCTGGAAATCAGAAGAAAGGGTAAATTTGAGAGTCCCAGTGTAAAGGTGAGACCTGAAACCTTTGCTTTGGGTCACTGATAGAGTATAAACAAGAGACCACAGGAAAGGACCTTGGAATTGGGTGGGTGAAGCAAAGCAAGAGAAAGAAATTGAGAAGAGGCCAAGAGGGAGGCAAACTCCTTACTTTTTATAGCATGACAAAATACAATATAGTTTCCCTGTGTTGTATTAACTATAGAATACAATTAAATATAAAGCAAACATAAAATACAATTAAACTTTTTCATAACCAAATAATGTCATAATTTTTGAGTTTTTTGTTTAAGAGAGGGAAAAAGAGGTGGGAGGTGGGATGAGGCAGAGGAAGAGGGAGAGAGAGAATCTTAAGTAGTCTCCATGCCCAGTACTGAACCTGATACAGGACTTGATCTTACAACCCTGAGATCATGACCTGAACTGAAATCAAAAGTTGGCCCTAATCAAGAGTGTCACCTAGGCACTCCACCTTTTGGACAGTTTTGACTGAGTTTATAAGTATAAATCAAAGAAGCTGGTTTTCTGGGCAGACGGTATTAACAGATTTTTATTCTTTCCCTCTACGTAAGGATATAAATTCAGTTGCACACTCAATTTTATGTTTCCATGTTCTTTCATTAAAAGTTCTTGTTATAGGATTATTAATGATCAGTGTGCTTAGGATTGTCCTACTTTTAGCAATGAAATACCCACATTCTGAGAAATCCCTTAGTTCTGGGCAAACCAAAATGGCTGGTAACCTTAGTTCTGGGTACTAATAGTATCTACAAGCAACCTGGAAGCAAAGGGAAACAGACTACTATTAGCACTTTGTTTCTAGATATAAACTTTTCTTATTCTTAAAGCATGTTAATCATAGGAACCTTACTAAATAAATGACAAAATACACAAAAAAGCATAAAGTCATGTATAATCTTGCTATATAGACATAAGTTTCTTAATTAGTGATTTTTCCATATGTATCTTTTCTGACTGTATTTTATATTGTTCTCTTTATTTTTATTAAAATGCAGGCATTTATTTTTGATGTTAACGTTTTCTTGTAAACATAGTAGTGGATAACTGCATGAAATTCCACTGGAATTTTGGGGGTATGTTCCTCTTATTGACCATTGAAAATATAACCTATTAACAGCTTTTCAAAATGACTATATTGCAATGAACATCTTCATTGCTTAAATTTTATGTGTTCTTTTTATTCTTTCTGAAGATTTATTTTCAAAACAAATTATTAAATGAAAAGGCTTATAATTATGCTTACAGCTTAACAATTATTCTTTTTAAAAGAACTAGTCTCTGAGTAATCTGGACAACCAAAAAATTAACTGTAGGAATATTGACACATTGGGTTTTCCTACCAAAGTGGAGCTCAAAGTCAACACAATCCTACACACATTCTGAAAATATAACCAGAATATTAGTTTTTCACCTTTATCATGAGAAAAATCCCATGTACTATCAAACAACTGAAGAAAGCACGAAAAAGCAACTTAGAAGAAACAGAGACTATGAAGAAAAAAGAAAACTAAATTTATATTTACACATATATGCACACACACAAACATATATATATATACACACATATATTGTCAATTCTCATTATTCATGGTAGTTCTATTTTAGAAAGTCACTATAAGACTGTATAATAGAATACTAAACCATTGCTTCTAGGAGAAAATAGTAGGTTAGGTTCCTGTGAGCTTCTGGTAATATTTTCATCAGCTATTCAATACATAACCAAGAGTACAAAAATGTGGAAAATGTAGCATTAAATATATTAAGAACAGTTGTTTATAGCATAAGAACTGAAAAAAAAAGGCAGAGAATCACCTTGTATGACCTTGGCTGGGAATATATGCATCATTTGACTCCTATTTTTCACATTTCTACATATCTATGAATGCTTATGAAAGTGCCACTACAAAATCTGTGAATATGGGAATGAGGAGTATGTGTGCATATATTCACAGAACAAAAGATAGCTCTTGAAAATTAAAAACATTGTGGATAGCAGAAATGGAAAACTCAATAGTGGCTTAGAAAATAAGGTTAAGGAACTCATCCAGGAAGAACAAAAAAGAAAAAAATGGAAACCAGAAAAGAAGGTTTACAAAAGTAAAGGGTAAAACCCAGAAGGCCCAATACCTGAATAATTTTCCTCTACTGAAGGAAACAAACCACAAAATGAATTGAAGAAAATAATTAAATTTTTTCTTTCAAATTGAATTACATTGAATTTTCAGACTGAAAAACCTACAGTGTTTCTAATAGATGAAAAAACCAAGCATTATCATTGTGAGATTTCAGAATGCTAAGAGGCAAAGAAGCAATTTCTCAAGTCTCCAAGAGAAAAAAGAACATACACACAAAGGATCAAGAATCAAAATAGAATCCAACTTTTGTTAGGTCAGATTGAGAGCAGGAAAGTGATGGAACAATTCCTTTAAAATTCCGAAGGCAAAAAAAATGTCCTGCTAGGATTCAATACCCAGCTAAACTATAAATTAACTGTGAGACACGTATGGTCTCAAACATTTTGCCTCCCCTGTACCCCTTTTCAGGAAGCTGATAGTAGATGTAATCTGGAAAGAGGAAGACCTAGTTTTCAGAACACAGAAGAGTCAACACAGAAGAGTAGCAAGAATGAAGAAGGGAAATTCCAGGATGACAGTATGGAGTTGAGGGAAATCATCCAAAGCGGAACATTGTGACTCAAAAGACAAGAATGTCAAGGGCTGTTATCATCATGACTTTGGCTCTAACGTTATATTTTTAATTTGACAGAATGACTAAAGGAATTGATCCTTCAAAACAAAGAAGTATGTCATTACAAAGGGAGTCATAAGGCAGAATAGGGAACCTAAATATGAAGGAAGACAAAGGAAATTCTAAGAATGATGGACAAAAGGAAATCCCAGGATGACAGTTATGAAACAGGCCTAACAATGTCTCAAAACAAAACAAAATGGAAAGAAGGAATTGAAGGATTACTGATGTGATTTATGTTGAAAAACTAGCAGGTTTTTGGAAATTGTTTAAACAATTAACAATACTTACAAATAAAACTAAGTGAATAAAAAATAATGCATGTATTAACTCCAGGAAAAACAAAAGTAAGGAAGGACACAGAATCATAGTATATCATAGTGCTCAGGGGTAAACAGTATTTTCATAGACATTAGAGTGCTAACACTAAATCTTGATTCAACCACAAAATAAAGTACTAAATTATAAGCATGAGAGAGTAGACACAAAGCGAATGTTCTTATTAGAGAGTTAAAGACTAATCTATCAATACAGAAAGTCAATGCATAATGTCTAAAATTGATGAATCAAAAGAGAATAGCATATGACATTATTTAAGAAATTTGCAAATGTGTAAATATCAGAAGTAATAGGTGACAGAGTCAAAAGTGGTTGTTTTGGAGCAAAGGGACTGGAGCAAGTGAAAAGGAGTAGGGAAAAGAATTTCAACAGGCCTCTCAGGATTTAACTTCAAAGTTTGTACATTTATTATTAGACTGGTTAATAATTCTGTTGAAAATAGTGTACCAATTCACATGTCTTCCAGGAGAATCATTTAAAATTGACCGCTGATACCAGTAATTCTGGCAGTCTGGACTGGTAGTGTCATCTGGTCCAGCAGTTTTGACTAAACTGATTGCTTACTCTCCAGGTACTACAGTTGTGCCTATACCAAGAATATAACAAAGGAAACTTTCTAGAGCTGGATTCCAGCTACCCAGACCTCCCAGTATTTTGGCTAAGAATGTCTTTCATTTAACAAAGAATTATGACCAGAATTATATTGCAATAAGTTAACCTTTCATTTAATTTCTAATGTTAGATTGGTACTAAAATCTATTTATGGGTTTTTCCTTTTTCTACCTTCTTCCAGGAACATTATCAGGCATTCTAAATTTGAGGAAAGTCTGTATAAGGAACTTCTAAATCTTGGCAGAAAATATTAGTTGTTAGAGGTCTCAAGAGTAAAACCAAGCTGTGGGATGTTTCAGGATTGACCTTCAAGATCATCTTTTCCAACCCCCTCATTTTACATGTTACAGTAAACTACAGCCAAAAAGAGCTAAGTTGATTTATCCAAGGCCATACAGCTATTAATGTCACAGAGAGGATGATAACTCAGGTTTCCTGACTTCTAGGTATACTACACTACACCAAACTACACTATACCACACAACACAACAAAATATTGCTTTATGATACACTGTGCTACCCTAGCCTACCCTACATTATATCACATGACTGTATTATATACTACAATATACCACACTACAACAAATCGCACCACACAATACTACACTGTATTATATATACTACACTACACTGCATATACTACTATGCTGCTGTGTACTTCCTGTTTTGCACTATAATATTCCACAGTACAGAACACTACACAACACAGTATTTTAAACACCTGAATGGGGACGCCTGGGTGTCTCAGCAGTTGGGCACCTGCCTTTGGCCAAGGTCATGATCCCAGGATCTGCGATCGAGTCCCGCATCAGGCTCCCTGTGTAGAGCCTGTTTCTCCCTCTGCCTATGTCTTTGCCTCTCTCTCTCTCTGTGTCTCTCATGAATAAATAAATAAATCTTAAAAAAATAAACAAACACCTGAATGAATTTTAACCTCTGATCTTTTAGATTTAATCCACAAGAATCCCCTGAGAACTCCAACCTACATGCTTCATCCGGCTCCAGTTCTTGAGATAATACTAACTCTATCCTGGTCCCACATTTTCCATGACTCTTGCAGTGGGCTATGTAGCAGACTTCTCTACTCTTTCCTCATTTCCTGGATTGTGTTGGATGATAATCCAGGGTTAGTGTCCGATGGCTGATCTGTGGTCTCTTCTTTTGTTATCTACCTACCTGAGTGCCCCAGTTTGAAGACTAGGTTCTGTAAATTATAAAATAAGTAGGTAATGGGGATAAAAAAGTGCAGCATAGGGGAAGATAGTTAATAATATTGTAATAACTTTGTATAGTCAGATGGTAACTACACTTATCATGGTGAACATTTCGTAATGCATGTAACTGCTGAATCACTATCTTGTACACCTGAAACTAATAAAATATTGTATGTCGACAATACTTCAATCAAAAATATTTTTTTAAATGACTAGGTTTTACAAATGGCTCCCAGTGCTCAACTACCTTCTTTGTGCTAGAGTTTATATGGCTCAGCTTAGTTTTTAGTGACCTTTCTAACAAACTGAGCAGCACCCTCTTTGGACTAAAAAGACCACACCCTTCTATCATCTTGCTTTCTCTTCTGTCCCACCAATTGGAATTATGCACTAGGAACTTGGGCCTAGAACATCATCTCCATCCTCAGTAGTGGCAGCAGTGGTGAAAAGGTGACATCATCAACAGGGAAGAGTTAGGCTTTTGAGAGGGAATTTACATTTGGCTAAAATCTTGGTCCTTGAAGTCAGTTCTGGACTTGTCACTTCCAAGCTGGTGACCTGAGTATTAGTTTCCCCATATATAAAATGGGAGATAATAATGACAGTGATTCCACAGAATTATCTTGAGAGTTAAATATAATTATGCATAGCAGGCTCTTTGCACAGTACCTAACATATAGTTAGTGCCAAATAGATATTAGATATTATTTTTTCAGTTCATCATTAAAAAAGAGCTTTGATAACATTATCCAAAACTGAGTTTCAGAAATATTAAGTAACTTTTCTATGATCATACAGTTGCACGTGGAGGGAATGAGACCAGGAGCCCATGTTCTATTCTAACTCCTTCCACATCCTGCCCTTTTGATAATCAAGCCCCCGGCCAGTCTGAATATCTGAGCAATTCTCTGCCCACCTGTTGGGCGGCTCCAGCTTGGATCCCCCCTGGTGCCAGGCGTCTGCCGGAATCGTGACGGGAACATGTTGATCCCTGTTGGACCTGTGCCTAGCCCACCCAGCAGTAACTTCCCCGCCAGCCTCTGCAGCAAGGACAGCTCTCTCAGCTCCCGTTCCAACCTACAGAGCAGGGCTGGTGCCAACTCTGCTCCTGCCCCAGGCCTGTCTGGCTGCAGGTAGGCTGTTCTGAGTCACTGGAGAATCCTGAGTTCTGACTAATCCTTTGTCTAATGTCTTTTGCAGGGTCAACGTGAGAGCCAGAAATGGAAAAGAAGCAGGGAAGAAAGGAAAGAGGAAAAGGAAAAAAAGTTTGTATTCCCTATCAGCCCCATGAAGTCAACAGGAAATGGCTCAGTGTGGATCAACCATCCTACTGTCCTGAGAAAAAGGGAAGGATGATCTCTTCCTGAGTGACTGAAGAGTTAATCACAAACCAGGGCAAGAGTTTATCACCCAGAGTTCCATGTTTGAATTTTGGAGAGTTCCCTTTGTTTCATCTCAGCACATTCACTTCAGTGCCTGTGTCTATTTTAATAGCCTGGAATGCAATTCCCTTCGCCCATTATTCTCTTTCACTATGGGTTTTTCCGACCCTCAGGGTAGATTTATGCTTCTAGCTGAATGATTACTCAGTGAATCTTCACTAAGGGATGTTCTGTTCCAAGAATGACACATCTCTTTGGGGATGACTCTCCACCTAACAGGGGTGGGTGGGAGGTCAGGGGAAGCCCCTACCCAAGAGAAAATAGTTTCTTTGTGTGCTTGAAGAAAAACAGTCAGATGATGAACAGCCTGATTTGGGGGCTGTGAGTGGGTGAGCCACTCCAGTGAAGTCGTCCTCAACGCTCCCTCATGAGAAGAGATTATGAATTTAATGAGAAGAATTCTGACAAGCCTTAAAGCCAAAGGCAATTACCAAAGGCTGAATTATCTGAATTCCTTGCAGTTATGAAATCACCCCATCCTAATGAAATTATATGTGCATATATGTTTATAATATATTTTATCTATAGATCTATATCACACATAAGACTACACTGTATTTTTTCACTAGCTTTTATGAGCATTTCCTACTGTGTTTTCAGTGGTTCTCTAGTCCTAGGAAATGCAACATAAAAGATAAATGTCATGATCAAATCAGATTGGAAATGTCGTATGGTTAGAGGTCCCTGCCCATTACAGTAACATTTTACACGTTCTGAGAAATCCTGCAGTTAAGGATTTAATTTTATTGACTTCAGCATTCCAAATGTGTTCGAACATGAACTCCTTTTCTCCATCCTAACACGTACGACCTTCTCAAGGAATCAATGCACCATGAAATACACTTGAAGAAATGCTGTTATTTTGTGATATGACAATTAAGTCATGGAATAGGCCAAAATGCTTACCTTTTTGATGATGCCAATGCTTAAAATATATTTGAGACTCACATTTTACTTTGCTCATGTTGCTTTAAGATACTATAAAGGCTCTTCATAAGACTGAAAAAAAATTAGCTTTTGAGGTCTTTGTCACTTCACAACTGAATTATTAGACCATCTTCTGGCCTGCATCTTCCAACTCTGCTTTGTTCCCACTTTAGTCTATATCCTCACCAGACCAACCTTTCTAAATTCAATGATAATTCAATGACCCTCTCCTTGATTAAGGCCTTGGGTAGCTCCCAGGTCAAGTCTTTCCTGCATTGCCTGGTTTTAAATATCTTCCAGAATCCCCATTCATTCAACTTAGTTTCTTCCACCCTCCCAACCCCTGACATTGTCATCCAATGTTCTTACCATCTCACAGTTTCCAGGTCCTTTCTGTCTGTTTTTGATTGCCTGAAATATTCAACTTTCCCCCTTGAACTGATCTCTAAATCTTTAACACCCAATTTTTTCTTACTTTTTGAAGCATTTATTGAAAATGCATATATTTATTGATGCAATTGTTCTTTAGCTGCCTTCAAAAATTTCTGAGCTATATCAATTGATTGAATTTTCTAATCCAAAACTTAAAATGTTTAATCTGATGAAAAGGGACCTAGGAAAGAATATCATGAAATATTAGAAATAGTTTTAATTCTATAATGTATGAGATATTCTGAAATATCTGAGGCAGTCTTAGATGTGTGTGGCATGTTGTCATGGGACACAATTTGGGAAAGAATCACTCCCATATAAATTCATATTCTCAATTCTCAATAGTATTGCAAGTTATTAGATGCCAAAGAATGATAGTTTTTAGTCCTTCTATATCTGCTTGCATTTAACACATGTGCAAGCTTCTGAAATCTTTCCTAGTATAATGAAGAATACAAAATTAATTAAAATGTAAATACTTCCTAAAAATGTATTGATCATTTTGTATTTCATAGCTGCAGTGGGAACAACAGAGCTAGGCAGTTTCTGCTTAGTTTAATATTTTGTTAGTTTTTCCATTTCCACACCCTATTTTACAAACAAAACCTTTCCTCATTCATAGATGCCATGCATAAGGGAGAGGCACAGGGTGTCTTGTGCAATTCAGGAATCCACTTAAGTGGTACTTTCCCCAAAAATGATAAATTAGGGTGATGCCAAGATATAAGAATGCATAGGCTCATTCCCTGTTTATTTCCATACCTGGCTATATCTTTCTATACATTCACCATATTGCTCCAAGGGTGTGAACCATGACTCCTCTATGGAAAATTCAGCATTATGTAATGTGTGATTGAGCCCCTGGCAAACACTCTAGACACAGGGCAATATTTTATGTGAGGAAGATGAAATATCAGTGGTTTATCATTAATTGCAGCATTCTGGATCATGAAATGACTTCTTTTTACCCCACATTCTATCAATATTTCCATTGTTGTCTTTTTAGTAAATTAAGTCAATTATTATAGAATTCTAGTGGATTGTCACAAATAATGGCAGATCCTAGGTTTTGGCCAATTTGCTTACACATTTAGAAACATTTCAAAATTGAAACGGGCTTCTCTAATCATTTGTCTCCATGAATCCCACATTTCCTATCGATGACAGAAGTTACCGAATTTGAGTAAACTTTTCCAAGATAAAAATCTACATGTGTGTTCAGATTATAAATGAACAGAAAACATTAATAGAAGGAGCACTTCAGCCCTACAGTCTAACACATACAGCCTAACACTGAAGAATACTTTGCTGTTGTTGGAATGTCCTTATATTTCTATAATGCTACAGCAACCTATATAGCCTTTATCCTGGAAAATGTGGTTTTCGAATGATCTCTCAGATTTCAGAGACACACACACTGAGCTGGAAGTGAGGGAAGAAGATGACAGACACCAGACTAGTCAAAGCAGTCATCTGTAAAGTGACAATCACCAAAATATTACAGGGCAAAGCCAGATTGATTTCTTACCCTGGTTAGCCAGCCTTTCAAATTTGTAGAAACTTGGAAAAATCAATATGATTTAAAATGCCATCTTTTTTTTATCCATCTATCACTAAATCACTAATATAGAAATGTAACAAGAAAAATCAAGTGCTATAAATGTCTTATCCTCAGCAGGAAATCTTTATATGCTGGGTTACTATACAATTTATCTTCCAAATTAGGCCAATTTCAAAAGGGAAAGAGACTACTGTTAAAACTTATGCTGGATTAACAGCCATACATTGGGATATTATTCTAAATTGGGATTTAGAACGTATCCTGAAAGGTCAAAATTCAAATAGTACTTAAAGAAGAGCATGGAATATAAGAAGATATGCAAAATGAAATAACAGATCACCCCAAAGTGCATATTGGTCTTGGATATAAAAAATTACCCCCTTTCTTTGAACTCAAGATAGTTAATTTTTAAAAATACTTCTTGTCAAAAAGCAATCTTGAGAATGGCAGCCCCATGATAAGTGCTAGGTGTGCAGAGATCACAAGCTATGGTGGTTCTCACAAATGGGGTTGAGGAAGACCCTACTTTGACTCCACTAGGACCTTCTTTTCCTCTTCATTGGCGATTAGTCATGCCATGGCGTTTAAAACTGAAACGTTCATTTTAAATACTACAAAAATGTGGCACAGAGCGCAGGCAAGGCATCTGTTCCAGCAAAATGTTATGTTTTGATCATTTTCAAAAATGATTTTTCTGTTTTTAAAGAAAGTGTGTGGACATGAAGATGAGTCAGTCAATCTGAGGGGTACTGTATGCTGGGTTATTTTGAAAGCTGTAAAATTTAAAAATACATGGAAAGAAAATAATTTTCCTTAAATATTATTTCAATTTTATTCTTTGACTTAGTATTTTTTCTTTTTTAATCTTTCCATAGCATCAGATTCGTTGCCAGAGGGAAAAAAAAATGTCATCTTGAAGGCAGCTATAGATTCACCATCATGTGGAAACCTAGATACAGGCCTATAAAAATGGTTACACTCCTATTCGCAGGTCTAGGTTTATTGGAAAAGAATGGCATATATGATGCAAAGGTGTTTTGTTTACATATGTAATTATATTGTTTTTCAAATGGTTCCTGATTATGTAAATATTACCAAAAATCAATCTATTTCCCGACTAGGGCTTTTACCACTTGGATATTAGATCTACTCAAGTGTAATTGTACAGAAACTGTATCATAACTTCAGTGTTTTCTATCCCAATCTATATACCCTTTAATTTTCTAAAGGAAATGTATTTAGTATATTAACATTGATTGATGCTCTGAAAAAATAGGCTATTCTCCAGAATGAGAATATTTGGAAACTTCAATGTAATACACAGGAAAACAGGATTATAGGAAGATTGATCTTTTTTTTTTTTTTTCCCCCTTTTCCTTTTTCTCCATAGGGTCTCAAAGTAAACTGCAGTTTGCTGTCAATGAATTCTTACATGTACTTTGGTCTCACTGTGATGGTCTGAGGCCCCACTGAGAAAGTAAACCCACAAGTTCTAGCAGAGAATGAACACTGACTTCCTGTATTTTTCCCAAAGCAAATCATGTACTTTCAATGCCATTTCTTTATCTGCAGAACTGGAGGGAAATAACAATTATCTACCTCCTAACAGATTATGGAATTCTGAGACAGCAGAAATTATTTGCATTTGTAAAGCACTTATCAGTTAGAGATCACAATACCACCATATCTGTTGAAACAAATCAGAACAGCTACCTAACCAACTATTTTTATCTTGATCTGTTCATTTGGGCCATCTAAAGCAGCACAATCAATTGGACCAACCATTCTGAGATACAAATTGGCTGTTAAGAAAGCCAAAACACCAGATTGGCTGCTTTTTTTAATTGGTGTTTTTCACGATATGAAAATATTGGGTGAAAATGGAAAAACTGAGTCAAAGATCCAGATGTTTGATCCTCCCGTTGCCAAATAGCCACACATTTTGTAGCATTCAGATTTGCAACTGAATTTCTCAGCTTTCACCAGAAAGCCTGTCATCATATAGATATAGCCTTAGAGGAGCTGTAAACATGAAAGTGATATGGTCCCAAGAAAAGCATCTCTTTTACCCGAGATAACAGTTGCTTGTGCATCTGCTGTTTTCTCCTCACTAGGCAGCTTCCTGGACAGGAAGGGCACAGGATCTATTGTTCAAAATCCTATAGTGTTCTCTTCTTTATTTAGGCCGAAGGCTGCTCAGAAAAGAATACCTGTGTAAGCCAAATAACGGTCTTGACAAGAGCTTCTTTCCTGAACTGGTCTATTTAGTAATTCAGATTTAGATGAAAAAACTATTACTGCAACATTGAGAGGGATTTGACCCAGAACCACATTTTCTAGATTAGTTTGTCTTATTATATACTGAAGAGGGCATCAAAATGGTGTTCATCAAGCTATTCTACATATCCTAAATCCAGTCTGCTTACAACACTTACAGAGTTCAAATGAGCTTAGCAAAAGTAGATTCTATTAGCCTTAAGTTTGTGTGTCAAGGGAGGTGGAGTGGAGTATGTTATGAGCTAACTGTATCGTCATTTTGCCTACTTTTGATGGCTGACATTTGTTTGCATTGCTTCTTCTGCACCCGGGCACACATTAATTCAAAGCCACGACCACAGTGTGTATTATCTGCAATTTTTCTTTTTTCCTCCTTAGATTCACTCCTCTTGAAATATCACATTTTAATTATGTGCATAGCAATGACTTCATTGCTTCTTAACTCAGCAGCAGCCAACTCATTTTCCCCTGATGGTATGATGACCTGTCCTTGTGGGAGAAACCCATCTGTTTATATTCTTTAAGCTGTATCTACACAAGGAACAGGTTTTGTATGTTTTGAAACCATCTTTCCTCATTTCACTACTCATTGCTTGCCTAGAAAGGAGAAACCAAGGAACTAAGTGCTTTCAATAACAATTGAAAACAATTTCAACAATTGAAACATACAATTTCTAACAAAACCGATAAACAATGAGGAGCACACTTGTTATAAAGATCATGGCCTTAAATTACCAAGGGCTATGAATTTCATTCATTTAGGTATTTGATCTGTGTCGAATATGATGAGCATAAACCGTTTAGCCCAAAGTTTGGTATACAGGATAATAAATAGTAGTCATATTTTTACTGGGAATATATATATATATATTTTTTTTCTTTCTTGGTAATGAGTGAATGTTAATGAAAACTCTTTTTGCAACTTGGTTGTCTACCTGATGCTAATAACAGATTTATAAAGGAAAGTGATTCTACTTTTCTGGCATAAATTTCTGGCTTGACAGTAAGCACTATTTGAAATGTACTTAATAGAGTACCTTCAAAAGAAATTTTACACTACCAACTTACTTTTGCAAGTAATTGGGGAAGATAGCATCTATCACAAGAAATCTTCCCATTAAAAGGGTTTATTCTAGGAAGGATGCAGTGTTCATCAGCAGAAACTTTTACCCTCCCATATAGTTTCTGGATTCTACTATGAGTACAATGATCTTTGTTAATCATGACCCACAGTTAATTGTGGGAATTCTATATAATGAAATATCTCAGACTTGTATCCAGAGCAAAATTTAGGTTCAATCTTGGGACAGAACTGGTATAAGATTGGAAAAGTCTTTTCAATCGAGATGGAGGGCGGATCTTCATTGGGAAGAATGAATATAATTCCTCTACACGGAGTAGCTTATCAAGAACCTAGGTAAAGACCCATGAGGATACAAATCACTGCCTAATCTAAACAATGTTAAATGTAACCCAACTCCATAAGTCCATAATGATACTCAAGCAGAGCCTTAAATGTGCCCTGTCCTGGAATTAAAGCAAATTTAGATTGGCAGGATAGCCTTAGGTTCTTCCATATGAGCAGGTAGGAACTGGAGATAACTTATTAGTGTCTTCTCCCTAAGATCCAAGAATGTGGAGGTGAATAGTGTACTCAGTGTTTTCGTTTCACTTCCCAGTCCCACCATGAGACGCAGACCACATGGCTAGCACTTCAGCTCAGGCTACATGTTTTCCCCACCAATTCCTTCATATTTCCTTCCAATTTCTTCCCCAGTTCGGAGAGATTTGAGCCTTGGTATGGACCCCAGCCACATTACAAGACATGTCACCATTATTTGGAAAAGAAGAAAAAATATAGTAAATGCACTACGGCAGAAAAATCACTTTAGGCTGGAGATTTTCCCAGAGGGAAAAGAATATGTGTTGGGTTTTGAAGGTGGACAACAGCTGAAAAAGACATTCTATGAAGGCAAACGATGAAAGAGCAAGGAAAATCTGAATTGCAGGGAACAGACTGGAAATGACTAATTACAGCTAGAGTTTGGGAAGCTGATTTGGAGCCATCTAATACAGCATCACATTGACCCTAATGGAGACAAATGACTAGTGTCTCCCTGGGGAGGAGCGAGACCTGGGCACTTCTACCACTGCCTGCAGCAGTCTCATGAGGCCGAATTTTCACTGGAGGAAGGGAAACAATTGTTAACTGAACAACTACTCCCTCCTTTTCAGGGAATCCTCTTAGACTTATATCAGCTATATTCCCAAATCCTCCTGAAGCATCATCCTTACAGATTGTGCCAGCTAAGAAACTGTTGTCCCTCAGCTTCAAACCCACCTCCACCATCAGCTTTGTGTTCTGGGCCTGAGACACTGATGGCACATTTCTGCCTGCCGGAGGCCTCCTGGTTATGTTCTGCCTATAGACAGTGCCAGAAGGAGACCGCGGGGCTTGATCTTCCCCGACCGTGTGCAGCCCTGGAGTGACACTTCTTCACTGTAGCCATGATGGGGCCTTCCTGCAGCAGTAGCCAAGTCTACTGAACTGGCTGATTTTCCTACATTGACAGAATCAGTCTCATGAAAACTGCCTCAGAGGTTCAGGCATCCACGGAGGATGCCTTCTCATATGCCTGGGTCCCGGCCAGCAAGTGGCCCCTCCAAGTCTGGAAGTGTACATTATACCAACCTCTTCCCTTCCTTCTCCCCTAGACCTGTGGGTGCTGGCTGTTTCCTGCCCGTGTTATTTCCATGATATCTTAAAATTCTCCTTTACTCTTTCAGTTCTTCCACAGGTACTAAACAGTTCTTTACACTGGGTTCTTTTTGTTCAGTTAACTGGAGTGGTTTCTGTCTCTTCACAGAATCTAAAACTTAAGTAGACTAAGTAATCATTTAACTTTCAAGTTCCGACAATCAACTTGTACTATCTAGATAAACCATAGTTTATCTGACTAAATAAATCTCTTACTCCTTTAGCCCTCAGTCTAAAAACCTCCAGACAGACACCTGCAGAGACATTTTTTTCTTTTTTCAACCGATTGCAACTCACTTGAGTTACTCAAGACGTTCAAGAATTTTAGATAGAAAACCAAATAGAACTAGATTGAGCCAAAGAGGGAACTCCTTGACTTGTACCCATACATGAAGGCAGGGAATTCAGCTGGTGGATAGCCAGGCCCTAGAGAGATGCCTGGGATGAGGGAGTCTGTCACTGCCTCTACCCCTCAGCCTGATAGACACACACATGCTCACATCTCAGCTTCCTGTTCATTTTCTCAGACCGTAGGAAACCCACCTGCTGGCTTATATGTTGTAATTTCACCACCCCAGAGACTTCAGGCTTGCTTTGTTTCTCTCATAACCCAAGAAAGGGCTTTACTGGAGGCCATATTTGCATGAAATAGCTGGATGTTCCAGCTCGGGTTATATGTCTTCCCTTGGAACGATAAACAGTGGTCAAGGGAAAGGATTTATAAACCAAGAGAAGCTTCTATTTAAGCCCCAGTGTTAAAGTGGAAGAAAGATGTCCCAACAGAAGTGTGTATGCTAGCCCAGGAAAGTGAAATAATAGATAGCTACTGCTCTACTCTTACAACGAACTCTATATTCACATTCTGCATGTCTATAGTACATAACATCTCACTCTCCTATGCTTTGTAGAAATATACAGTCAATCATTATTAATAACATTTGCTGATTGTTTTGGTAAATGGGTAATCCTAGAAATACGAGATTTGGAAATGTTCTCATTTTTTTAATAATATTGCTATAAAGTCATAGTGTTTAAATGTCAAAAATGAAATTTATAGTCGTAAACCTCAAACTTTAAAAATCTTCCAGTCAGTATTCTTGGAGCTAACTATGGCATTCTTCAGGATGGAAAGAATTTACTTTTAAAAAAATTTACAAATATTAAGAACTGTGTCCCAGGCACTGGCTTAGGAGTTTTATAAGCATCCTATTTAACCCCCACAATGACTCTGTGAGGTGATCGCTATTATTCCTTTTTCAGAGGAGGCAATTCAGACTTGGTGAGATTAAATAGCTTATCCAAATTTATGAAATTATTAAGTGGTAGATTCAACAACATACCATAGATCTAAATGAATTAAAATCCCATCTTTTCACTGCATTAGTAGTTTCTCAGCTGAGCTCTGTGAAGTGCTACATGTGGCAGAGCCCACTTGCGGCCACTTCCTGCCACAGTTGGCTGGCCTCATGCATCTAATTCTACCTTGCTCCCTCCTCTGAATCGGACAGAAGCCCTATCTCTATATGGTGCTCATTCCAGGCTTCTCAAAACTCCTCTTAATATAAATTGATCCATGGCAACCTAATATCAGCAGCTTCCTTGCCCTCTACTCACTAGATGCCAGAAGCATTCTCTTCCCCAGTTAGAACAATCAAAAATGTTTCCAGACATTGCCAAATGTCCCCTATATAGCAAAACTGCTCCCAGTTGAGAACTACTGCTTTAAACCTACCTGTCCTTCACCTAATACAAAGGCCAGGGATGCTGTTAATGGGTTCCAATACTGGCTTTTCAAAAAAAAAAATTGATTTAAAAACATAGAACCATGGTCTCATAACATGCTGTCACATAAACATACAAGATGATGCTAAATACTATTGTTTTTTTTGCCACTTTTATCTGGGTCATTACATTTTTAAAGCTTTAAAATGCTACAAACACTGAGAAATCATCTCAAGGGCTAAGACATTTGCTTTTAGTTTGTGGCATTTGATGTAGTCCTTCATTAATACCCAGGCTTGTTTAGAGAATCAGGGCTTCTTAGCAGTGGAAGGAACTGGGGGAGATTTGTGGCACTACTCTGCCCGCAAATCAAAATCTGAGCCATTCATGGTTCATAGGTCAGTACCAAAGAGCAGAAAATTATGGGCAAGTGGTTTTACAATCTAATTATTGCCAGAATGAAAAGTTATAGACAACCTCTCCTAAAATGAAAGTTCTTTGATGTTTAACTGACATATTAGCAATCCTATTCAGCAAGCTACCTCATATATTTACCTTGGTGTAATTCTAGAGAATGTCTCAAATTAGCCCCGGTCAAAACTAGGCATCCTACAGATGCTTTATTAAGACTGTTTCATGGCTAAGATAAACAAACTTTTTAGTTCTTTGAAGCTTTTTAAGACAAACTATTTTGATCATACAAAATGAAGAGGAGATTGGAACCTCAGTGGATCATTGTTAGAAGTTCTAATGAGGATTCAAAAATTATAAAGATTATTTTTATCCTGCCAGTAAGTTCTTTTTTGTCTCCCTTCTCAGTTAAGGTAAGATGATCTTTCAGTTAGGTATACGTTCTCAAGCAGTGACTAGTGTTCATCAGATGACATCATTCCCACTCATAACTGGACTGCTAAATGGGTAGTATGACATATGATTCTGTTTTTCACTGGGACCACAATATTTGCATTCTAAGTACATAAGAAAAACAACATATATGAAGGACTTTCTGAGGATAGTTAGTTCATTTCCCTGTAGATTCTTCAACTGTGAGGTCCTTGTGTTTTAAAGGGTTTATGAATGCCAATAAATGGAAAATGTTTGCAAAAATGTGTGCTGAATTTTGGAGGAGTTAGGAAACTAGAGAATTTCTCAGATGTCTTAGTTAAAATGTATTGCCTTTCTAGATCAAGTTGGAGGAAATGAGAATTATGTAATCTGAATCTGGACCAGTAGCCCCTATAGAACTGGACTTCGCTGATATGCCATCAAGCCTTAAGGCATAGTCTATGATACTAAGAGTTATTTCTCCTGTGGAGATGTTTACTGAAGATGTTTTCTGTTGCAGTTTACTCTTTATAGGTGAATCCTTTGTAAAAATTCTCTTCTGCTATGAGTGTGAGGAATAGTTATGCATCCGCTAACCAGTTGTCTGCTCTTTACAGGCAGAAGATATTGTGTAACTGACCAATTTCTCTCACTTTGGGCACTACAAGGCTGACTGCTAAATTTGTGGCCTAATCATTCGGGTATTCAATCAGGCCTACCCAATTGTATAGGACCCTGTAAAATGCATGTTTGCATCAGTCTCATCCCTGGTTTCACTTCCAGTGCCCAGGGCTGTTTGTTTTTCTCTTGCTCTCTCTATTGCAAAAATCTCACATTTATATTATTATGCTGTATTTTACAATTGTGTATAAGCTCTTGTAATAGTGGTAAACAATAAAGCAAAAAAGAACAGAAGAAAATAATTAATGTTCTTCCATGGTTGGGGAAGAAATTGATGGTCAAATGAACTTTGACATATGACTAGGAGTTCATCTGATAGAGAGGGGAGAAGGTGAAGGACTGCAGCAGTACAAGAGCATTACAAGAGCATAAGAATGTGGCCCTATTCTCATGATTAGAGAATGGAGAGAGTGGGAAGGGCATGAAGATTTGAAAGCTAAGTTAGAGTCAAGGCTGTTAAGTGGAAAATGATTAAGTGATTTAAGTCACAGAAGTGGCATGATCAGAATGTGCTTTCAGAAGATAACTCTTAGTGTCCTGAAGAGGAGGGGATGGAACTAAAGGAGAGAGAATGCAGGTGTGAAGACCTGTATTGGCTGCAGCCCATTCTAGCCCCAGTTTAGCATCTGTACTTAACTTTTCACCAACTCAGAGTCTGATTTAATACAAACTAGACCAGGCAATATACTAGGAGTCTCCTTGCGTTCAGAAAAGGAGATCTGAAAATATCCTGCTGTCCTGATCCTGGACTCCTGTGCCTGGATGTATAGTCTCCCTGTCTACTTTCCCCCCACATGACCCATCTGTTCTTAAAATCTCTGCTTAGGTTCTAGGTGTCCATTCATTCATTTCTTTCTACTTTTTGGTACTCATGTCATTGTTCCAGCCCATCAGCTATGAACAGTTAACTCCATTTACTCCTGTCATTTTCTTTTTATCTGGGCATAGTCCATGTAGCTGGTGTTCTCACTTCTTTAGTTTGAAAGCCTTTTTCTGGCTTGCAAAATCATCACATACTGAGAGTAGCTGCCACCTGGAAATCTGGATACTACACCCAATTTCTCCAACCCTCATTATCCACTAATTATTGATCTTGGTAAGGGTTAGAACTAAATTTGATAAGCCTCTTTGGACATGGTTTTAGACTATTGTGTTAATGGGGCTGGAAGATGTCCCCTACTATTCTGGTTTATTCTCTTCAGCCTTGATCTATGTTAATCCCATCCCTTAGTCTATTGAATTCTTTTGAGGGGAACTCCAAAAATGTGATGAGCCTGATGTCAGTCTGTTTACTGATGGTATGGAATGTAATGTAATACAAGTGTTAAAATAAGAACATGACAACAAAAAGAATAAGTGGAATTCAGAGGTCTTTCTAACTACTGAAATTGAATTGAGAATCAGTTGTTAGGGTTTTATCAGTGGATAGTAGATTGAGAATCAAAGAACATTCTTTGTTTTGGAGTGTGGCTGATTATGTATATATTGATGACACTGATCTGGCTCAGCTTTAGCCCTCCCTCCTTGCTATGCACCCTCAAGTATCCCCTTTATCATCTCCCATTTGATCTTTCCTACCTCCAGTCTGTATCACCCTTCTGTCTGTATTCTTCCTCCACTTTTTCATTGAAACTGCTTTTGTTAAGATAAATGGAGACCTCCAGGGTGTCAAATCCCATCTCAGAAAATGTCTCAACAGCACTGGATGCCACTGATCTCTCTCTTCTTTGTCAAACACTCTTCTCTTGGCTTTTGTAACACAATCCTCTTCTGATTTTCTTTCTTCTTCTATGACCAATGTTTTATTCATTGTTATTTTAAAAATATTGAGTTTATACTTTGCATTAGGCACAGTTCCAAGAGGTGGGATACAGTAGTAGTAAACAAAACTACAAAAAACCCAACCTCACAGAGCTTGCATTCCAGTGTGGGGAGACAAATAATAAAATGAACACATAGAATGTATAGTATATTAGATAATGATAAATGTTAAGGAGAAAAGTAAATCTCTCACTGAAAGGACATTTGAGCAAAAAGGATGGAGGGGCCAGGTGAGTAAATGGTGAGAGATCTGTTCAAGCAGAGGGAATAGCCAGAGCTGATGCCCAATGTCAGGAGCATTCTTGGCTTGTTTGAGGACCAGAAAGAAGGCTGAGAAGGCTTCTCAGGTCTTCTCAGGTCATATTGCCTTATGTCAGGCAATAAGGTCTGCAAGCAGAGATGGAAAACTGGGAGCTTGGTAGGTGTTTGGGGGGTTTGGTTTTGTATTCTAAGTGAGATAGAAATCTGGATAATTTTGAGCATGCAAGTGACATGATAGTACATGTTTCACAGAATCATACCGGCTTTTTATTTTTTTTTAGATTTATTTATTTATTTATTTATTTATTTATTTACCCCAGCAGGGTTTAAGGGGGGTGGGGAGAGTAGCAGACTCCTTGGCTGAGTATGGAGCTTGATGCAGGGCTGGATCCCATGACCCTGACATCATGACCTGAGCCACAACCAAGAGTCAGACACTTAACCAACTGAACCACCAGGGACCCCAACACTAGCTTTTGAATTGAGAAGAGTACTTGGGGGCAAAATAGAAGCAAGGAGGTAGCTGCAGTTGTCCAATCACTGGACCAGGGTGGTTACAGTGGACGTGGTAAAAAGCATTTGGATTATGGAAATACCTGGAGGTAACAGATGCTGGTATTTCTTGCTGAGTTGGATGTGAGTGTGAAAATAAAAGCGAAAAGTAAAGGATGGCACCAAGGTTTCCGACCTGAACAAAACAGGATAGAGTTGCATTAACTTGAGATGGGACAGATTACAAAACAGGTAAGGAAGGATGATCAGAGTTTGGTTATAGAAATGGGTGTACTGGGACGCCTGGATGGCTCAGCGGTTTAGCACCTGCCTTTGGCTCAGGGCCTGATCCTGCAGACCCGGGATCGAGTTCCATGTCAGGCTCCCTGCGTGGAGTCTGCTTCTCCCTCTGCCATGTCTCTGCCTCTGTGTGTGTGTGTCTCTCATGAGTAAATAAATAAAATTAAAAAAAAAAAAAAAAAGAAATGGGTGTACTTGTGTAGTTGAGTATTTGAGATAGCAGAGATTTTCAAACAAGGGAGATACATTTGAGAGAAACTAGTTTATGGATGGATTTGAAATTGATGATACTGAATGAGATCACTGAGCAAATGGCTTTTGATAGAGAAGAAAAAGTCTAAGTTCCAGGGCACTCCAAGGTGAGGTGGTCTGGTTGATAAAATGAACTTTAACATAACCAATTGTGGTGGGAGGGTATGGAAGTAACCTGCTCTGGGGAGATGGGGCTGAGGATAGCATGTGAGCAGAGGAATCCCCATAGTAAAGACAAGTGAATCAAGAAGTTGTAGTTAAAAAGGGAGCAGAAAAGTAGGTTGTAACTAGAGGGCATTTTGCTGTGAGTCAAGG
Source organism: Canis lupus familiaris (assembly GCF_011100685.1). Lineage (NCBI taxonomy): Eukaryota > Metazoa > Chordata > Mammalia > Carnivora > Canidae > Canis > Canis lupus. The sequence goes on along the minus strand of NC_049239.1, from coordinate 8,932,508 downwards.
CTGGTAAGTTTTGTCTGTTGTTTTGCTAAAATAGGCTGCCTGCCCCATCTCCTTTTCAAGGAAGGACATTTCAATTTCAATTACAATTGAATTCCTTCTCCTTTCAGTTCCTCCTCCTTTATCCTGTAAATGTTGGGCTTCATAGGGCTAGTCCTAGCCATCTTTTTTATTTTAAATTCTCTTCCTAGGTTGACCCCATCAAATTTTCATGGCTGTAAATAAAAACTGTTGACAACTTCCAGACTAAAAGCTCTAACTTTTCTTCTGAGTTGAAGATCTGTAAATTCAACTTCCTGATTTAATGGCTTCCTAAATAGACATCTAATAGGCACCTTAGACTTAACTACTCCCAAAATGATTTCTTTTATGTTTTTCCTCATCAAATCTACTTCAGTCCAATGTCTTCATCATTCTGATATGGTACCAATTGCTCAAGCCAAAAACCTAGTGGTCATTCTTGACATTTCCTCCCTGCTTATCTCCCCACATCTTATTTATCACCAAGTCATGTCAATATTTTAAAGCATTGAAATACAGATATGTTATATCCAGTCCGGGGCCTATTTGGATTCAAATCTTTCTTCACCTTTTATCTTCTCTGTTCCATAACATAGGAAACTTAGCCCTGAAAAGTGTGTTTCCAGGCTCCCATACCAGGTAGCTTCCAGCTGTGTTCCATAAATGGAGGGCATTGATAGGATAACAGAGAATAGAAGAAAAAGAGAGAAAAGGGTATGTCTTCCTTCACCCCAATATAGGTGGTGTCTCTGCAATGGCTCCAGCTTCCAACTGAGTGACTCTAGCTCAGGAGCTCCCATGGTGCCACCTTCCTTCTGGTCTTTCCAGCAGAGAAGGAAGAAAGTATCTTAAGGTTAAGGTTGTCTTAACCTGACTAGTAACTCCATAAATTAAATTTCTTCTATTGTTCTCTACTTTAAACAGAGTGCCTTCTAGTTGCTTTCTATACTGGATCCTCAGAAACACTCCTATTCATCTGCTTTTCTAATCTTCATGAACAACTATTTCCTAAGTTACAATTATATCTTTCCTAGCCCACTACCCTCTAGCTGATCCATTCACACAGTCTCCAGTTATCTTTAAAAAACTCAAAGTATCTCCTTTAGTGGGCTTGCAACTCTATGTAGAATGATGGATTAAACTCTTGGGCTTCCTGTAACACCATGCACATTTTGTTCTCTCAATATTTCTCCAACATCACTTCAAACATCTTATCCTACACCCTCCTTCGCCCGCTCCTTCTACGATCTTAGCCTTGTCATGAATCTCCTACTCACGTGCCATATAAAATTGGTCTCATCCCTCTACCTTGTTATTGTCTCTTTTGGCCTTCTGGTCTTTTCCTTCATTGGCTGCATCATGGTTTATAATTATATATTTATTTGCATGTTAACTGTTTTTCCATTTTCTATAAAAGCTTCAAGAGGTCAGAAAACATGACTAGAATTTAACCCGTGCCAGGCACAGTGTCTGACTTGTAGAACATGTTCGTAGAGGTAGTGTTTGAATAAATGAATAGTAATTATTCACACTAGCATTTTCTTCTCTGTTAGGTTACAATGGTTCTTCTCAGGTGCATAACTAAAAATCAAATCAGCTGTGAGTTATATTTTGAGTCACTAAATGGATCAGGTCTTACTCCCTAGATATTGGCTTTATGCTTGGAAGGAGAGTAAGGAAGCTCTGATTTGGGGAACTAGAATTTAAAGAGTCACTAATCCTTTCCTTACTGACCTTCTACTCTCTACTAATTTTATTTCTTTTTCTAACTTTTTCAAATGAGCTCTATTTTCCAGAGGGAAATCCAAAGTTCTTAGCATGACATGTAAGTCTGGTGCCAGCCTCTTCCCATATTTTTGGATTGACCATCCCCTGACTCCACAGCCTGTCCTCAGAAGTTGTCTCAGAAGTACCACTGTTGGGCAGCCTGGGTGGCTCAGCAGTTTAGCGTAGCCTTCAGCCCAGGGTGTGATCCTGAGGACCCAGGATGATCAAGTCCCATATCGGGCTCCCTGCATGGAGCCTGCTTCTCCCTCTGCCTGTGTCTCTGCCTCTCTCTCTCATAAATAAATAAAATTAAAAAAAAAAAAAAAAGAAGTACCAGTGGGCTCTTCCACTTCCTCATCTATGCCTTTGCCTTGATGCTTCCATCCCTGAGAAGCTCTCTCCCCCTTCTCATCTGAAAAACCCTGATCAATCTCATGTTGCAACAAAAGTAACTCCTCCTCTGTTAAGCTTCCCCTAACCCTCAATGTCTTGGGTCAGTCTCCACTCTGTGTCCCTATAGCACCCAGTATTTCTCTCTAGGCAGTTTATCACATCACATTTCAGTTCTTTTTTAAAGATTTCACCCACGTACTAGACTATGCACATAGACCGTATCTTGTTCCTATTTGCATTCCAACACATAGTGTAGGGTCTGAAGGTGCTTAAGAAGCTCGTGTTAACTGGATGACTGGGAGAATTATAATTTGGCTTTTGTATACTTACATCACTTCAAGAAATGATTTTGCCACGGACACTTCTATTTGTTTTCTCTTTCTTTTTGGTTCCTGAATTATACTTCTTAGTGGGCTGTTCCCCTTCTTAAAACTCTTCATTTGTAGCTTTGAGCTCAGCCACCACCTACCCATCTGCTCCCCCTGCCACCTGGCCTATTGACTCTGCCTCCTGTTCTCACTTTGCCTCCCTCTCTGCTTGGTGGCAAATCTGGCCCTAGTGCCTCTACTTCCCAGTTCAGGGACAGGAAGAAGCTGTGTTGGGTCATGATCTGGCTTCTAGGGGTGGGAAGGCACAAAGTGGCCCTGACTCCCATTGCCCCTGCCACCCCCCTGACCCCCCTGCCATCTTTCTCATCACTAGCAGCAGTCCAGGGGCTTGATGAGCAAAGCCATCTCGCCTCAGTGAGGAGAGTACAATGAGGAGAGACATTCTGCAAATTGAAGAAATAATAAGAGACTCAGGTACATGCACTGTTGATTTTTGTTCCAGGATATGTTAATAGCAGGAAAGAGTGAGACTTTCATACCTTTTTATGCTGAAAAACAATGCTTCTACCTTTTCAATTCCAGTAGTATTACTAATGATGATTCTGGTATTTAATTAGTGAGAATTTGCAAGGCCAAATTCCTTTCTGTGGAGTAATCTTGATGAACTCTAACCTTTCCTAATAAGACAGCCTCTTAGCTTCTTCAAAATCATTTCTTATAAGGTGGACATACAGCAATAGTACTTTCTGTGTGTGTATTGCTCTATTTCTATGACTGGTACCAGAAATTATCTGGTTTTATTTCCCCAGTGTTCTTCCTCGGATGAAAGGACTAAGAGAAAGCCCTGCAACCCCACGAGTCCGCCCGTTTGTTGAAATCAGTTCAAGATCATCCAGGTCTGCAAAACTCGGCTGAAGCAGCTTGTTGCATAATTTACCAGAGAAAAGAGGGCCATCTGGAGAGCCAATCTGGAGAACTAAGCAAAGGCAGAGTCTTTTTTTTTTTTTTTTTTTTCCCCTCTTAAGTTCTCCTGATTGACTCCCTGCCTATATTAGGCCTCAACAATCCTTGGTCTGCAGCCTGAAAGATGATGGTTCAGGTCAAAGGTCTTGGCCTTCTGGCTTTGTACCCAGGCAAAGTATTACCTGGCCCACAACTGCTAGCAGCCCCACCCACCATTGCTGTTCAAGGTTCTCAGTCAACTCCCCCCAGTCTTACCCCATGACACCGTGGGGGCCTGTGTCATTCCAAAGGACAGCTGGTTTATGCATATGCAGAGGAGGCAGCTACCCACAAAGAGATGTGGGAAAGCTCTACTAAATTAAAAAAAAAATAATTAAAAAAAAAAAAAAGGAAAGAAAGAAAGCTGCCTTAACCTCTAATCAAGGAGTAAGTCATTTCTTCCACAGAGATTAAATCTTTTGCATTAAAGCTATCTATTTCTTTTGAATCCAGAGCCTACAAATGATTCTAGGTAAAGTGAACACAATAAACTATGATTTCAATTATTCAGGTGATTTTTAAAGGGATAGGATTTTTAAAGGATGTAAGGATTTCCTGCAGAATTGCCCCTTCACAGGGCTGGGAAAGGGGCTAGAGACCAAGAAGGATTATCAACCAGCCCCTGTCCATCTTCTCTAGAGTTTCACCTTGCCATCCAATCCTTGCTATCCTGGCGCTACCTGCCATCTCTGCATTAACTCCAGGTGATCTATATATAGTAACTTCCTTGAATGTTTCCTTGGGTAAGTTTCTGAGCCAAAAAACAAAAAGGAAAAAGAACAAAAAGCAAAATGCACACACAGAAAATAGTCATCAATTTATGAGGCCTGCCATAGGAATGGGTTGAGAGGATGCATCAGGAATTTTTAAATTATGTTTTCATCCATTTTTAGTCTGCATATTCTAACATGATTACATACAGTCAATGTCCATCCTAAAATTCGGCCAGTTAAACGCTTTTGATTTTAACATTGGACAAGTTATGTTACTTTCTCATCAGTAAAGTAGAAATAATACTTATCTCCTTAGATCTTTAAAAATCTAATATATACACAAATCCTGTCATATAACTATATGTTCAATTAAAAAGTGCTTGTTTTCCTTTCCTTTCTTACGTGGTTTAAAATGTATAGATTTAAACAGGCCAATTTTACTGGTCCGGCAGTATAGAATTTCTTCCATGTGTCCCTCAAGGGTACTAAAGTTCAGGCTCTGGGGCTCTGTTCTTAAACAGTGCACCTTGGACTTCCTTTCCTGCCCAAACCTTGAACTTGGGCTTGTGGGGCAGAGGGAGGATTTGTGCAGTCTTGCATGAACTTCTACGGTGCCTCAGCTGAACAATGTTTTAATTATGGCCTTTCAGGCTCAACTGCACCTGCCCATTTCACTATCAGAAAGAAAAATCTCTCTTTTCTTCCTTCTCTGTTATACTTTAAAACCATGATTGTTTTGCCGAAATAGATATTGACTAGAGAAGAACAAACCTCAAAGGGTTTGGATTAAGTTCTTTCTGATAAACATGATGGAGTTTGAATGCTCCAGGGAATCCTATTCAAACTATCTTAACTTTTGGAGCCCATGAAAAGTGGAAGAAAAATTTCTTTCTTGCCACTTTCTTTGGTTTGCTAAAATCAGAGGAGTCCAAACTGCACACTTCACTCCAAAGCTTCAGCATTTGTTTTATAATGTGTTTTAAGACCCTAGAAAATGTTTTGTGCACACAAAATATGAGTAAGAAACTAGTCTCTATGGCCTATCAGGGGTCCTAAGCCTTTTTTTTTTTTTTTATTAACCCTTTTGGACTGCCAAGGTGATAGTCTGGTGAGGTCTCTGGACCCCTTTTCTAAAAGTAATATTTTGAATGCATAACTGAAAACATAGGATTTAAAGAACAGCAATTGTATTAAAATACAGTTTTCCCTGTCAGCAAATTAATTTCCCTTGAGATGCAGAAAAGTCTTTAAAAGTAACATTTGCTTACTTTTTATTATAAAAAAATACATGCTCCTTATTTGATAAAGATATAAAACTAGGAAATTAAAAGTATAAAGGAAAATTTAAAAATCACCTACAGCTTCATTTCAAAAGAATATTTGAACATTGATTCATCTCTGATAGATTACTAAAGAGAATTGTTTACCTCCTTTAAATGCCCAAGACATAGTAGAGGTACAGATGAGTGTTGAGCACAATCTCTGAGAAGTTTTCAATTGACACCTAGTCCTAGAGTTTTTGAGTTGAATGGGACACAGGAGCTCATCTATTCCTGGAGTACTGAACCTGGCAGGAGCATCAGATTCATCGGAGAAGATTTTTTACAATTTAGATTTTCAGGCTTTATCCTAGGCCTCTCAACAGAGAATCTCTAGAGACAGGGCCAAGGAATTTGTACATTTAAAGACTGCTTAGGAGCGTCTGGTTATCACCAAGTCCTCGGAATCACTGATAATTTAACCTCCCACTCAGTGCAGAATGCTCTCCAACATGGTCTTCAGACACTTCTTCCAAAGCACATTTGGGTTTGGAGACCCAGCACAGAGGGTCAGAAACCAGCAGCAGGTTGTGACAGTAACAGAAAAACAGGTAATACTTCAGGTTCTAAACTCGTGATTTCTGCTGAGCCCTGTCTTTATCATGGAGCTCCCTTCTCCTTCCCCTGCTGGAGTGCACAGAGGAGGGGGCAGGCTGGTTGGCCCCAGCATGTGCTGGACAGAGTGAAAGCTACATTTGAGGGGGGACCGATGTGGGGGATTGATCCTTGGAGTGACTCTTTAGATCTGGATCGTAGGCTTTTTCATCCTCGTGAAGTCTACGTGCTGCGTTTTATTCATTAGCACCTACAAGGGACTAATTGCCATCAGGCATGTAGGTGGAATTCCTGGCAGGGAGCAAGAAATGGAATAGGTTTGATGACAACCAATGATCTGCCAAAGCCCTGTCAGAAGGAGAACAGAGTCTTGCTGTCACTCATCCACCCCTTTAAATTCAAATGAAGATGCTTCTGGGTGGAGAGGGGGAGGGGGGTTGGCACCCATCCAACTTTGCATTGAAGATACTGTACATTTTTACTGTATATGTGAAAGTCCCTGCTCCTGGTGGTGCTGTTTCTAAAATGAGAGAAAGAAAAAAAAAAAAAAAGAAAGAAAGAAAGAAAAAGAAAATGTGAGGCCTTCAGTCTGGCCAGCTACACTCGCTATTTTCTGTAATGTCAGTGATGGAAGGTGACTCAGGCACTCATGGATGGGCAGCAAGGGGTCTATACAGTTTTCCTGTGCAGTATTATATCCATAGCAGTCCTTATTTTTCTCAAGGAGGTTATGTTCCAAAACGACTAAGAATCCTTGTCATAGAATATCAAGGCAGTTGTGGGACACTCAGAGGTCACAGTCACACAAACTGAACCAAGATCCCCTGGCAGGAAGAATTTCAAGCTATCAGTAAAGTCCCACTGATCCAAATTGCAGTTTTGCATGTAGCAGTAATTTCACAAAATTATACACAAGAGGCACGAGCTGCCTGGGTGTGGAACCACATCCCCCAATGACAGTGGGTAGTAGTAACAGTGGGTGGCAGCGCTCATATATTTAAATCAGATCAAGTTATCCCTGATAAATGCCAAGCATGTTCTTAACTCTTCCAAGTAATAAACTTCAGCAACTCAAGTAAAACTCAGCCTTTTTTCCACAGGGGGTAGTCGTACCTTTTCTTTCCCTTTGTGCAGCCCATTCTCCTCCTCCCTGCTATTTTCTGCAGCAAAGAGGGAGCAGACCAGTTCCAACCTCTGCAGTGCAGATCCACTGCTGCTACTTGGTAAACTCAAGGAATGACTCAGCTACCTCACACTGTTTTACTGAAGGAAGCTGCAAAATCTCTGGTCTCAAATATGTTAGCAGAATGATAGAAAACTATCTATTTTGGGTACTTTTAGGTTGAAGAGGAGGAGTTCGATTAGATGACCCCATAAAAGCCTCTTCAAGTTAATAGGTCAGTAGTTGTTTAAAATTGTACCAACTTACCACTAAATTCTATGTAACATTAAGGGATTTTTCAGCAAATGTGTTTTCAAGAAATGCACTTACTGAATTATTTTGCTATTTAATTCACAAGTACTTTATTTTGTTTTTCCATGCTTGGACAGACTACATTTTCTTAAGATAACCACAAATACTATGCCAGTGACATTTGTTGATGGAATCAAATAGCATTAATCAGTTTTACTGAATACTTTCCTGATGTTAGTCTGTGTGTCAGTAACAAAGACATAGTATATTTTCCTTATGTCTTAAAAAAGGGGTAGGTAGTCCTTGGGGGTTACTAGCCCTTCATGGCTCAACATGTTATCTTAAATCATCTCTCTTGAACCAAAGAAATACATCAGTATCAGAGATCTTATGTGAGAAAAGTTCACTGGGAGAACTGATAATGAAAAAGTTTATCTTTATTCTGTTGAATAACATTCTTAGTTCCAAAATGGTGCCTATGAACATTTATATTATTAGTTGAAGTTTATATATTTTCAAGAAGAGTTATTTAAATATCAGACATTAGAGAACTTTCTATTCAAATCACCAGGGTTGCTGGGTAAAGGATAAGAGTGTTAAGAGTTAGGAAAGGAAAATGGAAGGGAAGCAAGGGAAGTTGTTTCTCTCCATACCATTTTGTGCCCTGATATTTGGAAAAGAACACAGCTTCATCTTGCTGTGTTATCTGCAGGTCACTTTGGAAGCAGGAGGGAGATGGAGAGAGAAAAGAGAATGCAAAGGAAAAAGCAAAGCCAGGAGAAGTACTCACTAGGATTACACCAAGCTGGTGACAATTTGTGTTTACCTGTGGGACTGGAGAGAGGAAGGACAGGAATATAAGAGGAATGATCCTTCAAAAACTCTCTTTGAACTCTTTTTTTAATCCATTTCCACTCAGTGGATGGACTATTCCTCCAATTTTCAACTACATGAATGATGGACTGGGATCCAAGCAGAGTCTTCCAATCTCATGAGTTTTATGAACTGAAAGAGTCTTGGAAAATGTGATTTTTCCAATATCTGTTCAGTTGCCCAATCCTATATTCTTCTCCTTTCAATCCCTCTGAGTACTAATTGTACATCAGAACTCACCTTTTTCTACCCACCACTTGATAATATCCCATCAGAATTCTGGCAGTGTCTCATTTTTAATTACTCCCCAGCTTCCTTTTCTTTCAAAATTTACCTGTTCTCTTTCTTATTCCAGCAGGATCCTACTTTCTGCTTGCTTGAAAGTAGGAAATGCTATGTTGTCACATCTTTAAATTTGATACAACACCCTGTAATCAAATTCTAAGTTGCTCTTAAGTCAGATATTACTAATTTGGGGGGTGGGAGGTGGGTGGCCATCTCTACAAATTACTTAAAGAGGAAGTTTGGTGGGCAGAAATTTAAAGCTTTGGTGATATATTATTCAGTAAGTCTGTAAATATCTCAAAAGCTTTAGCAGACCCTCCCTTCTCATGAGGTTAGTGAAAGGTACTCTAAGGAAAATGAACTCCCCTCCCCATAAGGACACATCAAAGGGAATCTGAAGACTTGCTCCTCCAGCCAAGCCATTCTATCTTGCTTAGGATCTTTAGTCTGGATGCTTAGCTATAGACCTTTAGCTTTAGATTTGCTCTTATTTTTTGCCTCCATTGTAGACATGGTGTTTCATTTACTTCATCCCTCCGTCCCAGTTGCCCATTCTTCAACCTAACCAGCCCACTCCCTTTCTTGATCCAGTTTCTAAAATGTAAATTCCTTGGGAAAGGGGTGATTATACAGGTAGGAGTTTATTCAGCACTCTTCAAATTATATCATATAGGGAGGGATTCATAAGGATGGAGAAGCAAACAATATTTAGTACCTTCTAGATGCCAGATATTTTGTATGGATCATTTCAGAATCCATAGAACCATATTGTGAGGTAGTTGTTATGATTTCCATTTTGAACACTTAGTGAGAACACTGAGACTTAGATAAAGTAAATTAAATAATCCCCCAAATTTACATAAATAGGAACTAGTGAGGCTGGGATTCAAACTTAGATCTGATTTCAAAATATTTTCTATCTCTAATACATTAACCATAGTTTCCTGAAAGATACCAGCCTTCTTGCCATGATCCATTTGTGGGGACCTATATACATTACATATGTTACTAGATTAAGCAAATTCATTACTCATTCAAGAAACAGCTGACATCCTATAGGCAAAATCGTTACACAAACCCAAAGAACAAAAATGTAACAGTCCCTTCTCTTAAAATTCTCTCAGCCTAGAGGGAAAAAAGTAAGTAATGATAATGTGGTATAATATAATAGTTGTCCATAAAAATTTGAAGAGGTTAAGGCAGGATTTATTTTGGAAGTTTGGATGGGATGTGTTCAAGGAAAGAAAAAAAAAAGGAGGAGAATTTTTTGATCCAGACCTACTTCCTGAGTAAAGATTCTCCAGAGAAATAAGATGAGCCAAGGGTTCCAAATGGAGGGAATTCATGAGCAAAAGTACTGAGGCAGGCAAGTGTCTGGAATGTTCTGAAACCTGTGAATAATCTAGCATAACTAATCAAGTACATCTCAGGTATCTGTTCCTAAATATCCCTAAGGAGTACGGTGAAAGTTTTTATGCAACATTGGGGTTAAGATGGAAATAATCTTACCAAAGTAGAACTTCAAGTTCTGTTCTCTATTAAAAAATTAATATCTGGAATTCTATTCCAAACCATACTTGTATTTGTTTATAAATAATGTTTTAAAATAGCTTACCATGTGAATTAATGTTTTCTTGAGGAATATCTGAAACCCCAGGAAGATATTTCAAGTGCATCTTGTGTCTTTGTATGTGTTCTAGTTACCTCATGAACTTTGTGTATGCTCTAGTTATATCATAAACTACTCCCTCAGAGTTATGCCATTCTCTCTAATTTAAGAAGTGTGGACTCAAGTGAATATATATGGCTAAATTGTGTCTAGAGATAAGGCTGCAAATGGAAACTGGACTTAGTTGATGAAGAATTCAGATCAAGGAAGTAATGGGATCAGATCAAAATTTTTATAAATTCGTCAAAATAATCCTTTCATGTAATATGTGTGGTTTTTTTAAAGATTTTATTTATTCATGAAAGACGCAGAAAGAGAGGCAGAGACACAGGCAGAGGGAGGAGAAGCAGGCTCCATGCAAGGAGCCTGATGTGGGACTCGATCCCAGGAATCCGGGATCATGCCCTGAGCCAAAGGCAGATGCCCAACTGCTGAGCCACCCAGGCTTTCGGTAATATGTGTTTTGAGATACAATCTAACTATGCAAAGTAACTGATTATATCAAGAAAGAAATAGGTTATTTGATCAACATTTTCCTAATGATGATGATATAATCATCTTCACCCCTAGCCATTGAATTTTTCCTCACTAATGTCTCTATTGCTTGCACACATGCAGCCATGGCTGTCTCAGAGCTGTAAAAGCACTCCTTGACCCATGTCTTTAATGCAGATGCCTCATCTAATCATGGGCTGGTGGGAAGGATGATCAATATCACTTTGAAAACACAAAAATGCAGGGTGGCTTGTAAACAGTTTTCCTGGATGAAATTAGTGTCTGTAACAGGAAAGACATAAATTGGAATCTGACTTTCAGCCTGCGAATTTTATTCAGCCTGCAATGATTCTGTGAAAAAAATCCAATTGTATCAATCTCATCTGTATTTGAGGAGTTTGGTTCAGATTTTTTTCCTTTTTGTTTTTTTTTTCCCCTTGGTCTCCTTCAGCTCCTGTCATCAAGGCTGACCTTACCCCTAGGTCACTGGGAAGGCCCTCTGCCCCCTCTCCCACCTTCAGTGATGCCTGAAATACTTTAAGTAGGAGACCAATCAATCAATTTTGCCTCCACAATATGAGTAACACCTAGACCTAAATTCATAAAAAGAGATGAAAACTAAAATCAGACATTTCCTAAGGCGGCAAGTATGGGTCGATAGAAGAAAAGAGAGCACACAGGGGTGCTCGAGGCCAGAAGGAATACCAGCTGTACCAAGTTTCAGAGAAAGCAAAAAAAAAAAAAAAAAAAAAAAAAAAAGAAAAGAAAAGAAAAGAAAAGATGAGGTTATGAATAGCAAAGCCAAATGTTCACCTATGCCAGTTTTACCCAAGGCTTGTGCTAATGAAACACTACAATCTACTCCATGACCCCATGATGTAAAACATGCTTCTTATGCTGGCAGCTTATGCTGTTAAAGGTTAAAGACATTAAAATCATAATCAAATATACACTTCATAAAAATTCTAATGAGAAATTTTCATTCAGACTCCCTGTAGTCAAATTTAAAACATTACCAACAAATCAGTAGTAAATACCTAAAAACATCCTTAAGTTTAGCTCAAAACAATAAAAAGCTCCATAAACAAGAAACATTAACAAAATAACAATTCAAATCAAAATCATTTTTAAGAATGCAAGTGAATGAGATTATATGGCACAAGTCTTACAACTCAAATCATTTCTTGCTTTTTCTCCAAGTACATTAAGAATGACAATGAAGAAAGGATGTATGATTACCATGCTCACAGAGTGTGCACAAAGGGTTAGCTTGATGACTCTCGTAAAGGAGCAAATAATTGGAATGTGGGATGACATTAATAACTATAAATAAAATCAGGGAGGAATCAAGTGCTTTGTACAAGATATTTTCATATCTTGAGGCAAGGACAATTTTAAATTTTACAAAGCAAAATGAGTTTATTCCATCTACTGATGTTCGTTTTTGTTCTAAAGACCATATCTGACTCTAGGAGAATAAAATACTACCTAGATGTCATAAGGACATTTATGAGGCTAGAGCAATGATAAGACCAATGGCATATCTGAATACATCACTAGTTTGCATTGTCTTGCCCTTGAACTTTTTGGAGTGCTCTTTGCTACAATGTATACCAGTGGAGGAATCATAGTCTGGATAGGCTAGAAACTGAATTTCTGAAGTTTTCTTCAGCTATACCAAATTGGGCATCCCAGAACCTATTTATATCATTAAGGCATAATCTTTAAGATCTGGTTTTAATTGGCAAAAGTCTCACATTGTCATCACTTCTTTCACATTCTTTCTTCCTGGTACATCCTAGGAAGGACAGAAATTGGCTTCCTTTTCAGTTCCCATGCTTCTAGCTGTCTCTCAGCTTAAGCTGTGCCCTTCCAAATTTTTCTGTTCTGTCAAACAAAGGTGGACTTAGAGAAAGACTAAAGCACTACCTGTAGTCTCTCAACTGTGTGTTAGTGTGTTAGTTGCAAAATGAAGTGTTAGTGTGTTAGCTGCAAAATGAAGACGGTGGTAGAGGAAGAGAAGGAGAATCATCTTCCATCTTCTTGCTGTCTTTTGTGACACTAAAAATAGATGAAATTCTAGATAAGTAGGATCTTTTCCAAAGTAATTTCAGGAACTCTTAGGCTAAAATACAGTTTATTCGGTCAAAATATTCTATATGGTATAGATCTTTTCCCCAAATTTTCTGACTTAAAAATGGGGATTAATATTAGGAGACCCTGGATAAATGTATTTTGTGGTTTTCTAGGTTAGAACCACAGATACAAGAAGCCTACAGAGAATAAGCTTTTAAATATAAGCGGATTTTTCACTTATGTGAGTTCACTACTTTAAATTACCCCCTCCCCAAACATTTTTTATTGTAAACCAACTAAAATGTGTTAAAATTACCCTAAGTATAATCTATTTGTAATGACTCAGAAAAAATATTTGCTTGGTATTTGATATTTTTAGGTGTTAAGGTCAATGACCTCATGCTTTTCTTCGGAGAGGTCATGTTTGCTTTTTTATGATTGTCCTGCATTGTTAAGTCCAATCAGGTGCCGACCTGACTCTACTTACATCTTCTGGCCTTACCCTCCTAAAGTACACAAACTCTAATCTACATGGGTTGAGAAACCAGGCTCTCAAACTTGTTGCAACTGGACTTAAAAAAAAGACTAGACAGATTCTAAGTGGGGCCTGAAGAAAGCATATGGACTTTGTGTTAGTTATGGACCACCTTTTTGTTTAATTTCAGATTTGTGTTCATATTCCAAAGATCTGAACTGTTAAATAAGTGACCAGTGGACAAATGAAATAATAATACAAGTTTTTGCTGCAATTTATTTATTTATTTATTTATTTATTTATTTATTTATTTATTTTTATAATTAGAAAGCTTTGCTGTAATTTAGATAAAGCACTCATATTTTGTAAAAATAACATGTCATTTTTGTTTCAGGTGTGAGATACTCTATTTTATAACAATGAACTGCTGAGAACAATTACCAAATGCAGAAATCTCATGAGTTTAAAGTCTCCGGTTTTCCCACAAAGGCTAACCTTGTCTAGGAATATAATAGTGCTTTTAGTCTTTCAGATGCCTGAAGCAATTAAAGGAAACACTGTGTTTGAATTTGCTAATGCTGTTTATGTTGATGGTGTTGCCATTTCATCATGGTTACTGGGAGGGGTCAACATTTTTTTTTTTTTTTTAAATGAAAAATAACTTTTAGTTTTAGTGAAGGGAGATGACCAAATGTCTGATGGATTCTCTGAGGTTAACAAAATGGGACAATGCCCAGTTTCAGGCCACAAAACAAGAAAGAGAAATGAATGTGATAGGTCATTTCCAATGGGGTAGGTCTCTGCAAACAGTCCACTTCTCTATTATGATGTTGATTATAAACAGGATTGCAACTTGCCAGACTTACATGCATCTGACTACTTGTACACACAAGCCCGAAGACACAGCCTTATGTTACAGTACCAAAACATCTGCATTCACATTTGTATAATTGGTTTAAAAGCCATTACTGGGAAAAATTGTTTGAATTGTCAGAGGATATTCAGTTATGGATTTGTAAATAAAACATTAGTTCCATTATGTATTCTAATTATTAAAATATCCATGCATACACAAGGAAAGAAAATTAAAATGAAACTGTATTTTAGGAAAAATGTGTACTATTTATTGGGTAACTAAAGTTACAAAATCCCTACAAAACAAACTAGTTCTTTAAGAGAGGACAGTTTGACCACTGCCATACCTAATGTTGCTATGCCATTGACTTGCTGAGATTTCATTTCACAAACACATTCATACAGCATTGACTATGTGTACAAGAGACCATTCTAAACACGTTACCAAACTCATTAATCCTAAGAATTCTAGAAAATATGTAAGATTAGTATCTTTGTATTATAGGCAGATCAAAATGAGTTTTGAATTCAATCTGGCTGCAGACTCCCTGTGCTTAATCACTAATGAATGCCACCTCATTAATTTACATTCCCATAGTACCTAAGGGAAAGCCACTGTTGTGAAACACACCCACTATGCTACTGCAGCTGGATCACAGGGGTCAGGATTCAATCACATGCTGCATTCAGACCAACCACTTTACACAACAGACAAAATAGGCCCTGGCTTCAGTCCACACTTCCATCCTAAGACCTCCTTTTGTCATTCTTTTAGGTTGGGGAGGGGTGAAGCACACGGGAAAGCACTCATTTCTTGTCAATGAATTTCATTTGCATACATTGTAATCATTTGGCAAATATCTAATAGTACAGAAATTCATAACAGAAGGAGCTGTGGTCTCAATACATTTGTTCCCTGAAGGTCCTTTGGTCCCTATGCAAATCCATACCCATCCCTTCCCAGCAACCAGCTCTGAATAAAAGGAGTATTGAGAAAGGTTATCATTCGTCAAGCTACAGCATCTGTGTACTATAGCAGGACATAACAACTTGCCTGTCATTTCCATAATTTAGAAAGGCCATTCAAGTGATGCTTCCAATTTACCCAGGTAAATTATGTCAATCAATCAATGATAACATAAAATCTGCTTAACCAGGTAACTCTTCCCACCCAAAATATGCAACATACAACAAGAAATATTCTAGTTAATAATATCATAATTTCCTTCAATTCCCACAGCCATTCTTGCCCAGGCCATTAGAAAGCAAACTCTATGTGCTGTTAAGTTTTACCTCTTCTTTTACAACATGGCTATCATTTACTAATTCTCAGAGGACTGTTTTAAGAGGATAAAATAACAAAAATAATTGATTTGATTCTAGACATTTTGATTTTGAACTGTTTGTAAGAGACATCCAGGAGGAATAGCTCTAAGGCATTTGGAGATGTTGGTCTTGAATTCACAAATTGAAGTAGCTTACAGACATACTTAAAAAGTTTTCAATCATTTTCACATACTTAAGTTGAAAAGTTCATTGAAAGAAGTTAATTTGTGGCCAGATTGTGAAGGTTCTTAGATAGTAATAGCAAGAAACCTGTTATTTTATAAATGAGTGATATAAGGCATTTCTTTTTCCCAGCAAAAACTGACTGTATCTATACCTTCGAAAGACATTTTGTGGTTTTTAAAAGGATGTAAAGGGGATCCCTGGGTGGCTCAGCAGTTTAGTGCCTGCCTTCAGCCCAGGGTGTGATCCTGGAGAACCCGGATCAAGTCCCACATCAGGTTTCCTGCATGGCGCCTGCTTCTCCCTCTGCTTGTGTCTCTGCTTCTCTCTCTCTCTCTCTCTCTGATGAATAAATAAATAAAATCTTTAAAAAAAAGTAAAATAAAAGGATGTAAAGAAGGGGCTATAGGAACATCTGAAAAGATATGATAAGGTCTAGAATCAGAACCAGGGAAGGGGAAATTGATATTTATAAGTAGGAACAAAGAGATGAATGTAATGCCATTTATAAGAAAATGAAAACAATCTTCTGGTTTTTAAAAGAGAAGGTTTTGTTGTTTTATTCGGGTTACTTAAGTTAGAGAGCTAAAAGAAAGAAATCTAGGCAACATATCAGGATGTTGGACTGCCTTTGAGAAACCAAGGATTTTTTTTTTTTTTTTTTTATGAGCACAGGGATGTCTAATATTTACTTTTAAGTGGTTTTTGTTGCTGGGATATTAATGTGGTGGATTTAAGTTTGTTGTTGTTTATTTTGTTTCTCTGTGGAAATAAAGAAAATAGGCTGTGTTTGACAAAGGAAGAGCATATAAGGCATAGCAATGATCTGTAAATCAAAATGAATCAGCAAAATCCCAGCTTTGGCTGTATGTGGCTTAGGCTTTGAGTCAGTTTCTTCCCAGTGTCTCAAAAGACAGCTTTCGTTTCCTTGCAATACCTGGGCTACTTGAGTTTTGGGGCAGGAGGACTATGGGTGCTCTTGGCTTGAGCAAGAGAGAGAAATAAATACTATCTCACAGACTAATGGAACTCTCCAGTTAAGCTTGCCAAGCTGAGTACATAAACACCAGCTAGAGAGAATGTAAACCTGACACTAAACCGTAACCCTCTGACAAAACATAAATTTAAATGTCCAAACACTGGCTGCTGTCAATCCCATGACAAACTATTGTTTCCTTATAAAAGGAGAAAGGGTATTTCCAAACTTCAGGCTATAGGTGTAACACTGCTAAGGTACCAGGTGATCTCTAGCCAGACAGAGCATTCAAGAAGATATAGAGATGAATAACACATAGTCCCCATCCCTGTGAAGTACACGGTCTAGTGAGAGGAGAGGCTATTTCCCCATATAATTAAAAGGCAAGATAATGGTAACGGTATGAGTTGAATGATGCCAAACATCCCAGAGGACTAAATGACTCTTTGTGGGGTCACTACTTATTTCCCCTTACCCTACCAACACCTCCCCTTCCACATAGAGATGAAGTTTCGACTTCTGAAGTTTCAGATGTCAGATCTCTATAGAGGATATTTTCGCAGAAGGTTCACATGTTAAGAACAGCAGTGTTCCAGAGGGAAAAGGAACTGCAGCATTTTGCTAGCTGCATTACATATGTTATTTTATGTAATTCTCCCAACAACTGTATGAGACAGGTATTATTACTGCCACCTAATAAATGAGGAAACAGGAACATAACGTCTATACTAGTCAGAATTCAAACCATTATCTGCCTGATTCCAAAAGTTCCCTTTCCCACTATTTCAAACTCAATTCCCCAAAGTGGGATTATTAAACATGTCCTTGTTGTAGAAGACAGTAGATATATTGCAACACTCATCCTAAATATATACATAGATAAGTATCATCATTATACACGGATGCATGTACACATATATAAACTATCATTAGTTATGAGGCAAATTCTAGTTCAAATGACATCGTGGTATCGCTACACACATAGAATAGCAAAGAAAAACAAACAAAAATCAAAATACAAAAACCTGACAAGAATCCCCAAATCCAAGTACTGACAAAGATTTGGAGCAATTGTAATGCTCATACTTTGCTGGTGGGAATACAATGATGGTTCAGTTACATTGAAAAAGTCTGGAAGTCTACTATAATGTTAAATACACAAACAATCCACCAATCCCACTTCTAGGTATTTTATATAAGGTAAATGAAAACATTTGTCTACACATAGACATGTATGTGCATGTTCATAGTACCTTTCTTCATAATAACTAAAAATTAGAGATAACTCAAAGTCCATCTATTAGCAAGTAAATAAATGAACTGATACACTTGTACAATAATGAATGCACATATATATCCACAAAATAGAATTACACTCAAACATAATAAGGACCAAACTACTGATACATGTAAAAACACGGAGAAATCTCCAAAGCATTATCTTAGACACAAAAGATGGTGGTTTTAATGCACTAGGGTGAGAGAACAGAACTGACCACAAAGGAGCACAAGAAAGCTTTTTGGAGTGACAAAAATATTACATATTTTTTTAAGATTTATTTATTCATGAGAGACATACACAGAGAGAGGCAGAGACACAGGCAGAGGGAAAAGCAGGCTCCACGCAGGGAACTAGATGTGGGACTCAATCCCGGGTCTCCAGGATCAGGCCCTGGGCCGACAGCAGGCGCCAAACTGCTGAGCCACCCCGGGATCCCCAAAATGTTACAGATCTTGATTTCAGTGGTGGCTATGTGCTTGTTCACATTTGTAGAAACTTGTACTATTCACTAAAAAGGATGGATTTTGCTTTATGTAAGACATACCTTATTTAAAAATGCATAGAGCTGTACACCTATAAAAGTGAATTTCTATGTAGATTAATGTCCATAATCCTTATTTTTAACACAGAGCTAGCCCCACACCCCCTCCCACACATGTGTGAAGGTCTTTCTAGAAAAACATATTTTAATATGAAACCAAATGTGTCTGTTTTAATCTTCTTAAGCCATTCCTGTTTTGCCCTTTTTACGAATCCCACCCACAAGGTACCATCCTTTATGAAGATTTTGTAATGAGTAAGGATACCATAAAACAATGAGATAGTAATTTGTTCCATCCACCATTACCCTGTTACAGATGCAGACAGATCATGTGAGTGTGAAAGGATCTGAGCCTGTTACTAAGATTAATGGAAACCCAGATGCAGGGACTCCTGAGGAACTAATGGCTTCATCTGAAATCCAGTGGAAAACAATTGTCTTAGAGTCATGTGAAATGCTGTAAAAGTTAAAACTTATAACTAAGTCCTACTGCCCTCCAGCACCACTTGACAGCCCTGTGGGGTCTGAGAGCAGAGGCCTGAGAACAGAGATTTATGCCACAAATTAAGCTCCTAAAGCCCCAGTGGAATATTTTGTTAGCCCCTCGGCCATATGTAAGTGCACTGCTAACCATCACTACAAGAGAACATTCTGAAAATAAGGTGGACCGGGGTGCAGAACAGGGAGTATTTAATTGGAAAAACAACAACAACAACCAAACTTTGTAAAAATAAAAATTTAAGAGCTATTTTGCAATTCCTTAAAACTTGCCTCATGTTCCAATGTCTAAACATGCTTGGGGCCATCATTTAAATTATTTTTCTCAGCCAGTGGGGTGTACTTTTTAAATTACTGAAGATAGTCGTGTTTTTAATCTGAGAAAAACGCAGGACTTTTTCTGAGAATTTCTCCTTCCCTTACCTATTACTCATTTTCTAGGTCAGTTAAGACTTTTGTGGGGAAGAGATATAAACAAATAAATAAAGACACTGAGGAAACTTAAAATGAAGAACAGAACGGAACCAAAAATTTTGTCCCAAACGTGTCTTAACAGAATCACATGTGGTATTCAATATTATTGATCAAGTTTGTGCATTTTCAATTTACCACAACGTTTTCCCCCGTGCTCACAAGTTGTTCAGCAAGGTCAGGTAAGCCAGCAAGAGGAAACCTTGATTTAGAGCCCACTTGACGAGAAGGAATCAGAAACAGCGAATAAACAGGTGGATGCCGGTACATAACCACTCATCGTGCATTTGGAAGTATGCATCAGTATGAACAGGCTTTCCCTCTCCTCCGAAGGCAGGACTTCAAACACAGGCTTTGCTGAAATGTTTATCTGATTTCTCATCACCTGACTAAAGCCAAATGCTAACCACACGAGCAATTATTTCATTAAAAAATGCCGTTCTAGCAATTCTAGCAGATGAATCATTCAGTTGTATGTACGCACATTTATGTTCCTCTTGGCTACACATATGCAAAAGAACAGCAACAACAACAACAAAAAAAGCTACACAAAAGGCAGAAAGAGTAGAATGAGTATGACAAGAAATCCCCACTATCATTGGTTCCTAACTCTCCACCCTTAGTAAATACTACAGGCTGTAAGTCACATGAACGCGGTGAGCAGAGTCAATCGTTCCATTAACACACTAGGAAGGCTAGTGCAGGTGGCCCTCGAGCAACGTGGGTTTGACACATGAATGTCCACTTACACGTGGAATTTTTTTTTAAAGATACTATTTATTCATGAGACAGAGACACACACAGAGAGCGGCAGAGACACAGGCAGAGGGAGCAGCAGGCTCCCCACAGGGAGCCCGATGTGGGACTCGATCCCAGGACCCCGGGATCATGCCCTGGGCTGAAGGCAGACGCTCAATCACTGAGTCACCCAGGTGCAACCACGTGGAACTTCTTTGAGGCTGTAAATGTACGTTGTCACGATTTTGCTTGTAACATTTGATTATTTCCAGCTTACCTTTATGCAACGCGTCTAACAGAAAGAGAATAAGTTACCGGACTGTGCGATCAGAAAGGGCAGTGCAGGATCAGCAAGTACATTTAGCAGGAGTCACAGGTTAATACGGGGATTTTCTGTCCCCGGCAGGGGAGGAAGGTTTGGTCAGCTATATTTTTCTCGGAGGGTAAAAGCAAAGTATTTCAGACTCACCTTGTTTATTTCTGCTTATCTTGCTCCTGAAACTTCAAGTGTACCCTTTTTTTCTTTTTTAATATTTTATTTTTTGATTCGTGAGAGACACACAGAGGCAGAGGCACAGGCCGAGGGAGACGCAGGCTCCTCCGGGGCAGCCGGAAGTGGGGCTGGATCCCGGCTCTCCGGGTCTCCGGGTCTCCAGGCCCAGGCCCGAGCCCCGCCGAGCTGCCCCGCCGAGCCGCGGGAATTTCAGTCGTCCCCGCCTCGTCCCCACACCCCGATATCCCTACCTCGCTGTACAGACTGGTGGGTTGTGACCCGAGGCGCCGAGCGCTGCTCAAGCTATTCGGGGTTTCCTACCCGCGCTTGTGAAGAGGCTCGATGGCCGCACCGGGACCGCGGAGGCGCAGGCAGCCCCACGGTGGGTCGCGAGGCCCTTACGTCAGCCGAGCGCTGAGGCCCCAACGTGCGACGCCGGGGCTGTGTAAGCGCTTCCGGTGGCGGCCGGAAGTGCAGAAAGCGGCTCTGCCCCCGCACGCGGCCCAGGCACTGACGACAGGCGCGGTCACCTTCGCCACTGAGGCACCGGCCGGCGCGAGGCCGAGGCGTCAATCTCTGCGCGCACGACTCCGCTCTCAGATCCCACGAGGCCCAGAGCTGCGAGGCTCATCCCGGGGCCGTCGGCCGACACGTGGCTCCTGCCTCGGTCCCCGGCGGGCGGAGGCCTGGCTCTGCAGCCCGGACACGGGGCCTCCGCTCGGCTCGCAGTCCGGGCGAAGGCAGGCCCCGTGCCGCCGACTGGGCCAAGGCCGGGCCCGGCACGCCCCCCTCCGCTTCCCGACAGGCCCTGCGCCACCGGCTTCCGGCAGGCACCGCGCGCGTCTGCGGCCCGGGCTGTTTCCCGCCCGCCCCGGGGGCTGCCGGGAGTGTAGGGGCGGCGCTTCCCTTTGACTTCCGCTCCCGGCAGGGCCCCGTGCTCGCTGACGCCGCCGCCGACCGTGCGGGCTGAGTGGAAGCTTCTAGAGCTGGGCGGGGGCACCTTGGGCGCCCTGGAAGCCGCCAGGTAAAGGTTGGCCTCTCTCCGCCCCGCTCTGCCTGCTTGGCTCCTCGCGGTTGCTGCGGTTCTTTTTTTCTTGAACCCAAATGATCGTCGTCTGACCGGCAAGGTTAAGGGAACGTTTCAGGGTGACCGAGGAAGTTTGTGACCCGAACTGGGGCGACGCTGAGACCTTGGTTTCGGGTCAGCAGCCCACGTGGTCCTCAGCAGCCCACGTGGTCAGAAACAAGCCCGCTTGTCCGGGGTTGAATGCAGCGCCTGAATACGCCATCGAGTGCCCGCCCGTGACCCCAGCTCCAGAAAGCAGCCCAGACGGTGGGGGGTGACAGCGTCGCCATGCGGGGGCGTCTGCCACCTTTCCTTTAAAGATTTTATTTTTTAAAGATTTATTTATTCATGAGAGACGCAGACACACAAGCAGAGGGAGAAGCAGGCTCCATGCAGGGAGCCCGATGTGGGACTCGATCCCGGGTCTCCAGGATCACACCCTGGGCTGAAGGCGGCGCTAAACCGGGGAGCCACCCTGGCGGCCCTTCTTTTCTTTAAATACCACTTACACGACGCTGTTTGTGCTTTCCTTGAGAAGGAATGTGGAACGAGAGTGCAAACCCCTGCTCAACCATGTCCAGTCTCTGCGGAATCATTGTGCCGTCAAAAAAACCCCTAGTCTTGATTTTTTTTTTTTTTTTTTTTTTTTAAGATTTTCATGAGAGAGAGGGAGGCAGATGCGGGACTCGATCCCGGGACCCCAGGGTCACGCCCTCCGCCAAAGGCTGCGCCAAATCACTGAGCCACCCAGACTGCCCGAATTTTTTTTTCTTTTTTTCTTTTTTTTATGTTTTGCCTCCCTGGTTGTTAATTCACAGTGATTACACACACACACACACACACACACACACACACAAACGTAGTTTGACTCAGCTTAAAACGACTAAAAATGTAAAGATGTTCTCGTCGATTGTTCTCCTTGAAGAAAGATATTTCTCTGGAATCGGCAAGGATTTTAATTTGTTTAATAAGGCAGTATGTCTCCTAACTTTGAAAGGAAACACGATTCTTAGCTGTCACATGTCTTCCTTAGTGCAGGTTCTTTTATATGATTTCCAAGACCTTGTTTTGTTTCCTGTGCTTCAACACTGAATGCCATTGTTTGGGGGTGGTGACAGAGTTGATGGGTCAGACTTGGGGGAACCCTGAGGGATCATTGTCAAGGACAGAGAAAATCCGAGCTGGGAAGGAAGAAAATACCCCAAACTGCTTCAGATGTGAAGAGCAGGGCAAGGACTGAAGTGATAGCTAGGATCAAAGGTGGTAAGAATAGGTAACTAGGAATCAGACTGTCTTATTTTGGAAAAAGTTCAGCACCTGGCCCCTACTGAAGGCTTAAAGAAGAGTCTAAGGAGTGATGTTGAACTGAAGGCTAAAGTGAAAATGCATCAGGGACCTGGGGGGCTCAGCGGTTGAGCGTCTGCCTTCAGGGCATGATCCCGGGGTCCTGGGATCAGTCCCACATCGGGCTCCCCGCAGGGAACCTGCTTCTCCCTCTGCCTGTGTCTCTGCCTCTCATGAATAAATAAATAAAATCTTAAAAAAAAAAAAAGGCGACAACGCATGCTACCTCAAGTTCTCAGCCTTTGTTTTATGGTTTTGCCACCTGTATTGCCAATGTATAGATTTCTGATTTCTTTCTTATAATATTTTTATATTTTCCCTAGTTCTGACACAGAAAAAAAAATCTATTCAATTAACATATGAATATTTCAAATACCAAGATCATCTAGCATCTCACCTTTTAGTATTCCTCAGTAAAAACCAGATCCATCATCAAACATCTCAATTACAAAATAAATCTGTAGGACATTTACTATACTGGTTGTCCTTTTTCAGTTTTTCAAATATTTCTTTTTTTTTTAATAAATTTTTTATTTATTTATGATAGTCACACAGAGAGAGAGAGAGAGAGAGGCAGAGACACAGGCAGAGGGAGAAGCAGGCTCCATGCACCGGGAGCCCGAGGTGGGACTCGATCCCGGGTCTCCAGGATCGCGCCCTGGGCCAAAGGCAGGCGCCAAACCGCTGCGCCACCCAGGGATCCCCCAGTTTTTCAAATATTTCTTAAAAGCACAGCCCCAGATTTCACAGAGTACTTTTTTTTTTTTAAAGATTTATTTATTTATTCATGAGACACACACAGGCAGAGACACAGGCAGAGGGAGAAGCAGGCTCCATGCAACGTGAGACTCGATCCTGGGACCCAGGATCACACCCTGAGCAGAAGGCAGACGCTCAACCACTGAGCCACCCAGGTGCCCCCACAGAGTACTGTAGATGATTTTCAAAAACTGTAAGTTCCAAGAGTTCTATTATCTGGACTATAAATTTATATTAATATTAAAAGGATATGCAAGTATGTTCACTTGCTTAACAACTGTACCGTATTATTAGCTCACATCAACTTGAGAGAGAAATATGTGTGGCAAACTGATCAAGCAGGTCTTAAATTGGAAATTTGTGGAGGAAGGTGAATTACAACCTAAGATGTAGAATGGGATATTGAACTGCAATTCCCAGAAGTGCTATAGATAGTTCCTGAGCAGTATTCATAACTTCAGGTGAGCTTGTAGGGAATCATGTGAGTACTCAGTCACTCTGGAGTAAGAGCACAACCTTAAAAACTGGACAGAACAAGGCAATATTAAAGTGGCTATCTCAGAAAGTATCTGATTTGTCTAAATATCTTGATTTCCTTAATTCCTCTGACCAATTCTGACTTCTGTGTTCCCAGTTTCCTTCTGATTTCATACTTCTTCCAAGACCTCAACTTCTAATGACACTGATATCCCTGCTTCATCTGTGTAGCTGGTGACCTTGCTGTTTGCTCTTCTCCTCAGCCTCCAAGATGCACCCTTTATTTTCTTAGCTACCCCTCCCCACTTGTGGTATCTAACCCTGTGCTACTGATTCCATCTTCTCTTAGAAACATTTCCCTCCTTTATCAGTATTGGCACTTAGCTTATGCACCTGTAGAACACCAGAGTCTAAATTATTCTCTGGGGTTTTGACATGAACCACTCAGCATCTGCCATTTGATTAACACAGTTTTATGGAAGTAGGGTCCATACATGGCTAGCACTGAAGTTTGGTGGGAGGAGTCTTAGGATGTAGAACAGCTGTAGGAAAGATGAGATCTGTTTTGAAGGAAAGAGATCTAATGCACCGAGTGGATTGTGCATTAAAAGCATACTGATGTGTTAAACAGTATGTTAAAAAGGTTGTTGACAAATAAGAGGAGAAATAAAATAAATGATGTTGCTGAGAGATAACCACAGAGTGCACAGGGAAAGAGAAGATACACTGATGCTTTCCTAATATAGATTATAACTCAAGTATTCAGGCTATTAGTGTCAGAAACCTTATCTTTCTCATCTTTGAATCCCCCTTAGATTCTAGCATAATGCTTTTTGAATTGAAATTAGTCTTCTGTTGGCGGTGCCTTTCTTCTAAATCTGAACAGTTGATATATTCTTGATGTACCCAGAAGAATCTACTGTAACTGAAAAGCCCGAAGAATCCAGAGGACTATGGTTACTCTGGCCTTTAATCCAGTCAGCAAAATGGGGATAGAAGAGTTAACATTCATCAGACTCTTTCAAGCATTCTGCAGCCGACATCTCATTGAGTCTTCTTAAAATTCAATTTATGGAGTATTTATTAGCCCTGTTTTTCAGTTGAAGAAATAATGATTCTGAGATTAATAACTGTGATGAGCAGTAATTCTTAATACAGGGAGTTAGAACAGAAACTCAGAGTCCATACTCTTTTGGATCCACTATGCTTTCCTTCAGTGGCTGGTGACTAGAAAATGAGGAGAACCTTGGGAAATCAATGCCATTCCAGTGAGAAGAAAACAGATTACTTGGAGCATGTGGCTTCTGGGAAAAAAATTTTATCAACACAGATTTCAAAAGAAAAGTGTACTGAACCACAAAGGTAAGCTAAAGAGTGCCATGTATCCCTAAGGAAGATACCAGGAAAAGCTTAGAATAAATGCATATTTATATAACTATTAAACAATCAAATAAATATATATATACAACTTTTGCACATATGCTTGGTATAAGAAAGTGGGCACAGCATGGATAGCCCTGTTATTCAGAGAATATATAACATCAAACAATTTAAAGATAAGATAGTATTTTTTTTTATCTTTTTCACTGATTAAAAGGAAGTATTATTGTAAAGTATATTGCAAACGTTATTAAGCTATTGCAATTCAAAAGTAATATAAAAAAGTAGAATAAACAACCCTAAAAAAAGTCTTGGTAAATTTTGCCAACAAGTGTGAATAAAACCTGCATAAGGTGATTATGGAATCATTCTCATATATTTGGAAATGAAATGGATAATTGAGAGTGGGCCATGAGAGGAAAGAGGGGAAATGTACATAAGGAGTGGAACCTCCCACTAAAGAGAGGAAAGTAGGACAATTGAAACTGTTTTTCTTTTCTTTTCTCTTTTCTTTTCTTTTCTTTTCTTTTCTTTTCTTTTCTTTTCTTTTCTTTTCTTTTCTTTTCTTTTCTTTTCTTTTCTTTTCTTTTCTTTCTTTCTTTTTTATAATTTCCAAATGTTGGGCACACTGCCTGGCATCTAGTGGCATTTAGTAAATGTCTTTTTTGTTCTAAATGGGAATAATTTCCCAATTCAGAACCATGTGAAACAAGTATGATACCATATAGTTGACAAGGTTTATAGAGTGCTTTCAGTTTATCAGAGAGATGGCATTATAATGCTAAGATAGGGTAAACCCCAAGTGTTACTATTATTATCACAATAATATATTTTCAATCCAGCTAGTATTTCCCATGGCTGTCATTTTCCAGATGCTGCGTGAGGCACTGAGATGTAGAGGTAAATGAAGCACTCTATGTTTTCAAGTTTCCTACTGTTTAAAGCTAATAACAACCAGGCTGTGACTTAACAGAGATCTTTGTCCTTAGGAAAGCATGTTCATGAAGAGGCTGGACAGGCATCCTAGGCAACAGCTATCCTACTTCTTGGTAAAGGTATGGGTTATTATGATATATATAGAGAGACAAATGAGGATTTCAACTGTGAATCCATTAAACCATCAGAATTCTGGGTCTTGGAGCTGCACATAATGCATGAGACAAGGCAGAGAAAAGCAAAAGAAGAAAATATTGCCTATTTTATACCACCCACTGTTCTAAGAATTTATATGCACTACCTCCAGTAATGCACATGGGTAGGTACATTGTTTTCATTCTGCAAATGAGGAAACCAAGGGATAGGAAAATGAAGTACTTTGCCCAAGGTTACGAATATAGTAAGTGGTAGAGCCTGATTTTGAACCTAGGGAGTTTTGCTATATCCCCATAATCTTACTTTTGACACTAAACCAAAATATAGTTATCTGCTAAATTAGGAAAGCCAAAGGAAAAAATGGTGAGCTGTTATCACTATAGAATTTGTTTCTCTTTTTTTACACCACTGTTCTCTCTTCTAGGTGCTTAGAACTCTGGTAAGAGCTCTGAGCCAAATGGACGTAGTCTAATAATCTTATTCATACTAAAGTATTAAGTGTCTAATGTTAGCTCTTCCCCAAGAGACTTGTATTTTAAAAAGAGGATATCAAGGAGAGGGTAATGTATAACACACAGGAAGAGTCTGAAAAAAAAATTAAGGGATGAGAAAGAGTCTGGTGGACTTCAGAGGGTGTGGCTCACTCTCCTGGGACTACTGTCAACTCTCCTACTTGAACATGGTCAATGGCATAAGAAGTATATTTACAGAATATTTAGAAAATCCTTCTTTAAAAGATGAGCTTTGAAACAGGTCATGAAAGAAGCAGTAGATTTGGATTCTCAGAGGAGAGCTGGGGAAACCATCATGACCACAGGAAGGCAAGAGCAAAGGCAACAGAGAAGAGGGTTTCTGAAACACAAACTTGTGTTTGATGAGCCCAAATCAGCGAGTACATTCTGAAATGTATTTTGTGAAGGTACAGCAGGTGAATACTTAGTTCTCTCCACTAGCTTACCTAGATTAAGATTAAGATTGTTTTCTATATACCAAAAGTAAATTGTTAACTGGTTGCTGCAGGGTTGCAGTTAGTTTTTCAGTATTTTTGCCCTGGAAACTTAGTGTTCTTTCACTTTTAAAACATGTTTTATGTAGAGGATCAATATTGGACTCAATCCAAGGGGACTACTTTATTAAAATCCCCAAATTTTTATCATATGGTTTAATTTGTAAGACAAATCTTTTACATTAACATGACCTGTGGATTTTAATATTCTTTATTTCTAGGAGAATTTCATAGCCTCACAAAATAATTATAGTGTATGCTTAATTTGAGAAGTAAAATACTCTGTGATAACTGCATATGTCAAATAAGTTGCAGTGATTTTTCAAGTTCTTTATGCACTCTCCCTCTTAGTAAAATGGTAAGACCCTCTTGTGACTCATTCTTTTTCCGTATTTTTCAATTCTCTACCTTCCTGGAAGCTTCTCTGTTCTGGTGGTCGGATAGAGAAGCATTCACCCAGAAAATGAACCTGAAAGACTCTCCCATGAGTTCTTGGTGCACTGTTTTGTTTTGTTTTTCCCATGTACTTTGCCTTGAAAGAAAGGCCAGAATGAATAAGACAAGCAGTAGATGAAACTAATTTTGCTGTGTTTGTCTAGAACATCATAGGCCAGAAGTTTAGTAAGTAAAAGGATAGTTTTATTTTTTAAAAATTTTCTAGAATTGTTCTTAAAGTATACATCTGTATATCATTCCAAATGTGTGTGGTAGGTTAGGGAGAGAAATTAAAAATGCTTTTCTACTTAATCAAAATAGTAATACCAGTATGTCAGTGTTTACTTCTAGTGAAGTAGAAACTTGATTAGAAATTCTTTAAGGTATATTCTCCCTAATAGTCATGATGAAGGCATATGAAATGTCTATTTTTCAAGGTCAAAACTAATTGAATATTGGAAATTTAATATCCCTTCAGCGTTCAAGGAATAGTATAGGAAGCTGTTTCTTATATGAAAATGTGACAATTTCTTGAATAAAATGACACTCCATAAGAATAATTTGAAAATATAACTTAAAGTTCCAAATTGTGATTCCTACAGCTTTGCTTTTCTTTTTCAAGGTTGCTCTGGTTATGTAGGGTCTTTTGTGGTTCCATACATACTTGGGAATTATTTGTTCTAGCTCTTTGAAAAATACTGTTGGTATGTTGATAGGGACTATATTAAATGTGTAGATTGCTTTGAGTAGTGTAGGCATTTTAACAATATTTTTGCCTTTAATCCATGAATATGGAATGTCTTTCTGCTTCTTTGTATCCTCTTCTTCAATTTATTTCATCAATATTTTATAGTTTTCAAGTTATATTACAGAGGCATAGTGATCAAAACAATATAGTATTGACACAAAATAGACACATAGATTGATAGAAAAGAATAGAAAACCCATAACTGAACCCACAACTGTATGGTCAGTTAATCTTCAACAAGGGAGAGAAGAATATGCAGTGGGAAAACTCTTCAACAAATGGTGTTGGGACAACTGGATAGCAACATGCAAAGCAATGAAACTGGACCACTTTCTCACACCTTACACAAAAATAAGTTCAAATGGATTAGAGACCTCAATGTGAGAAAAGAAACCATAAAATCCTAGAGGAAAAAAGAAAGAGTAACCTCTTTGAAATCAACCCTGGCAGCTTCTTACTAGATATGTCTCCTAAGGCAATGGAAACAAAAACAAAAATAAATTGTTTGGACTTCAAAATAAAAAGCTTCTGCATGACAAAGGAAACAACCAACAAAAACTTAAAAGGCAAAAAAAAAAAATTAAAAAAAAAAAAGGCAACCTATGGAATGGAAGAAGATATTTGTAAATGACCTATCTGATAAAGGGTTAGCATCCAAAATTTATAAAGAACTTCTAAAGCTCAACACCCAAAAACCTAATAATCCAGTTTAAAAATGGGCAGAAGATATGAATAGACATTTTTCCAGAGAAGACACACAGATGGCCAACAGACACATGAAAATAAGCTCAACATCACTAATCATCAGGGATACAAGTCAATATAATATCACCTCACACCTGTTAGAATGACTATGATCAAGAACACAGGAAATAACAAGTGTTGATGAGGACGTGGAGAAAAAAGAACCCTCCTGCACTGTTGGTGGGAATACAAACTGGTGCAGCCATGCTGGAAAAGGTATGGAGTTTCCTCAAACTACAATATCCAAAATAGGAAAACAGCTCAAGTGTCCATCAATTGATGAATGGATAAAGATGATGTGAGAGAGATATATATACACACACACACACACAAAGGAATATTACTCAGCAATAAAAACAATGAAATTTTGCTATTTGCAACCATGTGGATGGAGTTAGTATTATGCTAAGTGAAATAAGTCAGAGAAGACAAATACCATATGATTTCACGCATTCGTGGAATTTAAGAAACAAAAGAAATAAGCAAAGGGGAAGAAAAGAGCAGCAAGCCAAAAAACAGACTCAGCTATAGAGAACAAACTGAAATAAAAGAGGGGAGATGGGTGGGAGGATGGATTAAATAGGTTATAGGAATTAAGAAGGATGCTTGTGGTGAGCCCCGGGTATCGTATGGAAGTGTTGAATCACTATATTATACACTTGAAACTGATATTATGCTGTATGTTAACTAGAATTTAAATAAAACTTAAGGGTTTTTTTTTTTTTTGAGAAAATAGAGAATTCACTTATAAAAGTAGATGAGAAAACCTTAAATGAAACATGAAGAAATAAATAATACAATGAAAAAACTATCCACCATTATCAAGTAAAATATACCCAGTATTACAGATGTTTAAATGAGACCCTATCAATATAATACAATCTGCATAAACTTACTATATAGATGCCTTGAAAACTTATATATACATTCCTAAAAAAAAACATTGATTTCAGGTCATTATAAAAGCATTTTGATCTTATTTTTTTAATAAGAGCAACACTAACTTTTATAAACTGATAACCAAATATTTGTCCAAATATATCCAAATTGTGGACAGATAATTCACCTATCAGAGAAACCTGGGAATAGATTTTAGTCTTTGTCAAGATGGCAAACAAACATAATCCTCTGATTTCCTTCTCATCTCAACCCTGTAAATACTGCATATATACTGATACCATGGAAACAAGAGTTATGTTGCTACATCCTGAGAAACCTCTGAGAAAGAGGGTAGGATTGAGCAAAGGGTGATGCAGCAACCCAGAGGGAAGGTATTCTAGCGGTCAGGGGCACGGTAAGATCTTTTCATGGCATGCATGTATGTGGTTTTGTAGATCCCTCTCCTACACACATTACTGGGTGAACCATTGTCCTCTCCCATCCCATTGTGAGAGAAAACAGGCCATACTTGTCAACAGTGGTTCTGGGATTGTTCTCCACAGTGTCTGTGGTTAGTGAGGATTAGAACAAGTAGCCCAGCCTCCCCCATCCTCCTTTAGACTTTAAGGTCTAAGTGATTATAAGGATGTAACTTAGCTTTAAGGAAGAAGCAGTACCCAGCTGGGCATACTGGGAGATTTTCTGTGAGCAGGGCCATTTGTTGAGGATTTGGTTAACAAAAGAACAATGGAACCCAGGCTGTCATGACAAAGGCTTTAAATATATCAGAAGGGGCATGTTAGGGTCTGGATTTTTTTTTTTTTTAAGATTGATTGATTGATTGATTGATTGATTTATGATAGAGAGAGAGAGAGAGAGAGAGGCAGAGACAAGCAGACTCCACACCAGGAACCCAACGCAGGACTTGATCCCAGGACTCCAGGATCGGGCTTTGGGCCAAAGGCAGGTGCTAAACTGCTGAGCCACCCAGGGATCCCCCCAGGGTCTGGATTTCAGTCCCTCCCTATGGACGTATATTCCTGGGTAAGGAATCCGAGATCCTAGGGAATAATAACAAAACCTTTGAGGAATGTAACTCTTTTAAGAGAGAGACAAAAAACTGAACAACCTATATTCCCCACAAAGTAGAACTGCCTAGACAAAATAACTTTTTAAAATCAGCACAATTAAGTTTATCAAAGAGGTAAGAAAAGGTATTGATAAAAAGAAACAAGTTGCCAAGAACGAATAGTAAAAATTAAGTATAAAATAGCATAGTAGATTAAAAACTCAATAAAAAGATACTGAATAGAATAGAAACAGTCACAGAATGAATAAGTTTCTGTAAAATCAGATGAATAAATTACTATAGGAGGCAACAGGAAGGAGAAAGAGATGGACATCTTTTTAAAAAATTCAAAAGGCATAAGGGTAGAAACCACATAGAAATCTTGAAATGAGAAATAAAAATAAGTGGCAGGAAGGCAGTAATTGTCAAGCTAATCATAGAAGTTTTACTGCAGTTTAAGACAAATGAAATGCCTCAGGCTACAATGAGTTCAAGTGTGAAAGAATATTGCTAAGGGGAGAAATCACTAAGGTCAAGATCTATTAAAGTGAAATTTAGGAACATCAAAACCGGAAATCAAAAGTACAAAAAAGTAAGCAAAGTTATGGAATAGGGCAACAATATAATGTGTTTTTAACTGAGAGATATATAGGGAAATTTACATCCAGTAAAAAGGGGTTCCATATTATTTTTGAAGACTTGTAACCCTCCCCCCACATATACAATTGTGTGTCTAATTAAAGAATGGGCATCTGTTTTCTAACCTCAAGGCAATAAAATTAGGTGTCAATAATCAAATAATAGCTTAAAAACTAAAATCACATTATTTGATAACATTTCTGTTGATGAAACCATAAAAAAAAACAAAATCCTTACAACTGAATGAAAAAGCATGTTAAAATTTCATAAACACAGCTAAAGAAACACATAGAGAAAAATTGAAAGCATTAAATACATTTATCAAAAAGGAAAAAATACAGAAATTAAATGAGCAAAGCTTTCAATTCAATATGAGAGTTTCAGAATAAACTCAGAGATAAGAAAAACTATTAAAGATAATGACAAATTAATGACATAGAGAAAAAAAGCCATAGTGAAGATTAAAGAAACTAAAGTTTTTTCCAAAGATAAATAAGTGAGAAAAAACTGGCACTAAGAAAAAAAGTAAAATGTGGAGTTAAAAAATACATACACAATAGTTTTAAAATAAAAGAATTCTG
Organism: Canis lupus familiaris; assembly: GCF_011100685.1. NCBI lineage: Eukaryota > Metazoa > Chordata > Mammalia > Carnivora > Canidae > Canis > Canis lupus. The sequence goes on along the minus strand of NC_049239.1, from coordinate 8,899,543 downwards.
TGAACAATTATGACAATACGTATTAAAATCTTGTTAAAATATATTTTTCTCAATCATAAGATTGCCAGTATGACACAAGATAAAACAGAAAAACCATTAAATAAATTTTTTTCCTAATGTAGAGGCTGAGATGCTATATTATGTAAATTCTTTCAAAATTCTAAGGATTAGATCATCTTTAGCTTATACAATTGGTTCTTTAAAGAAAATACATGGCTTGCATTACTTTGATACCAACAGTAGATAAAGTTATTGTAAGGAAATGAAATCTAGAGTCCAATCCACTTACTAAAATACATGCAAAATCCTACAAAAATGTTAGCTTATTAAACATATATTCTAAGTATATCATGTATTTTGTTTAAATTTATATAATTATAAATATATATTTAAAATTGTATGTAATATTGCAATATGTCACATTCAGATTTGTCCCAAGAAGACAAGTATGCCTTGTCATCAAAAATCAATCAACATAATTTGCCACACTATTGGACCATGAAAGAACACATGATTATCTTAAAAATTTAGGGGAAAAATTGATTAAATTATACATATTTATAGGGCACCTGAGTGGTGCAGTTGGTTCAGCGTCTGAGTGCAACTCTTAGTTTGGGCTCAGGTTCTGATCTTAGAGTGGTGTGATGGAGCCCCACATTGGGCTCCGTACTCAGCATGGAGTCTTCTTGAGATTTTCTCTCTCCTTCTCCCTCTGCCCCTCCTGCTTGTTCTCTCTCTCTCTCTCTCAAATAAATAAATCTTAAAAATTTTTTAAAAAATTATAAAAATAAATTCAGAGACAAAATAAAGCCATATTTAAAGTTAATGAAGCCTTTTATCAAAAACTTGGATCAAATATTCTGCTTAATAAGAGAATTTAGATAAACCCATATTATGATGAGAGGCCAATGATGCCCACTATCATCGCTGTCATTCAAGAAATTCTCAATATAATAAGAAAAAGGAACAAGAGGAAATATCTGAAAGGATGATGCAAACCTGTTTTTACACATTATATGATTATTTACTAAGAAAAATCCCTCTAAAGCAACAGGCAACCTTTAGAAATAACAAAGAGCAAAATAACCAAATTTACAAGATTAACTTAGAAATATTGTTTTCCCCTATTCCAGTATAGCATCATAAGAAATAGAATAGAAAAAAATATACCATAATGCATCTGTAAAGCAAGTAAATAAACTTAAAAATACATTAAATAGAAGAGTATCTGAATAAGTGAAGAGATACAGTATGTTCATTAATACTGATTCATCTATAAATTCGCATCAATTCTAGTAAAAAATCATGGTAGGATGTTTTTCAGAACTCTACAAATTCATTGTGAAATGTCTATAGGAAGATGACTTGCACTACAGGGTTTAAGACAAAGTATAAAGCCACGTTAGTAAAGAATAAAATGCTGGTGCAAGAACACACACCTCAATGAAACAAATCTGGTACATGTGTAAACTCATTATGCAAAGTAGATAGCACGAACCTCAGTAGAGAAGGGATGAATTATTTACTAACTAGTGTTGGAGTAACTGGCTCACTTTATGAAAAATATGATTAGATCCTTACATTTATAGAAAAAAGGTTGGGAAGATCAAATACGTATAAAAATAGATATAGAAAAATGTAAGCTAATGGTTTTGTATCTTGGTGTAAAAAAAGGACTTTTTAAATACCTAAATGAACCCAAATGCATAAAAAATAAGGGGAAAAAAGGATGTATTTGACATATCTTGAATTTCTGTTTAATAATTATGGGCAAAGCAACATCTACAACTAACAAGTTTACTTGACAAAAAAAAATTATTTTTAAAAATGTGGCATATATGTATATACAATGGAATAATACTCAGCCTTAAAAGAAGAAGAAAATCTTGGGACACCTAGGCGGCTCAGCAGTTGAGCGTCTACCTTCTGTGCAGGGCGTGGTCCCAGAGTCCCAGGATCGAGTCCTGCGTTGGGCTCCCTGCGAGAAGCCTGCTTCTCCCTCTGCCTGTGTCTCTGCTTCTCTCAATGTGTCTCTCATGAATAAATAAATAAAATCTTAAAAAAGATAAAGAAAATTCTGTCATTTGAAACAATAGGGATGAACGTGGAGGGCAGTATGCTAAGTGAATAAGTGAATAAGCCATGTACAGAAAGACAAGTACTAGGTGATACCACTTATTTGAGGAATAATAATACTATATTGTATACCTAAACATTTGCTAAGAGGGTAAATCCTTTAAGTGTTCTTATCATCAAAACAAAAGATAAAAGAAGGTGGGAGAAAACTTTCTGGAGGTGATATGTTTATGGTATGGAGTATAGTAATGGTTTATCATGATACATATTTTTTTCCAAACACATTAAATATGTGTAGCTTGTATACATTAAATACATTAATGTATTGTATACATTAAATATGTATAGCTTTTTACACATTGATCATACCTCAATAAAGTGGTTTTAAAAAAATCAAAAGAAAATTATACAGCCTAATAGAATAATGGTCCATATACATATAGATAGATGATTCATAAGAGGGGAGTTGTGGGTGACTAACAGGTCCATGAGAAAGTACTCAGCCTCACTTGCTACTAAATATGCAAGCTCAGTGTAGCCAGTGTAGGGGGCAATCTGGCAGTTCTAGGTGAAACTAGTCTGAAAAATTTTCCTAACTCAGCAATCTCTCATCTCATCATATTGTTCAGAAAAATACTTACTCATATTTTTTTATCATGGTGGCATACTGGAGGCAACCTAGATGCCACTCCCTAGGGGAATAGATAAACGGATAAATGAAATTTCTTGGATGTGTGGATGCATGCTATGGAATATTACACAGTAGTTAGAAACAATGACTTAACAAATGAATTACTCTTGAACGTGCAACAACCTGTGCCCCTGTTAAAAACATTATTGAATGAAATAAGTTAAAACATTAAATCTATCATCTGATATACTCATGCAAATTGCAAGTCCATAAATACACAAACAACACTACCTATTTTGCAATAACTATAAATACCAAAGGATATGAAGTGGCAGTAGGGCTACTAGCTTGTAGGGGAAAAGTAAATCAAACCAAACAAAAAGGAGCCTTGCACATGTTAATAATGATGATGTGCCAGGATTTGAAAATTTGGTTAACTTCAACTTCTGCCTTTAGAGTCCACATTTTTTTTTTTTTAATTGATTATATGAGCTTCTTTAGTTAGCCTCTATCTCTTCTCTATTACCATCAGATTTTGGTTTTTAAGCCAGGGATGAGTTTGAGTAGTTTGTAAAAGTTCTCCAGGTTACTGATTAGCTCCCTGGGACTGGTGCTGACACATGGGAACTGTATGTGGGCATTGGAGCCACCAGAGGTTATGTTAAAATGCAGATTTGTAGATTTATAGAGTCTATTTAATACCACTTAAGGGGACTCAGGGATCTGTATAATAAACGAGAATCTCATGACATTTTCAATACTGATGATTCCTGCATCATACTCTGGTAAGTACAATTTGAATACTAGAAGTAAACTACTTTTAAGGATGAATAATTTCAATAAGAAAAGAGATTGCTCATTATTACCATTATTTTAAATATGCTCTAATAAATACAGTAATAATTGAATTGTGAATAGAAACATAAACATCAGAAACAAATAATATAATCACTATTTCACAATGAAGTGCAGTGGAAATTTTATAGTAAGTTCAGCCTTAGCCTCTAGACACACTCTGCCTTTTGTGCTACATAAGGCAAAGAAAGGGGCCCTTGGCAGGTACATCATCTCAGGTCAGCACTGAGTTCCTGGAGTTGGTTAGTCCAATACAGTTTTCCAAGGAATGTAAAGAATTTGGTATTCTAGAAGTCTTTCCTATCACAGATCTGGTGAGTAGTTGGCAGAGGAAGCAGATGTATCAACAGAGCAGGCCCATAGTATTTTGGTTGTGATTGACCGATACCTCATTAAAGCTAAGCTCCAAGCAGCAGGTGGTGTATGGTAAGCAGTATTCTAAAAATTATGAATCAGAAGCACCTAGGGTGCTTGTTAAAACACAGAGTCAAGGCCCCACTTCAGACCTGCCAAGTCAGAATTGCTGTGATTGGGAGCCAAGAATCTGTATTTACTCAGGAAATTCTTATGCTCTTAGAATAAACTCATTAATGCTAGAGAAAGCAACTAGTTTGTACTCAATGGCTTGCATTCAGTGTAATGAGAGGACTAAATAGATATTCAGAATTAATATTAGAGCATAGTATTCTTTTTGGGGTGTGCGTGTGTGCATGCATGCATGCATGTGTATTACTGGTTCCTCCAGAAAAACCAATGCAATGTCATTGTCTACAGAACAAACTGGAATTTCTGGGGGAGGAGTGGAGGATGTTTTATGAGGAATTATGGGATGGAGAACTGTTGTATATGTTGTTGTTGGTATGGGATTGTTAGTTTAGTTTGCATGTGTGTTTGTCCTTTGCTTGTGTGTGGTGGGAGGGGTCTCCTGGAGAAGTGTATATAGCAGAGGACTTTGTACAGGGGAAAAAAAAAATGGGAGTTATCTTATGGGAGGATTAGTATTACTTTGGACCTAAAGTCCTGTCACTTTGAGCACTAGTGACAAAGGATGATTTGGAACAGTGAGTAAAGGACATCTTCCTATCTTCCCAGAAAGCTGAGCTCCATGGGGCCTGTGTACTTTGGGAGGACCAGGACATAGCCTCCTATGCACCCATTTAGAACAACCTTTCATGGAGACATAAGCAGTAAGAGGTTGGGGAAAACAATGTGTGTGAGAGAGGAAGTCAAGAAATATGGTTCCTAATGTGTCAGTCACTATTAAAGAGAACTAACCTGGAAGCCCCAACTGGACAAGAGGCAATACTGGCAGGGGTCATTAGAAAATGAGGAAGCAGAAAGCTAGTGAAAACAAAAACTTAAGTTAAAAAATTGAATTAAAAAAATATGGAGCCAAAGGTCATGTGATCTATAATCAGCTCATGCTGATATTTCAGACTTTGGAGGTGTTGGGTCAAGTTCCAGGATATGACTATACTTATTAAGGGCTGATGAATGCTAGAGTCAAAGGTCCAAGAAAGTAAAGGATGGTGAATAGCAATGAGTCAGAATGTCAGTTGTAATATTAAAGTCACTAATGATGACACAAGAGAAAGGCAGAAAGGAAAATGATGAATCAGGCGTAGAAATGGTTGAAGAAGGTAATGGTGAGTTGTGAAGGGTGATATAAGATGGTGAAAAGCTGATAAAAATAGATCTTATCGACTTTGAATGTTAAAAAGGGAAACAGTTGATAGTGATTAAAAAGTAGCACTGGGGAGCAAGGCACAGACTTTTAGTGCATTAAGGGAAATGAAAATATCAGCAAGAGTGCTGAAGGGGTTGCTAGGTCACAAGGAGAAAGGACAGGTTTCACAGTACACGTGATGATTTGAAGGGAGGCCATGAAAAGACATTTATAGATAAAAAATAAACTTGCTCAAAAATAAGCAAGACTTCTGAGGAACTTTGGTATTAGAAGTTGTGTCAAAAAGAGAAGAGCTAGGGTGAAGAGTGTGAATGTGTAGGGTTGAAGTGGGTTGGAATGAGAGTAAAACAGTAGGTATTTGGTTATTGGGGGAGGGGTGGAGGGATGGTTCTGCAGGAACCCCAAGTATGGCCATGAGGATGAGGTTTGGGAAAAGAGAGAGTAGAACACTTGGAAAGATCTAGTAGACATAATGGTATGTGACTTCTTCCGAACTGTAAAAGCATGCTGCATGCATATATGCCAAAGAGAGGCTTTAACAAATAAATCTATTGTCCAAATACCATGCAACTTCTAATCACCAATTATTTTTCTTATTGTATAATGTGGAATATTTGTTTATACACTGGACATTTCAATTCTCCTAATTAAAAAAAAATCCATAAGTAAATGGAAGACTCTCAAACTGACCAGAAATCTAAACCATAACTTGTTAGATCTTTATAGAGATAGTCTCCATGACAGAATTTGACAAGACTATGACATTTGGTAATTTGTACTGATTTAAATTGAAAACAGTTGTAGAGCAGGGACTCATCAATCTATTCTTTCATCCATTTATTCTTTGTGTTTTTTGTGGATTGATTCATTAAATAGATACCTACTGAGTACCTGTCATGTACCAGACACCACGCTAGGGTTTGAGTGAACATTGGCAAATAAAGTAGACTGAGCAGCAGGGTACATTCATTGAACAAGAGAACAAATTAATAATGTATAATTACGGATTATGGGCCATGCAATAAAAGAACCAAATCTTGGTACAGTGACCTAGGGTTCCCAGGGAGGAGTAACCTAGTGGGAAAGGATCAGAGGAGGCCTCTTTGGGATGGAGACATCTAAACAGAGAACTGATGGAGGAAGGAACAGATAGGCAAGGAGACTTCCAGGCCCATGTGAAGTCCCCAGGGAGGGAAAGAGCTGGTGAATTTAAGGAAAACAGAGAAGGCAAAACTGGCTTCAGCCCAGGGGAAGGGGGAGAGATAATTAGAGCAGGACTGCACAGAGCCTTGTTGACATGGGATCCCAATGGGATCATTGAACAAAAAGATGTTAAGGGTTTAGTATGTATATTTTGGCCCAGTGAAAACTGACCGTTTAACTATAAACTACTAATGTGTTTTCCCCACTAATCTTAGGTTATTAACAGAACCAAAACATGGGTTTTTGTTTTGTTGTGTTGTGTTTCTCCCCTTACACTTAAAGCATGGAGCTCTAAGTGACTTACTATCTCTAATAAAAACTCATGTAGGCTGGGGGATATAATGCTGTTCCGGTTAGATTTTCTGTGGCTTAACACAGATGGGAAAAGTATTTTAAGAAGCTTAGCTATTTTGTTAAATGTTTATGACTTGTAAATTCCCAGCCTTTTAGGATTATCCAAAAGTGTTGACATTGATGGTGAATTTGAAGGGAAATTAGCCAAATATGTTTGTCTAATTAACCAGTGGGGTCTAATAATAGCTGTCAGAGTTGGCATGTAAAGCAGGGCTACTTATTTATTGCACAGAGATATGTTCATATTACTTTTCCTTTGAAGTTTAGATTTTCAAATTCTTTCCCACCACTTTCTGGAGAGTCATTGAATGAGCTGTCAGAGCATGAATCCCCAACCTCTCTTCTTTCTAAAAAGAAAAAAAAAAAAAGTAGCCTACTAGTTTCATTTCGCCAGAAGTCTGAAGTCTGACTCTTCCAAACTTCTATTTCTGTGCTTCTTAAAAGATACAGAAGGGAAATCACTCACTCCACTTTTGGCTCAGTGGTCTTGAGAGATGAGAAGTTTGAGTTTCTTGTGATGGTTTTTAATCTCTTGGGCTAATGGTTTTATAATTCAGCAATTATATATCATCTTTGTTTAAGTAACTGAAGCAGTTAGGTATGTAAAGTTGTAATAATGCTGTCAGACCAAAATGGTAATATTTAGCAAATTACTACAGGACCTCCTACAGGGAGTAACAGACAGGAGAAGGAATACTGTCATTGAATGAGTATTACTTCAGTTACTCTACCAGGTATTTTACATAAATTTTCACTCATCTTCACAAATAGTGTTATACTCTATTATCAGCTTGTTTGCATGTGAGAGGATAGGTTTCCCAGCCCATAGGCTGTGTTGGGAAGCACTGATTTAGACCTGGCTATCACAGTGTCTGAAATTTGTGCCCTTTCCCCATTTTATTCCACTGTACCTATGACCCCAGTGAAAAATCATTCTCATAGCTTTGGTCACTTATGTATCAGCCATACTAGTGTGTAGCAAAGTATATTTTCTGTTTTAAAATAATTTGAAAATGATAAATGGTTGTCATTTCTTCATATTTCTTGACCTGCTGGGGGGGTCAAACAGGATAACTCGACATGAATGTGGCTATTTATATTTTGGGCTTTGGGGTGAAAAATTAACATATTGGTAAAAAGTTTCACAAAAGAAAAATATCCCTGGACTGATTCTACTGATAATGAATACCAGTCACCTAGCTCTTCCAGCCTTTGTTTCTTAGCTATAAATGAAGGGATTTTTAAGGTCCTTTGAGCTATGAAATTCTTACATTTGACTCATGAATATCATTTACAGAATAGTAAGATGTGGGGCAAAACATTAAGCATTTTTATTTTATTTAAAAGTATTTTTTATATGATGCCTAAGTATTTTATGTATTTGAAATTCATGGGAAATGGGAGAAGTGTTGCTTCTTTATTTTTCTTTTAATATTTTTTTCTGCTTCAGCATTTTAAGTCTCTTAGCAAGTTTTACTTAAGAGAAGTGCTGGATAATAAGCATGCATGAAATGGTTTATGTATTTTAACGTTGGTATATTTATTTTAAAATCTGTGGAGATAAGTTTATTTTGCATGTTTTTTGTTTTGCTTTTTAGTATTGTTGACAATTCTACATCAACTTGGCCCCAGGATAGTAATTAACAACCCAGTCAGAGGTTGCTAGTAATTTCCCATTTATTTGGGAAGAAAATTTTATTAAGTAAGTTGGATTCATGAGTATTAGGTAGGAAAGACTTTTGAAATTGCATTCAACATAATGGTATATATATATATTTATATAAAGGAAATGAGCAAAGTAAAATTAAAGTCTAGAAGCTATGAAAATAGTTTTCAAAAGAAGACAATCTTTATAGAAAAGACTACTATCAACCTCTCAACATGTGAGAATGTGTTTCAAGTGGTTAGAAAAACAAAACAAAACAAAATTTTAAAATCCATAATAGTAGTTGAAAAAGAGTAGAATGCCCTTATTTTTAAAATATGAGTACATAAAAATCATATGTTAATGTTTAGCTGTCTTACATTGGCTATGTAATAGATGAAATATGAAGAAAGTGAAAAATGTAGATGGAGGCAGTAATAATAATAATAATGGTAGGCAAATAACCTCTGCGTAAAGTGTGTAGGTGTTGGGGAAATGTGAAGTGGATGTCGTTGCAGGCCTCAGAGCCCTGCTGAGATTGATGCTCAGCACAAGAACATATTCTGACATAGAAGTGTGAATGACATGGAGGGTAAGGTGGAATAGCAGCTGATGTTTGGGGGCATCCTCACAAGGATCTCTCTTAGCACATATGTAAGTGTCAACCTTAAAAATGCCAGTTATTTTATTAGCGAAATGAGTTTATCAGGAATAGAGAAATTCCAATTCTGAACATGCAAGTTGTGGTGAACCATAGGCAAGTTCAAAGAAACAAAGGAAAGGTCCATTTTTTTAGGTTTCAGGAGGAAATTGGGGAGGGTTGTTTTTAAACAAAAGTTCATTGGAGAAGGACAAGAGTTCAAGGTTGTGCAGTATCTTGTTGGTTGCAAGTGGTGTTAGTGTGTTGTTGCTAGGGCAAGGAGGGATCTTCTGTCTTTTTCTTAAAAGCAGGAGATGAAATTCCAATGTGAAAAATGTCCTCACTTGTCACGATAATTCTTATCTTCTTTCTGGTGATGCAAGTTTCAGGGAGTGGTGGGTGCATGAGAGCTCCCCCTTCAGGGCTTCCCAACTCCATTTTAAATGAGGTTTCCTTTATTTATTTTCACAGAAGCTTTTGCTTTCGTTGCTTATTCATCCCCTTTAATATGCAGAGAAGGAAGTTAAATGTTAACTAAAATTAGTAGTAGAGTTGTAGAAATAAATATTGTTCTAAGTTAGAACATAATTGCAATTTAGAAATAAATAGATGCTTGGTTCTTTTGTAAAAATGGCAGTACTTTCAAATTAAAAGTTTTATTGATCTATTTTGCTGAAATGAAATTTGTTAGAAATTTATTTGAAAGCCTTTAAAAATGTTTTAAGTAGATTAAAGGGCATAAAGCTCAGACATTGCTGTAACTGACTTTATACCTATATACACTGCAACCATCATATTGTAGAGATTTTACACCTCAGGAAATTATCACTATTATTACACCTCAGGAAATTATCACTATTTCGTCTGTGTTTTATATACTGAATCACTCAGATCCTGATATGAGGAGACATAAAAAGACAAAGCATATACTAATGTCCTACTCCAAGAAATGAATAACAGAAAGTCCTTGACTCACAAAATATTAAAAATGTAAGAGACCTTAGTTGTCATCTAGATGGGGTTTGCAGACTACCATCAGAGACCAAATCCAACCTGATGCCTTTTGATTTATGCCCAAGAGCTAGTAATAGAGTTTATATTTTCAAATGGCTGGAAAAAAACCCTAATATTTCATTACATGGAGAAATTATATGTAAGTTCAAACTTCAATGTCCACAAATAGAGTTTTATTAGAATACATCCATACCCATTCTTTTGTATATATCAATAACAGATTTGATGATCTGATGGGCAGACGGAGTCATTGGAACAAAAAACATATGAACCATAACACCTAAAAGGTTTACTATCTGACCCTTGACAGAAAAATTTTGTTGATGTTTGATGTAGATGCAAGTTAAGTCTCCTTTCTAGAGTTGATCCTCAGGGGTTACTAGGAACCTGTTTGAGAAAGATTCTGCTTTGGGGTTGGATAGAAAATTGCACAGTGATTGACAGGTGATGTCTGCCTCAGACAAGAGAGAGTAATGGTAGTATAGATTCATCATTTTCCAGTCACATTTCTTTTAATGTATATATTCTACTCCACTGTTACTTGGTTTGTATTAAAGCTCAGTAAAACCCTGGTCATTATGCTTCTAAGCCTCGTTTCCATTATTCCTGGTACCAAAACAACCATCTAAGGTCATCTTAGTGTATGTTAAGAATCATGGAGAGAGTGCTTTTTCAAAGTCAGACCCTTCCCCCATGCCAAAACATATAGGAATATGATTTTATAAGTTTAGGGTAAAGCATAGGGACCTTCAAAGATGTTGGAACTTAAAGGATGTTTATCTAAAACTGTGCTGTTCAGTACACTAATTACTAGGCACATGTGACTATTTAAAGTTACATTAGATAAAATTGAGGGGTGTGTGGGTGGCTCAGTTCAGCGTCTGACTCTTGATTTCAGCTCATGTTATGATCTCAGGGTTGTGAGATCAAGCCCACACCCATGCACTGGTTGTGAAGCTTGCTTAAGATTCTCTCCCTCTTCCTCTGTTCTTCCCCAAACTTGAGCACACTCTCTCTCCTTCTAAAAAAATAAAATAAATAAAATAAAATTTAAGTTTCAGTTTTCCTCTGTTGTATGAGCCATTTTCCAAGTCCTCAATAACCACATGAGCCTAGTGGCTTCTGAATTGAACACCTCAGAAGAAATTTTTTTTTTTTTTTTATTGCAGAAAGTTCCGTTGGACAGACATGATCCAGGAAATTCCAGAATCTCAATTTAAGCCTAGAAGTTCACTAATCAGTTTTAAAAATCAGCATTAGTTTGTTTTCATACTGCCAGAAATGTGCAGAAAAGAAAGTTAAGAGAAATAAGAAAGTCAGGATAAAGATGACAATCTCCATCCACTATGTAAGTCATCCATTTACCATTAAGGTGACTAAAAAGATACATAAAATGAGAAAAACCCATTAGATAACTAACAGTGAGAGGAGGAAAACATTTTTATGTTAGATGTTTGGAGGAATTTTATAAAATATAAGGGAGACAGGATTGAGATAGGACTGATCAAGCTATGAGTCAACAGATGAAATAGAAAAGTTTGCCTGAGGAATAAGAATTTGAGATCATGGAAAAACCCCAACAGGCTTCAGGAAGTCTACAAGTGCCAGAGGCAGAGGGTGGGCCATTGAGAAGTCAATGGGCAGAACTAAAACCCCTGAGAAAGTGGGGTGTTGTTAGCTCGCTGATGCAGGATTGGTGTTCTCAGAAATGTGTGGCATTGACATCATGCTCTGTAACACATGCTGCTTCCTCTGTGTTCAAAAAACGTAGTCATACAATGTAGTGGAAAGGACCCAAGCAAGAGTCAGTGAATAAATCTTCTGGCTTAGGGTCAGTAGGCACAGGCACTTGGCTTGATTTCCCTTGTTGATCCTTCCTCTCTCCCACTGTCAAGAAAAGTTCTGAGTTGACAAAATAAACCTACCTTAAGCCTAATCTTTTCTCCTCCTAATTTTGTGTAGAAGAGAAGCACAGTATATTTCATGATTAGCATCTTACGGTCTCAGTACTGAAAAACAAAACAAAGTAGAAATTCCTAAGTAGTAGCCCACTATAACAGTGAACAGATAAATGTGACCAGATATGTGAAATAGGTAGTGGTTCAAAGAAGAAAACCTGTGAAAAATAAATGCTCCTGAAAGTCTGTGGAACACATTAAACTGCCAAGAAATGAGAGAAAATCTTTAACAGTATCTGATTCAGGGAGCTATTTTGTGTCTGAACAAGGCATCCATCAGGAAAGATAGCTTTCAAATGGAGAAGATGATTAACAAAGGTTTGTAATGGCATGAGGCAGGAAATACATGTTGAATATTCTAGATATCTGAACCAGTGAATTACTATACCAGACTGAGAAATTGTCCCAGAATTTAGAGTAAAAAATGAGATAAATTTACAGTCAGAAATATAAAGGACATTGATGAAAACCCTATGTCAGTGATACATCCAGCAGAAGACAGACCATTCATAGTAAAAGCAATTACCAAAGGAGTAATGGGAGAGTTTTTCTTGGTGGTGGGGACTTAAAACCCAGGGAAAATTACTTCTCTAAAAATATGATGAAAGTCCTGAATTAAAAAAAAAAAAAATGAAAGCATCAAGATGACAGGGGGAAAAAGTTTGTTTATAAAAGGAAAAATTCAAGTTGACATCAGACTCTCCACAATTTGAAAAATATGGAAGAGAAACGAGCATAGGACTCTTGAGAGAAATATATTGAAACCCAAGAATGTTATAGCCAGACAGGCTATCACTCATATTTAGAGTAATAGAGAAATACTAATAGACACAATAGGACTCCAAATGTTTTCATCCACATTCCTTTTCTGGAAAAAAAATATTTAAAAAATTGAAAAAGAATTCCAGCTGACTGAGGAATGAAATTATAAAACTAAATAATGAGGATTAAATTTTATAAAAGAAAGTATGATGAATGATTAAAACCAAAGAATCAATATTTAAATCACTATTGTTAATGTAGTGAGAAGTTCAAAATAATATAAAAAATTTAATTCTTTCAAAGAAACAAAACATTTAAAAATGATAATATTCTGGGTAAGAAATCCCAAATTAACCAACAAAGTCTTAGAGTAGGAGTGTGAGTAACTGTTCTCAAAATTATTCATGTTATATGTGTGTATGTAAGGGGTGGGTTCTCAGATATATGTATTTTATTTTTGAAATGAAATATACTTATATATATAGAATTAAAGACATAATAAGATATTTTATGTGTAATTTAATGATTAGTTGGAAAAATGATTTCCAAATTGTAGGGAGTAAGAGAAAGTTTGTATACCTAAGGAACAAATCTGATGACATACAAATAAGATAACAAGCAAAAATTTTTTCGTGAAATCATTAAAACTTTAAATCATAAGCAAATAAATCTGGCTAAAATTCGATGAATTTTTACTCCTGGCCCTAACTGCCCCCCCCCCCTTACCAAAAACTAACCACAGAGATCTTGTCCCTTTAATTCCTTAGCAACCATTTGTCTTTTTTTCAAATTTGGTATATTTTGTATTTACTTTTATTTAATGGAAAGCTTCTTGAAGGAAAACAGATACATTCCCATTCCATATTTCTCCATAATTCTAGTTACATTATCTTCAGTACCATCAGCAGCAGTCAGAAAGTCATAGATACTTCAGAAAGGATTTTTCTGAGTTCTTTTTTTTCTACTTTTGAAGTTCTTGATAACCTTTTAGTCAGTGTTCCAATCTCACTTGTGAACTTCTACTTGTCCTCCATGTTTCTAAAGGGCACCTATGAGAAATATTAAATATGTTTGTTTAGATATGTATCTATCTGTCATTCATTTGGCAAATATAAAAGGCTCACCTTTTGCCCAGGATTGGGGATAAAATCCAGCCGTCCTGGAGTTTAGAGATTATCCAAAGTAACGTGCCAAGTTATCATTTGATCCCCTGTAGCAGCTGGGCTAGCCCACACAACCCAAAAGTGTGCCTCATTCCTGTGTACTTACCAATGAAATCTTTTCTCCAATTATCTTAAGCTCTTCTGCTCTCCCATTTTTTTATATTCTATTTATTCCATTTGGTATTCTATTATTCCATCCTGTTGGCCACTGTTTTTCTTAAAATTATTTCCCGTGATTAACCTGGAATAGTAGCTCCTCAAACCATAATTCTTAGTAATAATTCTTGCTTCCAGTGTCACTACCATGAATGATAACTAGCTGTCCCTGAAGTTTAGCTTCATTCCAAGTGGGTGTGAAGTCCATGGAATGAGCTTTTTATTGGGAGAGCCTAGGTCACTTCCTCTCTCAGCCTACCTGCCACAGAGAGAGGAACTGTCTCTCTGCTTTAAACTTTTGGTTAGGGTCCTCCCAAGTAGAGCCTGGATGCTGAAAAGCAGCAACCGCTGTCTACAGTGCATACACAAATGTATAAATGTCGGTGTGTGAATATTTTAAATGTATGTGTATTGGGTAAATGTTTGTGAACATAGAATATTAAGAATTCATTTATTGATATTTAAACTCTCCTGAGTCCCTATTTCCTTATGATCAAAAGAAGTTTTTAGATTAGACTGTGTTTCATATCATGTTCTGAAGATTAAAATTTTCTGTGGAACTGCCTAAAAAATTACTCCAAAGCCCCTGGGGACTGGGCTCCCCACCATTGCTTCAGTGCACACATGTGTGCTTTTAGTTGTTTTATCGGTTTTTATTAAAAGTGATCTATAGCTCAAAATCTCTGACTAGCACTGTAACAGTTTCTTCCTTCTCAAGGACCTCGGTATCAGCACACCTGGGAACTTCTTAGGGCTGCAGTCTTGCCCCACAATGGACCTTCCAAATTAGAATCTGTATTTTAACAATATCACTAGAGGACTCATCTCAAATTAAAGTTTAAGGAACATTTATTTTACTTGTTGATCCCTGAGGTCCCTTTCATTTATATTGTGGTGCTTTTATATGTATTTGTACAATATATATTTTATCTTTCCTTATTTTGCTTTGTGTTTCTTTCTGGGCACTTTGGTTCAGAGAAAAGGAAATCCATCAAAGATACAACATAAAGAGTTTTTTTGATTAAACATAGTAGTGAGTGCCTATTGGAACTGAACTAGGTTCCAAATTTATTTCATTTCTAGTGGTAGTAACTATGGCAGATGAAAGCTATCTGGCATTGTTTGATTATAAATCCCAATTGCTCCCGTAGGAAAAATACACGAGTCCAAGTACCCTATAATTAATGAGAAAAAAATCTTCCAATGATAGTTCAAAGGATACTGGGAGGGTGGAAGGGAAACATACTAAATATTGATAATGATAAAATCAAGAGAAGATGATGAGTAGTAAAAGGTTTTAGAGTTTACCAAGTATTTGAATATTCAACAACTCATTGAAGTCATTAACAATTCAGGGAGGAAGGCAAGTTAGGTATTTCCAACCACAGTTTACAAATTTAAATAAAGCCTGAACCAGGAAGTCTGTCATAACCATGACTAATGTATATCATTTCTGTCCTGAAGTTGGTCTCTCCTTTTTCTTCCATTTCATATTAAAATAATGTTAGCCCAAGCACAAGTGGGCCATGGAAAAGGATGTTTTCACTATATTCACAATATCTGAAGACATTTTTCCAGTTGCAGAAATGTCTCTTTTTGGTTTCCACTTTTTTTTTTTTTTTAATTTATTAATGAGAGACACAAAGAGAGAGAGAGAGAGGCAGAGACACAGGCAGAGGGAGAAGCAGGCTCCATGCAGGGAGCCCGATGTGGGACTCGATCCTGGGACTCCAGGATCACACCCTGGGCCAAAGGCAGGCGCTAAACCACTGAGCCACCCAGGGATTCCCTCCACTTTTTTTTTTTTTTTTTTTTAATGCTTTCTCTGTCATGTTTTTTAAACCTTTTTATTTTCTCCTCCTGCTCTTCTGCACCAGTTTCTGCCTCCCTCTTTTCAACTTCAGCAGCATCTAAGGCCAGACTCTGCTAATTTGCAAAAGCTGGTTCTGCTGCTTGCACATTCACCCCTACCCTTGCAGCAGCTTCCTCTTTTCCTGTGGCCACCTGCCTCCCGATCATTCTTGCTGGGGCTGGGGACACAGGGCTCCGTGTGGCTTTGGTCTGCTCTACCTCCTCCTCTCCACCTGGTCCAACCACTGCTCCGCCAGGCCTTCCTCCTCTGCCCAATGTTGTTATGGCAACCGACAGTCAGTGGGCCCAGGAGACACCATGCTGAGCCAAAACTGGCAGGAAGAGACACTGAGCAGCATCTGCGGGGGCTGATAAGGCCAAAGTGTTGGGTTGATCCCCTCTGGTAAGGAAAGAGAGAGAGAGAAACATCGAGATCATATTGGCTCTGGTTGGTCTACCAGGAATGTTTTCTGACCTGATGGAATGGCTGGAAGGCCCTGCATACAGGTCCTGGTTGAGTTACATATGACTTTCTGCTTTGTGTGCCCAAAACTAGCCTTTTGGATCAGCGTCTCCAACATCTCCATCTCTATAACCACTAGAAGAAAGAGAAAAATGAAAATGATTCTAGGTTCTGGGTGTCAAGTGCAGAAGAAAATACTGTTTGCTCTATTAAGTACAACATATTCCTATATCTCAGCTTTATCCAGATTGTTAACTTTGACTATTACAGAGAGGGATAAATGATCATTGTACATTTTAAAATGCACATGCTAGGATTTAATAGGAGTGTTTCTTTTTTGCTGCAAACAAAAACAACCTATAAAGCAGTTAATGATGGTTGCCTCATATTATCAAAGTATTCCCAAGTACCAAAAATGATGAAGGCATTAAGGAGAACAAGTCTTACACAATCACTCATGATCATTTAGAAAAGTGGAGTTGGAAATAAGGATTTTTAGAAGTCTGCTTCTAGGACTGCAGTGTCCATATCCTACAACACGTGTCTGTGTAGAAGTCAATAATTTAGAATATTAAAATGCTAAAATGAGCAGAGACAGACTGGTTTATCTCTCAGTCCACAAATGAGAAGAGTGTAAGTCAGAAAATGGAAGGGCCTGGCTGTGGCCACACAGCTTTTGAGCTACAGGGCCTATATTTCAGCGATAATACCTTGTTATCTTTTCCTTAACCATGAATTCAACTATAAAAGCTAAAAAGAATTTAGATAAGAATCCTTTGGACCTCAGCTTTTGGGGGAAATTGTGGCATGTACCTAGGACCGTATTCTTATAGGTTCATCACACCATATGGCTGGCTCTGCACCAAATAATCCAAAGCCAGTCAATATACCAGGGATGCCATCTCACTGCCTTTGGGACCTTAGAACCCCTTTCCACACTGATCAGGGAAGAGTTCATTATATTTATCAAACAAAGCAATATACAAATTATTAAATTTAACAGCATAAAAGAATAAAATGACAAAGAGGAGGGAGAAGCAAAGCTAGAGGTGGTTGCAAATATGCTAAATCTTCCATTTTAAAAGTTTAAAGTTAATACTATCAAGGAACATTAAGTAACACATTTATTGTTTAAAAGTTATGATGTTAGCTATCAAATCTTTAAAGAAACAGAAACTGATTAGAACTCATTATCTTTCAGATAAGGAAAAGGAGGCTTAACTTATTTTTAGATTATTTAGACTATTCCATGTGGTTTGAGCTTTAAATATGTTCATGTCCTCATTTATGATTTAAAATCAATCAACACTCTCATCAATAGGGATTCAGTTATGGTACAGTTATAAAATGGAATTGTTGGCCTCCATTGAGAAGAATAGGATTGATCTCCCTATTATAGAACTATGTAGAACTATTATAGAACTTCTCTTAAGAATAAGAGAAGAAATGAAGAAATTAGGTTATGGAATCATATACAGAGCATTACCTATAAAAATACATACCCCTATTTGTGTGTGTGTTTGTAGATTATAAAAAGAGATGTGGAAACACACATACCTAACACTTAGATCTGAAGAGAGAAGAAATTGAGGGACAGGAAATTTTTTAAACTGTATTTGAATGTTTAAGTAATAAAAATATACTAATATTTTGAAATTCAGTATTTTAAAACATGAAATTATAGAACTAAAAGGGATTCAGAAAAAATGTATAGCATTTCTTGATGAAATATATCACAAATATTATAATGTTTATCTAAATTTAGCAAAAACTCTTTTAAGCATAAAATTAGAAAGAGATAAAAATCTTCCTATATAATTTATTTGAATATATTTATTATTTTGGGGGGTGGTATATAAATAGAAAAATAAGAATATTAAGAAAAAATATACAGCAGTAGAATTCAATTTGAAAATAAACAGTAAATGAAGATCTCTCTTTGGAAACTAATGGATTTTGAAATGTAATCATTTTGAGGTTTTGCTTTAAATAACTATAATTTCTCTAAGCACTAAGTGAGATAATTAGGAGATTTTTTTTCCTCCTTCCCCATTAATCCATTTTACTATCTTGAAAAGTTTAGTGAATGAATATAAAGTCACAATGAAAGCTCTTCTGATGACTATTGTCTTCCATATTTATTGGTAGCTGGGCCAAATCCCAACTGGCTGTGCCCTCTCTTTCTTTTCTCAAACCAACTTTGAATGTCAAGCTCTTTGTTTAATTAACTGAGTGGGACCACAAAGAAAAATAAACAGTAGGCTGAAATTTCAGCTTTAAAAAACTGAAGATTTCATGGTTTTATTTTGTTTTGGGATTTCTTTTCCCCCTTATTTGGTGAAAAGTGTAAAAGAAAAGCAACCTTCAGCTTTAGCTGAAAATTGGCATTTTTGAAGCAAATAAATAGATTATTTTGGTGGACTTAATGTTTCATAATATTCCCTCCATTTATTTCTCAAATTTGAAAAAAATTTAGGCCTACTGGGTTTTCTAATTTTTGCCGAATAGATGACAATTCCTTTAAGTGGTGTGGACTTTAAGTGAGTAGGATATGTGTGTTAGCAAGGGTTCCATTCCATAGCCTTTGGCTAGACTTTTCTTCTTTCCCTTTTCTTACAGAATTTCCTCTCATTTGGGTTAACTTCACATTAGGATTAAGAATACTTTTGAGAAACTATTTACCACTTGTGAATTAGGGAGTGTGAAATACATTATCTTGAGATAAGAGAAAAATTTTAATTTCTAAAGACAACTCTGTAATTTGTCCAGAGCCTTTGGAGCATAGTGGTTTATTAGGAGCACAGTGGTTGTTTCTCCTACCTTACTTAAGCATTATTTTGTAATATAAAATTAGCATATCACTAAGGTGTACAGTCTCTCATTATGTCACCTAGAGGTGAGAATGCCTATTAATATTTCCCTGTATTTTCATCAAGTCTCTTTTAAGTCTACATTGTTTAGTTAAATCATATTATGCAGAGAATTTTATAATGTGCAGTGATCTTGATGTTTCAAGTAATTAGAAATTTGATGTTCTTAATAAAGAAATACAAATCATCTAAGAAAGTGTATTTTATGGAAATTTGGAGATATTTAATTAGAAAAAAATAAACTACCATCCTGAAGCAGCAACTTTTAGGATTTTGGTATATTCCTTTTCACCTTGTTTGAGTGCCTTTTCCTTTTCCACATGTGACATTATATATTTTCCTGTATATCCTCTATTTTTGTTTTATGTTACAGAATTTTCCCATATCACTAAAATTTTACATTAAAAATCTTTTCATGTGACATTTTTAGTGGCTGCATCATAGTATACCATAATTTAGTAAAGTATTGGGAACTTAATTTTGTAATGGTGTTGTGTGCTTACAAGTGACCTTTGAAAACATTTATTTCATTTGACTGTTTTAACTGGGGGTTCTTTAAGGAGCACGTGAAGAGGGTATACCAGGTAACGGGGGATGCAGGCAGAGCTCTGGGGGCAGGGCCAGGCAGCCATGTGTGAAGGGGGGACAGCTGGAGCCAGTGCCGGGGAGCATTCAGGTCCATCCAGCATAGTGAACTGCTGCAGGACACCAATCTGTCTTCCAAGAGTTCTCGTGCCAGCAGGCTACAGAGCTGAGCAAGAGCGCCCGGAGTTGCTCTGCTCATTTTTAAGTGCAGTTTTGTAATCTGAAAGATTGCCTTGTAAAGCTGGAGGGATTGACCTGGTCTGCGACACCTTAGCAAGTCGTCATGCTGTGGAATGGGAAACCTTGAAATTAAAGCTACCCTGGTGTTCTCCACAAAGACTAAGGACCTCAACATGAGGTTACTCAAAGGTCAGCATTGACTTTGGTTTGTTGTAAATCCCGAGGATAAATTGGGCAGATTGAAGGGTTTATTTTGGATGGTGAAATTAGACATGCATTAGGTCATTTCTTTTTACTTTAACTTTCTTTCAGACTGTTTTCATGTTATGAGGTGTCCACCACTGCTTTTATTGGCTATCATACTATTGTTGATAGAAAAAGTGAATTATTGTAAACGTGCCAGTTCCTATGGTGTTTTGCTATCTAGGTATTTATTCCTTCTTCTCCCTCCCTCCCTCCCTCCCTCCTCACCTTCCTACTTTCTCTCTTCCCTTCCTTTCTCTTCCTTTTCTTTCTTCCCTTTTCCTTTATTTTCTTTATGAGTGGTATAAAATAGTTCTTGTTTAAAGCTCATGAGACTAAAATATGAAAACTAATACAGAAATGTAGACTTGAGGGACACCCGGGTAGCCCAGTGGTTGAGCGTCTGCCTTTGGCTCAGGTCATGATCCTGGGGTCCTGGGATCAAGTTCCACATTGAGCTACCTGCAGGGAGCCTGCTTCTCCCTCTGCCTATGTCTCTGCCTCTCTCTGTGTGTGTCTCTCATAAATAAATAAATAAAATCTTAAAAAGAAAAGAAATGTAGACTTTAGTTTGAATAATTTGATCTCACACATTTAACATCTGATATCTCCATTGAAATGGCTGAAGAAATAGGAAAAAAAAAAGAAAGATTGGATTAGGCATTCAAGGAAAAAGCAGAAAACACTCGTTATTCACAGAGGGAATTCAGGAATGTGGAATCCACATGAGACCTAACATAGGTGAGAATGAACCAGCCTGACTTGGCCCTTGCGAAGGAAAAGCCTATGTGGGACTTATTAAAAGGACAGAAACCCATAGATAAGGGAGAAATCCCTAAGATAAGACAAGAGGGAGTTGGATATGATAATAGGCTAGGGGAGGCCAGAGGGAATTTCTGACTTTACAATTTCAGTACCCAGAACCATAGGCCACGGCCATCTCCCCCTTGTATGCTTTGCCTCAGTGGTGTTCTAACGGTAATGAGACCATTGAGAGAGTGGGCTCCATTTGGGAGTAGTTGTTTACAGTGAGGGCCAGGGACCAATGCCCCAGCTATCTTTGGGCTACCACAGAGATTTGATTACAACAACAACAACAACAACAACAACAAAAGTAACTTTCCTTTAGCCAGAACTTGAGAAAGTGGCAGATCTGCCTTTGATTTGGTGAGGAAAGCCCGTTGAGTGTGACTGAAGCAGGAGCTTGCCACTGGGTCCGCTCACTAAGACAGTCCTACCAGTTAGAGAGGCCGGTGGTGCCTGTGAACCCCGGGTTGCAGCCGTGGATCCTTCTGGTTCTAGTTTGCTCACCAGCAGTCACAAATGAAAAAATGGACTTTGAATAAAGTTAAGCTGTTGAAAGTAAAACCCCTCTGCTTTTGTTAGGGGACTGCACATTATATACTGGAACAATTTCTGGTACCTCTTTTATCAGAACTAAACAAACATGATTGTCATGTTGAGGAGGAGTAAACTGCAAGGAGAAAAACATTGTTTTACTCCCAGCTTTGTGGAGATACAGGTAACAAATCTGTAAGATATTTAAAGTGTACAACATGATCTGATGCACATATTTATTGTGAACCATTTCCCCCATTAGATTAATGAATAATCTATCACCCCAGACATTTGCTTTTATTCTTTTGGTGAGAACATTTAAGTTCTACTTTCTTGGGAAATCTCAATTGCACCAATAGTATTATCTATTATAGTCACCATGTTATACATTAGATGCTCAGAGAGACAAACATGGCCTGGTATCACTTATTGAACTCCTTAACAGAGTAGAAAAGTGGTTGCCCCTGGCTGAGGGGTGGGGGCAATAACAGAAAGTTTGGTAAAAGGGTACAAAAGTTCAGCTATAAAAACGTCACTCTTTGGGATACCTGAGACGGAGCCCTTTGTTGGGGTCCATGCTCAGCGGGCCTTCTCCCTGTCCTGGTGCCCCTCCCTCTGCTGCTCATGCTCACTCTCTTGCAGGCAAATAAATATATAACATCTTAAAACATAATAAAACAATAAAATGTCATTCTTATAAAACATTAATCCAAACATAGGCACCAAACTAAGGAATTTGGAGCAAATATGCCCCCAAAAAGTAAACCTACTAAATATTAACAGGAAAATGTTATCTTTTAAATATGTCTAATTGTTTTCTGAATTGTTGCTTAACTGCACCAATTACATAAAAGAAAACTTGCCTTCAGACTTATAAAATTTCCCAAATTAAAATGCAGCCGAGGCACTGAAGCATAGATTCCACACTTCAGGAAAATAAATTAGTGAAATAGAAGTCCAGCTCTCAAAATATTCTGTAACTTAGAGGAGAAGCCTGAGATAATTCTGATAGTGAAAAGTAAGGGATAAGGAGGAAATACTTAGGAAATAAGAATATTTATAATGGAAAGTTGTCTTATTCACAAGGCACATAAAAAAGGAGCAAAAAATTATTAAATCATTGAAAAAAAGCTCCTGAGTTGAAAAATTGATTTTAGGATATATCAGAAGAAAAAAATCAATTAAGAGAATTGGACATAAACCTATCTGGGTGGAATACTGTACTTTCTGGTAATGTAAAAATCTATGAGCATCCAACAGAGAAAAATAAGTTCTAAACAAAAAGAGGAAAAGGTAGGGTTAGCACCAGACATCCCTGTAGCAATAGGGCTAATCAGCTAATAGGAGTCACCCCCGCAATCCTCAGTGAAAATAAATATCTTCAATCTAAAATTCTACTTTCATTGGAATATCATTCATGTATGAAAGCAACAGCAACACATTCCCAGTCATGAAGGTTCTACAGAGTGATGCATTTCTTCTTCTTCTTCTCCTCCTCCTTCTTCTTCTTCTTCTTCTTCTTCTTCTTCTTCTTCTTCTTCTTCTTCTTCTTCTTCTTTTTTTTTTTTAGATTTTACATATTTATTCATGAGAGATGGGGGTGGGGGCAGAGACACAGGCAGAGGGAGAAGCAGGCTTCATGTAGGGAGCCTGACATCGGACTTGATTCTGGGTCTTCAGGGTGCTAAACTGCTGAGCCACCCAGGCTCCCCTGCATTTCTTCTAAGTAAATAAATACAAGTCATACATTCTAAAATAAGGATTTAACTTTGGGGATCCCTGGGTGGCGCAGCGGTTTGGTGCCTGCCTTTGGCCCAGGGCGCGATCCTGGAGACCCGGGATCGAATCCCACGTCGGGCTCCCGGTGCATGGAGCCTGCTTCTCCCTCTGCCTGTGTCTCTGCCTCTCTCTCTCTCTCTCTGTGACTATCATAAATAAATAAAAATTGAAAAAAAATATTTAAAAAAAAAAAAAAAAGGATTTAACTTTGTCATATACCAGCAGTAACCAGTTTAAAACTAGAATAGTGAAAGATATTTTTATTAGGTAACCAAAGTATAAGGTAAAATATTTAGTAGTATGTTTAGTGCAAGGTGTACATAATATGCACACTAAAATAATACCATCCATTCAGCAAATACTTATTTAATACTTCCCAAGTTTCCAACATTGGGAACATAATTGAGAGACACACAAGAAAACTTGAATAAATGAACACCATGCTCCTAAATAGGAAATTTAGCATTGAAAATATATCAGATATCCCCCATATCTTTCTATCATCTATCATTTATCTGTCTACTAATTAAACTCTAATATGGGTTATCTTAGGATTGAGATATTTATGCAGAAGGATTACTTAATATATAATGGGAAAGATTTTGAAAAAATAAGACTAATTTTTGAGGAAGAGGTGCAGATAATTGTTTTTAAATTATAGAACTTGCCTTTTAAGATTTTATGTATTTGAATGATGCTGAGGCTCAATCCCAGGACCACAGGATCATGACCTGACCTGAAGGCAGACACTTAGCTGACTGAGCCACCCAGGCGCCCCTAATTATGGAATTTTCATAATTAAAATAGTCTAGTGCTGGGGCACGTGGGTGACTCAGTTGGTTAAGCAGCCGACTCTTGATTTTGGCGCAGGTCATGATCTCCGGGGCCTGGGATTTAGCCTGGCACCAGGCCCTGGGTTCAGCAGGGAGTCTGCTTGAGGATTCTCTTTTCCCTCTGCCTTTTCTACTCCTTCAAAACACTCTCTCAAAAAAAACAAATAAATCTTTAAAAAAAATTCCAGTATTGCTATGAGCCCAGGACAAAAGAGAAATAAAATACAACAAAGTTTTAAAAAAGCACTGAGTGTTATGGGTATATTACTGTCATTTTAGTATTTGATTAAAATGTCCTTTCAAATTGGTGGGAAGAAATAATACATTATTCATATAGATAGTTTGGCTACCTGATTAAAAAGAATAATAACATGTACAGACAGTCCCTGACTTACAATGGTTCAACTTAAAGATATTTTGACTTTACAATGGTGTGAAAGCTAGATGCAGTCAATAGAAACCATACTTGGAATTTAAAATTTGAATCTTTTCACTGAATTGGTGATATTTGGGATGATCCTCTCTTGTGATGCTGGGCAGGGCAGTCTTAGTCTGCCATTCTATCATGAGAATAAACAACTAATACACTTACAACCATTCTATTTTTCACTTTCAGTGCAGTAGTACAGTACAGTGTAATAATCAATAAGTTACATATGCTATTCAACTTTTTTTTATATATAAAAGAAGCTTTTTGTTAAATGATTTTCCCCAACCATTGGCTAATGTAAGTGGTCTGAGTACATGTACAGTAGGCTAGAGTAAGCTATAATATTTGGTAGATTGAGTGTATTAAATATATTTTCAACTCATAATGAGTTTATCAGAATCTAACCCCATCATAAATTAAGAATGTCTGTAAATGGTAGAAAAATATTGATGAATATTTCTCTAATTCCTGAGTGAAGAATTATTTTTTAAGCATGACTCCAAAGTTACAAGCTACAAAGGAAAAGACTGGTGGATTAAACGATCATGATAGTGACACCTAACTGTCCAATCTAAGCCTCCTTTTTGCATAATACAGAGTGATCACTGGGAAGCCGCTCTCTACCTAGCTATGTTTTCCAATACGCTTGCATCAAGGTGAGGCCACATGGAACATATGTCTGTGAAGGGGTTACTTCTGGGCCAAGGTGTACATGGAGCTCCACATTCTCTACACTTGTTTGCCAACTGTATACCTAGGCATCACATCCTACCACATTTTGTGGAACTTCAAAATGAAAAAACTCAGGCCTCACTTCATTCAAGAAAGCTGCCTACTGACCAAGAAATTGTAGCACATCCATATACAATGGAATCTGATTCACTAATAAGATGGAATGCATATTATTATTTGTATCAATAGATCATTCCAAATGTCCATCAACAGGTGAATGAAAAACAAATTGTGTTATCTCTATAGCTAAACACTCATGAGCCTTTTTTGTAGAAACTCTTAAGTTTTAAATGAAAGATTAAGACAGAACCAAAAGCACACATCTATTTATTCCAATTGTTTTTTCTGAAATAATGCTACCATTGTCTTATAGATCAGTTGCTTAGACCATAGGAAGGAGGCCAAAGGGAAGATCTGTGTTCTCTTTGTGGTCCACTTAGCTTTGATTTCATGTTGCTCATGTGGCAAATAGAGATAATAAACCTGTAGGGTTTATGTGAATCCAGAAATAATGTTTATAAAGTAACTGGTAGAGAATAAATAAAGGCAGATAAAATGATCATCACCATTATTAGTGCTATTGTCATAGCAATACTTTCTTTCCAGTTGATTAAAAAATTACTAACAAAATGAGTAAATATGAATTTTGGGTGAGCCTTAATCTTGTTCTTAGATGTTTCGATGACTGTCTTGGAGGTTCACTGTGTTTTGCACTGGGGAGGGAAGCAGCCATCTCTGTTCAGGGATGCTCCCCTGTTTCATAATGGTTTGATTCATATCTAGAGCTCAGAAAGAAAGGATGAGATTAAGATGAGTGGGGCTAGGAATGACTGTTGGCAATGGGAAGGATTGAAGTCAGGGTCAAGGTCACTTCTAGCTATAAAATCTTTGAGTACCTTCTCTCTTAACAAATGTTTTTTATTTTCCAAAGCACTCCCCTCAAATGGGTATGATCATTATTCTGGCAACACTCAGTTCCATGTCACATGCAATTGGACATGTTAGGTTATAGTAACCTCTGGAATAGCCCTAGACACATCAAATCCTCTTTTTATATGTTTTTTCTTTGCACTGCACCAGCCTTTCACCCAGTTCTCATAGCAGAAAACACAGGAGTCAACCACACCTCCATTTTTTTTTTTTTTTCACTTATAAAGACACAAACATGTACAAACATAGATACACAGAATAAATCACCAAGGTGCATTTTAGGCCAAGCTCTCATCATGCCCACTGAGACTCTCCAACCCTGGGCCACTCTTATCTCTTGCTTAGATTACTTTTCTTCCTTCAGGGGTGATCTCCCTAGAGCCTATTCTCCATACTACAGCTAGAGTATTCTTTTGAAAATGCAAATCATCATTTCCCTGCTTAAAATATTAGCTGGGGATCCCTGGGTGGCGCAGCGGTTTAGCGCCTGCCTTTGGCCCAGGGCACCATCCTGGAGGCCCGGGATCGGATCCCACGTTGGGCTCCCGGCGCATGGAGCCTGCTTCTCCCTCTGCCTGTGTCTCTGCCTCTCTCTGTGTGTGTGTGACTATCATAAATAAATAATAAAAAAAATTAAACCTTAAAAAAATAAAAATAAATAAAATATTAGCTGGCTTTCCATTTACAGTATTTAAAAATCTCAAAACACTTAAAATCTTACTGGCCCACCTCTCTGACTCCTTCACTATTCACCCTTTGATAGTTGGCCCCACCCTTATTTATGTATTTCCTGTCACCTAAAGATGCTGGTGCCTCTTAGTTCCTGGGTCTTTTCATGTACTCTTCCCTTTACCTAGCATACACTGTTGTGATGGCCAAGGGTTGGCAGTGGGGTCATTGTGATGGTTAATTTAAGTGTTAACTTGGCTGGTCCAAGTGATGCCCAGATAACTGGTAAGATACTCTGGGAGTATCTATGGGGCATTTTTGAAGAGATTAGCATTTGTATCAGTAGACTGAGTAGAGAAAAACATCCTGCCCTATGAGAATGGGCATTATCAAATTGGTTAAGGGCTTGAATAGAACAAGAAGGCTGGGGAAAGGTGAATTTGCTCTTTGCTGACACATCTTCCTTCTCTTACCCTTGGACACTCCTGGTTTCTAGGCATTTGGATTTGGACTGGGACTTACACCATCATCAGTCCTGGTTCTCAGACCTTTAAGCTGGGACTGAATTATACTACTGGCTTTCCTGGTTCTCCAGCTTACAGATTACAGGTCATGGAACTTCTCAGCTTTCATAATTTCGAGAACCAATTCTTATAATAACTCCAGATATATCTATATCAATGTATCCTATTGGTTCTGTTTTTCTAGAGAACACTAATACAGTCACAGATCTCAGCATAGGAGTGTCATAGGTTTCTTTAGATATGTGTATCACCAAGAGATACACACACATTAAGGTCTAACTGATAAGATTCTTTTATTGCCAGCTTCCTCACCCAGAAAAGGGCATTCCCTGGAGCCAGAAGGTGTGGCCCAGAGAGGAAGCACTGCACTTCTTTTTCCATCCCTTACTGGAAGTAGCTGTTGTTTCTCTTGGCCCCACACTTAGTGTGCCCAACTGGTTTACCTCTTTGATTCAACCTCACCCATTATTTCTGCATTCAAAAATCCAAACCAACATAATATCATAACAAGGACTTCATTTTTTTGGTCCTTGAAATTTCTACTAATTCAGTCAATCCTATGCTGATGATCTAAATGGAATTTCAGTTTACAGTTAAAAAAAATGTGAGGAAGTCAGGTCCAGGAGGAATTTCTCAGGATTCCTACTGACTCAGCATTCTCTACTTCCCAATCCTACCTGGCTGTGTCTCACTTATTCCTGGGCCCTCAGTTTTGATATTTCTTCTTCCTGTAAGATTTCCCTGACCTCCCACCATTGGTCCTTTAGGTTTTCCCACCAAGTGTTGCTAAACATCGTGATTTCCCTGTAACATTCTCCATTCTCTAATGCTTTGTTTTTTTGCCTGTGCTCTGAGCTCCCTGAAGGCAGAACATGTGTTTTGTTAAAGCCCTCACTGAATCCACAGATCCTGGCATATGGTAGCTACACAATAAATATAGCTGAAAAAATAAATACAACAAATTGTGGCAAGAATGGAGATTACATTAAAAGTTTATCTCCCCTTTTCCCCTTTATCCCCAGGAGACCCCATCCTCCAGAATTCAAAGAAGAAAGTTGAACCCTTCTCACATTAAGCCTATCTTAAAAGCTGCTTTTAGAAACTCCAGTGCACACTCACACACCATTATATGTTATTTCAGGCTGGTGTAATAATAAAACTGTCAATCCTATGAATAAGAACTGTTTCTTTACTTGGATTCTTGCTCATGTTCGTGTATATTTATGTATTACTAGAAAAGCAGCATTCTTAAGATTTCTTAGATGGTTTGATAAGATATGACTCTACTTTTCCCAGCTTTTCTTATTATAAGAATCTTTAACAAGCTCTTTAAACAGTTCGCACATGCTACCTTACATTTTTATGTGATGTATAGTGGAATAATTTTTTAAAAGGATTTTAAAAAATATAAAGCTTAAATAATGAAACTATTTCTACTTGTTTTGGTAAGGAATCATTATCAATGGATACTATTTATAGGGCAGAATTTTTTTTTCATCATATATCTTTAACTTAAAATACCTCTTTATTTAGGGGTGTCATCTAGGTTTTTGTTGCTGTTAGCAAAAAAAGTTTCTGATGTTTACCAATCTAACAATTTAATGCCTAAATTCATGTGACCTGAATTAAAACAGTTTAAAATTTAAAAACATTTAAAATCATTAAATGAAGATGCTTGGCTTTACAAAGGGCAAAAGTCTTGTTTATGAGATCACAGGGAGAGCCAGCTCTTGGGCGCCCTATCCTGGTTACCAATGACTGCTTTATTGATCTTAGCTAGAAAAGTGAGCAAAGGGTAGCAGCTCCTCCTGGGTATTACAGACTAGTTCTTGTGGGAGAAAATAGCAACAAAGTGATCTCTAGCTCCCCAGAAAAATGAGAAATGATAGGGGAAAAAATGGAGACAAAAAAGAAAGGAGATATGGAATTGCAGAGAGCTGACTTAGTCTGGGTCCTCCCCCACTCCTCTACCTCCTCCACCACCTTCTCCAGGCTCTTCTCTGTCTAGCATTGTTGACCATGATGAACATTTGGAAGTCCAGTGGGACAGCAGAGCACAATGATTAGTACCTTTCCCATCCCTTTTCTTGCAGCATCCGGATGCCCTAGAGCATCGTATTCCAGTGGGCTCACAATGTGCAGGAGTTTGATGAAGCTCATCATGAAGGACAAGGTAAGTGTTACATTTACAACTAAGAGGAGGCACTGATAGCCCCAGAGGCCAGGCTATCTGCCAAAACCAGAAAGAAGGCAATGGTGTTCTAAGACACAACCAACCAAAGAATCGTACCATGTCCTTCTTATCCCTGATATTTTCCTGTAGTAGCTAACCTCTCACACTAAGAACGATGACAGAAGGAAAGGGAAAAACAGCTCCCTGTATCCTCCCCATCCTTCCTTCCTCATCAATAGGCCAGAAGCAGAGAGTGTTGGTAAAATGTGTACATATCAAGAAATAAAAACAACTGCATTCATTTTATCCAGCATTTCCACTGTTCTGGTAAGAATGAAATACATATGCACACATGAGGTATGGATTATGAATTGTGTAATTTTGGTGATTTCGTGTAGGAGTTAAATGCTCTTATATTTGCTTCTAAAACTCTCATTGCCCAATAGTAAAATTCATGTTAGTAATTAAAATTCTTAATTTTTCTTTACTCTAGAACAACATTAAGTTACAAATAAAAACAATACAACTTAAGAGAGACCATGGAAAAAAGTTTTAATGGTACTTTTTCCTATTTTTTTGAAGAAGTCCTGTATTTTCATTTTGTACTGAGCCCCACAAACTATGACTCTGGCCCTGCTTGAGAGAAAAGGAGAATGAAAAGACAGAGCTTGGCTGTGGTGGCCAGAACTGGGCCTTACCCCCAGCTTCTGTGTCATTTCAGGGTCTGGAGCCATCACTCTCTTGTCTAGCCTTGATTTCTCAGCAGCTCCTGATCTCCTTATCCAGAGAAGCCATGCTCACTTTGATGCTGGAGCACTCCCTCTATTCCTGGCTCCAATTGTAATTTAGCAGCTTCCAAAGGAACATAGAGATCTCTGGACATTTTGCATCCATCCATCCATTCATTGTGATATGCCAAGCACTCTTTTTCTTCTTCTTTTTTTTTTAAAGACATTTATTTATTTGAGAGACCATGGAATGTACATGTGTGCACATGTACACAAGCAAAGGGAGAGGCAGAGAGAAAGGGAAAGAAGCAGACTCTGCAGAGCTTGGCACAGGGCTCCATCCCACAACCTGAGACTACCACCCCAAGATGAGCCAAAATCAAGAACCAGAGGCTCAACTGACTGAGCCACCCAGGTGCCCTGCCAAGCACTCTTCTATTAAACTGCTATAGACCGAATTGTGTCCTCTTAGAATGTATATGTTGAAGCCCTAATTCCCAGTGTGATGATATTTGGAAGTGGGGCTTTTAGGAAGTAGTTAGGACCAGACAAGGTCATGAGGGTGGGATCCTCAGGGAGCTTACTTTCTCTGTCTCTGTCTCCCCACCTCTCACCCTTCCTGTCCTTTTACAAGCTCACTCGCTCTCTTTGCCACATGAGGATACAGAAAGAGGCCAGGAAGAAAGAATCACCCACCTATGCTGGCACACTGAACTCAGACTTCCTAGCCTCCAGAATTGTGAAAAATAAATTTCTGTTGTTTAAGCCACCCAGTCAACGGCAGTTTGTTATAGTGGCCCAAGCTAACTAAGACAGAAACAAATGTGGCTCCTGTTTTCTGGCAGAAATGGACATTGATGAAATGAACACAAAATTAAATACAAAATAAAATTAGAAAATGCTATAAGGAAAACCAACAGAGTGCTAAGGAAAAATATGAGGGTGACCTGATCTGGACTGGAATATCATGGAAAGACGGTGATAATGTAAAGAACAGTGCTCCAGGGAGAGGGAACATGTGTGAAAGTGGAAGGAGTTTTGTGTGAAGCAAATGGGTAGGAGGCCTGTGGAAACAGCAGGGGAGGGCATTGGTGGACTCTTCTTGCGCTCTTGTTTCTTACCTGTGGTTTCATTTTATACTTTCCGTATAACTCTATGTGATCGAGCAAGCCATAGTAAATGAAGTACAGACTAACCATAATTTCTGGACTCAAAACCACAGCACAAAATCAATGAAGTGCAAATGCCCCAAGGACTTTGACACTTTGTGTTTGATTTGCGCCAGGTCGCTTTCCTCTTGGTATATGGGTTATTGCATCATAACAGGACGGGAGCACCTTTAAAATGAGAGGCAATACAGGACCGAGTCAGGCCTCAGGCCTAACAAAGGATAGAAGCTCAATAGCCAGTATTAATACTAATAAGAAGAGGTCAGGACTGAATGTTTGACATCTAAACTTTTAACAGCCTGGGACCCATAGTTGTGCTTTTGAGCTATACCAGCCACTCAGTTTATTCTGTGTATCTTGTGTTGTTACTAAACACCAAACATTGTGCATTTAGTATCTGGATAAGCTAAATATTCTCAGGGGCTTTATGTGTCAAGTGCAAGATGAAGCTCTTCAGTCCTGCAAACTAAACCTTAAATAATCCATTTAGCTAGTCATTTAACAAATACTGACTGAATACTTATTATGTACTAGGTATCATTTTAGGTACTGGGGTAAAACATTGCGTTATCATTCCAAAAGTAGTGCCTAACTTCTGAAACGATACCATCTGATCAGTCTTGGAAACCACAACACCAGTTTTCATTACAAAACAATGGTCTTATACATGGTCATATACATGAAGACCAAGCATTGAGCCAAATTTTATACTCATTGTTTAGATCTATTTTCTGTAGATGCCTGGAATGTTTTTCTCCCATGTGCCAGCTTGGAAAACTCCTCCTCCTCCTGCAAGAATAATTTTGAGTTCTCATTTGTTCAGTTCAGACTATCTCAGTGCCCCTTAGATAAAGCACCTCTTCTTTAATCATATCAAATTATCCACTGTTCCATTATAGAATGTGTCACATTGTATTTCATAGTCTAAAAGTCACTTAGGAGCCGTACAGTGAGTGTCCCCCACGCAGCTAGTGTTTGGTGAATTAAAACTTAATAGAAAAATAGTAGTTAAATGCGTGAGTTTGTTTAGTGTTAAGATGGGTACCTTATACCTCAAGTAAATTTTTAATCCTTGAACATATGTAATCAAATTGTCTGTGAGCCTATTGCACTTGTACTCAATAGGCTACACCCAGCATCTCAGTATGAAAAAAGCAGTGGCAACAAAAGGAATCATACAGAGGTTTGCAAAAGTTATTCTCAGTTTATGGAGGTTAAGTTGGATCTACTGAAACAAAATTTTGAAAAGGAACTACTAGGTTGTGTGTGTTTTTTTTTTAATTTTTATTTATCTATGATAGTCACAGAGAGAGAGAGAGAGAGAGAGAGAGAGGCAGAGACATAGGCAGAGGGAGAAGCAGGCTCCATGCACCGGGAGCCCAACGTGGGATTCGATCCCGGGTCTCCAGGATCGCGCCCTGGGCCAAAGGCAGGCGCCAAACCGCTGTGCCACCCAGGGATCCCCTACTAGGTTGTTTTGTAAACAAAACTTAAAATGCCTAGAAATAAAATTTTAGATTTTAAGCAATATTTTGAACCATTTAAGGAAGATTTGCAAATAAATGAAAGCCTTCAACCAAATTCAACCTGCAGAAGAGTTTTACTTTACATGTTTAAAAGAATGAATTGCACCCGAGTCTCCTTAGGTAGGGCCTGCATTCCCTTGTTTGGCCACCAACTCTACTATTCTCTGTTGCCCTGAACTCTGCATTTAAGTGACTGAAAGCATTTACATTTGAGTCTGGTCCTTGCAAGTTCCTCTCTGTCTTCAGGCAAAAAAACTGTCTCATTCTACAGAGAACTCAGCTTAACTTAAAACTGTTAAGATAATGCTATAGCTAATTATAATGAGGACAATTTTGTGGTTTGGTATAAATCAGGATTTGGAAAGAGAGGACATAGAACATACAAACAAATCCCTTCCCTGTAATGAAATATAAAACAGGAAAAAAAATCTAGATGTTAAAAGCTATAATTCTTTGAATTCCTAAAATGTTAAGAAAATCATAAGGCTTTTTAATCAATATTTTGTCTATAGCACTCACTATTGCTAAATGAAGTCATCTCTTAAAGCTGTTAAAAAAACAAAAACTCATTACAAAAATGAGTAACTTTTAGATATCTTATTGGCTTTATTTAATTATTCATGAATCAGGCACCATCTAATCTAGCAGATAGCAAAGAGCTTGGAGGCGCTATACAAAAGGAAAGACTTCTAGGCAGAAGGGAGCTGGAACAAGGTTATTATACAAGACTGAAAAGAAGATTGTTTATTACAAGGTTACCTTCTTTTAAGGGATGGCAAGGGTCTATGAGGCAGATGACCTAACTAATGCTGACTAGGTGATTCCTGATTGACTGGTTTAAGACTACATTTGTGAGAGAGCCAAAACTAATTAAGTCTTGGCTTCGTGATGTGGGGCCCACTATAACATACTTCATTTGGGGCCTGTTTTGTTTTTAACAAATCAGAACCTTGCAATAGGGTACTGCTTTGCTAGTTAAAGACAGGGTGCTAACTAGGTGGAGTAGAGCTTCATTTACCAGGAATGAAGCTCTCTCTGAGTGGGAAGTCACCTATGAGTAGTACCTAATGAAGACCAGCAAGGAGCTCTTGCAGCAGCCCAGTGTCCAAACCACACAGTGCTGATCTGGGACCTGTGCTTTCTTCCTTCCTCTTGCCTTCTCACCTGCCCAGGGGGAGTCTCTGCTCCCAATTTGCCTTCCTGGGGGATACAACACCACTGAAACTCTAAGTGTGTAGCTACATATGGTCAAGCAGCCCCTGAACCCCGGGTCTGCTCCCTCCCTCTTTCCCTCCTTTTGGCTCAGGTTTTGCTTTGGTGACCCATGTTACCCTGCTGATTCCTGACCTTGGCCTGTGTTCCATTTTTAGCCTTGCTCTTCCCAGATGGGCACCCTGCTAACTGTCATATGTTTTCAACTTCTGGTTGGTCTTATAATCTTATTTTTATGCATTGGGAAATAGGTTATACCTAGTTACTCTGTTCCTTACTATAGTAAAGCTCCATGATGGAAAAACTAGTCCAAAGATTGATACTAGAGAACTTCAGAAATAATACCAGAATACTTCAGAAATGGTACTCAGATACTTAGGAAATGACCCCAGAATATTTTAGAAATAATGCTAGAATACTTCAGAAGCATCAGGGTAACATTGGGATTATAAAAACATTCAAATACAGAATATAAACAGGATGATTTATCCACAAGAGGATCACTTTTGTACATTTTTCTGGGTAGAACTACTTGATGGTATCACCTATCGCCTACAAGGCAGGGCCATGACTTATGCCTAACTCACTGCACCTGTAATGTTCAGTTTTTATGCATGTAGTCATTCATAGAGTTGAACTCACTGATTTGAATTGAGTATACAGAACTTATTCACAGGTGGGTATCAACTAGTGGGTCTTCTACCCCTGAGGCAGTACAAAGGGTAATGCTTTCTTGTGAGAGCAGGAGAAATTCAGATGGGGTGATGAGTAGAAATAATTAAGTGGTCATGACTCTACCGTATAATTAGTTTTCCTTGAGCATGATCCTGGGTATTAGGCTGAAAGCCTAAAATTGATCGAGGAGAGTGACTCCAGAGAGCCCTAAAATCAATATCATGCAAGAAAAGTTGGGAATAGTAATAATAGCTACACTTCTTTTATTGAGCCCCCACGAAGAGTTACGAACCACACTTGACATTTTATTCATATATTACATTTTTAGACTTCATGAAAGTGCAACTAAATAGAGACTATTATGACCATTTTATGGGAAAGGAAACTTACACTTGATACAGGAACAGAGATTCACACCCATGTCTCTCTAGCATGATTCCATATGCTTCTAGCTTTACCAGGTTGCCCCAATTATATTAGCAATTTAAAAGCAGTGGCACTGGGAGTCAGGGAAGGAAAGCGTCCATCTGATTGTGATCCAAACACCAGAAAGGCAAGAAAGATAAAAATAAAGAGGAAGAAGGAAGGTAGAATAGAGGGCAAGGTAGGCATTTGGGAACAGCTTTCACAAAAATAGAAGAGCAATTAAATTGATGTCTTCCAAAATGGTCTGGACTCACACACCTACAGCCCTGGCCGCTCTGTTTTATCTCATTAAATGCCTGGTTATGGATGGGCAGGTTTGCCATCTGTTTAAATAATAATTTTCTGTTCTCCATGAACTGAGCTGCAGTGTCGAGGACAATTAAAGCGTCACTGCCATCTCTCTCAGCAGGAACTCTGATATCGCAGGGCCATCGTGCCACCACCACACTGGCATCCGCTCCCGGCTACAGTTTCACTGCTTTCCCACCTAACCTTCCCACCAGAGCTAAGCCTTCCTGGCCAAGATGCAGGCTGTACAAGTATGAACGCCCACTCAGAAAAGAACAGAAGACAGATTAGGAATAGTTCCAGCACCCTCCTTCTTGGCAACCCCAGAGTGACGGATGTGACTTCCTGTGAAATCTAATGATAAGCTATTTTCAAAAATTCAGTTTAAAATTAGTGGGCAATGATGGGGTTTGTTTGAAAAGTGACACGCTTGGAACTAGAACTGGAAAAGAAGTCAAGTGGCTGCACATCTGACAAAGGAAAGAGATCCAGGTTATAAATTCTTTGGGGACACCCTAAGAGAGGGACCAGAGTGGCAGCTGCCGCTGGAGGGGATGAGTGGAGGTGCACCTCCAATTTGTGGCTTTGGAATGGGAAGGTGGGCATTTTTGTTACCTGTTTTAAGTCAGGAAAGCATCATACAGTGACAAGAAAAATAAAGGCTAATATTTATTGGGCAGTAACTGTGAACTAAGCACTGTGCTGAGTACTTTATTAATTAATCAATGCGTATGATCCTTACAACAACCCCAGGATAGAAGTATTGTCATTATGAGCATTTATGTTTTACAGATGAGTGAACTGAGGTTTAGAGTTTCACTGACTTATCTGATGTGTAAGTGAGGTGGAATTTTAATTTTAGCAGTTTTTCTTCAGATTGTTTCTGTTGGGAAACCAATAATTTATTGTCCAGACTAGAACACTTTTAGAAGTGAAATATGTTGTTCTTGGTAATTAAGCTAGTATAAGCAGCAAAAGTTGGGCCTGCCCAGAGCCAACTGCCCTGGGAAGTACAGTCAGCCTGCTCACACTGCTTCCCTGGTAAGTCAAATAAGAGGAGGAGTATATATGACAATATCTCAGAAAAGTCTCTATTTACTGTTTCCTGGTACATTGCAGCAGTCTCAATTGTGCTTTTAGCATTTAACATTTCTCAAGGATCCAGACCCCTTACATTGTTTGCCCCATCCCAGGACCTTTCTTAAAAAAAATGTATCAAGACCCATTCAACAAGTTTTGACAACACCATGAAAGAAGAGAATACGTCTCGATCTACTTGCATGTTTCCTGAGAATTGGCACCTCACAACCCTATAGTGTGTGTATCTATATTTACATATCTATACACACTTGCATATGTGTATATATATATTTATATTTGAAATGTCCTTTTCATAAAATTTGCCACGTTGATGTTTCTCATTTCCACTATACTTCAAACACGGGTTTGGGTTGTTCAGATATATTTCAACAAATGGTCTAATGTTGATTCTTGTCACTTGTTTAGGGTTAAAGCTGAGTTTGGACTTGATTTTCCTTCTGCTATGACTGTGCCCCTAGTACATTCTACCAAAGATTTCTGTGGTCTACAGAAGAAACCCCAATATTCTAGAATGAGCATCTACTAATCCTTACAGGCAAGAAATTCATTGTGAATGAGGTCAAATGGAAGGAGGAAAAAGTATAACAGTATCATAAGCACAAACATTATTACAATTTGTATCAACAAAATATTTTAAGTGTTCTTTATTACTTAAATTCTTTTAAAAAAAATCTAAGTTCACATACATTTTGGTAAGTCTGTCTGTCTTTGCCCATGGGATACTGATGTCCAGTCAGTTCACTTTGAAATTCTTCTGTCCTGGGGCAACTACTGGATTGGATATTTTTCTTCTCTTTGGAGTGCCATCATCATAAGTTATTTCTTTCCATCATTAGATCCACTGTCGGTAAAGTGTGGTCAACGCAAAAGCCACACAAAAGGCAAGCAATGAAGAATTCAAAATTTAGAGTAATGCTTGTTTTCTGGAAATACAGTATAAGTTATTGCATTGATAGAATGGTCTGTTCCATTGCAGAGAGATGCCAGGCAGTGCATGAACTCATGACCAAGGGCAATCCTGGTACCCTAATATCTGGCATTCCATGACCCTTCAAAGTGTCCTCCCAGAGAGCTGCTCATGTGAATGGTGGAGTTCTCACAAATTGAGAGGAGTTCATTGTGGAGAACCTCAAACTGCAAGGATTATTTGTAAGATGGTTGCAACAACTAGCTTTTATGTCCTCTCAGAGCCTCAGAATGTGACTTTATTTAGAAATTGGATCATTGCAGATGTAACTAATTGAGATGAAGTCATTAGGGTGGGTGCTAATCTAGTATGACTGGTGTCTTTAGAAGAAGGGGACATTCACACACAGACACAGGTGCAGAGGGAAATGATGCAGACACACAGGGAGAGGAGGGCTAAGAGATGCCTGAAGCAGGGATGGCAGGGATGCTACCATAGGCAAGGGGCACCTGCGGCTACCACCCCAGTGGTGCAGAGAGAGCATGGCCCTATCAACACCTTGATCTTAGGTGTCTGGACTCCAGACCTGTGAGACAATAAATGTCTATGGTTTTAAGACACTCAGTTTGTGTATTTTGTTATGATGTCCTAGGAAACTAATGCAATAGCCAATGAATATTTCAGCTCATAAATGTTGATTATAATACATGCTTTTTAAATGATGGATAAGTTCAGTTTCATAGCTAATTCTCCTTTCTGACCTCTGCTGAATCATTAATTACCATCCTGTCTCAAATAAGCTTACCTCAAGTAACCTAAGAGACAAACAGCTGGCTCTTGATTCTATTATGTGATGCCATTGTGATCCACACCAGCACCTTCAAGATGTTCTAGGAGATGGCATAAGGTGACAGTCACGAGAGTTCTGAATGGAGAAGGAAGTTTTAAAGTATGTGTTTTGCTTGTCTGATGTTATGTCAGAAAGTTGGTACTAAGAAGGCAAAATCTGAGAAGAATTTTTTTTCTATTTTTTTTTTAACAAATTAGGACAAATTTCTTGAGAAATTCTCTCAAAAAAGAAAAAAAAAAACCCCACAACTTGTGGGCCATAATGAGCTATCTCTTATGATACTAAGTAAGGCCAGTTTACTCAAAATCCTAAATACAATAGTAATAACAAAAGAAGTAGAAGACTTAATTGCTCTGGCATTTTTTTGCTTCTCTCCCATCTTAGCACACCTGTTCTTGTCGACCATGTTTTATTGCATAGGAAATAAACCACAAGCAATTGTTTTTAAGTTTTTAAGCAATCCTGTGCAGGGCAAAAATATAAAACAAAAGCTGTGTGTCCCTGTGTTATTGTCTTTCACAGTGATTGCAAGCTCAACCATGAAATTATGTGATCCTTACATAGCAGAATCCAAGCCATGTCAAGTTTAGTCAGCAAACTCTAGTTGTATCTTTCACAGAGGAGGGAAGGGTGGGGATATTTAGCAGACGAAAGACAGCCACAGGCACCTGATTATCTCAGACCTGTCCGTGATTCAAAATATAAGGCTCTACCTGTGATCAATGGGGGCCACTTTAACCTTTGGTTCTCGCACCCACTGAAACCCATTTTAAAAATTCCCATTTATAATGTAAAATGAAAAATTGGCAAAGACTCAAGGGGAGTGTGATTCAAGGATGGTGTGCAAGGGAGGGTGCCCACTATCAGGAAAATCATATTTGATGTAAGCATATTTCATCTACCTCTGGATTGATATCACTTGACACAGGACATAGCAACGTATTAAGTGGCATCTCAGCCTGGGTTTTCCTTTGCTGAGACTAGATGGGGCTTGTGTGCAGGTAGTTGGTTTTTAGGGAGGTGATCCCAGGAATCAGAGAAAAGACTAAAATAAGGAAGAAAGTAAAATCAGTACAAGAGATGTTCTCAGATTGGCTACTGCTGTGGTTGACAAGGGCTTGACCCTACCAGGACTTTCTAAGGCAGCTGTTGAAATGTGGCTCAGAACTCTATTCAGGAGAGGGAAGGGCAGAGCACTGATCCTTTGCTTGCTCTTTGCCACTTATCCCACATAGGGTTGTCCTATGTGTCTTAACTCTCTTGACAATCCAGGCTGTGTATGTGTGAGTGCGACAGAGACAACCCCCCACCCCCGAATTCCCACCTCATAGCATCAGAGCAGCTCCAGGCAGAAAGCTAGAAGTATGAGGTACAGCTGAGGTGGGGTGCTGGCATGTTGTGTCTGTGTGAAGTTGTTGCCAGGGCTGTGGCAAGGGTGAGAGATGAGCCTCGAAAACAGGAGGCCCTGGGGTATCTCAGGGGTCAATGTTGGCTGTACTTTGCACTCCTCCAGTCTACTTGTGCTCTCTGTTAACCCCAAACCATTATCAAGTCTTCTAGGAGGCAGTCAGCCACATTCTACCAAAACAAAACAAAACAAAACAAAACAAAACAAAACAAAACAAAACAAAACAAAAAAACCCCATAGGTCAGGAGGTTAACACAGCAAGCTATATCTAATCAGCTGCAACTAATCATGAAACTTGCATTCATGATCACTGTGTCCCCACACTACTGGTCATTCTGGGTTTTCCTCATTCTTGCCCAACAGCAACTGATCTAGGTTGCTTTTCAGGTGGGGAGACACAGAGCTTCATCCCTAAAAGTTTCTATCTCTTGCCAGGTGCTGAGCCTGCCCAAGGTTTCTATGATTGCCCAATTAGAATTATTGATAGGCCTGGAAGCACTGAGAGGCATTTACAACAACCCCCCTGAGTTCTGGATGTGCTGCTTTAGGACCTCACTGTGTCATAGCAGCTCTTGCTGTTTATGATAATAAGGGTCATTTGCCTCTCCAGTATGGCAGTTCCTTTCTTGGTCCGCTGCTTTGTGGGCTTATGAACCCAAAATAACCAGGCACCCATCATAGCCTTAGGGTGTAGACCCCTTACTGTGTCTCCAGGTGGAAGTATCCCTCTCTGACGCCACAGAGCCTAAAATAGCAAAGATAGGAGCACACATTCCACCAATGGGACATAGGAGCCATGGAGAGAGACCAATCCTACTTCTTCTACTCCTTCAGTCCGAGTTGTTTATTCTAGGAACCCAGGTGTCTCTGGGAAAGACTGTGGCTCTATTTATTGTGTATACTTTTCATGTCATGGCAGGAGTCTTTCTCAAGGGGACTGAACTTTCCTTTAACCCAGGGGCTCTGGATCTGTGAACTGCCTTAGATCTGGAAACTGGGCAGGAAATTCCACGTTTTCATTGCAGTGCATATTCAGCCCTCTCCCCTTTAAATCTCATGGATTTATTTTTTTTCCATACCAGTCAGCTCCTTATTTGTTTTATCACTCAGAATACAATGGTCCAAGAATTACTGGTGAATTATGCAGGTGAATTTCTTGGTCCCTGCAATGATAGTTATGCCCATCTTATCTCTTTTGGTTATATGCTACCAGTTGGCCTCGGCGTTTCCAGAATCCTGACCTCTCCATTGGAACTAAGTACCCAGCATCACCTCCATTAACTATGGCCTACAAAGAGCCCCTGCTGAGCTTATTAGAGAATCCAAGAGTGGCTTCCTGTCTCACATAATAACTGTATTCTAATATTTCCCTATCCCTGAGCCTGTAGTAGTCACCATTTTCTACCACATTTTCTCTAGGCCATCAATATGTCCAATATGTCTCTCTCTCTCTCTCTCTTTTTTTTTTTTTTTTTTGAGTGTCCCAAAGGTTATTTATTTAGAAAGGTCAGCTTTGACAAAAGCTATTCCCACATTTACATAGCCACGCAGACTTCAGTTACAGCAGACAGACACATCTTTTGCAGATGCCTCACAGAAACTGCCCCCAGATGCACCGAGGCCGCCTGCATGGCGTCCTGTAGGGCACATGTCCAGCGCCTCAGGGGTAACCAGCTGCCATCTCAGTGCAGAGAGGCCAAACCTGCCTGTCAGCCCTGTGATGACATCTGAAATCCTCTGTCAGCAGCTGGTAGGGAAGAAGATAAGTCTTGGTTTCTGTGATGTTTTTGGATACGCTTGCACACTTTCCCCCAGTGCCTGGAAGCTGGTGTGGAAGCTCCCACAGCGCATTGCACAAGGTGCCCGTTCCGTGGCCAGCCTCGCCGGCAAAGGCCCCACTGCAGCCTACTTACTCCTGCTTGGCCTTTGTGATGCTCCATCTCTGTATTAGAAGAAACTCCAGGTGTCCTTAGTGGGATGTTAAACCCCAAATCACAGGAAGGCATGCACTTGTCATAATGTCTTCCTTATAAAATATTATAGTTGACTTTTTCCTATTCTGATACCTGGAGACCCATCCCCATATATATTTCCCTGGTTCCCACTATTAGATAGTAATTGAATATTGCAATTCTCTGGATGTCTGCAAGTTGTCCCAGGGAAGGAACTGTATTTCTCAGCCAGGACTGTGCAGCCACCTCTGAGAACCAAAGAGAAGAATCAAGAAATCTTGAAAAAGACAAGCAACTGGTCCATGTGAGTCTTTTCAGGGTCTCTGAGCAAGAGAAACTGTTGTATTCAAGGAAGAAGAAAGTTGCCTCTGTTGGCCTAGAATCTGAAAGTTCAATTTGGTCAGGTTCATCCATGCAAAGGTCTTAGGGTCCCACTCTTTCCCTCTCAGGGCTCCTAAGTATTGATTTTGTGTAGATGACCAATTGAAATACATTCAGTCTGCTTTTTGTTCTACTATTCTTATAATAATTAGCTCCTCAGCTTGATTTTCAACAGACTCTACCTTGTAACTACAAAAATTAAGCTATCTTAGAATGCTAGCATGGAGGCCTTCTGCCTTGACAGCATATTTTGAGTTGATTAGCTATTTTGGGTTATTTTCTTTATAAAATAAAACCAGCCAACTCCACACTCTTATGATGATCTCTCCTCTAGTACCATTCAAGCACCATAGCCAAGGCTTCACCTATTAACTGTACCTTCTCTCCTTCTACCATGCTGAGAATCTTAGGAATTGTGTTGCTTATTGCAGGCCAGGAGTATCTCTAGGAGGCCTATATCAGTAATGCAGCCTTTATCACCATCTAACTTGGAAGAGATCCCAATCCAAACCCATTTTTCTCCACTTACAAATGGGCTAGTCTCATCTGAGTTCCCACAGGAAGACCCCAGAAAACAGAGCTGGAGCCGTTTTAGGAAATAATTCTAGGGTGAAAGAATAAGGACTTTGGACAGTGAACCAAGGAAGGGGTTCAAACCAGTATAGAAAAGTACTCTCCTGTCAGGTACCCTGAGGGCAACCTTCCATCAGGATCCTCAGAGAACCCTTGCTGCATTTGCCTGAGAATTGCCTATCTGAATGATAGAAGATAATAGCATGTGTTGATACCTTGTACCAAGTGTCAAGAGTACTGACTACCTTACATACTCAGGCTGCTGATGTGTGGGTGCCAGGCTGTTTCTCACAAGCACCTATGCTTTGATCAAAAAGTTCAAGGCAAAACGTGAGGGATGGATGGTGC
The DNA here is from genome assembly GCF_011100685.1 of Canis lupus familiaris. Lineage (NCBI taxonomy): Eukaryota > Metazoa > Chordata > Mammalia > Carnivora > Canidae > Canis > Canis lupus. The sequence continues at coordinate 8,856,255 of NC_049239.1, read as the reverse complement.
AGTGGGACTTGGTACTATCAGAAGTCTTCCATAGCAAGGGTCGAAGGAGGGGTTGGCCAGAAGGATATGAAACAGGGCACAACAGGTGTTGAATACAGGTGGTGAACCTGAATTTATTTAAGAGTTGTGTACAAGTCTCTAGGCCAGGAACCAAGGAAAGGGGAAAAAATGGAAGAACTTTCAACAGATATTCTATAGAGTAGGTTTTGGTTTTGTGTGTGTGTGTGTGTGTGTGTCTGCGCGCGCGCGCGCAAACACATATATATGTATATTACCTATACATATATATAAATATAAAACCATATGTATATATTATATATATACAAATGTATATATCCCATGACTAAAATGAAATTTTGCTGTCTTTTGCTGAAACAAAACTCACATACTATTCCCTAATAAATGTTTTGCATAGAAACAACTGAACCAGAATTTAAATGAAGTATCATGAATTCTCTGCAAATGGACTCTATCAGTAATCAAATTAAAAGACAACTATAGTTCCCATAGTACCAAATTAGAAAAAGATGACAAAAATCCTAGGTTTACTTTGTTTGCAATGTTTGAGCCAGGAAAACAGTATCAGCCTTTTTTATTATATGAAATAATACTGATTTGTCTACCTAGTCAGGGTCCATTTTCTCCTTTCTAGGCCTGAGGGTGGCCATCTGCTTCTTCCATGCTTGTGTCTAGCATTTCACACAATCTAGCATAAATTCTCTGGATTCCAGAACCGTGAAGGTGATAACTTTGCACAATGCCAAAGGGAATTACATATTTGCAAAAGCAGAAAGAATTTTATACTGTGAAATTTTGGGGGATTATTACATCATGTTATTTAATTAATTAATGTATGCAAAGCATTTAGAACAGCGCCAAGCACATAATAAGAGCTCAGTAAATGTTAGCTTTATCATGATTGTGATCATGATCATCATCCTTACATGAAAGCAGTCAATTCTGACAGAATAGGAACTAGTTTAGGGGTCAGAAGACTTAGTCCGTAATCCTGATTTTATCATTTATCAGTCTGTGGCTTTGGTGTAGCCATTTAACCTCTCTGAGACTCTGTTTTTATCTCTAGAAAAAGGATAATAAATTCCATTTCACGGTGTTGGTATGAGGGTGAAATAAGATAAGTGACTTACGGAATTCAAAGTGCTATCACAGGATAGGCATTGCCAACACATTGTTGGTTCTGACCAGTTCCCTGTCACTGTTGATGCTGGTGGCCAATAGTTGGGGCCAGGACTCTGAAAATCTGCGTAACTCTACTGTTTGTTCTCACCCTCTGACTCCTGATTTCCTGTATACTATATACTTCTTTGAATTTCATTTGCTTATTTGGTTCGTCCACCTCTTCAAACAAAACTAGTATCCATGCTTTTATTTCCAGAATTCCTCCTTTTCCCATTGAAGCAATGTGAGATTTAATTTTAAATAATCCAACCAAGCAAAGGTATTATAACCTGTTTCTTTTCCTACATCCTTATTTTTTTTGCACTGTCCATATTTCCTAGACTGAGAATACAATTATTTATAATCAGAAACAATATTTAAGAAAAAGGAAATTCAAAGGCCAACATGCATTTATTCACACACATGAATTTTGAACCAGAAATTGAAAGAGTAAGTTATAAATCTCTGCAGATGAGACACCGTATCACTTTTGAATGGTGTAAATCTATAGAATGCCCAGCAAGAACGTATTATGGGCATATTTTTATTTCTATTAAAAAAAAGAAGTGGCTTTTAGAGTGAAATTTCAAAAGATATTTGGTTTATTTTCTCTATGCAATGTGTAACTAAATCAGGCAGTTTACTGCCCCGGGGATAGTCTTTTCCCTCAAGTTTTGCTCAGGTTTTTGATTGAGTTATTCAGGAATAACCCTTTTTATAAACTGTGAGATGAATGAACAGTAAATATAAGTTTGTAAAGGCTGACTGTTTTGGGTTTTGACTGTCAACACAGGAAATACAGCAGGGTGGCTACTACAGAAGATGAGAAGGCAGCTAGCAGTCCCAATGCGAAATTGTGCTTATTATAGCCTTTTTTGTGGTCTTCCTAAAAGATAACAAAATACTGCTGATTAGTTGAAATCAGCTCAAAATGAGAGCCAATGAAGACCAGGTAAGATACAAAATTTGACAAGGCCAATGATCCAATTGAGCCTATAGCAGTTAACTAGTAAAATATTCAGTGTAATGGCTGGAAAGACTATTTCTATTCAGATTCTGTGGGATGAGCATTGAGGCAAAAGTTATAAAATTATATTCTTCTCTATATATTCTTTGTTGGTTGTGTAAGGAATTTTTTTTAGCTATTCTTTTGCCTCTATAGTCAGACCTTTAAAATGACAGTGGCAAAAGTCATCAATTTCCAATGACTGTAAGAAAACGTTTTGGAAAATGCGAGTAATAATTTTTTTAAAGTTTTCCTTGGAAATAAATATACCAATATTTCACTGTTGTTGTGTTAGGACTACATGATTTATCTTTCAATTTTTGGCTACAAACTTTTTTCCCATAATGAACACTTATGTTTTATGATAATGGAATGAAATTTATTTTAAAAATAATATGTGAAGATGGACAAGTTAATGACAATATCTTAAAAAGTAGACTTAGTGGTCCTAGTGATCATGGGCTCTGAGGACAGACCTCAGATAAGTAAATTATTATTTTAAATATGTTATCTTTTCTATAAAATAAGAATGCTAAATGTACATACCTTGTAGCACTTTAGTATTACCCTAAGTGGAATAATGGCAGTGATGGAGATGCTTACTTATTATTTGCTTGTTCAGTAACATGTATTCATTTACTGCCATTTTAAGACACCATGATAGAAGTTGGATACAGAAAGTCAAATAATGTACAATTCCTGTCTTTAAAATGTTTGCTACTTAATATAACAAAAGAGAACTCTTCTGTGAACATATTTATTGTTGTTGAGAGGTTTTGCTATATATGTGATCATGTTTATGTATTGACACATTTATTTGTGCATTTTTGTGATACTGCCCATTAAAGTATAGAACTGGAACCCCCTAGTTCCTCCTAAATATCTCTTTTGTCATTCACTAATGGAGAATCAGACGTTTCCAGTAGAGAAACACTTCCACATTTTCTTTGCTGATTATAAACTCCTTAGTTTTTCTTGTTTTACAAACTCCTCTTGCTCCCTTTAATGTGGTCTTCCCCTCTATATGGACCTTCCACATAGAAGACAATTCAAAGAATTAAATCAAACCTTGACAAAGCAAAGAATTATTTAAGTATCTTAGATAAGGTGTTTATTGAAGACCTCCTCCTGCCCTGAAGTGGGCTTGACCTTAAGCAACCTAAAGATTTGCTGGAAGATGAGAAGTGCATTCTACTAAGGATCTGTGAAATAGCAATTACTGCGAATACTAATCAAGGTGCTACTATACTGATTCTACTAGATAGTGTCAAATGACTAAGATCGTATGCAAGGGTGTAGGTGGGTGGAGGGCGGGTGGGAAGAATTAATTGGGAAGTTAGCAAATGGCAGTTACTGGAGGAGAAAGAGAGATACTATATTGAAGTTAATTCTGCAGCCTTTAGGGATCTCTGGGATTTTCTTCTGAGGAGAATTTAAATGGACAATCAAATCAAGAACCTCTTCAAAGGATACATATCACCCTGAGTGAATGCCTATGAAATGAATTGCTACTGTGTAGGTTAAATGCAAGTGGAAAGAAACACACCTGTATCTATTTTTAGGGACTCTAGGAGTTCACTTATTCAGTAACCACTGTTCATGTATAATCTTGAGAGGAAAATGAACATGGCCTCTCAGTAGGAAGCAGAGCTCAGTTGCAATGGTGTCTCTTGTGACTGTAATTAAAAAATCGGATACACACTTGTCTCCTTGTTGAATACAATGGCTGAATTATTACATTGAAATTAAAGGGCTAAATCTCTAGCCACACAGGCAAATAAAGCCACTGTAAGAATCTTTCCATGTAAACGCAGAAGTATACAGCTCATTTCAATGCCATGTTCTATTCTTAGAGTTAAAGCTGTTACAGAGTTAGAAATTAAGGGAGGAAAGAGGTACTCAGAAAAAGTTTCAAGTATCTCTTTAAAAAACGTCAATCAATTCAACAGATATATGATTAAATTGTAATGTGGAATTTATAAGGGTCAAATCACAGAAAGGAAGGTTTCTTAGTGATTTCTTCGAATATCTCCTTCCTTTTACAGAAAAGAAGATTCTGAGTAGAAAGATTAAATGACTAGCTAAAAGTCACACAGCAAGGGAAAAAAGCAACTCCTGCCTGAGCCCTTTGACCTGTTTCCACAGCCTTAAATTTCAGATACTAACATCAGATCCTCCCTAGTGTGGTGCTTGTTGACTGGTTTCTTTTCTTTTCTTTTTTTTTTTTATAAGGTGGTTGACTGGCTTCTAAAACCAAGTAGCTCTTAGTACCAGGCTCTGGGTATTGTATCCCCAAAACTACATGGAATGTTCAATCTGAAATATGTCAGGGTTTTCATTTATGTTATTATTTTTTTTAAAAGTATTGATTTGAGACAGAGAGACAGAGCATGCATGAGAGTAGGGGGGCAGCGGGAAAGGGAGAAAATCCCATGCAGATTCCCTGCAGAGTATGAAGCTCTGTGCAGGGCTCCATCCCAGGACCCTGGTATCATGATCTGAACCAAAATCAAGAGTTGGATGGATGCTCAACCAACTGAGCCACCCAGGTACAGCATGTTATTTTTATTAGTGAATTGTATCACCTTTATTCCAAGACTCCCTTTTCAAAGGCAAAATAATTATACACACACACACACACACACATTCTATCTATCTATCTATCTATCTATCTATCTAGGCCCATTTTGGGAAAATATTATAAATAACCATCCTTTGTGGAAAAAAGCAAGGCATAAGTACTTAAGTTATCTAAACATTTAATTTGTTGTAATTGAGGAGATACTTCCAGGTGATGAGCGCACTTCAACCCCACTACAGCCCTACACTGCTTTAGTAAAGGAGAATCATGAGCCACCTTCCTAAAGTTGAAACCATAAAGGAAGCCCAGCAGAGGGAAAGAATTCCTGGGACAGTGATGCATTGACCAAGATGGAAAGCCAGCAACAGTGTGTTTGCTCCCTCTCACAAGCCCACTGTGATAGGTGGTGACTGCGCAGTGCTGTGCTGAGAACCATTCTGACAGCAGGAAAGAAGTCTTGGTCAATTAGAGATGGGGGAGGGACTACGTATCCACCAAGTGTGGCCTCAGGCTTCAGGCAAAGACTAGTAGCTATAGCCAGAGACAGGACAGATGTCCATGAGGCACAGCTCTATGAGTCAAAGAACCATACTGTTTCTTTTCAGAAGTGATCAGGAGACCAGAGAGTTTACATAAGAAAGCTAGAGAGCAGGCCATCTTAAATAAACAATAAGTGAAAGTTCTGCCCTGAATAATTCCATATATTAAAAAAATTCCATATTTTTATCTTCTCCCCTCTCTCCCTCCCTTCCTCTCGCTCTTCCTTCTCGCTCCCTTCCATCTCTTTATTTATCATAAAAATGTATGTATAAAAATGTATAGAAATAACCATCTTGTTCTCAAAAGATGGGAAATTGCTTATAAAGATAACATTAAAAATTAAGTAACAAAATTAGGCAGGGGGGACAGTCAGGAGGAGGAAAGGAAGGTAGAGGGGAAGAAGCTGTAGAAGTAGAATAGGGACGAGGACAGTGATATTGGCTACCTTGTACTAAATGTTGGCTTCACTGCTGGCATGAAGTAATATACGTGTATTAGCTCCTTCACTCAGAACATCCCTGCAAGGAGACACTATTATTACTCCATCTTATAGATGAACTGTGACACAGAGGAATCTCACAGCTATTAGCTTATTAAGCAACAGAATTAGGACTCAAGCCAATCCCCACCCTGGAGCTCTTTCCATCAGCCCTTGCTATCTCTTTTGAAATAGGGGCAGGTTTGTAGCCAGATCTGGTCTTCTAGTTCCATACTTTTTTGTACAGGTGAGCCTCAAATTTTACTCCTCATCAATGAGGGCAAAGAGAGCAAGAGCCTTGAAGAGATGCCTCGCCAGAAGACCCCCATTGCTGTATTCACAGAAGAGGCAAAGCTGCCTGGACATCTGGCTGGATGCAGGCTTCTTGGACTAAGCAGGCACTTGGGATCCCAGGTGCTCCTCCTGCCTGGTGGCCAGGGCCTTCCATCTCCAACCTGCTGAGTCACACTAGCCTGCTGCTGGGAGCTAGCATGTGAGTCAGCACCTCTCAGGTGCCTTTTCCTCACATCTCCATCCCACTAAAGGATGTACAGGGATCAATGCCAAGTGTAGGCTGTTTGGAAAAGTTATGTATGATTCAAGGGGATGACAAAGAAGGTAAATGACATAATTTGTCCCTTCATCTTTTGGGTTGATTTTATGACAAAATTCAAACTATATGTTAACATTTATTTCTTATTATTTAAAAAGTTGTGAAGAATAGTCAGACAAGAACATTTATAAACTATTTGGCTCCATGCAAATTTAGAATGCTGTGGGATTTTTTTTTTTTTTTTTTTAAGGCACATCTGAGTGCTGAGGAGGTTATGGTCTAAAAGAGAAAGACAGGAAAACCACACATTATAAAACAAATACAAAAGTGAGAAAGAAAGACCTTGCACTTAGATAAATACTGAAAATTTGAAAAGCTTAGTTCTAAGAGGGTCAGTAAGTTCCTATTAACATGGGCTAATATGATGGCCAGACCCATGCAGGTGTGTATAGCTTGAATTTGGACTTCAAAGGACAGTTGTGAGTTGGGAGCTGAGAATAACCTCCTAACCGGCCCCCCTCAGACCTAAAAGTTTAGTGCTTCCTCCCAAGTTCTCGCGGGACTTCAGTGAACATATTCAGCACCTCTAAGGAATCCACAGTGCTTCTGTGGGGGTCATGGATCTTGCAGACACAATTCACCACAGCTCCTTCTAGAATGGGTAGGATGGAAGAAGAGATTGCAGTAATGGAGGAGCCTGCCCCCCAGGTTCTCTGGACAGACTGCCCAGGGTAGCTAGAGCCCAAAGTACACCACTGTGGTTAGTGAGGTGATTGTAGAGGCAGCTGGACAGTAATTTTACCTTCATACCTGACACTCACTGGGAGGGTGACTGGGGACAATTTATTTAAGCCCCATGAATTCTTACTTACCTAGAGAACTTTGGTGAGGATCATGTGAGGTGATTTATGACATAATAAGTGGAAGCTATTGCTATTTTTATTTCTCATTTACTTGAGTTTCTTGAATAGATAATTTCATTCTTCACATTGTTGCTTTAAATATTTGCGTAGCTATTAGTAACCACTAATTGTCATAATACTGGGCCATACACCTTATAAATTAGTGGAAGATTAAGGAAATCAAAGCACATGCATTGCTGGTGGCCAAATTCAGAAGGTAAATTTAAAATGAAACAACAGAATATGAGATATACTAAGATGACTGCAGACAGAGGAAATATTACTTCTACAACAAATGTGAATGGACCAAATTAACTTACTTAAAGTCAGATATTCTCCAATTATATTTAAAACTATAGTCCAGGGCAGCCTGGGTGGCTCAGCGGTTTAGCGCCGCCTTTAGCACAGGGCATGATCCTGGAGACCCAGGAGTGAGTCCCATGTCAGGCTCCCTGCATAGAGCCTGCTTCTCCCTCTGCCTGTGTCTCTGCCTCTCTCTCTCCCCCTCTCTGTGTCTCTCATGAATAAATAAATAAAATCTTTAAAAATAAATAAATAAAAACTATAGCTCAACATTTATAAGGAGATATTAAAAACAACTGAGGAATATAAAAGAATAAGTTGCAAAGTTAACACGAGAACAAATAAAATTCAAGGATGAATTAAACGTGGACAAAACTACTTGTCAAACATGAAATTCAAAACTTTTAAAACTGCCATAAAACTCAAATTCATACTGGGAGGCTTTTAATAAATGTGATTAGTTATTTCAGAAGCAGAAGAAAAATATATATGGTTATATCTGAGTGATATAAATGCTTGTTTGTTTATTTGGGAGTCAGAAAACATTTCCTGTAATAGCCAAATAGCAAATATTTTAGGTTTTCCATGCTACATATCGTCTCTCATGCATATTCTTCTGTGTGTATGTACACCTATGTGTGTATATATTTTAATAATCCTTTAAAAGTACAAAAGGCATAGTTAGCTCAAGGTGCATACAAAAACAGGCTATAGTTTGCTAATCCTTGGTTTATATTTATAAGAAGGAATTCACATATTTCATATCATATTTAATGTTATACTTGTACTAATTACATTATAGATATAATTTCCTACACTTCTTTTCCCCCAAGAGTGTATGGAACACCTACAAAAATTGACTAAATATAGTAGACAAAAAAGAAATCTTAAAAATTTTCCAGGTCAAGTGATCTGTGGATCCATAGGGGGTACATAAGATCCTTTTGGGGGTTCTTGAGGCCAAACCTATTTTCATAGTAATATATGATTTTATTTGCTTTTTTCACTCTCAGTCTCTCAGGTGGATACAGTGAGGTTTTCTAAAAGCTTTATGATATATTACATATCAACAGATTGAATGCAGAAGCAGACATGAGAATCCAGCTGTCTTCTCTTGAGCCAGACATAGAGATTTGCAAAAATGTAAAACAATGCTATTTAATTTTTGTTTTGCAAAACAACCATTTTCCATCAAAATGCATTGTATATGTTAAGATGTCATGAATATATTATTGCTGTTTTAAAAATAATATACATATATGTAAAATTTCTCAGTTTCTAGTATTATAAATATTGATAGATATAAACCATGTAAACCAAAGCTCCTTGGGGGTCCTCTATAGTTTTTAAGAGTGTAAAGAGCTTCTGAGACCAAAAACTTAGAGAACTGCAGTTCTAAAGGATAGTGGTACAGGCCATGTTCTTCTACTACAATACAATGTTTTTTTTTTTTACATTAAGTATATTAATTAATTATATATAAATTAATTAAGTATATCTAGTCCTTGATGATGGATTAGCCTAGACCTGAAACTTCCTTAAAAGCCAAACACCTATTCTCACTACTAAACTGTCTGTCATATGCCTAAGAAAGAAATACAAATAAACCCAGGGCAGATGACATCAGCTCTCGGAATCCTGTGTGGACTGCAGACAGATCCAATAAGATTAGTCTACGTAGCTTAGGGCAGGGTTTAAGCTTCAGCTAAAACAAAATATCTAAATGGGACAATAGTGAATAGCTAACAAGGAATAAACCAGTTATATTAATTCAGGATGGAAAAGTGAAACCAAATGACAAGGCCTCATTTCATCTTTAAATGAATTAAGTGATTCCCCAACAACTGTGCGAACGATGTTGACTTTCATTTTCAGATTTCAAAGAAGATACATTTTGCTTTAAGACCAAAGGCAGCTTTTTAAATAACGAATAAAAGGAAAGAAAACAACAACCAGGTCTGCTTATCTCCAAGCAGTTTAATGACTTTGTGAAAGTGGTAGAAAGGTGCTAAAAAACACACTATTTAGGGATTTCATTTTTATTTTGTAAGTAACCTCTTTTTTGAAGTACGAAATATATTCAGAAAAGTATACAACTCAAAGTGTACAGCTTGTGAATGTTCAAAAAGTGACCATAGTTGAGTAAGTACCACTCAGAGCAAGAAATGGATCAGTGACATCATCCACAAAACCCTTCCAGAGACTATACCCTCTCCTCCCCAACCATTATCTAATGCCACAGATTGGCTTTTCTTAGACATTTATATAAATGAAGTCATTTATTACGTAGTCTTTTGTATCTGACGTTTCTGCCTACCATCATGTTTGGGAAATTCATACACATTGCTGGGTATGGTAGTAATTCAGTGGTCTTCATCGTTGTTGAGTATTTCATTATATGAACTCCACAGTTTATGTATCCATTCTACTTTTTCATGGGCAGTGCCAGTTTTTTTCCCCTCACCTAGCTTTTGGCTGTTACAGCTGTTCCGGGTTCTGTCAAGACTATTCTTCTGCGTGATTTCTTGGTGCATACTTAAGGATTTCTGTTGGATATATATCTGTACGTGGAGTTGTTGGGTCCTGTGGATGTTTAACATTAGTAGATACTTTTAATTGCTCAAATGATTGCAACAATTGTTTATGAGAATTCTAGTTGCTCCTCAACATTTTGGTTTAAGTTTTTTAATGTTAGCCATTCTGATAGCGATGTAGTGTCATTTTATTGTGGCTTTATTTTCCATTTCCCTTATGTTTGAGGTTGAACTCTTTTGAAGATATTTATTGGCAAATATACTTAATCTTTTGAGAAGAGAATATTCCCATACCTTCTTGGTACTTTTTTCTTTCTTTCTTTCTTTCTTTCTTTCTTTCTTTCTTTCTTTCTTTCTTTCTTTCTTTCTTTCTTCTTTCTTTTTTAGAAATTAGTGTTGTTCATTACTTAGTACATTTAAAATTATTGTTTTCTGTATTTTTCTTATTGATTTATAGTTCTTCATGTAAATACTAGATAAGAGTCTGTCATTATATATATGCATTACAGATGCTCTCTAGCCATCCATGGTTTGACTTTTTACTTGCTCAAGTGTATCTTTTGATAAAAAATAGTTCTTAATAGTGGTTCTTACACTCTAACCTACCAATTTTTCTTTTGTGTACTGCTTTTTTAATGTTCTATCTAAGGAAATTTTGCTTTTCTGAGATTATACAATAGTCTCTTATTTTTTAGAAGCTGCATTGTTTTACTTTCATATTTCAACAAGCAATCTAATTGTTATTGATCTTTTTGTTTATGGTGCAAGGTAGTGATCAAAAATCATTTTTTTTCCATTTGGAAATCCAATTGACCAGGTATCATTTTTTGAAAAGACTGTTCTTTCATTCTGAAATCCCCCCTTTATCATAAATTGGGTATTCATATGTAGGTAGGTCTTCTAGACTCTCTATTCAGTACCATCAGTCTGTTTTCCTAACCTTGTGTCAATACCACACTGTTTTAATTATTATTCCTTTATAATAATTTTTAATATATGTTAGTATAAGTACTTTAGTTTTATTTTTCTCCTAGAATATTTGGGCTAATCTTGGTCCAATATTTACCACTCTGATGCATTACCATTTAAATATTAGAATTAATTTGTCAATTTTTTTTAAATTTTTATTTATTTATGGTAGTCACACAGAGAGAGAGAGAGAGAGGCAGAGACATAGGCAGAGGGAGAAGCAGGCTCCATGCACCGGGAGCCCGACGTGGGATTCGATTCCCGGTCTCCAGGATTGCGCCCTGGGCCAAAGGCAGGCGCCAAACCGCTGCGCCACCCAGGGATCCCTAATTTGTCAATTTTAATTGAAATAAAAGGTTGCTGAGATTTTGATTAGGATTACATTGAATCTATACATCAACTGACATCTTTAAAATAACAACTCTTCTGATGCATGAAGAGTACACTTATTCCATTTATTTAGGTATTCTTTTCCTAACTCTCAGTAATGTTCTGTGATTTACTATATGGAGGTTTTTCATAGCTTTTATTAAATTTATCCCTAATAATTGGTGTTTAATGATGCTGTGTGTTACTTTTGTCTTTGAGTAAGTTTTCTATTTGCTTATTTAGGAATTGTTTACTTTAAAATAGTATTAATTTTTGAATATTGTATCTAGCAAGCTTGCAGCATTCACTTACTAATAAAATAATTTATCGAGATTTTTTGTATTTGTTTATCTAAAAATAATAGTTTTATTTCCCTTCTAATTCTTAGACCACTTATTTTTTTAATAACATAATTTTTATTGGTATTCAATTTACCAACATACATAATAACACCCAGTGCTCATCCCATCAAGTGTCCCCCTCAGTGCCCGTCACCCACTCACCCCCATCCCCCGCCCTCCTCCCCTTCCACCACCCCTAGTTCATTTCCCAGAGTTAGGAGTCTTTATGTTCTGTCTCCCTTTCTGATATTTCCCACACATTTCTTCTCCCTTCCTTTATATTCCCTTTCACTATTATTTATATTCCCCAAATGAATGAGAACATACACTGTTTGTCCTTCTCCGATTGACTTATTTCACTCAGCATAATACCCTCCAGTTCCATCCACGTTGAAGCAAATGGTGGGTATTTGTCGTTTCTAATGGCTGAGTAATATTCCATTGTATACATAAACCACATCTTCTTTATCCATTCATCTTTTGATGGACACCGAGGCTCCTTCCACAGTTTGGCTATTGTGGACATTGCTGCTATAAACATCGGGGTGCAGGTGTCCCAGCGTTTCATTGCATCTGAATCTTTGGGGTAAATACCCAACAATGCAATTGCCGGGTGGTAGGGCAGGTCTATTTTTAACTCTTTGAGGAACCTCCACACAGTTTTCCAGAGTGGCTGCACCAGTTCACATTCCCACCAACAGTGTAAGAGGGTTCCCTTTTCTCCGCATCCTCTCCAACATTTGTTGTTTCCTGCCTTGTTAATTTTCCCCATTCTCACTGGTGTGAGGTGGTATCTCATTGTGGTTTTGATTTGTATTTCCCTGATGGCAAGTGATGCGGAGCATTTTCTCATGTGCGTGTTGGCCATGTCTACTTCTTCCTCTGTGAGATTTCTCTTCATGTCTTTTGCCCATTTCATGATTAGATTGTTTGTTTCTTTGGTGTTGAGTTTGAGAAGTTCTTTATAGATCTTGGAAACTAGCCCTTTATCTGATATGTCATTTGCAAATATCTTCTCCCATTCTGTAGGTTGTCTTTGAGTTTTGTTGACTGTATCCTTTGCTGTGCAAAAGCTTCTTATCTTGATGAAGTCCCAATAGTTCATTTTTGCTTTTGTTTCTTTTGCCTTCGTGGATGTATCTTGCAAAAAGTTACTGTGGCCAGGTTCAAAAAGGGTGTGCCTGTGTTCTCCTCTAGGATTTTGATGGAATCTTGTCTGACATTTAGATCTTTCATCCATTTTGAATTTATCTTTTTGTATGGTGAAAGAGAGTAGACCACTTATTTTTTTATCTTGCCTCCTTACACTAACTAGAATATTTAGGAAACTGTTGAATAGAAGTGGTGATTGGCGTATCCTTGTTCTATTTTTAGTCCTGAGGAAAGCATTGAATATTTTACCATTAAATTTATTATTTGCTGTAAGTTTTTTGTAGATTAAAGAAAAACAATTACAGAAGTTCCCCTCTGTTTCTAGACCACTGAGAAATTTTTTTCCAACTAAATCATGAATGGCTATTAAATTTGATCCACTTACAGAGATGATCATATTATATTTTGAATGTGATAATATACTAAATGAACTTATATTGCTGGAATACAACTTCCGAGCCATGATATATTTCCCTTCTTACGTATAGCAGGTTCACCACCTCACTAATATTTTTAGTGAGATTTTGCAACTATGTTCATGATAGACATTGGCCCACATTTCCCTCTCTTGTAAACGTCCTTTCAGGTTTTTGTATCAAGGTTATGTTGGCCTTATAAAATGAATTGGAAGTGTTCTCTCTTTTTCTATTTCCCGTTTTTGTAAAATCTGGATAAATTCACTTGTGATGCCATCTGGACCTTAAATTTGCTTGTAGGAAAGTTTTAAGTTACAGATTCAATTTCTTTAATAGAGATAGAATTATGCACATTTTCTTTTTTGTGACAAGTTCACAGAGTTGTGTTTTTCTAGGAATTTGTCCTTTTTAAACTTTTCATATTTTATTGGCAAAGAATATAATATCCTCTTCTTATCTTTATAATTTCAGTAGAATCTAGTAATACCCCTCCTTTTATCTCTGACACTGGTAATTTATATTTTCTCTCTTTTATTCTCAATCTTGCCAAAGCTTTATAAATTTTATTAATTTGCTAGACTTTTGATATTCTTTTCTATTGAATGTTTTCTAGTTTATTAATTTCTGTTTCTCTCTTCCTTCTAATATTTCCCTCTCCCTCTTCTTTCTTCTTTATTGATTTAGGTTTTGAGTTGCCTAATATATTCCAGTAAGTAAAGTATGCATTTCCTTCTAAGAATGTGGTAGCCATATTTCACAAATTTTGTTTCATGGTTACATTAACATTCAATTCATTTCCAAATATTACTTAATTTCCACTTGGCCTTCTTTTTTGAATCATGGATCATTTATAATTTTATTGTTTAATTCCAAACATTAGGAATTTTTTAGTTATGTTTTTATATTTATATGTCATTTGATTTCATTGTATTCAGAGAACATTTTATAGAAGAGTTCCTTGCTGTGAAATCTTTTGACCACTGCTATGACTCTGCAATTAGTTGATGTTTAGTGACTATTCCAGGTATACTTGAAAAGAGTGCAACCACTTATTGCAGTGTTTAGTTAATGTCAATTTATTCAAGTTTGTTAATTATATGTTCTTCAGGTCTTCTATATCTTTACTGGCTTTTTGGTATTTTTTTTCCTGTCAGTTATATTGACTGTCAATTTCTCTAAGACCTAAAAGTTCTTTAAATTTTACTTTACATATTTGAGGTTATGTTATTATATGCCCGTACATTTAGAATTATTCGATCTTCCTGGTTACTTGATTCTTGCATCATTATGAAATATATCTCTACCTCTAGTAACATTTCTTGTCTTAAAGCCTGCTTGGTCTGCTTATAATATAACTACATCAGCTTTCTTCTGATTAGTGTTTACATAGTATTTTGCTTATCCATTACCTTCAAACACTCTGTATTATTATATTTCTTGTAATTTCATTGACTAAAGCTCTGCCATTAAAGTGATTGCTTCATATAATTTAATTCTGCATGTAATTAAGTTCCTCCCAAGAAAAATCTTTGTATTTCAATGACAGTGTTTAACTAGTTTCCTTTTGATTCAATTGCTGATATATTTGGGTTTAAATCCCCTTTCTTACTATTTGTTTCCTATTTATCCATTTGTTCAATGTTTCTTTTAATCTCTTCTCTCCTTTTGGATCAGTATGTATTTTATATTTTACATTTCCCTCTTTATTAGCCTATTTGTTATGTATTCTTCTCCTTTTCTTTTAGTGCTTGAAGTGGAATGGATAGTATTCCTTCAAAATTTACATCAGTGGACCTCAGAATGTGTCCTTATTTGAACATGGTGTCTTTGGAGTTGTAATTCATTAACATGAGATCTTCCTGGATCAGGTTGGGTCCCAAGTCCAATGATTGGTGTCCTTCTAAGAAGAGTAGAAGACACAGAGAAACACACAAGGAAAGAACACCATATGACAATTGGAGGCGCATATTGGAATGATGCGGTTACACGCCAAGAGCTATCAAGGATTGCCAAGAGCCACAAGAAGCTGGAAGAGACAAGGAAGGATTCTCCCCTAGAGCCTTCAAAGGGAACATGGCCCTGCCAACACCTTATTTCGGTCTTCTAGCTCTTAGAACTCTGAGAGAATAAATTTCTGTTGTTTTAAGCCACCCAGTTTGTGGTAATTTGTCATGGCAGCCTTAGGAAACTAATAGTGTTTACCCTCGATGTTATGAAATGTAACTTTGACTTATTCCAACATAAATTGGTGCTATTACCAAATATATGAAAGGATCTTAGAGCATTTTAACTATACTCACAATAGTTGTGCCTTTAATGCTGTTGTTTTGTGTATTTTAATTCTACATATATTGTTCATGAAATCAATGATATTTAGATTTACCCAAATATCAACCTTTTCTATACACTTTGTTCTTCCTGAATTTCCATGCTTCCATCTTGGATCATTTTCTTTCTGTCCCCAAATTCCTTTGCTAATCTACTTAGTGAATTAATTCAGTTGGTGGTGAAGTTGCATGTGTATGTGTGTGTGAAAAATCACTTTAATTTACCTTTATTTTTTCTAATACTTTATTATAATTTTTTTCAAATATCCAGCAAAGTTGAAAGAATTTTATAATACAAACATGTATACATACCATATAGATTCTTTGATTTATATGTCACTATACTTGTTTTATCAATATCAAACATCTGTTTATTTACATCCTCATCTGTCTGCCCACTAATCCATTTTTTTGGTGCATTTAAAAGTAAACTGCACACATCAGTATACTTTCCTCTAACTATTTCAGCATATTTATCTTAAAGTTGTTTAGTTGCTCATGATATGTATTTTCTTTTGTGTAAAATTTACATTCAGTGAACTGCTAAATCTTAAATGTAAATTCACTTTTTTAAAAAAGATTTTATTTATTCATTCATGAAGCACAGAGAGAGAGAGAGAGAGAGAGAGAGAGAGAGACAGGCAGAGACACAGGCAGAGGGAGAAGCAGGCTCCATGCAGGGAACCTGATGTGGGACTCGATCCCGAGACTCCAAGATAATGCCCTGGGCCAAAGGCAGGCACTAAACCAATGAGCCACCCAGGGATCTCCTAAATTCACTAAGTTTTGATAAATACATAACACCTGTGTAATCTGAAAAACGTTCCCTTCTGCTCCTTCTCTGTCAACCCCTATCTCTGCCCTCCCAGAATCAACCACTGTTCTTTTTCCACTATAGATTAGTTTTGCCATTCTACAATTTATATCTTTTTTTATAAGGTTCCTTTTACTCAGCCTATGATTTTTGAGGTTCCTTCATGATTTTTTGCATGTACTTTCCTTTTGTATTGCTCAGTAATGTCTAACTGTGAGTATATTACCACAGTCTGTTTACCCATTTCTATTGATGAACACCTGACTTGTCTCATTTGGGGCCATTATAAACATAGCTTCTGCAAACACTCTTTTACAAGTCTTGTTTTATGAACATGTATTTTCATTATTTTTGAGCAAAATACCTAGGAGTAGAATTATATGTGTCTATTTTTACAAAAAAAAACTTACAAAAATTTTCAAAACTTGCTGTACCTTTTTTTTATTTTTAAAGATTTCATTTATTTGAGAAAGGGAGAGAGAGAGCATGAGTGAGGGGAGGGGCAGAAGGACAAGCAGACCTCCTTGCTGAATGTGCAGCCCAATGTTGGGTTCTCTCTTGGGACCCTGAGATCATAACCTGAGCTGAAGTCAGGCACTTAACCGACTAAGTCCCCAAAAGTGGTACCATTTTACATCCTTGCCAGCAATGTTTAAGAGTTCAGTCATTCTGCAGCCTCACCAAGATTTAGTCATTCCTTCTATTTTTAAGCCATTCTGGTGGATATGTAATAGTATCTCATGGTTCAATTGGCTTTTCCATGATGAGCAATGACATTGAGTACTTTTCCTTTTGTTTATTGTTCATGTTCTTCTTTTGTTAAATGTATGTTTAAATCATTGGCCAATTTTTTTTTTTTTGATGCAGTATTTGTCTTTTTATTATTGGGTAATCAGAATTCTTTATATAATTCTTGATACCAGTTCTTTCTCTGGTATAGTTAGTACAAATATTATCTCCCTTTTGTGGCTTTCTTACTTATTTTTTATGGTTTCTTTTGATAGACCATTTTAGTTTAATTTTAATTTCGATGAAACCTAATTTATCATATTTTTTTGTGGATATTGAATTCTGTGACCTAAGAAATATGTGTCTGTCTCTAAGTGGCCAAAATATTTGGTTATGTTTTCCCTTAAAAGCATGTGGTTTGGGCTTTTGTGTTTAGGTCTGTGATCCATCCTAAATTATATTTAGGTAGAAATTAAAGCTCAATTCTTCTTCATGCATATCCATTTACTGTTGCACCATTTGTTGAAAAGGCTCCCCCCGCCCCATCAACCTGCCTTGCTGTCATTATCAAAAATCAAGTGACCATTTAAGTATGGTTATATTTCTGAGCTATGTAGTATGCTGCTTGATGAATTTGTCAACCACTATTTCAGTGCCATTTATCTTGATTACTGTAGACTTATAATCTTGAAATAGCATAAATCCTCCAACGTTATTCTTCTTTTCAAGACTTGCTTTTGATATTCTGGTCCTATTTTCTATTTCTTATCTTTATCATCATCCTTTTATTTCCTTTGGATTTACTTTGATCTTTTTCTACCTTCTTAAATTGAAATTTTAGGTCACTGGCTTTGGATTTTTCTTCTTTTCTAATATAAACATTTAAAGCAACTAAAAGCAATTAAAAAAAAGGAAAATCCCTCTTAGCACTTGCTTTATATGCATCCCACAAACTTTGATATGCTATATTTTATCATTCAGTTCAAAATGTTTTCTAATTTATCTCATTAGTTATATTTTTCTCATGGATTATTTGGAACCATGTTGTTTGATTTTCAATACTTGAGGTTTCCATAGATATTTTATTATTACTAATTTCTAATTGTGGACAAAGAACACACTCTGTATGATATCAGTCCTTTGAAATTCTTTGAGCTTTGTTGTATGGTCCAGCATGTGGTCTGGTTTGGTGAATGCACCCATGTGCATTTTTTTTTAAGTTACTCTTCTCTCCAAAAGGAAAGTCTATTTTATCCAGTTTTTCTGGTTCTCAGCAGGAGGGCTGGTGCTTTTTTTTTTTTTTTTTAAAGATTTTTATTATCTATTTATTTATGAGAGACAGAGAGAGAGAGAGAGAGAGAGAGAGGAGAAAGAGAGAGAGAGAGAGAGAGGCAGAGACTCAGGCAGAGGGAGAAGCAGGCTCCATGCAGGAAACCCGATGTGGGACCTGATCCTGGGTCTCCAGGCATGCCCTGGGCTGAAGGCAGCGCTAAACCACTGAGCCACCCGGGCTGCCCAGGGCTGGTGCTTGATACAAACCAACCTGCCATAGATGAGGAGTGGAATTCTGAATGCTTAATTTTAAAGGGCCAAAAATAACAGACTCCAGATATTTATGTTTGCTTTAAGTTTTAAGGCATTTGGGTAAAGTTAGGCAAGAAAAAGTCTTAATAATAATTAAAAGAGGGGGCTTGTTTTTAATTTGTAATGAAACATTCCATAATTTTAAGTAAATTCTTATGAAGTATTAAAAACTATAGCAGGAAATGATCTATTCTTTGAATGGAGAGAAAGAATGTATAAAGTAAACTTTTACATTGCAGTTAGATGTGCACATTTTCTCCAATAATATGTCCACAATCTGGACTCCATCTTCAAAATTGATAAGTAATTTTTAGGAATTTTTTTCAAACATTCTCCATCATTTGTGCTACAATTTTAGGCTTCCAGCCTTATTCCAGGTTCTACCAGTGAAACCAGTGAAAAGGAAACCAAAATCATTAGTTCTTTGTTCCCATTTGATCAACAGAATATCTTAAAAAGTTGAAGGTCAAAGAACAAATGTCCGCCTCTGTGGTGCTCTCCACCTTTTCTTGAATAAATTGGTTTTTGCAACGATGGTTAAGGAAACCTACAAATTAATACATTGCATAAATAACTTCCATAAATCTAGTACCTATGTCACTTAAAATACTAATCCCTTCAAAGTGGGGATATACTAAATACTAATCCCTTCAAATTTTCCCTCTTCACAATTTGGGTCTTGAGCAAATCTAAGAAATTGATGCCAAGTTAGAATTTTCCTCAAAACACTTTCTTTTGTGATCAAATATAATTATAATTTCATGATCTTCAAAGTCCCTTTTAGCTTCATGACTCTAACTCTAAAATTTTTTTCTGATATAAATCAACTTTAATTAAAGCCTGAATAAGAATCTACATATAGAAATTAGAGAGTCATACTCTTTACGTAGAGTTATTTAATCTATTTTTCATAGCACTCATCCTTAATTTAAAATATTTATTCCTTTGTATGTTTTTTGAAGTTGTAAATGCATTTGCCAAATTCCTGTGAATTGCAGATAACAATGACCTTAGGGTAACATCTGATGTGGCACTCTTATCTAACTAATTAGATGTTTTTGTTTTTGTTTTTTTGTTTTTTTTGCCAAAGTCTTTTAAATGAAATGAGACATAAAACAAGCTTATGAGGCTCATTTTTGAATTCATGTCCACTTAAAATTTCAGCTCTGCGTTTCCATCTAAAATGAGAGTGCAGTTGAAGTAGTGTTTATATGATGATCATCCTATAGTTTGTTTGCATCTTGAATATTCTCTTTCAAAACTGTCTATTTTTACAGCTTTTCTTTTTGACCTCCCAGTGACATGAAATCATCCACAGCTTTTTTTTTAGCCTACCTGGTTCTCCAAAAGAAAGAATGAATTATTTACATTGGGTATTACTTTGGCTATAGTCATTTGTCTAGAGTGCCCCTCTCCCTCTCAGTTCTTTCTTCATGCCTCTATAACTTTGGCTAGAGGAGAAAGTTCAATTATGCAAACATTTCTTGGATCCCCGAGTGGAATATATCAAGGGTCTTATTCTCTCATAGGATATATAACTATATTTGTCAGACAGCAACAGATCTTCATAAAGAAGCTCCTGATGCATAGACATTTGGAAGTCACCTGGAGTAACGGAGTCTTTCCCTCAACTAACTCTTTTCATGGTACAATAAAACATCTGCCTTAGAGGCAGTTCTACCTAGAAGAATGCACATTATTGGTTCTTTGCTTATTATTTATTCTGATGGGAAGAGAAGACTTGGTCATTTTGTGAAGGACTCAATTATTTCAATAAACTCAGGTGAAACACCTTCCAATTTTTTTTTTCAGATTTCCCCTTTGGTGACTACAGGGGAGGGTGTGAAATCTGTTGTATTGGAAAATCCACAAGGCTATTCCAGTAGTCAGAATGGGAGTGGGGATGAGACTTTAGTCTAACCTTTGGATTTCCTGGCCGTTTCTTCTCAAAGTGACCCGGGAGGTTAATTTTCCAAGGAGGACCCATGCTTTCTTGGAACGATTTCCTCAGATATTTTTAAAGTGTGATTCATAGCCTTTCTCTTATTTCAGATTTAACACAGGGAATTGTTTTTTTCCCTCCCTCCCTCCTTTTCTCTCTCTCTCTCTGTAGCTTTGCCGCATCTTGTCTACAGTCCAGGGTTCTAAGAAATTGATGCCAAGTTAGAATTTTCCTCAAAACACTTTCTTTTGTGATGTATATCCCCAATCAGCTACATACAAAATATTTTTGTTCATCTATGGACAAACCTATTCACAATGGGATCTTAAATAAAAATATTCCGGTAATTCAAACACCATATCCTTTATCCTTCATTTCTCCTTCTTCAGTTTTTCCCTCTTCACAATTTGGGTCTTGAGCAAATATGTTTTATTGGATCCCTAGTTCAAGGGTCAATAGAATTCTTGTTATATATATTGCAAATTACAGTTTCCATACCTTTTCCTCAAAAAAGAACTCTAATGCCCAAGACTGACATTCATCAACCAAACCAGGTTTTACTGGAATACAATCTGCCAGTAGTGTGGAAGTTTTCTCTTGTGGTTAACTGACTATTAATATCTTAGAAGTATGGACAACAATGAGTTATTTGTTACTGGGCTGACTTAATTCTACAGTGTCAGGGAACCAGTGACTAATGAACCATTTGTTCTTACAACATGCTGATCACAGGAAAGACTGGGCCTCAGTTTCTTGCAATTTGGCAAAGCCCAGTGCTTGAGTTTGAATTATTTGGTTGTTGGCATTGACCTTTTAACCACAGGAACTTTATATGAGAATGACCCCCAGAACTGTTCATATTGAAGAATCTTAATATTTTTACATTTCTTTCACAGATGGGGAAATAAGGCTAATGAAAATCACTGGGGTGGAAGAGATGGGAGGGTAAAATAACGAAAACCCTCTCAATATGTCACTCTTTTCTTCTGACATTGGTCCTAGATGTAGAGCTTAGAAGTCTTACTATAAAAAAAATCAGAGAGGAGAAGTACATATTAAGTAATAATGGGCCCTCAACACATCATGATGGTATGTCCCATCTAAAATAGTACCATGGGAAAAATAAAAAATAAAAATAAAATAGTAGCATAAGTATATAGCAACAATAGTTAGTAATATTGTATTTCATATTTGAAAGTTGCTATTGGAATAAATCTTAAAAGTTCTCATTACCAGAAAAAAAAATTCTGTAATTATGTCTGGTGGCTGATGGTAACTAGACTTATTGTGGTCACCTTGCAATGTATATAGTTATTGAATCACTAAAGTGTACCTGAAACTAATATAATGTATGTCAATTACACCTCATTAATTTTTTTAAATAAATAAGAATAAAATGAAATAAAATGGTGTCATAGGACAGCACAGAAAGCCAGTTAAAATGCAACTCCAGGAGAAAAGGAAGCATTAAGGCGTGTGAATCATGGACTGTATGTAATGAATTAACTTCTCTCCTTTGTTGGAGAACACTATTAGAATGTACCATCCTTGATAGAACTGAGAAAGTTGTCACTGAACTCAGTTTCTGTATTCTGAGATTCAGATGAGGAACCCTGGTTTAGAAAGATGATCTAAACTATTAAGCATTTTTCCAGCTTTTCAAAATTTAAAACGTATTAACAGGAAATTGAAAAGTTCAAGATGATTGCTTTATTTCATTAAATACTAAATAGCAAGCTCTCTATTAACTTTTTTCATGCCTCTAAAGAAATTAAAATCAATTAAAGACATATTAGATTTTTGAAGACTGATTTTTTATCCCATTATAATTCATCATATTGATGTCTAACTGTTTTGAATTATTTTGAAAAGAATTGTTATGATGTTTCAGAGAAGTCTAGACCAGTGTGTTCTAAAAGAACTGTTCTTTCAGAGCTGATGAAGAAAAGTGGATTCCTAAGAATTTTGGAAAAAGTTAAAAGAGTCTTAGATCTGATTTAAAGGCCCTCTTTTGGAAAGAAAAGTTATTTTATATTTAGCAATTTTTCTTTTTCAATTGAAGCCTAGCCATTTTCCCCTGAAAGTAAAATACAATCTTGATTTTTTTTTCTTTGAAGGCTCTTTCATTTTACCAGAACTTTAAGATATCTGGTAAAATTCAACCTCTTGGATTGAGAAACCTGAGTGTACGTCTCTCTCCTAATCCCACTGAGAGCTTCAAGGCTTGTGGTGATGGTTCTTTAGAAAAATGCTGGTACCTTCTTCATTCAACTACCAGCTTGTCCCTGTTTAAGTCAGAAGGGATGTCCAGGAGCATCCTTCAGAAGGACTCGCTACTGCTATGGCTCACCTTCAAATGTGTCCATATGCTTTCATTTGCTTGGAAAAGTTAAAATGAATATTTCATTTTAACTTTCATATTTCATTTCATATTTTATTATGAAAAAATATATTAATCCTTTTGATGGTTCTAGTAATGTCTTGTAAATTCTCTGAAAATAATGGGGCCTCAAATTTATTTCTTTTGGATCCCAAGCCAAATGGTGAAACACTTGGATTGGTGACATATAATGTCCCATTAGCTACCTTCAATAGCTTGTTGCTAAAATGTAGGAAACTTAGTGCAAACCACGGAAGACCACTTGGGTGGTCTTACATTGAAATGGTGAGTGGATGATTCTAATCCGGATTAGTGGCCCATCATAAACCCGTAGAAAGTGACTCTAATGTTAACTATAACACCCCTCCCCCCCAAAGAAAAGGTATTCAATTTATGTAGTTCCACAAACACACACATATACACAAAACTTGGAATGTTTAGGAAAATAAGCAACCCAATTTCACTTAGTTAGACAGTCAGCAAGTTAGTGATTTTGTGGTTTGACCCTCATATGGTACATCAATCATGGCAAGTTTCTTTCTCTCTTCATTCCAAGTAAAACCACTACTTCCCACGCAACATGTCATTACCATCACAATAGGATCTGCTCAGTAATAGAGGTTGGATTGGATCCTTAACTTTAAAGCCCTATTTGAAATCACGGCTTCCTTCCTGTTGCAACTTAGCTTTAAAACAGACTTCTAGTGATCTTGGAAAATCACTCTTTCTTTTTCCTGCAGTTTTTGGTTCTATTACCTTGCAAGCCAGTTTGGATTTTCTGTTTTCCCACAAGAGACCAGGTTTTCCGAAGTATACCATCATTTTCCTATTTCTTTCTTTCTTAAGCTGAGGAAAGGAGCACAGGAAGAGTGGAAATAAAGTGTCCATAGTTCCTATCCCATGTGGGCAGGAATTTAAGTGCTCTACTTAGCATAATTTGTGCTTACCCGGCTCGATGACAGCCCTACCCCCGGTTCAAGCACTAAATCATAGAAATAAGCAGTAAACCATCAGAAACACTTTGCAATAATGCTTACTATCAAATGGAAAATATAAATTTTAATATTAAAGAGGAATAACATTTTATATTTAATCTGACTTCAGACATCTGACTTTAAATTTTTAAATTTGAAGTCAAACGAACTTGAATAGTGAAATAACATAGCACAGTTATTCCAAGGGTGCCAAGTACTTTCACACACATTTACAAACTTTTCCTCATAATTTTGGCAGGTAGGCAAAGGAGCAGGTATGATCAGTCCAATTTTATGCAAGGAGAAATTTAGTAACCACAGTGGTATATTTGCTGGCAGGGTCCCAGTGGCTAAAAATACCTTCTCCTCTAACTTCTCTTTACACTTCACTTAATTTTGTACCTAAAATTCCATTAATTAGATATTTATTTTGGTTTAAATTTTTTTTAAAAAAATCAAATCCATCCTTAGAGCCTTTAGAGAAGGCTCTTTAGAAATTCACACATTTAGATAATTCAGTACTATCAATTTTTTTTTTTTTAGATTTTTCAAAATTAGGTGACAAAATTAGGTGGCTCAGTGGTTGAGCATCTGCCTTTGGTTCAGGTCGTGATCCTGGGGTCCTGGGATCAAGTCCCACATCAGGATCCCACAGGGAGATTGTTTCTCCCTCTGCTTTCTGCCTCTCTCTCTCTGTGTGTCTCACGAATAAATTAAAAAAAAATAGGTGACAACCTTAACATTATTTAAGTTTGGCACCCAGCTGTTTTACATCTTTCTTCCCACTAAGTTTTTGCCATAATCTTGTGATGTTAAAATTATTTACAATGTTGCTTTCAATGTGCAAACAGAATCATAGAACTTCCCATGGTACCGAAATTCTGAATTTAGTGTGAATTACATGCAATAGCTGAATCCGGATCTGCTGATTACAAATCCTGTGTACTCTGGGCTCTATCATAGTGCCCCATGGGGCCGCAGCTCCGCCTCTTGTTGGGGAAGAGAGGACTGTGGACAGGCACGCACAGAGGGGATGCTTAAACCTGCTGCATCGAGCGCAAAAGGCAGATGTGGGTGGGGGCCGCACAGTTTCGGGATGTTTGAAGCTATTCCTATAGACTACGGAGAGTGGCCCTGGAGGCCAGAATGGTGCTAAGCTTTTCTATTTCAAAAAAACGTGCACCTGGGAACTCAAAAGGACTTTCCCTTTTCCCTTCCTCATCCTCATCTTGCCCAAAATCTGTTTCCAGGAACCTACCTCACTTCCGTCTCACAGTAAAGTAGATCAGCAGTTCTTAAAGGAGCTTTCTGTTGACTAGCCTAAGACTCTATCTATTGCTATGACTTAAAAAATACCCCTTGGGAAGATAAATTTTAAATTCTAAATAATTGACTTAACATTCATTTTTTTTGCAGCACAGGATGAAATTTCTTATGTATTGGTTGCTTCCACTTTTGTACTTATAAATATCTCAGCAAGGATTAGGGAAAGCCAAAATTTCAAAGTATCTTGTCACTAAAATATTTGCTCTTGTCCCTTTTTTTCCTGCTTGCTGGCTGACCTAGGCTGTTTCCATGGCACCTGCTCCCATCTGCTCCATGCTGAAGTCTTTCAAATGCAGGTATAAATTACTTTTTCAACACATTTCTGCTACTCATTCAATTAAGTGCCCAAACCAAATATAAGTTTCTATTGGCCTAAAAATAGATCTCTTGCCATCTGGAGTCCCAAGCAGAAGCATTTTCTCTTTCACCTCGGAGCAACTCCAGCAGTCATAAAAGAACTTTACCTGATGTAATTGTATCTGCTTCCAACTGCTCCTAACGCATTCTGGAGCTTTCGTTCTGAGTGAATAATTCTCCTATGTTATCATCAGGCTTCCTGAAGGGATCAGATGCTCATTCATTTGGACATTTTCAAATCATCAAGAAAAAGTTAACAAATCCCAGGTTTGATTTTACCTTTAGTCTTAGTGTTTTTAAAAGTTTCTTGTATTATATATATGTAGACTAGCTCTAAAAGCTCTCAAATTAATCAAACTCTCCATGCTCCAATAACTTTTGAAAAATGAAGAAGGTAAAAGAGATCAAATAATTTTTTTAAAGTTTTTATTTTAAATCCAGTGAGTTAACATACAGTGTAATATTAGATTCAGGTGTACAATGCAGTAATTCAACCTCCATACAACACCTGTCTCTTGTCATGACAATGCCCTCCTTCCCCATCACCTATTTACCCACCCTCACCTCCCCTCTGGTAACCAGCAGTTTGTTTCCTCTAATTAAGAGTCTGTTTCTTGATTTGTTTCTCTCTTATTTTTTTTTTTACCTTTGCTTGTTTTTTGTTTGTTTGTTTCTTAAATTTCCCTTATGAGTGAAATCATATTTGTCATTCTCTGACTTTTTTTCTTAGCATTATACTCTCTAGTCCATTCATGTCCTTGCAAATGGCAGGATTTCATTCTTTTTTATGGCTGAGTAATATTTCATTTATCAATCTTCTCTAACAATTTATCCTTTAAAGGACACTTGGGCTGCTCATATATCTTGGCTGTTGTAGATAGTACTGCTGTAAACATCGGTGTGCATGTATCCCTTTGAATTAGTGTTTCTGTATTCTTTGGGTAAATACTTGGTAGAGCAATTGTTAGATTATAGGGTAGTTCTTTTTTTTTTTAATTTTTTTTAACTTTTAGAGGAACTTCCATACTGTTTTCCAAAGTGGCTGCACCAGTTTGCATTTCCACCAGTAGTGTATGAATGTGCTCTTCTCTACATCCTCGCCAACACCTGTTGTTTCTTGTGTTGTTGATTTTAGCCATTCTGACATATCTCACTGTAGCTTGGATTTGTGCTTCCCTGATGATAAGTGATGATGAGCATCTTTTCATATGTTTATTGGCCATGTGTATGTCTTTGGAAAAATGTCTGTTCATGTCTTCACCCATTTTTAATTGAATTATTTGGTTTTTGGGTTTTGAGTTTTATAAGCTCTTTATAAGAATTATAATTTGTATAATAACTCTTCATTGGATATGTCATTTGCAAATATCTTCTCCCATTGCATAGGTTGCCTTTTGGTTTAGTTTATTGTTTCCTTCACTATGCAGAAATGTTTTATTTTGATGTAGAGATAACATGATTTTTTAAAGTTTTGCTTTCCTTTGGAAAAGATGAAACTCAAAATACATACTTAGGTCCATACTTGAATTTTCCTGTGTGTGTGTGGTTTTTATTTTTTTATTTTTTTATTTTTTTATTTTTTTAAATTTTTATTTATTATTTATGATAGTCACACAGAGAGAGAGAGAGAGAGAGAGAGGCAGAGACACAGGCAGAGGGAGAAGCAGGCTCCATGCAGGGAGCCCGACATGGGATTCGATCCCGGGTCTCCAGGATCGCGCCCTGGGCCAAAGGCAGGCGCCAAACCGCTGCGCCACCCAGGGATCCCTGTGTGTGGTTTTTAAATTTTTTTCCATTTTATTTTATGACAGTAAATTCATGGGTAACCTTGTAGTGTCTGAAACATTTCTTTCAACTGAGATTCAAAAGACAAGATTGAACATTTCACCTTAATCTTCAGTTCAATCAACTAGACCTTTTTCTTTTCCACATTGTCTTTCAGTGGTGGTACTCTCCATCTGATTCCTCAAATAAGAAATTGAAAAGCTATTCTTAACTACTCACTTTCTTCATACCTAAATACACGTAAATGCTAAGGGGTCTCTGATACATGTTTAGTATCTCTCAAATTCATTCATCACTCCTCTCTCTTCTTCCATCATGCATTCTAAGCCACATGTATCTCCCTGCATCCAATCAGTCCTTCCCAGCTCCATTCTTCTCTCCATGGACCAAAGTGATCTTGTCAGGCAAACGTTTCAAGACATCATCCTCTCCATAAAAGCTTTTAGTATTTTAAGCTTTGGCATAGATTAGAAAGCCTTATGAACCTCCTCCTAACCTCTTTAACTTTGGTTAAAAATTAGTCTGCGTTTTTTAACAGAATGCATTATAGCAAGTCCACAAACACTCAGAATAACATGTTTGCATTCAGCAGGGAATAGGCAAGAAGATTTTGGGGAAATTCTCCAAATTTTGTGGATAGCAAGCACAGGAAAATTTATTCTGTTTCCATATACTAAGTGCAGATATATTTTATCAACATTTGGAAACTTCGAGACTCTGCAACTCATCTTGGATTCTTCCCCCATGCTTTTTAGGTAATCCTCGGCTGTTGTTTCATAGTCCTCTCCTTCTCCTGCTTACAGTATTTCTCCGGGACATCTTGTTCTATCTCCTGACTTCCCTTATTTCTGACATGCATATCCATCAAACTTCTCCTTCCAACTCTTCTGAATTCCAGACGCAAATTTCCAAATAACTCCTTGGCCCCTGTCCCTGGATGTTTTGCAGCATATTAAAGTCGGTCCTATCACATTCTCAGTCCCCTCCACTTGCCGTGCTCCACCATCCGGAGGTATGCCTGCATCTGAGCTCCTATCTTAGTTCATGTTCACACCTTGAGGCAGGCCACCAAAGCTAAGACTCACAGAAACTACTCACTTCTTCCTATTTTAAGTCAGAAAATCATAAGGCCCTGTCTGCTGTGTGTCCTTGATGGCTCTCTCATTTAATGTCCTTCTATCAACTAGGAAGGCTTTATTCAATGACCCACAGGGTTTTCTAACTACAATCTATGTAAGATACAGATTTAACCCTTTCTGCATTAGCTAAAATAAACTAAAAATGCCTGAGAACCTATATCCAGTATCTTTATAATTTGGCCACTATCTTTTTTTTTTTTTTTAATTGGGTCTTCTAAAATTCCCTAAACAGTATCAACTTTTATCGGTGCAGTGGTTGTCTAAAAAGAACTGTCACATCTGCATCACTGGGGAACTGGTTAGAAATGCAAATTCTTAGGCCCCACCCCACACCTACTTGAATCGGCCATCTAAGGTCTAATAAGCCTGCCATGCGATCCTCATGCACACTGAAGTTTGAGAACTACTGCTGTAGGCAAAATAGTTTATATGTCATTCTTACAAACATATCACACTCTTCCATACCCACATACCTTAGTTCTATAAATTTCCTATAGGTGGAATGCTCTTCCACTACTGAATTATTTCCAAAATGTCTATTCTTCCTTCAGCAGTCATTTTAAAAGTAGCCGCTTCTTAAGACTTGTCCAATTTCCCCAGACAAAACTAATTACTACCTTTTCTTCCCTCCAAAATACTTTATTTATTAAGCTTTTCTATAGTGCAACTTGACTTATAGTTAGTTAAACATAGATTTTTCAGGGTGCCTAGGTGGTTCAGTTGGTTTAAGTGGCTGCTTTCGGCTCTGGTCATGATCCCAGGGTCCTGGGATCCAGCCCCATGTTGGGCTTCCTACTCAACAGATTGTCTGCTTCTCCCTGTACCACTCTCCTTACTCATGCTCTCTCCCTCTCTCTCTCAAATAAATAAATAAACAAATAAATAAAATCTTTAAAACTTTTGATTTTTTGCTTGATAAGCTATGAATTCCATGAAAGCTCCAAAGTTTATTTTTCTTGGTAAATGCTAGCAAGGAAGGAACTCTATCTTACTCAACAATCGTAAATGCTCAATAAAAGTAAATTTAAAAGGATAATTGAGATATTTACATTTTGTTATTCTTATAACAAATAAGGCACTTATTAGTCCAGTCTCTTTTATATATAATTTTAGTTTTTAATATTCTTTTATTTTCATAGGATATTTAATGGAAAAAAAAATGAAAGCAAAGGGCCCCAGGATAGGGTGAGAGGGCCAAGGTCAAGGAGAGCTTGCAAATAGTCCCTGTGAGGAATGGTAGCATGAACTCACCACCATGCAGAGGACACTAAGGACTCAGCTCAGGGTGGAAATCTTGAATTTTTAGTGAACTAAATATGTATTGTTGTATGATTTATCTCTGGCAGAAAACAAAGAAGCAGAGAAAGTGGCAGTTGAGTTGATTTTGAGTGAAGGTATTGCCTAGAGAGTGAAACAGAAGAATAGAGACTGACAATTTGATGAAACAGGGCCATAACTGGAATGAGGGTGAAGCAAGTGAGGTATGCATGGCACAGAATGTGAGGTGGAGCTTACTCTTGGGTCATTCAAGTGACTTGGATAAATGTACTGAAAATAAAGCAAGGAAATCATTGTAGTCAGAGAAAGAGGTTGCATGTGATGGTTGGAGCTCTAGTCCTGCCAAAAATTAAAGGAGAAAATGTCTAAAGTTAAGGATATGAAGGAACTGAGTGTGTTGATCTTACAGAACTTACAGCCACTTGAGTTGATGGCAGGGAATCAGGAGGAGGAAGGCTGTGAACTATAAAGTCCACAAAAGATGAAGACAAACTCTAGGAAGTCTGCCCATGAAAAGGTGAGAAGCTTCTACTGGTCAGTGGGATCTCAGGTAAACAGAGACTGAGCATGATAAAAGGGTAATGGGGTACAATTGCAGAGAGGATGGGGAAGTGGCCAATACCATCCCCTAATTGAGAGATATGTGCTTGTGGGAGATTGAGCTACTTGGTGGGACATGATGTCACCAAGGGAGAACTAACTCACTTAAATCAGGGAAGTAGAATGTACAAATTGGAGGTTAGCAGCTAAAAGAGAAATGTATAAGATGAAATGTGGTTCCAAGAACAGTGGGAAGGCATGGGAAGCAAAGAGAAAATGGATTAGGGAAGAAGTGAGTAAGGTTGACCAGATTTGTGACCAGATAGTCATAACATTTTACTGACTAAAGTTAACCATGCTGTAATAGTGTTGGTCTTTGTTTTACTAAGCTTCAGATAAAGCTAGGAAAAGCACAGTAATTGATTCAAAATGATGAAACAAAGGCCATGTTAGTGGGAGAAACTATATATATGAAACCTTTTTGTACTTTTTAAAAGGTTTTATTTATTTGAGAGACAGAGAAAGAGAGGGGGGGTGGAGGGATGGCTGGAGAGGAGGGAGAGGAAGAAGCAGACTCCCCACTGAGCAGGGACCTGAGATCCTCCATCTCAGGACCCTGAGATCATGACCTGAGCCAAAGGCAGATGCTTAACTAACTGAGACACCCAGGTGTCCCCCTTTTTGTATTTTAAGTGTGCTTCTATTAATGTAGATACATGTGGATTTTTTACAATCTTGACTGTTTAATGATTTAGTCTGTTTACATTTATTGTGATTGTTGATCTATTTGGATTTGTTTCTACCATTTTATTTTGTGCTTTCAATTTGTCTTACTTTTTTGTGTTCTCTTTTAGTTTAACTTTTTTGTTTGTTTGCTTTTCTTGTATCACCTCTACTAGTCTGCAATTTATCTCCTCTATTTCTGCTCTTCTAGTAAATACCTTTGAAATTTTAGCTGAGTCTAAAATCAATTAATATCATATAACTTCTCCAAATAATCAAAGGTTTAGAACACTTTAAATCTGACCAGCATATCTTAATTCTGTTCTTTTTTATTAATACAATGAATTTGGCATTATTTCTATATCTTATTTACCTGTATAATTTCTCACATTACTTGTATCTCAGATTCTTCAAGGTTTTTTTTCTTTCTGTAATAAAATTTTTAGAAGTTCCTTAGTGTAGGTTTACTGATAATCATTTCTCTTAATTTTTATTTATCTGAAAATGTCTTTATTTCATAGTCATTCTTTAAAAATTTTTTTTCTGGATATAACATTCTAGGCTGATAGGTATTTGTCCCAACATATTGGACAATGAAAGATACTGTTTGACTCATTCCAAGTAGTTGTCAATCTAAATCTCATTTCTCATTGATGATGGTTTTTTTTTTTTTTTTCTCACAGACTGCTTTTAAGATATTCTCTTGGAATTGTCATACTGTATCTTTATGTGAAATATGTAGATGTAAAAGGATTCCTTTTTATTTATACCTTAGGCTTCTTGTAGACATAGATTTATCTTTTATCAGCTCAAAAAAAAAAGTAGCCATTTTGATTCTCCTTCATTCCATTTGATTTTCCTTCATTCTTCCCTCTTGAGACATTAATCAGAAGGATATTAGGCTTTATTATTCTCTCTTTAATGCTTGTTAATATCCTTCATGTAATTCATCTCCTTAATTCTTTTTGCTGTGTTGTGGATAATCTATTAAAATTTATCTTACAATTTTCTAATCCTGTCTTCAGCTGTGTCTAATTTACTATTTAACTCACCAGTTGAGTTTTTAATTCCAGTTTATGTTTCATTTGTTACACTTCTTTATGGTTTTGTTTCCAGATCTATTTGAACCTTTTTTAATAGTCTCTAAGTTCTTGCTCATTTATTAAATTCAGAACTTCATTTCATTAATCATGTCTTCATAATAATTTTATAATATTTTCTTTTATGATTTTAGCAGTTGTCATTATTTCATACTTTGCATGTGACAATTCAGAAGATTTTTGGAGATATGTACCCATAGTTTGTGTTTTCTGCTGACTCCAGTCACAGTGTCTAGTTTCATTGTGTACATTGAATATCATTTAATCTGTGGAAATCTTGAGGCCTAATTATAGACATGATTTGTATTTGCTTCTGCCAGGAAGCAGGCAATATTACATCCTGGAACAATCTAAATCCTAATCCTGGACCATCTAAAAGGTCTCTGCCTAATGGGACTTGTTGAAGTTTAGCTTTTCTCTGTTGAGACCAGCAGATTTAATCTTGGGATCACCTCTCTGATAGAGGAATGTGCCTTCAGAACAATCTCACTCTTTCCTGTTCCTTACTAATCACCATTCTCTACTTACAGCTCTCTGCTCAGATTGCAGGTTTTTGTTCTTTTTTGTTTATATTTTTGGCTATAGATGATTTACTTAATTTTCTAGGGAACTGAGAAATACATTCAGATTTCTATATGCAGTAATTTATGCAGAATATTTTTGAGTGGAGGGGTACCAGATTCACCGGTGTGCATTGGAAATCTGTTCTGGTTCCCAGTGTTCTTGGTCTTCTTTTCTTTTTGCATATAAACCATTGATTCTAAATATAAAAACAAGCATGGAAGTTTGTCGTTTCTCCATTCTAACATCCTTTTTCTTTTTTCACACAAAGGGCCCTAGGAAAAGACTATATTATATGTCCTGGAAAAAAAAAAAAAACAACCCTGTAATTTCCATAGGAGCAGTACACCATATAACAATTACTTTAATATTGCAAACTGGTTAATTCTAATAGCTCCTTTATTCACTAACCAAGCATTATTGGACTCACTTAAGTAACAGGCAATATGAAGTATCATTTGACCTCAGACTAACTGTGGTAACTTAATTTGTAAATATTCAACTCAAAATTTAATAATTAAACCAAATACAGTTTAATTATATATATATAACATGTTATATATATATATATAACATGTTATATCTTTATAACATCTTTAAATTAGGCAACTGATGAAAAATTTCTTTCTCTCCACTCACTAAAATCAAGCTTAAGAGATGGTATAATTTGATTTGAAAAATCAAAAGTCTTCTAGATTGTTGGATGACTACAGGGGAAAAAAAATTTCAGAAATTTTGTCTAGTTAAAAAACAAGAAGTCCTATTTCCTCTTTTGTAAATGAATGAATAAATATAAATTAAATTTAGTAATTATTACAGATGAAGCCCACTCCTTATGCCATAGCCCATATCCCTCCAAGAGTAATTCCAGATCTAATGTAATGAAAAGAGATAAAAATACTTTCCAGTACAATTCTGGCCTAAGTACATAAGATCAGCCTTATGGGCCTATGAAAATGCCCTCAGTAGGGATGCCTGGGTGGCTCAGGGGTTGAGCTTCTGCCTTCATGTCAGGGTGCGATCCCAGAGTCCCAGGATCGAGTCCCATATCGGGCTTCCTTGCAATGAGCCTGCTTCTTCCTCTGCCTCTCTCTCTGCCTCTCATGAATAAGTAAATAAAATCTAAAAAAAAAGAAAGAAAGAAAGAAAGAAAGAAAGAAAGAAAGAAAGAAAGAAAGAAAGAAAGAAAGAAAGAAAGAAATGCTGTCAGTAGATGCAGGTACTGTATGGCCAGTGTTTGGCCAGCATGCACAAAGCATCTAAACAGCTGAGGAGAGTATAACCAAATGCTGGATACTACTGGAGGGCACCAAGGTACAGAGGCACTTGATGTGTAAGCAGAAATTCTAAAACTCTGTTCTAGTTTCATTTCTCTACTAATCATTGATCTTCAGGTAGAGATGAAAACTACAAAACTATGGACTAATATTCTGGTCCAACAAGATCTAGTACTCCAGGTGAAGAGTAGGACAAGAGTCTGACTGGTCAAACAGTTTGTAATTTTTTTTAAGCAAACCTGCTCATTGGTAGTACAGAAAACAAAGAAAGAAAGTCTCATTTTCTAATGCTTAATAACAAGGGGTTACAGACATCAAAATAGGAGGTATACAACTGTTGTTTTTATTGAGAATTTATGACCACATGATATTTGAGCAGAACTGATAATGCTTCAAGATAACCAACCAAAATAAGATGATCTTTACTTGGTTGTCATCCCACTGGGTACAGTTATTGTGTAAGGTTTGCGGTCCCCAGAAAAGGCAAGCTGCTGTTCCATTCTTCTACCCACAAGAATATCGCTTTATTATTTTAGTGACCATTGATTTTTTCCATACCTCAGTTTTCTTACCTGATTTTAGAAATAATAAGGATGACCACATCTCATACAAAAATACAAGGATAAGCAATCCCTCCCTCTGTTTTCTTGCTAAACTTAATAGCAGAGCTGTTAAAGATGTTTAATCAAAGTTCTTTGGTATTTTTTTCCAACCACTGTCCTGGGAGCACCTGAGTCAGAACCATCCACCTGGGTTTTGTTTTGTTTTTTTCCACCTGGAGTTTTATTTAAAATACAGAATCTGGGCAGCCAGGGTGGCTCAGTGGTTTAGCACTGCCTTCTGCCATGGTCATGATCCTGGGGACCCAGGATCGAGTCCCACATCGGGCTCCCTGCATGGATGGAGCCTGCTTCTCCCTCTGCCTGTGTCTCTGCCTCTCTCTCTCTCTCTCTCTCTCTCTGTCTCTCATGAATAAATAAATAAAATCTTAAAAAAATAAAATAAAATACAGAATCCTTACCTTTTTCCAGGACAATGTCTAGTCTTTTACAGGTAGTGAGGGATGGAGGGAGAAAGCAAGGAATGGGTGAATATACATTAGTGAAAAGATCTTAGGTGACTTTTTAAAAAAGGATATGACTTCTGGGAAAATTCTAGTATTATATGCAAGCATGTAATACGCAAAACAGCTTTGTAATAATGAAGTTGCTAATAAATAATCTCAATGTCCTAATAATGTAGGGAAACTTTTTTTTAAGTTTTTATTTATTTATTAGAGAGAGAGAATAAAAGCAGGGGAAGGGCAGAGGGAGAAGGAGACTCTCGGGTGAGCAGGAAGCTTGATCCCAGGACCCCAGGATCATGACCTGAGCCAGACAGATGCTTAACCAACTGAGCCACCTAAGCACCCTGCAGGAAAACTTTCAAATACTTCCAGAAAATCTTGGTTTGTTGTTCTTATTTCCTCATCACATAGTCTATTCAGTTAATTCCACTGACATCATCACATCTCCATTTATTTAGACTTATAGCCAGTTTATCTTTCTGGCTTCCCAGGAGTCTTGAGACACGAATCATCAATGTTTATTTGCTACCTGTTGGCTGGGTTGCCCCATGTTACGCTGCCGGGTGCAAAATAAGGCCTTGCTGTAGTGACACCAGTAAACAGAGGGCTCCTATTGGCCTGATTGGCAGCCATTCAAGCTCATTTGCTCTCATGCTCTCTTCTTTCTTCTCCACCACAATTATTAGGGAATAATGCCCTTAGTATTTAAGAATACCAAGAAACTAGTCCTATTTCTTTCTTCTTGCGACTTCCAGTTGAATATGGAAGTTATTCATGCTTGCTTCCATTTAAAGCAAGACTCCTCAATTGCTGCTTGTTACATCATTGCCAGTGGACATTTCTCAGTCCACATGTTTGGAGCTGAGCTTATAGTGCCTGCAGCTGCCATAGTCACAGAGTATTTCCCTCTCTAGTCCACAGTGGTTCTGGCAGCTGTGAAGGTGAAGGAACCCTCCTTCTTGGAGCTCCACTCATCCTAAGGCACTTCAGAGCAAAGCGGCCTGGTTCCCTCATGACAGCTCTCCTGATCCTCTCTTGTAGCCCCTTGTCAGGGCCAAACTAGTCCCCAGGAGCACAGGGTCATGATCAGTTTCCATAGCCATTCTCTGAAAACTTGAAATTATTCTGCCTCTTGACCATAAGGCTCAGGCAAAGGCCAAGTTGTGTCTAGGCCTCTATTCCTTTTGTACTATCCTCTTTAAGACCTTAATTTTTCTCTCTGACAATTTCCAGCTACTTCAAATCAGCAGGACAGAGGTCAGGAATCTTGTTCTTTTCCAAACGAGAAAATCCATGGGCTTCTCTGAACCCCAATTCCCAGCAGCCTTTATTTCCTCCACATTGATAGTAAATACTTCATACTACTCTATTCCCTACCACCACCATCACCACCAAAATCCAACCTAATTAAATACCTTACTATATACATAGAATATACCATATAAACAAAAATATAACACAGTAAAATATACTTAGCAACACCGAACAAATAGCACTATTATAAATATTTCTGCCATCAATATACTCTCTCAGAACAAGAAATTAAGGAGATTCTGTGCAGAAGACCATGCTAGCAATGGTACAATATAGTGTGAATGTACTTAAGCAAGTTGACTCTTTTTCAGGAAATCATGTAATCATCCCTGTAGCTTGCAGGTATAAGAGTCTTCATTTGGAAGAGTTAGGTGTACATTAGCCTTAAAGCAATATCTAGGAGCTTTTTTTCTTTTTTTTTTTTTAAGATTTTATTTATTTATTCATGAGAGACACAGAGAAAGAGGCAGAAACATAGGCAGAGGGAGAAGCAGGCTCCCCACAGAGAGCCCTATATGGGACTGATCCCAGGACCCAGGATCATGCCCCCAGCCTAAGGCAGATGCTCAAATGCTGAGCCACTCAGGTGTCCCATGACCTAGGAGCTTATAAGCAACCCCCTTTGTGTAGAAGGGTGAGATGGCTTACAATTTCCTCACACCATTATTCTGACCAGCAATTTGTAATGGCCTTGTATTGCTTACCAATAAAAAACTAAATTCATCTATTTGGCTTTTGGGGGTCTTTTACCAACCTGACTCTTCCAGATTTCAATGTGATTTCATAAGACACTTTTAATCCCGCCCCCCCCCCCCCCCCCATGCTAGGTTGTCTTTTCCTACTCAACCTTTTTATAAGACCTATTTTCACTCCACTTTTTCCTAGGACACATTCCCTTTTCCTCTTGGCCAATCCAGATCTCGCCCTCCCTTGTAGGCTCTTAATGCTTCCTCAGCGAAGATTTCCCAGGGACCGTAATCCAGCCTCCCTCCAATAAGAGATAAAATCAATTGAGCACAATTTAACCCTTAATAATCCCTAAAATATGGTGCTGATTTTAATGGGATTGTAGCAGACCCTTGGGATTCCAAAAGTTGAGCATTCTATAGTATATGGTATTAGGAGTGGCTCTTGAGGCTTTTATGCTTTGCTAGGTTTGGGGCTGATATGACAGGTTCTGAGGGCCAGGCACACAGGGGTAAGGCTTTCTCCAGTCTAGTGAGCAGAGCAGAGCAGCTTTCACACCTCCCCAACCCCTGCCCCCACTTTGCCAGTCTCTTCTCATTGTTTCTGTAGTGACTCTTAACATAGGATTTAATCTGCTTTTGTACCTCATGGAAAAATAAAATTTTAATAACTTCAACTCTATCTTTACAGAATCAGTAAGATTCTAAAGGTGTCAGTTCAATTGTTCATGTAGTCGTTACAGAATTTAGGGGGGAAGCTATGTGTAAGAGGTTCACTGGTATGAAGTTTCAGCTTTCATAAATATATGCACTGAATATTTTGCTAATTGACATGTGCATGTGTGTATGTGTGTGTGTTTAAACATAGAGTTTAAACTATATAGTTTTCTTGTAGACAGAGAATTTTTTTTTTATTTTTATTTTTTATGATAGTCACAGAGAGAGAGAGAGAGGGGCAGAGACACAGGCAGAGGGAGAAGCAGGCTCCATGCACCGGGAGCCCAACGTGGGATTCGATCCCGGGTCTCCAGGATCGCGCCCTGGGCCAAAGGCAGGCGCTAAACCACTGCGCCACCCAGGGATCCCGGCAGAGAATTTTTAAATAGTATTTTTCTTTTATAAAAGAAGTGGCAAGTTAGATTTTTCTAAGAAATGATTATGTAAATCACTTAACTGGTCTAAAGAGGAGAAGCAGATTAAAAAAAAGGAGTAAGGAAATACAAAGGGGAATTTCAGGGTAGCCCTAAGAGTAGAGTGCTAGAAAAATTACCTATAAACTCCTGCCACTGGGAACAAAAGGGACTGACCTGGTGCTGATGACATATGTTCAGGTCCCTTGCAATTCCTTTTTTCCCACAAATCCTAGATGTTTGGCTTTCCTAAGCCTGGATTTCACATGGATGGGATTCGAGATATCCTATTTCCTTGCATAGCCATAAGAGAAAACTCCCTTTCTAAGGCAATTTTAGTGAGTCTAAGACAATTTCCTCTAATCAAAAAAACTCAAAACAAGAGTCACATCTGTGACCATCTCTTTTAGAAGATGATTTTAGGACAATGATATGTCTTTTTTAAATTAAACTTATTTTGGACTAGTCAATAACCCGCATGTTGAGATGTTTGTAATTAGCCTTTTGAAAAACATGTCTGTGCGTAAAGAAATTTACAAGAAGACATTTTTCTGTTAACATGTCACTTCCCCTTTGACTCAAAGGAATTTGGTAGAGGATAGTGATCCCTTAATAAACTGATACCCCAATGACGCCAATGACGCCAATGACTGCAATAACCCCTCCTTGCCAACCTAACAGAGGAATGCCACTGAATATTATAAACTCCGCTTCAGTGGGAAGAACACCGAAAGTCTTTTGGGATAGAACCCTTTGATTCCTTATGACATTTGTGGGTTTCACTTAAGCCCTGGGGTGTGGGAAAGAACTGTTGAACTCTCTATTCTGTGGGGATTATAGAATGCATTCAAATGTCATGCTTGCATCACCAAAAATGCTCCTCCAAATTAGAGTGCCAACCTTGCTAAGATTTAATATATGCGTACATGTAGGCCCTCCCTCCCTCCATTCTTCCCTTCCATCCTTCCTTCTTTTCTGTCTCCCTCCTTCCTTATCTCCCTCCCTCTGTTCCTTCCTTCCTCTCTCCATTCTTTCCCTTTCTTCCTTCCCTCTTTCCCCTCTCCCTCTGTCCCTTCCTTCTTTTCTTCCTTTTAACTGTTCTTCCTCTTGCCCTGTTTCAGAAAGTGCTTACTGAAAACATGTGCCATCTTGACATTGTGCTGAAGATAATTTCCCAAGACGAATTATAATAATAATTCACTATCATTTGTAATGAGGTCACTGCTCACAAACCATAGGATTAATATGTGTTGTTTGACTAAATCTGAGCTGCCTTTTATTTCTGGTATTTCTTTATTTCAGGGAAAAAGTTTCAAAGCCCTTGATTAAGCAACATAAGAACTTACTTTGGTGGGTTCTATTATAAACCCTTAAGATATCAGTGATAATGTATTTTGTTTTGTTGGTTTTTTTTGTTTTTTTCTTTTATTGCCACCTAGATCAGGGTTCACCTCTGGGCCTAGCTATAGTTTAATACTTCTCAGGACATATTAATAGGTTATTTTAGAACTTTAGAATGACTTCTGAGAGTCAAAAACTAAACGATTGTACTAGTCTAAATACTTGAACCATAATACTGCACCAAAGTGGCTGCTTCCATTCACTCTCAGCAGGGCATGATGCACAATCACTGTATACAAGCCCCACCCCTTAGCTTGCTCTACACGAGCCCTCATGAGCCATCCCTGAACACTTGTGTTCATTTTCACAATTTTGGTCACCTTTGCTCCTCCCATGCTAGTTTCCAGCCACTATGACTTGCATTTCTCTTATGGTTCCTGTGGTGGCCTTGATCATCCACACCCAGGCCTTAGCCTAGGATTGCTACACTGCCTGGAATGCACCCCCTGGCTTCTCCTTCAGACTCAGCATTGGGCACCCTCTCTGACTCTCAGCGCTGGGTGAGAGCCCTTTGTCTTAGTCTCCTAGTATCCACAAGTGTGCATAGCAAATGACTTTATATACATACCTAATTGCCTATTTTTAGTGTTTCCAACAAGGTTGGCCTTCAGACATGATCTTCTGTGGCTTTTTCACTAGTGTGTCCCAAGTTTTTCTCCCAGTCTCTGATGAGCATCCACTGAATGGGAGCATAAAGCATGCATGAATGTGCAAAAGTGTCTTTTGTGCCTTTTACACATCATACACAGTGTTTGCCTCCCTCTCCGCTGCTTCCCAGGGCTCTGTATTCCTAAGAATAGACAGTAGTGCTTTCAGATCCTGGAATGGAAGATGCTAGGTCTTTTTGGAAGTAACCAAAACTTTTCCTGTTCTGACTAACAATGGGCTTAGGAAAATGTGGAGAGAGATTTCATCTAGTTTCCAGTGGCCAGTTCCCACCACTGTCTCCTAGTCTCTTTTCCTGAGCCCTCTGTTCATAATTTTGATCTGTTCTTTAAGGTCTTACAATGCCACATTGTTCTTAAACTTCCAGATTCCTCTAATGCTTTCTTTCCTCTAAGTGACATTATCATTCCAGTGTCCCATTCTTTCATAGCTTTGCTTTCATTTTTCATGGTAACAATAAACAGTAGTTTGGGTCATAATAACAATTAGCATGAATAGAACCCTCTACTAGCT
Source organism: Canis lupus familiaris (assembly GCF_011100685.1). Lineage (NCBI taxonomy): Eukaryota > Metazoa > Chordata > Mammalia > Carnivora > Canidae > Canis > Canis lupus. Next base: position 8,815,320 of record NC_049239.1, on the reverse strand, counting down.
AAACATGCTCCAAACACTTTATTTCATGATTTCTTTTATCCTCACAAGGCAGGGATTATTATTCTTATTCTTATTTTACAGGTGGAAAAACTTGAGATTTGATAATATAAAAAACCCAAGGTCACATAGCTAAGACTAGGTTTTCCCTCCAGCCTCTAGTCATCATCATGTAAAACAGAATATTTCATGAGACAAAGCCTAAACATAAATGAAAGTCTAGATACAGAGGTAGGAAGCTTCTAAGACTATGGCAGATTAAAAGGAAAACACATGTTTGGGGAGGAGACAGGGTATGGGGGAGGGGCTGTTGAAAATGACCTCTAATTTTGCCATTTGGGTACACATCTGGCCTTTGTGTGATACAGTGGCAGGACACTGGGGTAGAAGGGTAAAGGGCATTGGAGCCCTCTCCCTGCAGTGGCACTCAAGCTGGCAGTGATTCCATCCCTATAGTCCTTTCTGGACTGGTGCCAGGAGTCCCTCTCCCCTCCCCAGCTCCTTACACTAGCCCCTGTGGGTTGCATGAAAGTTGAAGTCAGATAGATTTTCATTTGAATCCTAATTCTGCCTCTCATTCAGTGTGATTTTGGGGAATTTAATTAACCTCTAAGGGGCAATTTTCTTATCTGAAGAATAGTGATAATGAAACTTATTGTGATCAAGATTAAAGGGATTTATATGCAGCATTGTGCAAAGCATGAAATAAATACTCAAAAATTGTTCATTTCTATCCTTTTCTTCTCACACTCTCCCCCATCTTTCACTCTCTGAACAAGTCAGTAAGCATTCCATGATCCATTCTTCAGATTAGAAGGCAGAAAAAGATGGTAGATAAGAGGATCCATTTGAAAGACCATTTCTAGCACACTATCCAAACAGACTAGACTAAACCAAGAGTTGACCAGTGTGTGGTTCTGGCTGAAGAACAGACAGACAAATCAACAAGGCAGCATAGAAAATCCAGCCAGGCATGAGTACATACACTAACCTAAAATATAATCATAGTAGTAGTACTTCAAAGCAGCAAGGAGAATTTTTCATAGTAAATGATGTTGGAACAATTGGTTAGCTGTTTGGGAAATAGTAAGAATAAAGTAACATAATCAAAATGAATTAAAGAGTTAAATTTTAAAAATAGAACGTAGAAACAAACCTAAGTATTTATGTAATCTTGGGAGTAACATGGACTTGTTTTGGCAAAAAATGAAATTAGGAATCTATAAAGAAAAGAGATGAAGGAATTGTTACATAAATACAATTTTTGTATAACAGAACACCTCATTAAAACGAAAGGGGAAATAATAAATATATTAGTAATATAATAATAGAGCTATTCTAATCAATAAGAAAAGGAGATTAACATGGAAAAATGTGCAAGGATACAACCAGGTTAGACAAGAAAAGAAACACAAACACTAATATATTTATAATAATATATATTTTTAAATTTTTCTTCTTTTCTAAAATTTTATTTTTAAATGATGTACACTTGACATACAGTATTATATTAGTTTCAGTTGGTCTTAGCAATATTTTTCTGGATCCGACTCCTCAGGCAAAGAAAACAAAAACAAAAGTAAACAATGGGAACTATATCAAACTAAAAAGTTTTCCATGGTGGAGGAAGCCATCAACAAAACAAAAGGCAACCCATATACATATATATATTTTTAAATGACTTCATTAGTAATCAAATAAATGTGAACATTGAGTGAAGATGTTAAATGCAATAAGAAAGTAAAGGCAGAGATGTGATGAAGTGAGCATCTTTATGTACCTCTGAGGTAAATTTATGTCGGCATAACCAACATAGCTCTAGAGCTCTATTGGATAATATTATCCTTTCTATTGCCTTAAAAACACCTATAACCTCCTGATGTTATCTTGTTGGTATGTGTCTTCGCTAATTATCTGTGACATTTCACTGAAGAGAAAGCCCCCAGCAGAGCAGGACATGGACTTTCCTTTCTGCTCTTTCGATGCTGTTTTATAGGTTTACCTGTCTATTCTTCAGCTTGAAACACTGCTGGTATAATCAGCTAAAGATTTACTGAACTAGATACTCAGGAAGAAAACTCTCCAAGTGGATCTCTACTGAACCCCGGTCAGAAATTCAATGCCCAAAAGTTGTTTTTATTGAAATGATCAGAGGTGTGCCAAGATTCTCAACATAGTATACACTATAATTATAATTGCAAAATTAAAAAAAAAACCCTAAACATTTAGCCATAAAGCATTAGATAAATATCTACAGATAGAATTCCATAAAATCACTCAAATTATATAGACAAATATTTAATTATGGGGGTGGGGAATGATCATATTAAATCATTAAATGAGAAAGTAGTTACAGAGTTCTGTGTACAGTGTGATTCTAAACAGTAAAAAAACAACAAAAACTATCTTCTGTTGCACGTGCTTGTGTCCCAGCGATGTTATAAGGAGAATGGCAAATATTTTATAGGAGCTAATTCTCATGAGAGCCTCATCTACTCTTGGTTTACATATTGATTTTTTACGTGTACTTCACACATCGGTGAAGCTGCCTAATGTGGTCAATGTTGGAAAAAGTCTGACCATTTTACCTTCCCGTTTTCCACTCTCAGTTTTCCATTCCCACCCCCCGCCCCTCCACCACCACCTCCTTCCTGACTCTCCAACTGGCCGCTGTGTGCCCTGCCCTTTTTATTCATGATGACTGTCCCAGCCAAGCTTCCAAATGGAGTCCATGTGATGAGCAGGTAATAGCAGCCAACAGAGAGGCTCTCCTGGAGAAAGCAGCTGAGAGGAGGGCAGGGCGGGCAGTAGCTGAAAGCATTCCTGCATAGTTTGCTGTCTCAAGAGTTTTTTGCCAGATACTTAAAGTGGACATTTCAAAATGTATTGTATCAAATAAACTTTATTCTTAAAACATGTCACTCTCTTCGCAGCTTCTCTAAGTAGTTCCACTGCTATTGAAGGTTATTATTTTCAACATCCCATAGAAACATCTTTCTCCAAATAAATTGGAAGGTCTCAACTTACATGCGTAAGTTTTTCCTATTGCTAATATGGGAGTGAGGTACTTGCCTTAAAGTAATTTCCATGATCCCTTTCATGCATTTAGTATTTATACTTTTCAGCAAAGATTGCCATGAAACACTCTCCAGGGAAGTGTGTGGCTGCATATTAATTATCCTGGAAGAACAGCAGTTCCATGTACAGCTCCAGCTGTGTTTGATGCTTAGTTACTGGGTGACACTCAAGGATGAGATGGCCCAGGTGGGGGAGTTGGAGAATACACTTACTGGAATGTTTGGTGTGTCTGTCAAGATTATCAACAGAAAGACTGTTCCAGAGATGTCCCCAAGATATAGAGAGAGTAAGAATGTGAATGGAATAAAGTCATGAATGTGGAAGGAAAATGTCTCATAGGATCAGAGAAATAACAATTAAACAATGATGACTATCAAAGTGAATAATCAATCTCTGAATTTAGCAGCCTACATGGCCCTCTGTGATCTAATCCTATCTTCTGTTCCTCTTCCTCTACAACCTATGGTGCTTCAGGTCCTCTTTCCTGTTTCAGATCTCTCAACTCTTCCCCTCAGAACTTTTACTTTTTACCCAGGAAGCTCTTCCTCCAGGTAGCACCAGGGATGCTTATTCTCTGCCCTTTGGTTTCTGTTCAGAAGACACTAACTGCTGAAGGCTCCCTGGTTACCTTATCTAAAATAGCCCTTGCCCCTTCACTTGTCAGTGACCTACCCACAACTACACCCTCTTTTTTTTTTTTTTTTTACACCCTCTCTTTATCTCATTACCATTTGTATTATCTGTAGAACACTTATCACCCTGTTGGTTGCCATGTTTCCTTATTGACTATCTTTGTCATTTCAGGGACTCGAAAGTTTGTTAGAGTGGGAACTTGGAATCTCTTGCTCACCACTCTATCCCAGAGCTTACAACCTGTGCCTGAAACAATAGAGACACTCTTAAAAATATGGTGAATCAGTAAACGTTATACTATGACCAGTACTAATTCAGCATGAAACAAAGATGAAGTGGTTTTACCATGTATCAATAAGTAACTTTTAAAAGTCCTATGTTGTAATCTTGGAACACTTCTCTACTACAGACTGTCACCTTCTGTCATTAACATGTATTTCCTAACTTTTTTTAAATTACATTTTTCCTAATTCTTTTTCTTCCAACAAACATTTGCTGGTCTCATCTTAGGCCTAAAGATACAGGAATAATCATACAATAATTCCCACTTTCTGGTGTTAATTGTTCAGTGAAGGACTGATTTAAAAAGTAAATAGAGGGGTGCCTGGATTGGTTAAGCGTCTGCCTTCAGCACAGGTCATGATCTCGGGGTCCTGGGATCAAGCCCTGCATCAGGCTCCCTGCTCAACAGGGAACCTGCTTCTTCCTCACCTTCTTCCCCTCCCCTGCTCATGCTTGCTCTCTTTCTCTTTCTCAAATAAATAAATAAATAAATAAAATCTTTTAAAAATAGGATTAAAGAAAATAGATAATTTTTTAAAAGTGTGATAAAAGCACAGCGACAAAACAATGGGAGAATAAAATTGCACTGAAATACACACAAGACATGCACATGCACACACACACACATGCATACCTCTAGCTCAGTACAGACACTGTTACTCTAGGCTACATCTACCTTTACCTTCACTTTGCCAGGTCAACAGGGCTTAAAGTTAGTAGTCAGTTGGGTGGTGGAATTCAAGCCATTCTTCTTGTCATGTTCTTTAGTGAATGAAGGGCTTCCTATGGACACAAAGGCAAGTTCGTCTCAGTTGAGCCACATAACCTCTAGGCTGACTGCACGTCCTTAAGTGATGTCCAGAGAGTGGATGAGAACTGCTCATTGGGGTGGATTTAAGAGTAGATGCTCTCCAGTAAGAGCCTATAGAAAATGGATCATATTGTATTTCTGACTTAATTCACATGCTTTACCATTTTTTCCTGTCATTATATAGAATTAAGTAATTAGCTTAGCCAGCTCTGCCCTTTTGTCATCTCTCAATAGTTGCTGTTGATCTGAAATTCTATTTGGAAACAGTGAAAGAGAGAGCAAAATTGAGTCAATTTATATCCTAAATCCTACATTTCCACAGTAATCCACTCTGCTGAATAGATGCTTCCAGAAAGCTCTGAAGAAGTGAGAAGGGGAATATTTTCCATGAATTCCTTCATTAAGATTTTCAATTATCTTCCTCAACTCCTTTGTGGAATAAGGTAGAGTACAAAAATACAAAAGTGTGCGATGAGTAATCTCAGCATGAAATCTTGGCAGAGTATAAGTAAAGATACATGTGAAATAACTGCAAAACCACAAGGATTTTACTAGCAATATGATCTTGGGCAAATGGCAGAGTTCTTATGTTTAGTGTCTTGGTCTGTAAAGTAAGAATAACAAACACCTACCTCAAGGACTATGCAAGAATTAAATGAGAAAGATGTAATTCTTTCTACGTAAGAAAGAATTAAACTCTTTCTTGTTTAGAGAAGATCAAGTATAATTCGGGAGGACGTAGTGGCAGGAGATTGTCTCCACCTAGCACGTGCTGCATTAATGGCACGACCCCAGGGAACACTGGTCTCCTCTCTACCAGTGGTATTTATAGTCTGAAAAAAAAAGTTGCCTTTATGGGGAATGAATTTGCCCATTGTTTTCTTTTCCTTTTCTGTATAACTATTGACTTGTGAACTATAAAATTTTTATTTTAATTGACCCACAATTTTGAGACAAATCATTTATAAAATGGAGATTTTAAATGGTTTTGGAGAGTGTTAAGAGCTGTTTGTAGGCAAAGACTTTAACAATAAAATTCCACATTCTTCTTTGAAATCACTGAAGGTAGCCCCAAACCCCTCTGTGGAAAACGCCCCTAGTGGTGCCGTTCTGGGAGATGGATCTTATTCCCTGTCGATTGCCCTAGGTCATCAGCTCTTGAATGCATTAATTATCATAGATGGATGACCCCGTTTTGGTAGCTTTGGATTTTTTGGCAGAAGTGTAACTATAACCAACCACCCCCTCCCCTTCCCAAATTCCTTGATTTTTACAAATACCAACCTGAGTTCTTCTCCACAGACGTGTTTTGTATTCACTTCAGTGTCTCATACACAGTGATGTTAACAAATGTATTTTTGTTTTGCTTAAGGATATGGCTTACTCATTCTAGACACAGTGCACTTTTATCATGTATTCTTCTAAAACATACTCATAACAATGAAAACTTTGTATATACCCAACACTCACATAAACACACACACACCCCTAATATCTGTGCATCTCCGTTACTTTATCCTTATAAACATGACTCACATTAGTTTGCTGAAGCAGAAAAGAAAAGGATAAAGCAGGTAAATCCTGATAATCCCAGAACAATGGAGGGAAGAAACATTGTTTGCTCAAGGAATGGACTATTAAACCTTTGCTTTCAAATTTGCATAGAGTTGGAGACCAGAAGATTCCTGAATATAATATTTTCCTGCTGTACATATCTCTTCATATCTACTCCTGCAAAAAAAAAAAAAAAAAAAAAAGAGAGAGAGAGAGAGAAATTGCCTAAAACCTAAAGGTGATATCCCACACCTAGATGTGCTTTTGAGGTCACAGGCAATTATTGAGAGAGATGATTAGTGAATCTGTCTTGTAGGAAATACTAAAATTAAATTTAAAAAATCTTATATTCTAATGGAAGGAATTGGTGAAGGCAAGGGCACTGGAAAAGATTGGTAAGTATGTGGGAAGTTAAGATAGGCATATGGGGAAGGGCGGACACCCATGGAATAAGAGCACCTATGGCCAATGGATGCATTCTTTGAAGCTGAGCTGGCTTGTGGTCTTTTCCATTTACAAAATTCAGAAATGAACTTGAACCAGTAACCTTGAGCATTGCAGTGGCCTGAGAAAATAAACTATACTTAATTTCTATGTTTACCATTTGTGTTAAGAGTTTTAAGTACTAAACCCATGTCTCCACGTGACAACATTAACTTAAATGTACAATGCATAGAAAAGGGAAAAAGCAATGTATGGAGGAACCTACCTATTCACCATTCTGATGACTTTTCAGCAGGCTGAGGGTTGAGATGGCACTTTTTTATCTTTGGGGGAGTGCTGTGATCTGAATGTTTGTGTCCACAAAATTAAAATGTTGAAACCCTAATGCCCAGTGTGGTGGTATTTGGAGTTGAAGCTTTGGGGAGTTGCTTAAGTATTGAGAGTAGAGCCCTCAAGAATGGGATTACTGCTCTTATAAAAGAGATCCTGCAGAGACCCCTGTATCTCTTAACCATGTGAGAACAAGACAAGAGGGTGTCTATTAATCAGGAAGAGGCTGTCCACCAAAATGTAACCATTCTGGCACCTTAATTGTGGACTTTCTAGCTTCCAGAGCTGTGAGAAATCATTTTTTTGTCGCTTATCAGCTATCCAGTCCACGGTATGTTGTCATAGTAGGCGGACAATTTTTTGTAGGGACTGCATTTCTGGATCCCTGTGTCTTCTGAGAATTCTGAAAGTTGCTTCATATTCATTGTGAGCAATTTTCACTGGGCAGTGAATGTATGTGTGGAGAAATAGTAAGAAAAAGCATTTCCTTGAGATCAAAGATTAAGATAATTAAGATCATTTTCTATGGATGATTGTTGACAGTAATATATGTTGTGAAATATTGTTGAAGTCATTTCCAGAAACCTATTATTGTATTTTTAAAGGGGAAGATATCATTTTTCTTCTAGATAGCTTTACTTCAATTCTTAAAATCTTCATGTCATTTATGAATGATTGGGAATGTACCTCATTCAGAACAAGTTTCAGAAAAGGAGAAGGGTATTAAAGTTGAGCTCTTGGTAGAAATAAAGTATTGGAGAGGTAAGTAAATGAGGAAAGATTAGTTAATGTTTCTTCAAGTACCTAACTGAAGAGTGGTAACCTGGTAGAAAATGTGTGTGTCTGTGATTGTCCTTCAGATGATCAGGGGCTAAAATATAGGAGGTGTCATAGTTCAAGTACAGATACTGCCTCACACCTATTCTTCCAATAAAGTCAAATGCATAGTTTGATAATAAAATATCATATAACAATAGTTATAATCCTATTGTTTTACCTGGATAATTATTTTTAGCAATGTCTTGGATCCTTTATATTTTATTACACTTCATATTTTAAAAAGCATTATTGAAGCCTGTATTTCCATGCATCTAAGGTGTATGTGTTTTTTGTTTGTTTTTGTTTTTTTGTTTTGTTTTTCATCATAGTTTTACTTTTCTAATTGGAGTGTACTATTCTTCCTTTCAGAAGAAGCTGCTTGACCCTCAGGGAAAAGAAGTAGTTGCTATTGCCTGATCATGTTCAAATTTGTCTGGGTAGAGAAAGCTCTGATCACCTGATTGTAACCTTGGTGGGTGGTGGGTTGGTTACACTACTAGAACAACATACTGGATTCTAATTTATACTTTTATTATTCATTGTCATTTAAAATATCTTCTAAGAGATTGCATTGTGATAAGAGGCAGTGTAACATACAGGTTACCACCCTGCAACTAGATTTTCTGAAGCAGAAGCCACGCCCACCCCTCACTAGGCCTGAGACATAGTCATCTGCTTACAGTCTCCAAAATGGAGAATGGGACACCTACCTGTTGCTATGAAGATGATAATGAGTTAATGTACATAAAATATTTTTTACACTGCCTGCTATTTCATTAAGTCGTTTGTTCAACAAATATATATGGAGTCCCTACTATGAACCAGGAACTGTTCTGCCTATTGGAGATACAGAGATGGATTAAGTAACTAAGCTATATGGAGCTTACTTTTAGTGTCTACAAAGAAAAAAATCATGTGGGAGACTGTTAAGTGCTATGAAGACAAACTGGGAAGTACTAGGTCATTGGAAGGGAGCTGGCTTGTTAGGATGATCAGAAAAGAATTCTTGGAGGAGGTGACATTGAATTGAAACCTCAGGTGTGATAAAGAGCCAACCATGAACAGATGTGAGGGAAAGGGGCTTTATAGGCACAGGACCCACAGAGCACCAAGGATCTCAGTAGAAAGTGAACTTAGAGTCCTGAGCAGAGCCCAGACATGTGGCCAGGTTATGGGGCTGGGATTTTATTCTGAGGAGAGTGAAGTCAATCAGAGGGACCTAGACAGGCGAGTTATTTATAGTTAAATTACCATTTTGAATGATGTGTGGGGAGTTGGAAAGATACAGGGGAGTCATTGAGGATAGAGAGTAAACCAAAGAGAAATGATGATGTCTTGGGTTAGAGTGGTAGCAGTAGGGATGGAGAGAAGGAGGTAGCATAACATAAAACTTTTATATTTTGAGTAACAAAAAGAAATTCAGCATTGCTGGGCCTTATAGGTGGCAAAAATCTATAGTGGACTTCCAGAGGTTTCATCTTACTTACCTCCATGTCTTTCATGGAAGAAAGTTTGATATGCTGGTAAAGGAACCAAACTATATCATTGAGCACTTGTTCAAAGCCATTAGGGAACGTAGAAAACATTTGTCATGTCCATGTATCAGCAAAGGGAATTAGTTCCCTAAGAGGAGGGAAGGCTGAGAAGCCACTGGGGAGGACGGGGAGATATCCCAGAGATTAGTGGCAGCAGGAACCACCATCCCACCTAAAAGGGAAGAAGCAGAATTACTGGAACCCAAGGGCAGGGGTCACTGGGAGGACCTGGAACCCACCCAGGCATGTCCTATAGGAGCATAAGCTAAGGGAAGAGAGGCAGCTTCTGCCAGACTTGTCTTCCTTAGCAGAGACAGAAAGGGAGATGTCCCCTAGCCTTTGTCTCTCTCAGTGGTGCCCCCACTAGCTGAACCAAACTGAAAATTCAACTGGAACCACAGCCTATGAGGGGCTGAGGGATAGAAGGATCTACTGCATTACGTAGCAGAGAAAGAGAAGGACAATGGATCTGAGGGAAAATGGCATGGGTAATGGGTGGGGAACTGGTGGAGTTCGAGAGCCAGGAAGTTATGGCAATGTGGAAAGATGCCCAGAAAAGGGAGATGCTCAGACGTTAGCTTGAAAAGGTAAAATAGCTAAATCATGCAGGACCTTATAAGCATTTATGGAGGTTGGAATTTATCCTCAGGATGATCACTCAGGATTCACTGAAAACTGATCAGTGTGTGATTTAGAAAAATTACTCTAGCTACAGTGTGAATGACTTGAAGAGTTACAATCCTAGAAGGATCTCAGAACATTTCTATAGTGACCTAGATTGTTATACTACCTATAATTTACTTGGAAATAACTTATTACTCACTTTGCCCATGAGCTATGTGAACCTATGAGTGTGGTTAACTGTCTTTTGAACCACCTTAACCAGGGAGGCACATGCCCAGAGGAGAGGTTATTAGCATATGAAAAACACTAACCAGCTACTATAAACTCTTCTGTTAAGACTGGGGACACCCAGGTGGGTGGCTCAGTGGGTGAAGCATCTGCCTTCAGCTCAGGTCATGATCCCAGGGTCCTGGGATCCCCACATTAGGCTCCCTGCTCAGCAGGGAGTCTGCATCCCCCTTTCCCTCTCTCTCCCCCTGTTTGTTCTCTCCCTCTCTCTCTCTCATAAATAAATAAAAATCTTTAAAACCTTTAAAATAAAAATAAAATAAATAAAATAAAAAGACTGGCCTGCCCTGAAGGATTTGGTAGTTAGCATTAGGAAATATTAGAAATAAATGTTCAGTATTGAAATGAGTGGTGTGCAAATTAGATGGATTAGTTAGATGGAATGGTGTTCCAGATAGATGGTCTGGCCTTGAAGGGTGTAGGAACCCAGCAAGGGTAGCCTTGAAACCCTTCAGAGAAGGGCCCTAGGTCTGATGAACCTGGTCCCACAGCTTCCTGAGGATTTTTTCTGCCTTACCAAATCAGATCCTGCCGCTGGCAAATTTGCAAAAATAAAAGAGTGAGATGATTTCTTAATCACCCTGTTTTCCTGGAGCACAGGGCTCAAGTAAGGTTCAGCATTGTCACCACTGAAGACTAAAAATGACATTGGCCTCCATCATTTTCATTTCATGAAAGATGATCTTGGCCTATAGGGAGGTTGTTGCAGTGGGGAGGTAGAGGAGTAGATGAAATTGAAAGATACTTAGGTGAGAGAACTGAGGGGACTTGGTCATTGATAGGTTGCGTGAGAGTCATGTGACCAAGTAAAATTTTCTGGTTCAGGAGATGGCTAACTAACTGGCAATGCCTTCCTAAAATAACAAACATGGGCAAGAAACAAATGTGGGAGGAAATAATGTTGAATTCAATTTTAGTTTTGTTGAGGTCTATTAATGGTCACCTCCCATGTGTTATGTGACATGAAGATGCAAAGGAATCATAAAAGCTAATGTGTGTATGGAAGTCAGTAATAGACCAAGGATCATATACCTTTCCCGTTTTACAGCTTGAGCTACTCACTAGAAAATACATAAACTAGAACACATCTTGCCTTCCAAAACATGCTAACAATGCTGAAAGTGTCAATTAAGAGCTTAATAAAATTAATTGGTGATATCCAAGAAGCAGGAGAAAAAGTCAACTCACAGTATTTGCACAGTTGAAAATCATGGAAAAACGGAACACATTTTCTGCTTAGATGACTAAATGCAATCTTTCAAAGTCTTTCAGTTTTGCCTCCTGTGTACTGGCTCCTCCAGCAGTCCTTAGCCTTTGCTCTCTCTGTGCTCCACCTGGCAATATGCAGCTACTTCTGGGTCATGGAGATAGGAAATCCGCCTGCTTTTCCTACATAAAAACAAAAACTCATTCCTCCCATAAAACACACAATTCCTGCAAAAACGAGTCTGTGTGATAAGACTTGAAAATACAAACATTTCAGCCCTGAGAGCCTGACAGAAGAATTACAGGTTCAGACTCATTAGCTAATTATAATAAGTCACATCAGCTGTTACTTTGAAAAAGAAAAATGTATTGCCTGTTGAATGAGATTCTTAAGAACATTAGCATTTAATTTTCTGAATGATAATAGAGTGTGCTAGTGTTTTCGGCTGTGTCAATAGGCAGTCTGCGGTGCAGAGTTAAAGCAGTTTTTGGTGCAGGAAAAAGACATCTGGACTGAGGGTCAGGAACTTGGGTTTTAGTCCCAACTGTAACTAACTGGCTTTATGACCTTGTGCATAAAACTTAACCTTGAGCGTTTGGTTTCCTTGTATCCAAAAGAAATTTTTGGTTTCATTGTCTTATGGATTCAGATTATTCTAATCCAGTCTACACTAATAAAATAAAATTATAAAGGGGAAGATGAATAATTTTACATGGGTAAATATATTTAAATTTTGAGGACCATTATCAGATCTGTTGGTAAGGGCTATATTTATGTGAGGTACACCCATGTGTATTTTGGCAAAAGTTAATTATGGACAATATATGGGTGTTTAGGGGTGAAAGGGAATAGGAGAGGCTGGATTTTGCTCATTGATCTATGAATTCTGTGCTTTTACTGTCTGCCATGATCCTCTCCATCAATGGGAGAACTCCCCATACTTCCTTCCTCTTGATTTTCTGGAGCTTCAGATACACCTCCAGGTGGATGATTCCAAATTTGAAATCCCTCATCCCTTCCTCACTCTGCTATACCTGGGCTGCTACATCTGCTATATCTGGGCTGGAAAATGGAAAAGCAAAGAAAAAAAAGAATGAAAAGGGAAATGCAACATGACATCCAAGAACTGTGGGACAACTACATAAGGTGTAACGTGAGTACTACTAGTAGGAGAAAAAAGAGGAAGTTGCAGATGAAATATTTGAAGCAACAATGACTGAGAATTTTCCCCAAATTAATGCAAGACACCAAACCACAGATCAAGAAAGCTCAGATACAAAATAACAAAACCCTAGGTGTGTCATATCCAAGCTTCAGAAAATTAAAGAGTAAAAAACTCTTAAAAGAAGCCAAGGAAGAAAACACCTTACCTATAAAGGAACAATGAATGATAAGAATTACATCTGACTTTTCCTAAAAAACCATGTGAGCAAGAATAGAGTGGAGTAAAATAATTAAAGTGTTTAGAGAAAACAAACCGCCAAACACCATGCAATCTAGGTTTCTGAACCCTAAGAAATTATCATTCAAAAGTTAAAGAGAAAATACTTTCTCACACAAACAAAAATTAAGGAAATGTGTTGCCAGTAGACCTGCCCTACAAGAAATGTAAAAGAAAGTTCTTTAGAGAGAAGAACAATGACATCAGAAAGTCTGATCTGCATAAAAAAAGGGAAAAACATCAGAGAAGATAAAAGTGAAAATAAAGTACAAACTTGTACTCTTACTTTTATTGTTGAGCTTCAGTGTTGTTTAAAACAATTAAATTAACATCAATTTTGGATAGCAGTCTTTTATCAGATAAGTGTTTTGCAAATATGTTCCTCCAGTCTGTAACTTGTCTTCTCATTCTTTCTTTCTTTCTTTTTTTTAGATTTTATTTATTTATTCATGAGAGACACAGAGAGACACACACACACACACAGAGAGAGAGAGAGAGAGAGAGAGAGAGACAGGGGGAGAAGCAAGCTCCATGCAGGGAGCCCGACATGGGACTGGATCCGGGGTCTCCAGGATCACGCCCTGGGCCGAAGGCAGTCACTAAACCGCTGAACCACCCGGGCTGCCCTCATTGTTTCGACAGTGTGTTTAGCAGGGCAGAATTTTTTATTTTAATTAAGTCTAGCTTAAAAATTATTTCTCAAAAGACTGGCTTTTGGTGTTGAATCTCAGAATCATCACCATACCCAAAGTCATCTAGAGTTTCTTCTCTTACCTTCTAGGAGTTTTATATTTTGCATTTTACATTTCTTTCCCCTGGAGTACCTGACTCTCATAAATGTCCACCGTGAACCTCTAGTAGTTCCTCACTTACAGTTGAGGTTCTCCAGTTCTAGAACTTATTCCTGTGGAGGTTCCTGCTCCTGGGTTTCTGCTCTGGTCAGCTGTGGTTATCTCTATCCTCCTGTCTGTCTGTAGTTTGGGAGCAGTGGTTTGCCCTGTGACCTGACTTCTTTGATCGATCTAAAAACAATTATCAGTTTTTCAGTATGTTCAGTTTTTACCTGCTGTTAGAATGGAGTGGTGACTTTCAAGCTCCTTCACGCCAGACTGGAGACCAAAAGACTGAATGTTGTATTTTTAAACTGCAATTTAAAAGATCGTTTTATTAAAAGATACATAAAGTCATCGGACATAGTGATGACCAGTGGGAGCAATGCCTGGCTTAAGAGCCAAAGAACTGGGCTTTCTTGTCTGCTGTCCTCTGGGTCTGTGATCAGCCCCAGCACATCACCATGCAAGTCTGCTAAAGACATGCAACAGATGAAAGTTTATTTACTTCCTTAGGTTTGAGGCATCTTTGGATACTTGGTTTAGGCCATGGATACAAACTCTTTTCAGCTAAATATGGCTATCTGCCACATACTAGCTGGGCCTTGGAATTCTTGGTCATGTCACCCAGAAGATCATCCATAGGTGTTGCCTTTAGACCTTCCCTGGCTATGGATGAACTTCATACTCATAGGTATTTCAAGGTAAGTAAAACACCACAAAATGAGTAATGGTAACTAATATTTATTGAGCACTTAAAATATGCCACATGCCTAGTCCCTTGTATGGAATGTCATTTTGATCCTTACCACAGTTTTAGGAGGGAGGCAAGTACGAGCCTCCTTATTTCGCAGGATATGTTCAGTGCCAATTACGTGCCAAGAATTGTGCTTGTGAATCCTCCTAACAACCCAAATAGGGTTTGCATTAGAATTAGCTAGTAATTTATCATGCAAACTGGGATACTTTTCAGAGTTGAAAGGACTCACTATTAATAATTAGACCTGACAAGAAGCATAAATAGAGATTCTCAAGGGCAAACTGGGACATATGGTCCCTTTAGCTATCGTCCTTCTTTTACAGAGGCAAAAAATGAGATGAGAGAAGCAAAGTCGCTTTCTGGCGGCTATATCCTAGTATGTGGACTAGGTTTGATTCCAGGAATGTTGGACTCCAAAGCCTAGCCCTGAATCACAACATGCTGGGATAGACCAGTGAATGGCGCGTGCAATGAATTTCCCTAGTGCCTCTCCTCAGATGTTCTGCTACTTTTTGTCAGTAGTCTGCCCTTTAAAGGCGAATTCCCCTGTATTTGACCATGTACTAGGATACTGACTTTAGAGATAAGCTAATGCAAGCTTAAAGATCTATGAAAACGAGGATTATACTTCACTGGAAATGCTCACAATAGCAGATTTTTTTTTTCAAGGAGGAGAGCCTAATTACCTTTCGAAATTCCAAAAATGTCAAACTGATTACGGTGTATGCTTTTTTTATAACATCACATGCACTGAAGTTATTTTGGGATAATGAGCAATTTTAATCTTGCTTAATAAAAGCTATTCACAGGGCACTTTAGGAGGGGATCTGCATATAAGTAGTTTTACTAAACCACTTTCCCCCTTCAGTGGCATTTATTCAAGAGTATGCAAATTCTTCTAAAACCGGCAGCTAAATTTAGAAATCAGAAGGGCAGAGCTATGGACTTGAGTAAATTTTCTGTTTTTTAAGAACGTATCTGAGAAAAACAAAGTAAAATTAAATTTTGAATTTTACCTATCTATGTGCTAGTAAAAAGCAGAGGTGTGCTGAGTTTTGAATTTGAATATGAGTTTGAATTCAGGTTTACAAGTTGAATTTAAAAAAAGATTTCTTTAAATCACTTCAGTCAATATGATGAAATAATTATCCAAAGACATTTTAAAAGAGAAATGCTTAAGCAATCTTTTTTTTAAAGAACATTTTGTTTAACTTTTCAAGCAAAAAGGAATAGGAAGTTTTTAAGGCAATACTTTAAACATAAAAGGGAGTTGAAAATAAGCATCTTAAATTAGAAGAAATTCCTCTTAGTGGCCAACTAATAAGAACCTGTAGAACAATACAGGCAAGATCATTCAAGAGGATGAGGCATTCATGGCTTGGTCTTTGAGATGGCAAGACGTGGGCTCACTCCACAGTTCCCATGGCTCAAGCAAGTGTTCTAGAAGTATTCTCTGCCCACTTTCTGCTCTAGCCCTTTACTTTCTGAAATCCTGCCAATATCAGTGCAGATTCTTACCATAAAGATAGATTTGTGAAATAAGGCCCGTGGAGGTTCAAAGCTATCTGGTTTGACGGAGCCAGCATGAAGCTTAATTTTTCTCTGCAGACTATCCTGCCAAAGGTTTCTGCCTCTTCCAGACAGGAAAGAGATAAATGTCCAAGCAGTTAATAAAGGGAAAATGAGAGGATTCATCTGTGACCTCTGGTCTCATGTCTTTTTACTCTTAGGGAACTCATCTTGATTACCTTGTCGGATCATTTAAGATGTTATGATTTTCCTCCTTACTACACCCAGTCCCTTTTTACTTTTTTCTGTTTCTTTATCTATTTTGACTTCAAGACATGATTTTATAGTTTTTTAAGGAGGCATGCTTACATGCAACACCCTCTTGACCATCTTCATTCACTAAACAAGCACTTGCATTTGTCTCCTGTGGTTCAGTCTCTCTGACCATGGGAAGCCATGGTAAACCAAAAAGCATTTCAGCCCTCAGCAAGCTTACAGTCTTCCACTTCTTCCTTTTGGAAAGTACTTCCTTTGCTTCCATCCTTCCTCTGTGCTCAGGGCAACTCTACTACATAAAAATCCATCCTTGATCCTGACCCCTCCTCTAGTCAAAGTAAATGTTTATTTTTTCCCTCTCCCTAAGGCTGCTTCAGTTTAAGGACCTGAGACACCTGCTCCATCCATTTTACTGCATTAGCTCTCTCTAGGACCAATGGCTTCCTTCCTGACCAAAGAGCACAGACTAATAATACTAGCTTAGAGAGAGTGGATCTGTTAATGCCTTAAGATTGTTAGGTCCTCAAGATGTTGTACAAGAGGAAAGTGAGTTCATGACTTTCCCCACTTTTTAGTAATTAGTGATAGACACATCACATCACTATTTTAGAAAGCTCTCCCAACCAGCCCATGAGCTCTCCCAACTATGCCTCAGATATTTTTAATTGGTTCTTTTACAACGCTATTGGGCAAGAGACCCAGAAAGGCAAGCATGACAAAACTGTGAAGCTAAAATTGAATTTATAGATGAGTTGGCCTACTCTGCAGATAAGGGAACTAGGGCCTGGATCAGTAGAGTAATAGCTCAGAGTCCCCCAGTATTAAAGTACATAGACCCAACCTGGTGTCTAGGTCTCCTGATTCTAGGATTTTCTCCTTTTTTTTTTTTTTTTTTTTTTTTACTTGCATTCAGTCCTCTGTCTTGGTTCTTCCTTGGACAGTTTTCTCTAGAGCCACTGAAAATATGACACGTTTCTTCTCAATTCACAACTTCTGCACCAGGGCCCCTTATAAGGAGAGTGCCCCCACCCCACCCCAAGGAACACACTGTTCTTAGTCTTGGCCTACTGTTGGCACTCCTTCCATCAGAGAGCTCACACACTCCCTGTTTTCACTCTGGACACACTCACACTTAGACCACTAATTACCACTGAGTCTTAAATTTTAGATTGCTAGTTGTGTAAGTAAGACACTTGCTGCATGTCCAAGATGTATAGTGGAGAGGCAGGAAACCACCACCTCCTCTTGCAGCTGTGCCTCAGAGTGACCTCAGAATGATGCTTCTGTTCCCTCCTCTGAGCTTAAAATAACCTTGTAAGGGCATTGAGGTTCAGAACGGTTTAGGGACTTGTCTAAGATCTCACACCTAGCAAGAAGTGAACTGGGAATTCTGTCTTCAAGTTCAGCTCTTCTTTCTTCAAGTCCAGCCCTCTCAACAATATCAGTATCACACCTTCTCAACTGCAGTTACTTTTAAACAATTATTTTGCTTCCCTTGATTATCTCTGGCTAGAAACAACTCCTTTTGTTCTCATAGAACAGATCCTGGTCTCCTATAACAAGTGAGATTCCTCAGCTCACCTCTGTTACCACCCCATCTTACCTTGCTAATATGGCCTCCCACCATCATTATCCAGAAGGATAAAATGGAGAAGCCCAGAAAGAATGGTCAAGCCAGTAAGTTTCTTTTTTCTTTTTTCCTTCCTATTCTCTAAAATGGGGGTGTTAATACTACCTATAGTACAAAGCTTGAGAAGATTACATGAGATCAGCCATGTAAACACACTTAGCTGTGGGCCTGACACATAGCTAGTACTCAGTAAGGATTTTTTTAATTACTTTTTTTTTTTTTTATCGTGATCGAAAGAGAAATCCAGTCCTATGCTGTGTCTTTAAGAAAAAAAGAAAAAAAGGAAAACCCCCTCCAATTTACTTAAAAGAACATCAGCCATAATTATTGTAAGACCTATAGAATGCATTTTGATATTCTGTGAGAGGGAGATCCAACAAAGAAAAGATGGGAGAAGAAGCTGTCAGGTCTATTTATTTCTTTAATTTTTAATGTATGTTTTAATTGATTTTACTTATGAAAGTGAGTGTACTCATTATAGAAAAATTTGGGAAATGCAGGAAAAAATTAAAACATATTATCATCCTCCAAAGACAAAAGACTGGTGACATCTGGTGTAGTCATTCTTGATTTTCTATCTCTAGGTTATTAATAGGGTTGCCATACTCAGCTGTGCACGTTGTGCACTCTGACACCCCAGGAAGCACCATCCACATCAATTGCCACGTGATTGACACTCTAAGAGGTTGTGCAGTATTGCTGCACCACATATCACATATATCTATATACATGTGCATTTTCTTTTCTCATAAATGCAAAAACTATGCATATGATACTGCATTTTACTTAATGTGATAGTTTATTTTATAAGAACTGCATCAAAAACATTTTTTAGAGACCAAATAATATCCCTCTAAGTGGTTGTGTGATTTACTTAACTATTACATAGTTTTTAGAATTTCAGCACATTTCCACATTTCTACTATCAGTAATACCATTGTGATGAACATTTGTGTAGAAAGCTTTCTTCTATACTTTGGAATTTCTTTAGTACACATCACTATGATTAAGGGATAAAAAATCTTGTGTGGCTTATAAGATACATTACCAGATTGCTTTTTTAAAAGCATTGTGTCTATTTATATGCCTCCTTCCAAAGGGGTATGGAGGCTTCATATCAGTAAATCCCAGTGTTTTCTTAAAGTCAACACTTTAGCTTTTCCCTAATATTTTAAAGCAAATCTGGCTTGTCATCCTAGCATAAAGAGGGAAATTTGCTGAGGAAAATACTGCCAGGCATAGTACATCTGGCTTGAAAGTAAAGACCCAAAGGACTGAAAAATCCTGGTAAAAGGAATTTAATTCACTTGGCCAAGTTTCCTTCTATATTTGAAGGTCATACATTTGTAGCTATAAAGAGAAAAATAAATAAATAGCACATTTCCCCCCCAATGTTAGTATTATTAAGACTTATTTACCAACACAAGCCTATCTGTATTTGAGAAAGTTCTCTATGCTCTTTCAGAGCTTTAGGGACAAATGCCAGGAGAGATTGCAAAAGCAAGCATATGCCGGGGGTGCAGTTTATACTCTTGCTATTCAAAGTGTGGTCCAGAAACCAGAAGCACAGGCATCACCTAGGAACAGGTTAGAAATGCAAAATCTCAGGTCTGAGCCAGACATATAGAATCAGAATTTGCATATTAACAAGATCCCTGGGTGATTCATATGCACATTAAAGTTTGAGAAACTTGTTGTATGTCCAAGAGGAGTTAAACTCAAGTTGAGGAGCAACAAAAATACAATTTGAAAATCACTTTGGAATGTTGAAGTTCTCACTTTGTTCTGGGTCAGATGTCCCTGTTAGCTAATCCAGAGCATTAATATAATCATAGAAGCCCTTAGCACATTGTTTTCTTGTTTGTAGTTTTGTCTTGTATGCAATAACTTTTGAATGTTGTTGTTAAATAAGAGTACTATAAACTAAATACTGGTTTTGCAGTGAAATTAGATCCTTTTTTTTTTCTTTATTTCCAAAGGCTACTTGGGAAAAGAAAGCACAGTGGAAATTCTGGTGGTAAATCTCTTTATAGGACGAATATTTGCTTCCCAACTAAAACAGATCTGTCTTCAGACTTCCTTTCCTTTTGGTTACAACACAGTTAAATCTTATGCTTAATAACTAGCAAAATCAACTTTTGTTAATATTCTATTTCATATTTTTAACGTCTTATTTGACAGGTGTGGTTGAGTTACTGGCAAGCATCTAATTTATGTCAAATCTAATATTATTTTGCTAGAGTGGAAGTTTTCCCTGTCTTGTCTCAGTCCTAAGGTAATTTTTTTTCTTTTCTTTTTTAAAAGAGGATGAATTGTGAAAGCAAAGTTAAATAACATATGTTAGTAGTTGTTGTGAGAAGCAAAAGTATCACACTTATTTAAAAGCGCTTGAAAAATATGTGTATCCCAGAGATAATGTAAAAATGGCTGAACATCAACTAAACATTAAAGAAAAATTCCAAGTGCTATATTTTAACCAAAAGCAAAGTTTCTGAGTAATTTGAGAAGGGAGAAAAAAAGGAATGGAAGCTTTTGCAGAAGAGTATTTTTGCATAGGACCTGTTCAAATTTGTCACTTCATTTAATTCTATTACTATTTCCATAACCCTGAAGCCTCAGAAACACATGGAGTTCTTTTTGTCTGGATACCTCAGATGTGGTATCTAGTGTGGTGGCAGGCAGCAGCAGCATTGTTCAAATGAAAGATGAAGCATTTCAGGAAACCAAGGAAGGAATTAAACCATTAATTGAGCACCTAATAATTGCCATCAATGCCTAACCACATCATGGGCATCCCTGTGTCAGAACCCTCAATACTGTGTATTGTGTATTATTTCCATTTTCACAGATCAAATGATTGATGACTAGAGAAGTAAGTTATTATAAACTTACACATTGTAAAGGGGAGAATCTAGAATTAGAAAAACATTTGCTTGATTCCAAAGTTCATGTTTCCCTATAGTGCTACAGAAATGATACCATCTCTAACATCAAATGTCTCTGGCATTTCTGTTGTTAACTTGGAGTGTATTTATTATATTGAGATAGGAATAAATACCAGGGCAGGGGATTCATTCTTGGGCTTATCTCTTTTGAAAAATCCTCAGACTCCTGTGGGATCAATGTTCACAGACTGCTAGGGACACCAGAAAGCCTTCAGCTCTACCTTAGCTTAAGCAAAGTATATTATTCATGATTTTATTTTATTTTATTTTATTTTTTGTTGAACTGGTTTTACATTTCTGTGGAAGCCTCCTGTCAATTTTTACTTCTATCTGCTCACTAAAATGGGCTATTGCAAGTATTCACTGCCTGGGTTCCCATTGCCAAAATCCGATTTTGGAGGATGGCTTTTGTAGCCATTGTAGTTTAGGATTTGGTGGACCAGAGGGTACTGGGATTCCTAAGAGCTGTTGCAGAAGTATTAAGGGCCTGCTCTTCCATTTGTTAGTGCTTGGGAATTTGGCGCTCAGTAAGCAGCACCTACGTAGACCCTTACAGACAGAGGTTCGGTGGTGTTAAGGCATGATTTATTTACAGCTTTACAGATTTGGGATTGCATCAAGAAATCTTCCCATTGCCAAGATAACCCTCCCCAAGGACCATTCTCAGCTAGGAAATATTTGTTTTCAAGCCATTAGAACCTACTTGAATCTAAAGGGATAAACATGTACTTGGTCAACTAGTTCTGCTACCTTTTCTAAAGTCATCAAAACATTTCCAAAGTGTGATTATCCAACAAGTCATCCAAACGAGGTCAATGTTCGGCTTCTTTGCTTGAATTTAAACTGAGGTTGTCCTGAGATTAAATTTACTCAACTTCAGACTATGGTTTGTGTAAATGCCTTTCAAACACCAGAAAATACACCCTCTGCACTTCTGAACCATCTCAAGTAGGCAGTCCTATTCCAGAGAATGAGATCAGTCTGTGCCTCCTTTACACATGGAGGAATCCAAACTTAGGTGAGATTGAGATCCTGGGGGTCAGGAATATGCCTCAGAAACTCCCAGGGATCAGTGGAAGAGCCAGTCTCAATTTCATAGATACTTTCCTAGTTTCTTTCAGCTCTGATTTATATTCCCTTGAATAGTTCTGATGTAATTAATGGCTAACCTTGGCCAAATTATTTAATTTCTCTTAAGCCTTCGTTTTGTCATTAGTAAAAGAGGCATAATAATTGTAGGACCTCATAAATTTATCATCCTGATTAAATGAGGTAATCTATGTAAAATGCTTAGCTCAGTGCTTGAAACCAACTAAGCAGCTGAGAGACATTAGCTGTTATCTTCGTCTTGGATACTGTTGGTCATGCTAAGGTGAAGAACACACTTTTTGTCGTTGTCATTTAATTTCAGTGAAGTTAAACTATTCCCAGCTTGTCCCTAGGACTGAAGTTTGGTTCACACATGTAGCTAAATGTCAGTATCACTAGGATACTCAGAATATACATTCCTTGCCTTAGCCTGCCTGACCCAGTCCTTCTGAGGTTCTGTAAAAACAAACAAACAAACAAACAAACCCCTAAGAATCTGGATTTTTAACTTTAAAAATGATCAGGATGGACAATAGCCTCTCTAGAAGGGAGGAAGCATGTGTTCATCACTGTTCTCTCTGTGCAGCCAGAAATTCAGGTAGGAACAAGGACAAGATAAGTTTGAGTATTACCTTTCCCATTTTCTACTTAAAATTGGTGATTGTTTTACCCAAAAGTACTCAAGTGGGCATAACTTCTCACTTCCCTGAAGCAGCCTGGTTCTTATTATAGCCCCAGAGGCAACACCCCAGATCCTAAGATTGTGAAAGTGGACTGGGTCCAGGGTCAGGCCGATTTCTGGGACAAAAATCAAAGTCAAAGCCCAGTTACCTACAAATGCTAGAGAGGAACGATTTTGGGATTTCTTTCCTTGTAATTCTTGATGGTCTTCTCTATCAAGAACAAATCTTACTTTGCATCTGGAAAATGGGGGTAAACAAGAGTCCTCACTCATCAGGCTAGTTTAAGGCCTGGATGAGTCAAGCACCCACTATTCCAGCTCTAAGGACCTCTCAGTCAGCCTTAAGTCATTTTAAAATGACAAACGTTCCCTAAAATGGTTGTGGCCTGCATTTTGGTTAATCAATTGATATAAACATTATGTATTGTTTTTGATGCAAATAACTTACAACATCGCCATGTTTATTTATTTTGGTTTAGTTTGTGCTCTGCATTCCCAGGAAGCCCCATAGCCAAGTATTCTACTTTACCGATCCATCCCGCTCTTCCCAGAGGCTCTCTCTTCCCTTCTCTCCAGCCCCATCTCTCTTGTTTGTCTTTTCAATCTTCTTAAGCCTTGGGACCCTCTTCCCCTGCCACGGCCTCACCCCAACCCTCCCTGGTTCCCTTTCACTATGGTCAAATGACAGTTTGGCTGGTCTTCAAGTCCCACAAGAGTGGCCTCTGGTCTCCTGACTAGAGAACTGGGGGAAGGGGTACGAGACTCTGCACCCCAAAGGGGCTCTTTCTACAAAGTCAGCTGAGCCTTCAGGGTTTAGGGAACGATGCTTTTTCCAGGTGTTAAACTTTGACTTTTTCTCATAAGGGTTGATATTCTTTTTTCTTTTGCCATTGCCTTCAAAGTGCTGTGACCGTTCTCTCTCTGGCCTTGGAGTTGTCTTAGTTATTAATTCAGAAATTATAAATTTCTTGATCACCTGTTGTGGCAAGAACATAACTTATTTTGCATCTGTCTCCCTTCCTCCTCGGGGACACCATATGTCCATTTCTGGCTTCTACCCTCTTTTATAAACACAAAAGTGGAAAGGTTTGGCTTTATTCAGTAAGTATCCTTTATGTCAGTAAATTATATATGTCCCTCTGTGGCAATCTCCGTCGCCTCTCCTTAACTCATATATCTTCCATACTTGAAGTGTCTCATTTGTTCTAACCATTTACGCAACAGT
This sequence comes from Canis lupus familiaris, assembly GCF_011100685.1. Taxonomy (NCBI): domain Eukaryota; kingdom Metazoa; phylum Chordata; class Mammalia; order Carnivora; family Canidae; genus Canis; species Canis lupus. Next base: position 8,791,331 of record NC_049239.1, on the reverse strand, counting down.
GCTTTTAATTAACACCTGTACTCTTTTAAAAATACATGTATAGTCCATAATCTATCTTGATCTCCTTCGTGTTGAACCTACAAACATTAAGCATTCTTTCTCCTTTACCTGCTATCAATAGGTGATTTGTATATTGTTATAGGAAAGTTCATTGCATCACATCCGTTCTCTATCCAAACAAACCCATGACATTGCATATGTTTAAGTTGCCAGACAAAAAAAGACAAATACTGCATGGCATCACTTATAGGCAGATTATTAAAAATAAAAATAAAATAAAATAAAAAATAAAACTCCTAGAAATAGTAGAAAAGTGGCTGCCAGGGGTTGGGGAGTGGAATAGAAGGGAGAGGTCAATAAAAGGGTAAAAACTGCCAGTTACAGAATGAAAAAGGTCTGAGGATCTAGTGTAAAATGTGGGGACTATAGTTGATAACACTGTTATATACCAGCAATTTGGTAAGAGAATAGAACTTAATTGTTTTTAGCAACCCCCCTGTCGCCTTACTCCCCACCCTTGGAAAAAAAAGAAAGGAAAAAGGACAAATATGTGACGTGATGAATGTGTTAATTAACTAGCTGGCTTCCGCAATGTATGCATGTATCAAATCACCCTCACGCACACTTTAAATACCTCACAATTTTATTTGTCAATTATACGTCAGCAAAGCTAAAACATTACACATGGTTCTCATTTGTGTGTCACAGATTTCTCTTGCTCTGCATTGCTGAGACTAGAACACTTGGAAGTGGAACAGGAGGAGGAGCAGTGTGTGCTGTAGAAGGGAAATGAGGAGAAGGCCTCATGGAAACCAGGGTGAGCTCTGGTCCCTCCTCCCAGGTACTCCTCTACACTAGCTTGAGCTTGTAGCCACTCATGCCCCATAGATGCTGCTGCTTGAAGGGGAGCATGTTCACTTCTGAGCAGGGTAAGCACAAGGGCCAGTGATGGAAGGAAACTCCATTTGGAGTGGGCCTTGAAGACTGCCCAGACTTTGCTGGCTGAGGTCAAGTGGGAGGAGGCCTTAAGGGAAAACACGTTTTTCAATGGAAATGCTCTCTGGGGAATGCCCCTCAATGACAGGGTCATTTCTACATTTGCTGTCTGGGCTATGGCCATAATTTTGTAGATCAGAAATTCCTTGCCTTTTGTGAGCAGTGGATGGACAGCGTCATCTATGGCAGAGAGCGAAAAAGGTCACTTGAAATCAATGTAGGTCACTTGCAATCAGTGTAGCAATTGGATTTCTTTTTGGTATTCCTAGTGTTAATTAAACTGGGTAACATCTTTTATCTGTGAAAATAGAAGGGCATTCAGGTTCGGAAGGAAGTCATCTCCCAAAAAAGAACACTGAGTTCCGGAAATGGAAAAGGAGGTGAGGAGAACCAGCCTCTGTGGGCCAGGTCCTGTGCAAGGACTTCTCTATGGTTCATGGTCCTTCCCTGAGCTGTGGTGGGAGCATTCTCTCACAGGTGAGAAAACCGGCTCCAGGAAGTGTCATGACATCAGCTCAACCTACACCCAGGGACACAGCAAAGCCAGGGCCAGAGCACATGTGTCCTGTTCTTTTTTTTTCCAGCAGCCTTCCCATCATACCATGGGAGGGGGGCAGGGAAGTCCAGCTTTATGCTAAGCTGGTCACAAGTTGGTATTTTCAGATTCTACAACCAATGCATTAGTAAATTCGTTCCAAGTGGATATTGTCTTGATTTTGAATACAGTGAGAAAGGTCTAATTATTTTGAGGCGAGTGGAAAAGAGGAATTACGAGCTGCTCTCAGAGTTCAGGAGAGCCCTCAGTAACTTCTACTTGTTGAAACTCCAGGTATATTAAAACATGAAGATGTGCCGGAAGAGTGTCATAAATACCGTGGTATGTTCTACTTGCTGACATGTAGCAGCTTAGTAATTTCAGAAACCAAACCGAAGTATGTTATGCTGTTTACAAGTTAGCTCAGAAACTTGTGACAATATTGACTTTATATGTCCCAGAGGAGGTACATGTAGTCTGTTCATGGGATGAGTTTTAAAGAAAATCTTTCAATTTGGTCATTGTATCTCAGTGACTAAGTAAATAAGTACATTTGGAGATAAAATAAAAGTCTAAATTAGAGGCCTAGACTAAATGACCCTCCCTGCCGCTCAGTGATAGGCCCCATTATCAGCCTTCTTTCAAGGCCCTGCCCTGTTTAGGAAACCCCCAAATCCCAACTGGCCACTCTGTGTGCAAGTGGGCGCCAGCTGGGACCACGTGGTTTGACATTTGCTGGAGTCGCTGGCATCACACTGAGTTCACTCGGCTGTTATCTCTTCTGCTTTCAGTCTCCTTCCCAGGTCGCACTATCACACCTCTGCATAATTCTCGGTGACCCAAATGTCCTTGCTCTGCTATCAGCAGATTGATTGCCCTCTCTCTGGTATCTCTTACTGCAAAGCAGTACTGATAGGAAAGAAAAAGAAAGAGCATAGCAGGACCGAGGGGACGCCCCTGGAGCCGGCAGCTTGCCAGGCAGCTTGGCTGCCTCTGGCTCACAGGCTCCTCCTTCCCCTGCAGGCCTGGTTCTGGCCCATGGAAGCCCCTCACCTCCCACTGCCCCTGAGCTGTGGACAGGCGGCCATGCAGGTGGCCCCCAACACCAAAGCCAGGGTTCTCCTGGACTCACTCCGGGAGGCAGGTGCTTCTGTTGCTTGGGGCAGGCAGGAGATCTGAAATATTAGTTCCTTCCAGGGAGAGCTGATGGGATCAAGCACCCTCCCCTCAACAGGTTGCTGTGCAGGAATTCCAGAACTGCATCCCAACACACCCTTTGGGATGCCATAAAAGCACAGCAGACTCCTCTCCCCATCCCAACCTGGAGCTCAGTGGAACGAAGCGAGCAAGATAAAGCCCGGGTCCCTTTCAGCAGTGGCGCACCATCTGCCCTCTATTTGTGACCAGAAAGCCCAAGCAAGTGGACGACAGAGTGCTAACCGTGTGTTAATGAACAGTTGCTGAAGATGAAAGCATTCAACCCTGCCCCTAATAACTCCCAGACCTGGGCTTTATGGGAATAAGCAGCCGCCCTCCCTGGCCACCAGCAAGACAGCCTTGGTGATATTCAGGAGGAGGTTTCAAAGTGGCCAGACATAGCGTGGCTCTTAGTATCTGCCTTTTCCATGGCCACCGGATGTGCTCAGTATCCCTAGGTGAACACTGGCAAATTTAGACACACTTGCCTCTTCTAGGCTCACAGGCAGCTCTGCTTGCTGAGTCCCAGGGTCCATGCATTTGCAGAGCCTGCATCTATGGCCAAGTCCCTGATTTCCTCCTGCCCTCCTCGGAAGCGGGCTGGCTGCAGGCCCCCTGCCATCAGCATACCTCAGCGCAGAGGGGCAGGAGGGGCGCGGGGCCGGGCCAGACTGCCCAGCCCAGCCCCCAGCACGCAGAGCCGTGCTGCAGCTTGTGGGCAGCCCTCCAGGCTGCCTTTGTCTTCAGCATGATTCTTGCACGCTCATCCTTACATGATGCACTAATGGGGTTGGAATGGGAGTTTGGCAGAAAGCAGTGGCATCTGTCATCTCTGCTTCACCAGAATCCAGCTTGGAACCAGGCCCCTGGTTGTGTGTTTCCTCCCGTTGGCTGCCCAGGTTATTGATGGCTCTGTTCTGTGGCACTGGGTGGGTTAAGCTTGGTGGCTCCCCAGGCTCTGCTTTTGAGTCAGTCTCTGCTAGGCAACCTCAGTCCCTCAGCAGTACAAAGCAGATTGTAGCATTTGTAGGAGAAAAGGAAAACCACCCTAAAGGCTAGCCACCCAAAGCAGACAGTGCAAAGAGCAAAGGTAGATAGATATTGTAGCAGCTAGACATTTAGATTTTGCAGAGGATTAGGGACCCCTCCTCCCCACACCACAAACCAAAAAGACCCTAGGAGAAGAGCCTTCACCTCTGTTGGTGTTGAACATTGATCTGTACAACTCAAGAAGGCAAAACTTGTTTGCTCTGAAGTATTCTACATCACAACCCAACATCACCCTACCTGTCTACTGCTATCACCCGCCACAGGGCTGGTCTCTCCAATTCTAATCCATCCTGAACACTGCAGATAGATGGTTTCCCTAATCCTGTCATGCAAATCTGATTCATCTAGGGCCCCTACCACACATGCAAGCACACATGTGTGCTTAAGGCCTTTTGATAAAATCTCATCAACCATAGGATGGGGTTCAAATGCCTTAATTTTAGTTAACAAAGTCATTCCTCATCTGGCCATTGACTTATGTGCCTCGGCTTTGCTCACTTTCTCTCTCAGTTGGGCCCAGCTGTTTTTTGGTTTTTGGGTCCCCGCTCCCTTAGATGAACTGAACTCTTTCTGTTCGTCTACATACGCCTGGGCTTCTGTTTGCTTTTCTGTATTTCTGGGATGCTTCCTCCTTCTCTTCATCTGATCACTGCTATTTATCCTCTGGATTCTAAGCACCACATCCCATGTAAATCCCTCTGTTCTATGCTTTCACAATACCAGGCGCCCTTATCATGACATCTCAGTCTGCTGTGATTACTGTTACTGTTACAACACTCTTGCCTGCAAGGAGAGCTGTGAGCTGTGGGTCAGTATCCACCTTGTTGCCACTGTATCCCCAGTGCCTGGCTTGGTGCCTGACAAACCATGGGTCACTATCAAGGTTGGTTGGTTGGTGGGCTGAATGAAAGAATGAGCAATGGATGGGTCTTCATTTCCCATTTGTACAGGGAGCAACGTGGAGGAAAGTGTTGTTCCACAGAATCCTTTAAATGCTTTTACCCTTTTTCCTTCTTTTCTACTTAAAGTTCCCCTTTCTATGACAACATAAACAGCTGTCTGGGTGTTCCTCCAACCATGGAGCAGAATTATGCCCAGACTGCTGGTAGACTGGTTATCCATCAACCTCCTCATTCTCTGGGGATGAGGATTGGGGCAGATAGCACACTGGCCATTCAGAGGTGACTGACTCTAGACACGTGTGAAATAAGTTAAGGAAAATTATGGGAGTCGAGACCATGAAATTTTGCTTTCAAGTCTCACCTTCAAAATGGTGGCAATGGAGGTAACTTTTTAATCTTGCACAATCCTGTATTTCTTAGGCTGATAAGTCTATTTAAATGTTTAAATGATATGTATCATCTGAGGCACAGCCCAATTAAACTGCCACCACAACCTGGAAACATACCCTCTTCATTTTTTGGAAATAGTGGCAGCCACTTCAAAACATGGAAGGAAACATTATCTGAATTTGTTCAGTTCGGGTTTGATGCAACATTAATTTGAAGGAAACAGATGCTGTTGGAGATAAATTAGTTCAATTTCTGTCTGTTTCAGTTCTAGACCAAACTGGAGCAGGACCCACGTTGACCGTCTTCTTTCCTCTGGCAGAAGTAGTTGTCCCCCTCCCTCCTGTCTTTGTACCTGACTCCCACCTCCCCACCTCTGAGGAGTTTTCTCAACCTCTGCCTGTCCATGCTAGTCTCTCCCTACAAGGGTGATAAACCCGACATTACCTTCAAAAATAATCTTTAAACTTTCTCTTCCTTCTCATCTTTGTTACCTTTATTATTATAGTCAGGGCTTGTTACCTCAATTTCCTTACTCTTTACTGCGGACCTAATTGTGTCCCTCCCACCCTGGATTTATATCTCGGCAGCCCTACCACCCCCTCCCCCCACACCACCAGTGTGTATTTGGAGATGGGGCTTTTAGGAGGTAATTGAGATCAAGCTAAGGCATCAGGGTGGAGCCCAAATCTGATAGGGTTGGTGGCCTTATATGAAGAGGAACAAACCCTTTATACACACACACACACACACACACACACACACACACAAACACACCCCAAGGAGAGGCCACATGAGGACACAGCAAGCAAGTAGCTCTCTGCAAACCAAGAAGAGAGCTCTCACCAGAAGGTGAAGCTTTCTGGATCTTGGTCATGGACTTTCCGCCTCCAGAGCTGTGAGGAAATACATTTCTGTTATTGTTTAAGCGCCTGAGTCTATGGCACTTGTGAGGGCAGCTTGAGCAGACTAATAACAGTCCTCAGCCTATTTGGGTCTGGTTCTTGTGCAGCCACACTGTGGAGATAGTTCTTGATAATGGCCCAAGGCCAGGACCCAGTTTCAGGCCTCTTCCCCCTTGATCCATGCATTGGAGAACAATGGCCAACACTTGAAGCTTTGTATTGCCTTCTCCAACTCTTCTGCGAGCACTCCTCTTTCTCCTTAAGTAGCTCTTCCTCCCATTCCTCCCCTCTAGTAAATGCTGACATTTTACCAGCATCCTAGTCTTTGTCTCATTATTCTGTAATGTCCCCTGGAAGTGTGGCATTTTAGACTCTTATACTCTCTCATAGCATCGGCTCCATGTTTCCAGACCAAATATTTCTCTGGAAGCACAGCCTGATTTCCTTTAGCCTAATGAGAATCTTTGCATCCGCACCTGTACTTTATCAGACACCTGGGATTTGCTACCTCCCTAGTCATCTTCCCCTGTGTGCTGATGGATTCTCTTATACTCCTTACCCCAAGTAATAGCCTTACCACTCAATTCAGCATCACTCATTCTCTCAATTCAGAAAACCTAGAATTGCAATGGCTTCTTCCTTCTTGTTTCCTTTCTACATCTTTTCCAATTCAAAAGACTCTCAATTCAGCCTTGATGTCGTCCCCACATTAGGATCTGTCCCTTTGAATAAATGCTATTTGGAATGCCTTATTCAGGCTCTATATCACTTCTTGACAAGAGTCTCATAACCGGTGGTAAACATCAGTTTATTATCCTCATCAAAAACAGACTTTCAGGCTGAAAAATAAAAGAATTATTTTCTCTTTACTCATAGACTCCACCTGACTGCTTAGCTGTGTACTAAAGAGTGTTTCCCAAAATTCATTCCTCGGAATAATAACTGTAATTTTTCTTTGAGAAGCTAGTAGGTGTTTTATAAGCAAAAGGAGGGTATAAGTGTTGGAAAGTCAAATCTATGTGGGAAATACTAGATGGAAGAAATTTAGTTTTTGTTTGTTTTTTCCTGAAGAATGTCTTAGAAACTGGTAATGTGCATTGCGACTCTCTAAAAGGACATTGTATGGTCCACAGTCCTTGATCCAAACAGAATGGGGCTGGATGTGTTTGAAATTTGGGATTTTTAGATGTTCTGTACCTTTCTAAATATTACATAGCACTTATCAGCACTAACCTGATTATTTCTATGCCAAAGCATATGGATATTTACATTAAATGAGATAAATCAAGACTATAAATAGCCTCACATCAGTTCAGGTAAGGTCTTGCAGCCCGATGAATTACAAAACGTGTTTAGTTTTCTGAGCTGTTTGGATTTCAGAATTGCGTATGAGGGATTGTAAACCAGCAATGTGCTGAATTTCTCAAACATATTTGTCTGCTAAACCTTTTTTTCCCAAAAGCATCACTCAGGAATTCTGTACTGTGGTACACATTTTTGAAAACGTAGACATATAGGCAACCTCTGCCCCGCCCCATTGTAATTTTATTCTTCTCCAAAGAACTTTAACATTTATCACTTGGTATTTCTTGGTGTTCTGCTTTGATCCTCCTTCCCACCTGGCAAATGTCTACTCATCCATCAAATTCAAGTTCAGACGTCAGCTTGCACTCCTGTTATGGCTATTATCACATTGCATGTTAAGTATCTCTTTACTTCTGTGTCAAGAGAGCTACTTGTCAAGGGGCCATTTCTTTTTTCATTACTGAATGCTTACTGCTTAAAATAGTGTCTGGTCAATAGTAGATATTCAAGAAATAATGAAAGGGTGAAAATTAATATCCCACTGTGATTACGCTGAAGCTGCTGAAGATTCACCAGACTGCAAACTGAGAGTGGCTAGCAAATTAATGCCAGAATCTGGGCATAGTTCCTCATCATTAAGGTCAAAGGAAGTGGGTTGAGAAATAATCTGGATTACCAGCATTTTGCATGTGGTGCCCTTTGATTTAGCAATCCCATTAAAAAAAAATCTTCCCAAAGGAGATACTCACAAGTATGTAAGATGTACGTACAAGGAGATGTCATCACAGTAATGTTTACAGTAATGAAAGGTGGATGAAATTTAGTTGCTTATCAATAGGAAACTGGTTAAATATACTATGAAAAACCCCACACAATAGATTACTACATGGCTCTTAAGATTTTGTGCGTGTGTGTGTGTGTATCTGTCTGTACACTATCTTAAAAAATCTCTTTGGCATATTGTTGGAAAAAAACAGCTTGTAAAACAGCATGTATATTTTGATCCCATTTATGTGCAAATTATATACATATATGGTCATACATATATATCCATATATTATAGAGCAAGCCTTGGAAGGGTGTCCATCAAATCTTTGACAGTAGCTGACTCTTAGTGGTTAGAATCTTGGGACTTTTATTTTTTTTTCTTTCTGTATTTTTAAATTTTCTAAAAACTGCCATATTTTATCTTTGTAAGTAGTAAAACAGTAAAAAAATGCTTTAAAGTCAACATATAGTTATTTATGATTCTAAGTCAGTTCTCGAACTTGGAAGCAAGTGATTTACTTATAGTAATCTGTATATATGACTGTTAAGAAAGGATTTGGGGAAGTTTCTTAATGAATCTTCACAAAAATTCCTAGGAGGTCAGTCTTAATTATCTCAAAAGAGACCAGTGAGAGAACAGTGGCTGTGATTTGGTCTGGAGGACCTCAAACTTTGTCCTTTTCACTTTCTGCATGTGGGGAATCCGCATTTTGACAGTCCTTTGCAATAGGTGTCATTTCTCCTGGATTCTAGCTAAAGACCCCCCTCTTAGAATGTCATTCATTGCTTTGATTTAGGTTTGGCCACATATTTATCAAACTGGCTATTTTATCACTTTGGGGTTGGGCCTGTTGGCAGCTCTGGATATTCCAGAGCAGGTGAACCTCCCACGCAGACCATATAGCCTGTCCGTGTGCACCTGCAGGTGTGCCCCCAGCACATGGACTGTGAGCATGCCCACACGTGTATCCCACACCTGCCATTGTCCCCATCACCAGTGGCCCAGCTTCGTGTCCCTTCTACCACTCTTCTCTTCTGCCCCTTCCTCCCTCTTCCTGACCTCCATGTGCAGGATGAGGAAGAGGGGACAGGGAGAGGTCTAGCTTCTGCAGGCACCTCCTGCCCATTTGCCACACATATAAGTTCCAAAAGCCCAGCCAGTATCTTACTGGCTTGTAATTTTGCTTACATACAACTTGCCTGGTTTCTGAAGTAATTCAACTCTCTTGGAGAAGGCAGAGATCAACACAGCTCTGCACCAGTGCACCTGTGCTCCAGCGGGGCCTGACCGTACTCCCTGTCTTAGGTTATTATCTAAAGCATTCAGAGTCCTCTGTACCTATATGGGGATAATAGAGCTCATGTTCTTGCAGCTGCGAAGGGTTACTCCAACATTTCTACAGTCTTTCTAAAGAGTGCAATAAAGGACCCACTTAGGACTATTTAAAGCACAGGTGAAAAATCACTCCAAGGAATTGCAGCGTATTGTACACTTTGTTTTATCTGTTTTAGGACCAGAGTTTGGCTTATTTGACTCTGTGTGGCAGTTAACAAATGGCCAGAATGCCAGTGTCACTCTGAGAGGTCTGTCAGACTTCTGGGTCCGTTGGACAGGATGCAAACTATTATTCTTGAAATCTCTTCCTACTTGCCTTCTATAAATTTGAAAATTTTGAAGTGCTGTACTAATTTTTTCTCTTAGGGACCTGTGAAAACCCTTATGTTCATTGTTTTTAATAAGTTGCCTAGAATTGAACACACTGTAGAGGGTTTTTTTTCAGGTAACACTTCCTAATGACTTCATCACCCTTTAAATTGCAACTCAGATTGTTTCAAGACCAAGAGAAATTACATTATCAAAATATAACCAGATGATGTTACATTCATTTTGCATATCATGTATGCAATTTTCATGTCAAGACCTGAGCCTAATCCTAACTGTGCTTTAAAATACATCTGGCTAGCAGTCCCTGATACTACTCCTACCAATACCTCACTGCTATAGCACTGAAGCTCCAAAATAGCCCCAGAAGAGCTAAGCATGGCTGGTAACTTAGTGCCAAAATCTGGGCATACTTCCCCATTGGTCACATCAAAGGAATCAGGTTGACCAAAAAAAGAAAAAAAAGAAAAGTAAAAAAGGAATAGATTGCCTGTGTTTTTGTGTAATGAAACAGAACAGTTCTACCTTCCAGAATAATGTAAGCAAAAAATTTTATCCATTACCATCTAACTCAGAGACCCAGGCTCAGTAAAAGCCAGTAATGAGGACAACTCCAAGGAGTTCCTTAGAGAGATAGTGTTCTGTTTCTGTCTCTCAATATCTCCTTTATCTACTATTCTTTATTCATACACAAAAAAATAATTTGATGGGCATGGACTTTTCAGAAAATAGAAACAAAATAATGTGATGATGTTAATTTTGGGGAAAATTGTTTTAGTTAATGAATACAGAATGATGACTGCTGTTCTATTTTGCTGAGTGTAATTCAGTCATGAAGATGTGTGCATTAAAATGTAATAACAAATATTTAAAAGAACACATTGGTCGTATTCATAATTGCTAATTATGTTCTAACAGATTTCTCAGCCTTTGAAAAATCATCTAAGAAAGTCTGACTACTGTTAACTAATAAATTTGAATGAACATTGCAGAAACTTTCCCTTTTTTTTTTCAGTTCCCCACGAAATATTTATAAAAGTTCATCATATATTAAGCCACAAAGGAAAAAGAACCTGACTATTTGCTAAACACTAGAATATTTGCATATTCCTCTGAGTATAATGCAATAACACTAATATTTAGTAATACAAGTTTAAGCAGTCAAAACCAACAAAAATCTAACCACTTTAAAAGGAAAACTGTCTTAAAATCCATTGTTCAAAGAAAAATTAAAATAGTAATTTTAGTTTTTTCTGAAAGAAGACAATGCTTGGCACACGGTAGATTATAAATGAATGAATGATGACTATTTAGAAACATAATGAAAAATTTTTAAATCTTGTAACACAGTGGGCCCAAGTTTATGGCCTTAATTATGCTTACTTACACATGAAAGAATATAAATAAATGAGCTAAGAAGTCATCCCAGAAGATGGAGAAATGACAAGAAATCAAACAAATCAAGGGAAAATAATAAAAGCAAAAAAAAAATCAATACATCTGTGGGATAAAGGGAAGAAGAAAGGGACAGGCTTTTAACAGCTTTAAGAAAAAAAAAACAACAACAACAGGTAAGATATGAGAGAAAAAAACTGGAGCCAATATAGGCCGTAGGAGCAAAAGACAGTATTTTAGAAAATACAGAAAATAATATGATATATCTAAGTGTGCTCACAAATTTGAGAACTTTAGTAGAATGGATGATTTATTTTTAAAAAAAAGCATAAGTGGGGAAAATTGACTCATAAATAATTAGAAAACCAGAATATATGGAATACCTAGTGAAAAAAAATGAAAGATATCAAATAATTATTTCCACAAAAGGCTCCAGGACTTGTAGATCAAGTTTTCAAGGGGCAGGCTTAACAAATTGCTCCAGAACATAGAGTTTGAAAACTGTCCAGATCATTTTATAAACTAAAGGAAAAACAAAACCTGACAGAAACAGCAGAAGAAAATTATAGATGATAAAATATTAGCAAATCAAATTGGACTTTATCTAGTAGAAGAGAAATCTGCTTCCACCAAGAGTGTTAAATACAGGATTGGATGGAAGCTAAATAAACATAAGGACCTCTCTTGTATAATACAGCATAGCAAAGATCCAGTTACAAGAGCCACACTTATAATCTCAGCAGATACTTTAATGACATTTAATAAAACTAAGTATCCATTACAGATTGGGGGAAAAAAATAGCAACTAGGATGAGAAAAATACTTGCCTCATGTGATAGAGAACATCCATATTAAATGCCAGCATATTTTCAGTGAAATACTGGGAACACTCCTTTTAAAATAGAAGAGATGGAGTTCAGGATGTCTGCTATCCCCATTATTATTTAACTTTTTTTTTTTTTTTTAATCTGGCCATCAAGGCAGGACACAAAACAGGAGGAAAATAAAGGCACGATTTTTAATAATATACCTGAAAATCTCAGATACGTTACTGCAAAATTCTGAAATGTTTACGAAAGCAGCTGGGGTTTAAGAAAACACTAGGAAAAAGACCATTTCTTTCTTACAGATCAACAGTCACTAAGTGGACAGGTGGTAAGTATGTAATGCAACAAAAGCAATAACTTCGATGAGAAGTGTGAAGCTACCTAGATACACGAATTGTAGAATTTACGTACTCTGAATATCTTGTTCCAAAATTAATATATGGGTTTAACTCAAACCCAAAAACAGTTCCATTATTTTTACTTGGCATGTTGATTCTCAAGATTCATCTGAAAGGACAAATACAGTGCTCACTTCGGCAGCACAAATACTGAAAGGACAAATACACGAGAATGATGTCTATGAAAATGTTTAAAAAGAGAAATGGGAATAGTGTTTGTAGATATTAAAAGTGTGCTGCAGAGGTGTGATCACGAAAATGTTGAATGGGAAGGAGTAATGCTAAATGAATGAAACAGAATCTAGAACTCACTAATAAAAATATAAGTTTAATATATACTAAAGGACACAACAGAATTTAATGAGAAAATAAAGTGGATTAGATAGCAAATGGTATTGAGAAAAAGTAAAATTAAAAAAATAAAAAACAAGATCAAGTGAGATGTCACCTAATGTCACACACCAACATTAAGTCTTAAAGAATTAGTGGTTAAATTTCCATATTAAAATATAGATGCTGAAGAAACTACAAGAGAACACTTGAGTGATTGTAGAATGGGCGAGAGATTTTTTTAAAGTGAAAAGTCATGGAAGAAATAATAAGTCATATACATTTCACTAAAAAATTAAAACCTTAATGCTTGTCTATCACATAAAAAATTATTATGAGAAAAGCATTTGTAAATAGAAAATAGAGCAAAGGCCATAAACAAGTGCCAGATTTATTTAAGATTTTATTTATTTATTCATGAAAGGCACAAAGAGAAAGGCAGAGACATAGGCAGAGGGAGAAGCAGGCTCCCTCCGGGGAGCCCATGCAGGACTGGATCCCAGTCGATCCTGGGACCCCGGGACCATGACCTGAGCTGAAGGCAGACACTCAACCCCTGAGCCACTCAGGTGCCCAAGTGCCAGAATATATTAACAGATTTTTAAAAAGAATCTTTTAAACTCCATAATAAAGAAATACAAAGAGGAAGGATAATAATTAGGTTTACCAAATTATTACTGATTTAAAAATAATAATAGTCAATATTTATCAGTTTATCAAATTTAAACATTATTATAAACAATCATAATTCTTTTCTCCATATTCCTTTCTCTCTTCGATAACGTAGAAAATCAATGACTGCACTAACAACGAAACATTAACTGTAGTTATCTCTGTGTAGTGGGGTTATTTTTGTTTTCTTTTTAATGATTTTTTGGGATTTTAGATTTTATGCTATATGTACACATACATAAATATATGGAAGGAACAGAGGCAGAGATCTCCGAACCAATCTGTAGATAGATACATACATACATGCATTCTAAAATGACGTACACAGGTGAAACAAATTCAGCTTGGGCCCTGGGGGGCAATTCTGTTACCTGTAGAATAAGGAGATTTGACAAGATTCCAAACATCTTTGGTTAAGTAAAATATCAAATCAGCATTGTTTTCTGCTTGTATATGTATATATCTCTTTACATACAGATACATACACATGCGTATGACTCAAATACACACATGTGTACATACCAATGTTTATATATATATAAATATATATACACACACAAAAGAAATTGCACTGGTTTTAAAGGTCAAACTAGAAGTGGACTAATTAACATCAATGCTGACAATGCGCCTAAAAGAAAATCCTACCTTTAAAGAGCTGCACACAACAGGAGATGGACTCTGAGCAGAATGACAACGGTTCCTCACGCAAATTCTAGAATACAGTGACCATCCAATGCATTCATGACAACAAATGAATTAAAATTTAGGAATTATTAAACAAAATACCCACTATGACTACTAAATAAAATAGTCCCAAAGTTTTTTCCTAACTAATTCTTTTGTGTTCAGAACTGACACCCCTAATGGCTCAAAACTACAGAAGTACAGAGATACAGTAGTCTGGGGCCCCACTGTCTGTACTGGTAAATTAACCTTAAAAGAACCAGCAGAGAAATGCCTTCAGGTTTTGCCTATATAATCCTAATGCTCATTCAATTACCTGTTTCACAAAAACGTGAGACTAAGGTGAGGGGCCAAGAGACAAGAAGGGGAAGATAGCGTGATCACCATTCCGCTATTCAATTGCCTAATTCTCATGACTCTCAAAGTATGTTTGCAATTAAGCCCTGTTTGCTGCATGAACTATTAATCTCAACAAATGTATTTTTAAAATACACACATATAATCTGTGTGTGTATATATGTCTTTATGAAATTGAGTGTGTGTGTGTGTATGTACACCAGTCCAAATCCATATGACAACATCTTGTCTTTTTGGCCATGCTAGGTGTGTCTGTATATTGCTTACGATATGGCCCCAGCCGGTGTTAATGCAGTACGCATACAGCACCTGGACAGTTGTCAGGGGCAGTAGGTACACATCATGAACAAAAACATTCCATATTGAGTCACATGCCTTAAAAAAAAAAAAAAAAAACTAGATTTCTGCCGCAGTGTTGTGCCACTTGTAATTATAAAGTGCCAACTGTACTTAGTTTCTGTGCATTCTTGCTGCCGGGCTCCATGTAATGCCATGCTGCACGTTCTATATTTTGTGTTCCAAATTCCTCGTTCTGATTTGGAGTTCCAAGTCATGAATTCTGGATGTGCTGCATGCACAATAAATGTTGTACATTTTACTATCTTGCTTTTTGTTGTTTTTTTTTTTAAGTGAGCTTCAGCTAAAAGAACAAGCTAATTTGTATGAAAACAGATCACTTAGCACAGTAAAATTAAGTAAAGCTATAATATCAAAAGATAGTTTTTTCTCCTCTCCCTTGCTTTTGTTCATGGTCCCTGGAGGTGAATTTTCTACTGAGGCTTAGCTAAATTCTTTCTCCCCTGCGCACCCCCCCCCCCAGCATCCTCCCCATGTTAGACCTCTACACTAGTATCAGAGGTTGAAAATGACTCTTATTTTTTTTTCAGTTAAAAAGGAGTCTGGTTGAGCACAAAGAACAGTCTCTAATCTTTGTGCCATGACCAGATTATACCTCCTCTATTAAGGTCACCTACTAAACAGAATTTAAATAATGGTTCTACTGGGACCCACCCTTATATCCCCCAAACAATCCAGTGATGTTTCCAAGTAAATGTTACTTGCTGGTGATGCCAATAATTGACCATACAAGTATAGTTAAGGTTAAAGTACCCAGGCTAAGTCTTATAAAAGGAAGAAAACCCCTTCATTTGAGCTGGCTCCTCCCTTGTTAGGGTTGGGTTAGTCACCCAGCACATGGAAAAACAGCCTGCAACGTCCCCTTCATTTCTTCATCCTTCCTCCTCCCTTCACTTTTCCATCCCTCACTTTTTTCTCTATTAACCCTTTCCCCTTGGAGAAAGGATATGGTTCTACTAAGGTTCTTGGTTATCTAAATGGTGACTTATTCATAGGAGAAAGATAATTTTTGAGATGAAAACATCTAAGTCATTGACTCCCATCTCTCAGGCCATGAAGGAATGCAATCACTCCATTGAATAGTTACGGGAGGAGCTGCTACTCAACATGAGCTTCAATTCCACCTCACCTGGGTGGCTGCTTAAAATTCTTATGGCCCATCTTACAAGGCCTGAGTTCCATATGGCAGGATAGCTCCTGGGTTTACTCTCCTTTGCCTGATAACAAGTTTCATAGTTTAAAGAATGGCACTCTAGAATGGAGACCAGGCTCACAGGTGTCTTAGTCATATAGAGGTCATACCCATGGCAAGAAAGAGGTGGGGTGGAACAGTGAGAGAAATACTCAATCACTTAGGCTTCCAGGGAGTGTTCACTGAACAAACTGCATATGCTCACCCATTCATTTTCCTTTTGTGAAGAATCAGCTTATCTTTAGGGACATATAGCCTATGAGTCCCTTCTCATAACCTCTTTTGAGCACAAAGTAATTCTTGTCATAATGGTATAATCTTTGGACCAATGCTTAAAAAGGAAATCCTCTGTCTTCCAACTTTAGTGTAAAATATAGTGAGCTTTGCAGCCAGGCCAGGCAAAATTGTTTTCTTCAGCACCAACTAAGTTAAAGTGAAAATGTAATTATTGTGACTTCCAGATTTTTCTATTCCTACTGCAATCTGCTTTTCTTACTGGCTTCCTTTCATATTTTTTGGTACTGCTGGTGTTTTTGTTGACTCTTCTTGGCTACATAAGGTCTTTAGAAGAAAGAGGCATGGTCAATTAAAGATTGGGTGGTAGGGCATCAAAAGAATATACTAACCCAAATCTTTATTCTATCATGAAGCCATGTGGCATTTGTAGTAAGTACTTTGAAGAGTCATATTCCTTCTATAGTTTTTTAAATAATACAAGCAAAAGTAAAATACTTAAAAGTATTTGAAGAACATTGGTTTATAGTAAAGTGATATTAATATTCTAAATATAGTCCTCTCCCTACAAGGATAAGTAAATAAAATTACTGTTACTCAATATCCAAACATACTTATCTATTTACCCAGCTGGGATACTTGGTAATCAACTCCAGGATTCATAACATGTTAAGATTCATTATACCGTGTAAGGCATCAAAGATTGAAAGTTAGAATTACACAAAGTATTTGACTTTTATTAAATTATTCAAGTCCACATGTTTTCTTTCTGCCCCAAGAGGCTGTCCTCATATCATTAGCAGAACAATGTTAACATTAAATTTCTGTAAAGAGTCAAAGACAAGCCTAGAGGTGTCTGCCTGGACATTCGTGGGCACCTGTAGCTGCACACAGGGGAGAGGGTCAAGAGAGTGTAAGCAGAGTGCCAGGACAAGATTTGGTGAATTGATGATCTTGTGTAGACAGGGGTTCTACAGGACCTGTGACCTAGTCAATGATGTGGTGGTGAAATGTTTAACAACCAGCTCTCAGGGAGAAGGGGAGGGGTGAAGGGGGGAATCCCTGATTTGTATGTAGCATTGATTTCCCTATTTCCATGTGCAAATACTCCCTCGGGGACTAATCTCAAGGCATCAATGTGAAGTAGCTGAATGTAGAATTGGGAAAAGATGCACACAGTCAACAACTCACATGAGCTTTTTCCAGCACACCACTTACTAGTTAGCTGAGAAATGTTTTGTACATCATACCTTCTTTTCCCACTTGGGTTTCACACCTTTAAAATGAAGACGATCATAGATGTGCCCATTTTTCTGAGGGAAAGATGAAGGAACAGATGTAAAATTATTTCATAGATTCTCAGAGAAATGTAGTATTAATTGTGCCATGGAATTGTAAAAGTATGTGGTTAATGATGGGGATTGAGTCCCAAAAGTTAGGGCTACATTTGTTCATTTGTTAACCAATCTAGTCCAACCCTAGGACCTCCTCTCCTCACAAAGAAATGCATATTTAAAAATAGTAGTTCTTAGAAATGTTTTATAAGCCATCCACCTTCCATTAACTATGCTTATATATCCTTAGAACCCTTGTGATTGTTTTTTCCTAGAATATTTATACTTGTGCTCTTATGTGTGCTCTGAAAAGTTGTATGTATATTGTATAATCTAATTGATCTTAGAGCTTTTACATTTCACTGTTGGGTTTCTACATGATTTTGTCTCCCCATAGACACTTCTCACCATTTCCACTTATTAGGATTACTTTGCCATTATATACATACCAAGAAACCAGATTCTATGTTCACACTTTTTCTCCATGATGTTAAATCTATTTTTACTACATTTTAACCCACCTGCCAGGTAAAATGACCTTCCTCTGATTCTTCAGGACATCTTACTCTTCCATTTTCTAATTTTCTTGGTCCTTATTAACTATACCAGTTCTTTTGTAAAAAAATGTATTAAGAATCATGGAGTCTCAAAATTAGAATGAATTTAAATGGATATTTGTTCTCGCTAGATGTAATAGAAGCTTGTATGGGAAAGGACCACACTGGTGTGGTCACAGTGTCCACAGAAGAGACTGACACCTAACTATAGGTGTCCCCAGGTGGATGGTCACTCCTTTTTGTCTTTGAAACTTGACTTTGTCAGCATGCAGAGAGCAAGTGTGTCTTTTGAAGTCAGACTCACACTGACCGATTTAGAGTCTGTTGCACAATCCTAAATGCCACTGTGTTAGTTCGCACTGACAATGCAGCTATTACACACATCTGAGAACACAAGTTAACATTATTAATCCATCATCTCCTTGTTGGCAGATGCTCGGGAAAAGACGTATCATCATCGGGAGGGTGAAGGGGGTTTGGTGAAGCCTGAATCAGAAAAAACGATATTGGTATTATATTTCAGTTGTCAAATCATGCTAGTGTGTGATGTCTTTGTACATTCATCCCAACAGAGATGTAGTTCCTATAGAAACTGGGCTCTTTCCCCTTGTTTATGTTGGGATGAACTCTGCTGAGTCATGCTTCTCTGAATCTTTTCTTGGGGCTTTCCTACTCAACGTATTCAATTCTGATTTCCTTAGAGGATTGGTTCCATTTGTCAAGTACTGGTCTAGTCTGAATGACCTTCTTTCCATCATGGTAGCTTTGAAAATTTCTACTCTAACTCAGTCTGCTTTGGTTTTGTAGTTGGGGCAGAGAATGACCCTAATTGCCCATTATTTCAAAGTTTCCCCTCCCCTCATGGCGATTGTAAAGGTTATTGCTATAAAATAAGCCACCCTCATACTTAATGGCTCTACACAGCAATCATTTGTTCTCACGCACATGAGGCTGGTCGTCTCTGTTTCAAGCTTCAGGTTCAACTGGGCTTGTCTCCTTGCTACAGGCTGGGCTCAGGTTTCCTTCACATGTGCCCATTCTGGGGCCTGAGGAAGCTGTCCTTGCTGCCAGCAGCAGAGGCACGAGAGGAGAAGCCCAACTACACAGTCACATTTCAGTTTTCTGTTGAATGCTTCTGCTAAAGTTCCATTAGTCAAGACAAGTCAAATGGCTAGGCCCAGAATCAAGATTCAGCAACGTACACTGTACCTCCCAAGAAGCCAAAGCATGTCACATGGCTAAAGATCCACGGGGAAGCATGTTCCTGTTGTGGAGGTATGGGAATCACTGTTCAGAAGTAATAAAGTAATCCGTCACAGTGGCTCTATATGCCATAAACTATTTAAAGAGTTGTCAGTGAAATTGTAAATGTTCACCTGTGTCCTTTGTCTAACTTGATTATAACATTCCTAGAATTTAAGGTTTTATAAAACAAAGAAAACCAAATCAAAACAAAAATATACACACACAGGCTCTTGAACTATAAGAATTCAAACACCAGAATCAAACTGAACCAGGTATGGGAAATTTGACAAATTATTCAGTATCTGTGAGTCGGGGTCAACAGATTTATTCTTTTGAATGTGTGCTTGATGTAGTGTTGGTGCCTAATAAATATTATTCTTTTCACATTCTACCATCTATAACCCTAAGATAATGTCTTGTTCATAGCAGTTTTTCAGTATTTCAATAACTACTGACTCATTAGCTATACCATCTCAGTTATGGAAAGTCACTTCCTAGCATCTGGAACAGTTTCAGGGACATAGGGCTTATTAGCTTTTAACTATACAAACCAAATGCTTTTTCTAATTTTAAACATCATATCATTGTTCCATCCATTTTGAATTATACAGAGCAATTGTTCTCAGTTCTACTGTGTGCAGACGACTTTGGTCTTGCAAAATATCGTGTGGATCACCTACTCCGTCTGCTTCCATTCACCACGGCAAGAAAAATCCAACTAGAATTAATAGGCAGCCGGGCCTCATTCTCATTGGGAGCATCTGCTTCTTATTAAATATCATAAGTAATTTATTAATTTTGCCAGAAACAAAAGTAAAGACATTGTCATACTAAAAGCATTACCAGCACAAAAGACCAGCCGGCAGAGCACCTGGAGGACTCTTGCAGACAGCCCCCGGGGTGTCATTAATCTGGGGACACAAGATGTCAGGTTTCTTATGTTTTCTATGAGGAAGACAAAGCCAGAGTGTGTCTGAACTGTAGAGCCCTTTCTTTTGAGTTGATTTGTGTGGTTGGGCTATAATAATGAGGGATGGGTTAGTAGGTAGTAGGATGACCACACAAACCTCACGGCACATCATGCAGATCCCATAAAATATGAGTGCTTGAAAGATTGTGACAGGGGAGTGGGGCCACCACAACCATTCACAGGCATAGACTGAGATCACGAATGGGCAGGTGACTAATTCAAGGTTGCTGGGTCAACTGGTGACAAAATCAGGCCAAGAATCCAGATCTCTTAACACCTGGGTAGAGTTCTGTGCACAGTGTTACAGAAAAGTGGACACTTCCCTTTGATAGCCAACCTGAGCAACTGAACAGTGATTTATATGTACTCTTTTAGAGATTTGAGGTTCTACAAACTATGTCCCTTTCCTAATGCTTGGATTTTGGAAGGATACCAACATGTCTTCTCTATAATGGTGATGATAAAATAATAGTGGCTAATATCTTTCTAGTTCTTATGATGTGCCAGGATCTATTTTAAGTGCTCTGCGTGCATTTTCTCATTTAACCCCCAGTGAACAACTTCAGTAGATACTTTTAAATGCCATTTCACAGATGGTAAAACTGATCCTCGGAGTGCTTAAATAAATGGCACAGGAAATAGGTATTGGAACCAGGATAAAAGTGAGGCACAATAAACTCCAGTGTCTATTATTCATTCTCTATAATGTATTGTCTAGCCACATTGTACTATGGATGTTTGTGGCTTTTATGTTAGCTAATTTATGTGTCTGTTTCTGCCAGCATATTTTGCCTTCTTTGGTGTAGATGAAATATTTTCATATACATAAGTTAATTTTAGTATTGATTTATTTGTTCCCTAAGTCACACTCCAAGCTATTGTATTTGCCTTTTTGTATTCAGCATTCTTTTGTCTATCCTCAGACTTGGGCATGACTAAGATCTAGGAGGGCTCACACTGAGTTCTTCTTCTTCTTTTTTTTTTTTTTTTACTGAGTTCTTCTTTATGGGACGATGCTTTGATGATGATCCCTGAATTGTCTGTCCATTGTCTCTGGTCGCCTCCCTTTCCCTACTGCTCCTTCCCAAGCACACTGCTTTGAAACTAGACCATCATATTTCTATCCATGAAAATAGTTGAAACACATTGACTTTATGTATGAAGATGACAGATATAACCTAATTATAATGCACCAGCCTGAACACAGGCACTCTTGCCTTAGCTGAAATAATATGTGGTTGGCTTTTAAGCTTTAAGTATTGGAGTGGATTACTTTTCTTATGAGTAAGTTCCTAAATTCCTACTCCCCTTCTATGATCATTAGTACTGCGTTCAGCTGGGTCTAAAGGAGGGAAGACTCAAGGACTCATTTCATTTCTCTACTTGAGTGTCTATTGAGATCAGTTAAAGTAAAATACCATTTCCTTTAGGACACTTTGATGACTCCATTCAGTTCTGTCTGCCAGCGGCCCACTACTTGGTCTTTTCAACGTTGTATATTCTGATAGGTGATTAGTGGTATCCAGCATGGTTTTAAAGGTTTTATTTACTTATTCATGAGAGACACAGAAAAAGGCAGAGAGAGAGGCAGGGATAGGAGAGGCAGGCTTCATGCATGGAGCTTGATATGGGACTCGATCCCGGGACTCCAAGATCGCACCCTGAGCTGAATGCAGACACTCAACCGCTGAGCCACCCAGGCGTCCCACCAGCACAGTTTTCATTTGAATTCTCCTTATGGCTAATAATGTTCAACGTATTTTCATTTACTTATTTGTTGCCATCTTTAGTGAAATTCTAAGTTTTTTACCCGTTTTTAACGAGATATTTGTTTTTTTTACTGTTAAGTTTTGAGTTTAATACACACACACATATATATATATGTTAAATATATGTATATATGTGATAAAGGTCTTCTATCAAATATTTGATTTGCAGATGTTTTCCCCAATATATACCTTGTTTTTAATTCTCTTAGTGTCCTTCAAAGAGCAAAACTATCTCATTTTTATAAAGTTCAATTTACCTTTTTTTTTTTCTTTTGTGGAACATGTTTTTGGTTTCATGTATAAGAACTCCTTGACTGACTCTAGGTCTCAAAGATTTTTCTCCCTTATTTTCTTCTGAAAGCTTTCTGGCTTTAGATTTTACACTATAATCCATTTTGAGTTAGTTTTTGTGTAAGGTGTACATCTAGGTTCATAATTTGCAGATGTTTGCAAGAATAGAGTTCTAGGCCTATTCGTGTTATCTACTTTTATATTGGGCTAGATTTGGGAGTTTTTGATTCTTAAGGAATTGATTCATTTGGTCTAAGATCAAATTTGGGTGCATAAAATTGTTTGAAGGATTCCTTTTTTACCCTTTTAATATCTGTGGGATCTGTTATGATATCTTTTCTCTCATTTCTGCTATTAGTAATTTATGTTTCTCACTTTTTCCTCTGCCATTCTTGTTGGTGCTTTACTGATTCTTTGGACCTTTAAAGAGTCAGTTCTTGATTGTATTAATGTTCTCTTTTCTCCTCCTGTTTTCAATTTCATTGATTTCTGTTTTTACATTTAGTACTTTCTTCATTCTGCTTGCTTTCATCATGCTTTGCTCCCTTTTTACTACTTTTTAAAATTGTAAGATTAAATCATTGGTTTGAAACTTTTCAAATATAAAAATTTACTGCCATAAATATTCCTCAAGTCACTGTTTTAACTGCATCCTATAAATTTTTGATATGTTGTATTTTTTTTCAGTTTGAAATATTTTCTAATTCCCATGAGATTTCTACTCATTACTGAGAGATGAATATTAAAGTTTCTAACAGTCATTATGGATTTATCTGTTTCTTTTGAATTCTTTCAGGTTTTGCTTCATTGGTTTTGAAACTCTGTTGTTAAGTGCTTAGATGTTTATGATTGTTATGTCTATTAATGAATTAAACTGTTTTATAATTATGTGACAGTCCTCTTTCTCCTTGGCAATTTTCTTTGCTCTGAAGTCCACTCTGACTTAGGGTAGCCACTTCACTTTTATTTACCTAGTGCTTGGTATAGTGCACGGCATATCTTTTTTCAACCTTTTATTTTTAACCTATCCGTGTCACTATATTTGATTGAAATGAGTTTCTTGTAGTCATCTTTTTTTTTTTAATCCATTCTATCTCTGTCTTTTAATTGATACATTTAGGCCATTTGCATTTAATGTAATTGTTGATATCTTTGGATTTAGTTTGATCATATTATGAGTATTCTGTTTATTCTTTCTGTTTTTAGTTCTGTTTCCCATTTCTTTGCTTTTTCTATAGTTTTTGTCTTTGTCAAATGTGGAGTTTTCAGCTATTATTTATTCAAAGCTCTTTTTTTTTTATCACTACAGCTCTTCTCCTTTCATTCTTAATGATACAGGGACACCTGGGTGGCTGCCTTCAGCTCAGGATATGATCCTGGGGTCCCAGGATTAAGTTCTCCATAGGGCCTCCCACAGGGAGCCTGCTTCTCCCTCTGCCTGTGTCTCTGCCTATTTCTCTGTGTCTCATGAATAAATAAATAAAATCTTTAAAAAATGATACAAATATTGAATCTTTAGTTATTGACCCACAGGTTCCTGAGGCTATGTACATTTTTTTGTTTCAATCTTTTTCTCTCTATTGTTCAGACTGGATATTTTCTATTGACCTATCTTCAAGTTTACCTTTTCTTTTTCCTCTTAAACCTCCTCTCTGCAGTTGAGACCACCCAGTGAATTTTATGTTTGTTATTTTGTTTCCCAGCCCTAAAGTTTTGCAGTTTGTTCTTCAGATATCTTTCCATTGCTGAGATTTTAATTTTTCCATTGGTTTTAATAAAGTTTGCAGTTGTTGTCTGGACCATTTGTATAATAGCTGCTTTAAGGCTTCAATAGATAATTCCAGTATTTGTGCCATTGAGACATTGATGATAACTGCTGATTGTCTTTTCCCATATAAGTTGAGATTTTTCTGGTTCTCTATATAAGCTGATAAATTTTGTAGTGTATTCTAGACATTTTGAATATTATGGAACTCTGGGTCTTGTCTATCATGTGAAACATCTTGTAGGATCAGGCTGCAAATTCCAACATAGATGCTATGGGCT
Organism: Canis lupus familiaris; assembly: GCF_011100685.1. Lineage (NCBI taxonomy): Eukaryota > Metazoa > Chordata > Mammalia > Carnivora > Canidae > Canis > Canis lupus. The sequence goes on along the minus strand of NC_049239.1, from coordinate 8,766,965 downwards.
GTGAATCCAATGTCATTTCAGTTATCAGAGGCTTCGCGATACCAGTTCTGTCTCCTATGTGTGACCAGCAAGCATTTGAGATGTAGACTGTGGTCTATTAGCTTAGTTCCCAAAGTCTGGTATAATGAATTACATGAGATCCATGGTAAGCCCAGGGGGTCACAAACACCTATATAGTGTTGCTTCCCCTAGTTCTTCTTTCTTTGCATTATCACTATTATGTATGGTTCCCTGATGCTTCTTTTTCTGGATCTGCAGTCAGAAAGCTAAGGCTTTAGCTACCCCTCTATACTGTGTATTTCTACTACTGTACCCTTATTCAGGGGCCAAGTGGCAAAAGGACAGAGAGAATAAAGACAACAGAGGTTGGCTCCACAGTGTTGGAACCAGAGCTCCACTGAATGGAGAGGAAGGTCCTTTTCCTCCTATAGACTCATATTGCTGCAGTCTGAGGATACTGAGAGAAATATAAATTGTAAACTTATTATTGGCTTAGTGGTATTTTGAGTTTTGGTCTTCTTCCCAATCTGCCTGCTTCTCTTTACTTTCAAGAATCCTTAGATAGCTGTTTTATGCATTATATATAGGGAGTGAACAGGTTGGAGTGTGTTTACTCCAAATGACCTGATCAGAAACCCCTCAATTCTATTTTAATATATTTGTCAGTCATGCAAGTATATTAAACTGTATTTTAAGGAATGATTCCTTATGATTAATTTGTACTCTTAAAGCATAGATCACATGCCAAGGTCTTCCTAAACTCTAGGGATAAAAAGATGAAGAACAGGCCCTGCCCTGGAAAAGCTTATAGCATTCAGTTCCCCTCCCCTATTTCCTTTTGGGGAACCACCTTCTCCCACTATGAGCATTTTGGCTGAGATAGGAAGTCAAATGCTCTGCCCCCCACCTATCAAGAGAGTATGAACATGAAGCAGATTGAGCCAACTGAATGCCTTTTCTCTGAGTTTTGAGGCTAATGATACAAGAATGGGAAAGAGCTGCTCATTTTGACTTGGCAGTGCCTGGATGCCTGTAATTGTCCAAGTACTAGTTCTAGTTCTCTGTCCTTTCATCCATTCTGGTGCTACCTCAGATACCCTCAGTAAATTCTCTATTTCATTTTCCTTTGCAAGGGTTGGTTTCTGTTGTTTGTCACCAAAACTCCCAACAAAGACCCAGTCAAGATAAATTCATACAGAAATTTTTGCAGCCAAGTGTTTAATCAGTGCTACAACAAGGCTGTTACCAAACGATCTAAGAATATGGAGGTCATACTGAATCATTTAAAGAAGGTTGTGAAAGACCTCGCAGAAAAGATGTCCTTTAACTGAAAATAACATCACTGCTTCTAGGAAAGCTGTCTTACTCCTTGTATGTTTCTTGAGTGGCTGGTTATAGTCCTCTTTGGCAAGCCATGCACTCTCACGTACCAGCAAGAGAAAATGTTTAGGAAACTTAAAAGACGTTTGTATTTGGTGGGTCCCTAGTTAAAAGTTGAGATTAAATCTCTAGTGGTTGAAGTTCTGCTCACTGCTGGCAAAAAGCAACTTTATGGTTTGAAAAAAAAAAAAGACATACGAAATGCTCATACAGCATCTTAGACATCAAATAACTCCTACAAAACAGCATTTTGATGAGTTGAGTGTAAATGAATCAGAAACATACGGATTAAATTTCCCTTGAAATACACAGGGGCTTAAAAATTAAGGGAAAAAGTGCCTGGCAAAACGTGTTTTGAATTTTGCCAAGTCCTAAAGGTTTAAGAAGCAATTCAAGATGTTTTGCCAGGGCATTCGAAACATTGCTGGGTTCTCCCATCTCTTCAAGAGTAAATCTAGATATTTTACTCCCTCCAGCTGCCTGACTGCCAGGCCTTGGGGGATGGGGCACATGTTTACTGCAGGCTGGCTTTGTTTGCTACTGCATACATCTGAACAAGAACCCGGATATGTGTCCCTTTCACACACTTACCTTTCTCTTCTGCACTGTCTCTTCTGAAAGGATGATAATATGTTCTCTAAGGAACAACAGCTCTGTGCAAAAGTATCCATCCTATGTCTGCTACCCTTGTTCGTTTGTCAAAATTCCGTGAAAGCCTGCTGGTGCTAAATAAGTAATTGAGCTACATTTCACTGAGAAATTTAATAATGAGGTCTGGGGGCAAATTCAAAATATTTAACATAAACTGGATATTTAAAAAATTAAAACAAATTAGGATGCACCAAAGGATATACTTTACTGTTGTATTTTTTACATGTTCAACTTTGTATGATACAAATTTTCAAATATACACACAAATTGAGACAATGGAATAATGAACCCCACATGTCCATCATCCAGCTTCAACGATTATCACCATTCTGTCACAAAAAAATATTTTTAAATCTCAGGATTTGCAATATGATTCCCCCTCCCCTCCCTTTTTTTTTTTTTTTTTGCATCAGTGAACTATAAACAAATAAGACAAGCACTTGTTGTATATGAGGAAAGAATCACATGCTAGGGCTTAAAGATATGTAAGAGAATGCCCAAAGCTTCAATACCTATATTCTAGCAAAGGCAGATACAGAAAAGGTAAGTGTTAGAAAAGTAATGATCCTCTTAAATTTGTAGCACTGGTATAGATCATTGGTATAAAAAACAACTCTAAAGAGAGTGAATTTAATTACTGAGTCTACATTTACTGAACCCCAAGCACAGAGATGAGAATGGGGGGAAAAAAACAAAAAACAAGACAAAAATGCCCACCCTTCAGGAATTTTATGGGGTGAAGGAAGATAGGTAACTTGTTTTGCTAGTATTAGTGCCCAGAAGGAGATATTCTCAAAGTGACATTTCAAAGATTGATTTTGAAGTACCTTGAACCCCTCCTGCTAATACTGAGTTAGCCACTTTGGTTAACTATTTCAACTCTTGAATAGAATTTAGTTGGTATCTTACCACTGTAAAACATTCCCTAAAAGCCTGATAACATTTGGGGGAACTCTTGGATTTGGTGAGAGAGGGTCATCTTAAGATTTCATTTCCATGATGAGAGTGGGTAACCAGGTGGCCACCCTTGAAAGAAGAGGCAGCTTCAGCTTGACTATCCCAAGAGTTTGTCTCTTTTTGCCGCAGACATGAATTAAGTGAGCCTAAACTTTGCTCCGGGAGCAAATGCTTTGGGAAGTGGTATGGTTGAAAGCGCAAGAGCCCATAGTTTGATCTTTATGCCACCATATAGCTAGTGTGACTACTGGGTTTTATACCTCCTACTCAGTTGGAGTTCTTGGGCCAGCATAATCAGTAATCTGAGTATTTAGATAATGTGCAGATACTTAGATTAAAATCCTTCTCTGTGCAAATGCCTTAATTACATTGTTATGGGCTGAATTCGGTCCACCCCTTCCAAATTGTACATCAAAATCCCAGCCCCCAGTACCTCAGAATTGTGACTATATTTGGAGATAAGTTCTTTAAGAAGTAATTAAGTTAAAATGAGGTCATGAAGATGGGCCCTTACCCACTATGACTGGTACCCTTCTAAGAAGAAGGAATTTGGATGCAGATGTGTATAGAGGGAAAACCTTGTGAAGACAGCGAGAAGGCAGCCATCTTCAAGCCATCTTCAAGCCATCCAAGATGGCTTGGATCAAGCCATCTTCATCCAAAAAGGAGGGAGGCTTCAGAAGAAACCAACCCTGCCAACACCTTCATCTGGGACTTCCAGCCTCCAGAGCTGTGAGAAAATAAATTTCTGTTGTTTAAATCACACAGGCTGTGGTAGTTTGTTATGGCAGCCCTAGCAAACTAATACATACATGATTTTTAAATTTCTTTTGAAAATGTGAGGATAACATCGGAGAAGGGTATCAACATCTAACTTAACCAAATGAGAAATGTCTGTGTGCTCCAGCTTATTACATACACCAGAAGGAGTGATCAGAGATGACAAGTTGTGACCTTAGATTAACAGTTTTATCTGGTTTCATCTATGCTGATAACTTTCTGGCCAAATAAACAGATACAGTCAAATCCAATTAAGTATATTCAATATTTAGATTTGAATATTTGGATTAAAAAATTAATGTATAAAAACCTATCAGCCTATGAAGCACTGTTGATATAAAAAATACCTTTTTGACAAACATGGCTGGTCTGCCAAAGGACTGTAGTATATTTTAAAACATGACTCTAAAGCTGTCTTATATACAATGAATTAGTCCTGAGAAAGTTTTCATTACAGTCCTTTGCTAGAAAACAAATTTTTATTTTTAAATCTTATATAATGTGTGTGTGTGTGTGTGTGTGTGTGTGTGTACAATCACCCCATCTCCTTTATCAACAAGATAGGACATTTTTATTCCTAGAAAATGAATCACAAGAAGCATAGGATTACTGTGTGTGTAAGTAGCAACCATACATGAAAAAGATTAATAATTGTTTACTGTAGGTTAAAAATAAAACAACTGATATCATTTGGGTAATCTATACACTTAGAGAGTATAGAGGGAAAGTCACTTGGTCACTTGAGATGCAGTTGTAAGGTCTTCAAAAAAAAAAAAAAAAAAGGTTTACTACATCTTCCAAAACTAATTCTTGTTCTGTGAATACAAAACTCATATGGTGGCCTCTAACTTTATGTCTATGAAAATATATAACAATAGTCAAAAGAAAACATAATATACAGCTTCATCATATGTTGCAGCCCTAGCTTGGACTCGATGCAGAATTTTTGTAATTGCATGAAAGAAGTATTAAATGAAAATGTGCTCTGTAAAATGTGAAGTGCAATATAAATATTTAATTATTTTAAATATTTTAAATAATGCTGTGCTGGGGAGTATATCCTAGAGGTTATTCTAAGACTCTGGGTCTCTGAATGGAGGAGGGAGTTTCAGACTCCCATTAGCATGTAACAAGGGAACAATTGGGATCCTTTCCTGAGGCCTTAAATTTGAGATTTTCTTTAGTGTCCCTTTGCTGCTACTCCAAGGATCCACCCCTTCTAAAATAGATCCAGACCCTTGGAGACAATAAAATCCAAGTGTAGAGAAAGCCACATCTTCTGCTTCCCATTGTCAATTTTGTTAGTAAAAGTGAGTCTGGAGACTGAAATCAGGATTCATTCCAGGACCATCTAGCCTTGTCCCAGTGTCAGGAAGAGTTGTGGGTAGGCTGTAGCTCGGGTGAGCGGTCAGCCTCTGGGGTTAGGATTCAGTGAGGTCCTTATGATGACTCTGTGAATCTCAAGTTCTGTTTCATTGTCATGTTTCTGTGTAGCTATGTGGGTAGACTGTGGCATCTAGAGCAAAGGGCATCTGCTAGTCCCATTAAATCTGTTGCATTCATAAAGATATTGGCCTTCACTCTCCACTTTCTAAAGATCAACAGGTATATGTTTATGTATTTATACCTGATCAACACGTAAAACTTTGCTGGAATATCCCAGGGATACGCTTTCCCCTCCCCTGCCAAAGAATCTGAGACCAAAGAAGCCTAGACAGGCATATAAAGACCCTCCCTGAAGGAGATCAGCCTTTTCTCTCCTTTCCAGCCCTCTGGTTCTGTGGGAGCAGCAGGGAGAGGAAAGTGTGCTCAGAAGCAAAGTCAACAGCAAAATCTTTAGAATGAGTAGAATCAAAGGGAAATGAAACTCTTCTCCATGGTATAGCTCTAGTACTGTGAATTGACTAAAATTAGAAAAAGATTATTGATCCATTGGTGAAGATTTTGAATTGAACTTTGGAGATGGATTTAAAAAAAAAAAAAAAAGAAAAGTGAAATAGAGCCAAGAATAATTTGACAGCTTTAACCCTGATGGTAATCAACCCCCTAGAGTCATTAAGAAAGACAGGAGTGGGAGGTGAAACATCTGGAGAAATGCGAGCAGATAGCGAATTGGGTGGGTTTTATAAAAGCTAAATGCTATCTGTAGGAAGTGAAGTTATAAAAAAATTTGAGGCAATAACCCCGAGGTCATACACGGGTGAAAAGGGGAACCTGACTCCTGGGCAATTCTTCCAAGGAGATTGGCTATTGGAAGCACTAATTTTCCCAACCGCATCCATGCAGGGGTCAGACATGGGTAGCCAAAGCAAAAGACCCTATCCAAAAGAGTCTTGTTATGCGGGTACACCCAGCTTGGGCACTTCAGATCAGGGCCACCAGGGAGTGGGTGATGGTATCATGAAGAGAGCACAGACTTTTAAGTTCTAGGGGCTTTGATTCAAAAGATGCTGCTATCATTTACTATTTATGGGACCTAAAGAGAGGTATTTCTGCTCTATTAGCCTCATTTTCCTCATTTGATGAGTTTGGATAATTATGCCCACTTTGCATATTTTTGTGAAAATTAAATAACATAACACATCTGACACAGTATCTTGCACATAGTAGATGATGGCTGCATGTTTGTTTTCAAATCAGCTCTTCACTCATTCTCTCTGCAATCACTGATTTAATGCTGTGAGCCCTATGCTAGGCATTGAGATACAAAGATGAAGAAGAAAAATGTCCTGAAAGAGGTCATAATTTTGAGAAAAGATAGACATAAAGTGGTAACTATAATGTTATATGATAAATAGAAGTGATAGAAGTAAGCAAAGGGTAAAGGGGTAGAGATAGGGCATGGCTTAACTCAGCCCTTTATGGGGGAAGATCAAGAATGCTTCCTGGAAGAGGTGGGACTTGTGGTTGATCCTATGGGGTTAGTAAGATTTAAAGAGGAGGCAAGCCAAGTGTTCCAAGCAAGGAGCATGAGCAAGGATCAGGGGTCAAGGAGTATCATGGCTCACATGGGACCTCCCACATCTTGGCATGGCTAGAACCTAAAAAGTAGGGCAGAGAGCAGTAACAGAAGAGAGTATAAAGTGGGCAGGGAGCCAGATCCTGAAGTACTTGGCATGGAATGGTACAAGGAGGACACCCCCACCCTGGATACCTTGACCCCTGCTCATTCCATTGGTCTTGCAGGGTGTATTCTGACTTAGAGAAATCAACTGCTGTGAATTATAGTATATGAGAGACTCAAAAGGCCAAGTAGGGGGCTGGGCAAAAAGACCCACACTGTATCTGGTGGTGTTACCTGGAATGACTTCCGCAGTTATTCCCTGCATGTCTTTCTAGCTCACCATGCCATGCAACTAGGTGAATTTGTAAATAGTTTTTCGTGAAAAGGGCCAGGATCCAGAACAGCACAAACCCAGCCAGTCAGACCTTATGTATAGGCCAGTATTTCAATGCAGAGCCTGTAACAGTCTTGGCAAGCCCAACTTGCAATGATGACATGATGTGCTGTGCCAGATCAAACAACACTTTATAGCCTCTTCCCACCCTGCAAGTTCCTGGAGGAACCCTGAGGGGGTCAGCGTCATCCCTGGGCATCCACCACTGCTTCTTCAGGGAGAGAACATTTTCAAACATCTTTGAAGCCCCTCTGATCACCTCTCCCTGGGACCTGCTCAATGACTGAAGCCATTCACAAGTCCTCAACCTCTAGGGCCCATAGAACAACTGGCCAACACAGTTCAATATTGTTCTCTGTGGTGTTTCCAGAACTTTCTATGGATTCTGAGCCATAGCTTTGAGGGACAGCCTGTCAGTCTTGCCATAATTCATGAGACTGGTTCTTCGTGTAGCTATCTCTCGTCCTTTTCCCCTGAGTAATGAATGTTCTGTGGTTGAAAATAAGAGAATAAGTGAAATAACTTTGTGCAATTATTTTGTAAGATCATTTTCCTACCTAATTTCAGAATCAGTCAAAGTCACAGGATCTGCTAATTCTAATCCTAATAGGGTCAGGCAAGAAACTTAAATGTGTGGTGCACATTGGGTAGATACAAGACAACAAGAAATAGTGTAACTTTTGGCTGATGAAAGAATATATACTCCACCAGAAACACTACCTTTTTCACTAGTCTCTGAATTTGATCTAAAAGTATTGCTCTATGGAGTTGCTTCCAGCTGTCCCCTAGTTTGGGACAACTCCTCCTTTCTGGCAGCACATGAATTACATAGATTTGATCAATTTTCTCCATATATTTCCTTGGCCATCACTTTTGAACACCATCTGTGTTTCTTGATTCGCAGTGACAAGCTCTATTTATCACCTTCGCCAATATATTCCAAACTGGTCTTTTGAATAAATGATACTGATGCTTGAGGGTTCCCTAACCATACTTCTTTCTTTCCATTCTAGAAATGTTTCCTTCTAGGAAGACCCAGAGAGCTTTCCAGGGACCTACCTTGCAGCTCTGACTCACCCAACCTAAAAATAATTGTAAAGGGGACGATCAGGCAAGACTAAATTGGAAATTTAAAAGAAACTGTTTTGAACAAGAAATGGTGATCTATGAGACAGGGCTCTCAAGAGGCATCAACATGTCACACTAGGGCTTGAGGAGAAGCCTTGGGAAGTATATATATTCATGAGGAGAACAGTGGTTTTGCAGGTAAGACTCACCACAAAGTTTATCGTGCCAAACCATCCTACATGGATTATATAGGAAGGAGGATGATGAGTCCTTCTCCCCACAAAAAAAAAAAAAAAAAAAAAAAAAAAGAAAAAAAAAAGGACTCATAGTTTAAATTCACAAAATAGGCACTCTGAATGAGAGGTTGGAATAAAGCCCACAGTGACAGACTAGGGGTGGAAGTCAAGAACTGACCGCCTCTCATTCATATCTGCTTATAGGCTAATTGTGATTGGAGCTAAGACATTCCAAGAAAGCACGTGTGCAAATGGAGAATCAATTCAAATCCAAAGAGTTAGCATCATTACTTCTCCTGAGTAATGCTGATTCCCAGGCAGGACCTGGGGTTGGATTGGTGCAGAGACTCATCGAGGATTACAGAGTGAATTCCCAGCGCTGGTACCCAAGTCTCTTCACAGTCTTACGGGATGCCTATCTTAGGCCATTTTACAAACAGACCTTGAGTCATCACTCACAATTACTAATCATTTTAAAAACAGGAAACCATTAGTCTGATCCAATTATCTCTAATATTTGTGTTTATCAACATGCACTAAACAAATCCTTTGATTGTTAGCCAGTCATTCACCACATATATTCCATGTTGACCAAAATGCTTACATGGTTTCTGAAAACTATGATCAGCATTTGCACATTAAAATCATAGAGTTTGATGATAATTGTAAAATGTTATGATATCTATTATTGTTCTTTTATAAAATTGTACTCTAATTAAACAAGATAGAAAATGATATATAAAACTTAAAATCTCAACTTTTTTTAGTTTAATTTTTCTTTAATTCCAGTATTATTAATATAAAGCATTGGTTTGTATTGGTTTCAGGTATACAATATAGTGATTTAACAATTCTATAATTTACTCAGTGCTCATCACAGGAAGTGTACTCTTAAACCTCTTCATCTATTTCACCCACTCCCCACCCAGCTCCCCTCTGATAACCACCAGCTTGTCCTTTATATTTGAGTCTTTTTATTTGTTTATCTCTTTTTATATTTGTTTGTTAACTTCCACATTTGAGTGAAATTGTTTGGTATTTGTCTTTCTCTGACTGACTTATTTCATTTAGCGTCATAGCCTCTAGATCCATCCATGTTGTTAAAAATGGCAACGTATCATTCCTTTTTATGGCTGAGTAATATTATATATATATATATATATATATATATATATATATATATACCATTTCTTCTTTATCCATTCATTTGTCAACAGGCACTTCTGTTGCTTCCATAATTTGGCTATGTAAATAAAGCTGCAATAAACATAGGGGTGCATATATCTTTTCAAATTAACATTTTCAAAAAAAACCAAATTAACATTTTCCTATTTTGGGAGTGTAGATACTCAGTAGTAGAATTATTGGATCCTATTAGTAATTTTATTTTTAATATATGAAGAATGTCCACACTGTTTTCCATAGTGGCTACACCAGTTTGCATTCCCACAAATAGTGGATGAAGCTTCCCTTTTCTCCACATCCTTGTCAGTACTTGTTGTTTCTTATTTTTCAACTTAACCATTCTGACAGATGTGAGATGATATCTTGTTGTGGTTTTGATTTGCATTTCTCTGATGACGAGTCTTCTTTTCACGTGTCTGTTGGCCATCTGGATGTCTTCTTTGGAAAAATGTCTGTTCATGTTTTCTGCCCATTTCTAATTGGATTATTTGGGGTTTTTTGGTGTTGAGTTGTATAAGTTCTTTGTAGAGTTTGGATACTAACCCTTTATCAGATATGTCATTTGCAAATATCTTCTCTCATTCCGTAGGCTGCCTTTTTGTTTTGTTGCTTTTTGCCTTCCCTGTATAGAAGCTTCTAATTTTGATGTAGTACCAATAGTTTATTTTTGCTTTTGTTTCTCTTGCCTCAGGAGACCTATCTAGAAAAATGTTGCTATGGCTGATGTCTGAGAAATTACTGTCTGTGCTCTCTTCTAGAATTTGTATGGTTTCAGGCCTCACATTTAGGTCTTTAATCCCTAACTCTTTACATCAGTTTAAATTACATTCTGATCCTACAGGCATAATTCATCCATTTTGTCATAATGAGCATGTCCATATTATCTTGTAGTTTTACTTTTCTAGGGCTCTCCAAGAAAGATCTCTGTAAAGTGTGATTTTTAGAAAATTCAATAGCATCAGAAACCGAGCTTAAAGCAAACAAGTGAGAGCTGCCTGTCAGAGTCACAGTGCAAACCCCACCCTCCAGCAAATTATGTGATTCATGGGCTCTGGGGCCACGTGGAGTGGGGCTCATCCCTAACGTCTGCCTCGATTTTCATCTGTCATCACTGAATGATGACCAGTGTGCACAGATAAGGCCTGGCCTCAGTAAGAAGAATAAACAAGATCAGCCCTCACACTGGGACAACACTTTATCCCATGCACGGTTTGTTCTAATAGCAAAATGAGGATCATGATGTAGATACCCATAATAAAAATAATAGTAGAAGCAAGTCTTATTTACTGTGCCAAGGATTTCCCTAAATAACATTCAAGAGAAATATAGTGCGGTTCAGCTCTGGAACCCTGAACCTAGATACTTCAAAGGTGTTAACAGGCTTTCTTCTAAAACTCGCACAGGACCCCTGCATCCTGAAATGGACTTACTGGCTGAACATTTTGTCCGTTCCAGTGTTACAACGACAACAAAAATCCCCCAGCCCTGAGCAGACTGAGCCTTTTTCACCTCCTCCCTTCCATTCTTAACTCTTTGCAAGCAGAGTCTTCTAGTCTCACTCAACAAGCCACAGAGAGAGGCTGTGCAGCCCTCCCCAGCCAGGGCCCCAAGTGTGTGGGTGAACCAGGCCAACTAAGGGTGGAGGCAGCCGTGCAGGGCTGAATGTGGTGCCACGTGGGGCGAGCTGGGGAAGGGTGGTATGGCCTTTGTAGAACGCAGCCTGTGCAAGCTGCTTGCCTCGTAAGATGGAAATGGCTATGATCTGTGGAGTCCCCGGCCCCCTGGCACAGTGACCTGCACCTACAGAGAACGGCTCTGCAGGTTACTGCCCAGGTCCCAGCCCTGCTCCTTACTAGCATGTGCCACTCCCTGAACCTCTGCGGGCCACCCTTTCTTTATCTGTAACACGGATCTAAGAATAACAACAACAGCAACAACGGTGCCTTTTTCAAAGGGCTGTTTTGAGGTTTCAAGACAATACTGTATATAAAGCTCTCACAGCACAGCCTGACATATAGCATGCATTCAATAAACATTAGCTATTTTTATAAATATTCAAATTTAAAAAAGCATTTAGCAGCGCTCCTGGCTCGTAGTAAGCTTATGTAAGTGTTAGTTTTGTTTCTCTGCTCGATGTTGGTATCTTCTCTGCCCTCTCTGCCTCCTCTTTAGGTATCATGAGAGAGGGTGGGGTAATGTAAACAGCGTGAACTTTGAAGTCAGACCAACCTGAGTTCAAATTCCAGCTTGGCCACTTACTACCTGAGTGACCTGGGAATATTACATAACGCTCAGTGCTTTGAGTTTTTCATCTAAGCCATGCAGAGATTACCTCCTCCTTCAGCACATTAGTGGAGAAAAAACCCCACAGCCTGGCACCCTGAAGGTCCCCACTCAGCACCTGCTCTTCCACCTTCCCCTCCACTGCCTCTCCCTCCAGGACACATGGGGTCAGCCGTCAAGAGGTGAGGAGAATACATGAGACATCCTTTCTTCTTCGTATAGCTGTGTTCCTCTGCTCATCCTCAGAATCCCCGTGTGACGCCATTAAGGAGGTCCTCATTTTATACTTTTGGAATCTAAGGCTCCAACATTTTTTGTCACCAAGCCCAGCCAGCTGCCAGCAGCCAGCAGAACTGGATTCCAGTTCAGGTTTTTTGTTTTGTTTGTTTTACCAAAATCTTTGGCTTCTCACTCTCCCACCCTGCATTTTGAGATAAGAAGGTCTCTTTTTTCAATACCCAAATGTAACTTTACCTCCCCAAGCAGTAGGGAGTGAGGAGCTTGTTTTGGGGGATTTGCACATCCACACAGCCAACATACGAGGAAATGAAGGAGCACATTCAGAGTGTGTCACTGAAGGGAAACTTTCTGAATCTTCCTCAATTACATAGAATCCCACAGATATTCCTTCTGTTCGAAAGAGCAAAAATAGGTCTCCTGATGGGAAATACTCTCTTTACTCTGCTGTTTTGTGAGGACTCTTTAGAATGTGAACAAGAAAAAAAAATTGAAACCAGTTTAAGGGAAAAAATAACTGAATCCCACAACAGGGGTAGGGTTGATTTCAGGCACAGTTTGATACAGGTCCTCATATGGGTGACTAGCCCCAAGATTTCTCTCTCCATCTCTTGTCCCTACTTTCCCTGAGTTGGCTGCATTCTCAGAGTAGACTCCTTTCACGGTGGAAGTAGTAAGCTTAATGGTGGCACCCAAAAATATATGCCACATCAAAATCCCTGGAATCTGCAAACAGCACCTTATTTGGAAAAGGGTTCTTGACAGATATAATTAAGAATATTGGATGAAATCATCCTGGATCACTCAAGTGGGCCCTAAGTCCAGTAACAAGTTTTCTTATAAAAGTCAGAAGAGGGAAAGACACAGAGAAAAGGTCATGTGAAGATGGAAGCAGAGGTTGGAGTGATAGAGCTACAAGCTAGGAAGAGGCTGGAAGAGGCAAGAAAGGATCCTCCCCTAGAGCCTCTGGTGGGAGCATAGTCCTGCTGACACCTTGATTTGGTCTCCAGAAGTGTGGGAAAAATAGATTCCTATTGTTTTCTGTTGCAGAGTTTATGGTACTTTGTTACAGCAACCATGGAAAACTAATAGAAGAGATATGGCTGCAGCTGCCCCAGGCTCATGTCACAACTGAGCTGAGGGACAGAGCCTCCTCTAGGGTTTCCGCAGATGTTCAGAGACTAGCACGGAAGCAGTCAGAACAGTCAAGTGCCCACCCTAACAGCCTCCGTGGTCAAGTAATCTTGTTGTGAATTCCACCTCTCAATCCAGACTTAAAGTCTTCCCAGGTGGAATGGGCAGAGGAAGGAGGAGGAATCCCCAAACCAAGACCAGGGCTGTTGCCTGCCAAGTAACTGATACTTGGGGAGATAAATGACAAGGGTTGACCATAGTTCTGCAACAAGCACCTAGGTGGAAGTCAGAATTGTTCACTTTTTACTCTCTGCATGGTCACTATTACTGTAAATATACTGTAAATACACTACTGGCATTTTGTTGACTATTTGTCCATTTCCAAACTTAGATTTTTGACATACCTTTTGAAATTCAGAAATATTTTCTCTTTTCAATCCCTCTTCTAGCTTTCTTTGTAACCCCTCATTCATCAATAATGATGTTAAAGTTTGGATTCTGTCTGCAGGTGAAATGAAAGCTGCTTGAGTCAATGCTGGAACTCCTCTCTGTTCCATTGAACTGTTTCCATCTTATATCCAGAGAGTTTCTGTGCTGAGGTGAAGTTCAGTTGTGTTTACATTGGGCATGATGGTTTAACAGCTCCTCTAAAGACAAAAGAGGGTCTCAAGAGACTGCTTTCGGTACGCTGGAGGTGGGGGTTGATTAAGGATTTGGTGAGTATTTCCTGGAATCTTCAGAGATCCACACTGTAACTGGAGCCAGCCAAGGCTAAGATGGGATTAGAAATCTTGAGTGTGAACCATTTTCTATTAACCTCCCAGCAGCCCTCTCATCCCACCAAACCCTTGGGGGAATGATATTTGATATTTACCTATTTCCTTCTATTACATTTCTGCAACATAAATGGTGTGTGTGTGTGTGTGTGTGTGTGTGTGTGTGTAAGGGGAGAGAGAGATAGAGAAAGAAAAGAAGATATAAGAAGATATTAGGGTACCTTCAATGTGCCAGCCTCCATGCTAAGTATTTGATGGACTTGGAACAGTGTATGCATTTTAGGTGTTCTTAATGTTCATTATTATTATTGCTAGTTAATTTAAGATTTAAAGAAACCCTATAGGATTGATGAAGTTTACCCCCATTTTACACATAAGAAAACTGAGGCTAAGGGAATTTAAGCAATACATTCAAAGATACATGGTTAATCAGAGGCAGAACTAGCTAGAATTTAAATCCGAATTTGTTTGACTGTTAAGCTCCAAGCCTTTTTCCTGTCCTGTAGCTCTCTGCATTCTGCATTCTGTAATTGAGCTGTAAATTATTTAATTTTGTAATTATTTAATGTTATTTGGAATAGCAGAAAAAATGTAAAAACCTATAAATATGCTATTAAAACTAATAGGATTTCAGTAAACACTCGGGGTATAATATCAATATACAAAAATCAATTGTTTTTCGCAGATACCATTAACAACCTATTAGAAATGGTAACTTATAAATGTTGTAATTTGCAAATGATGCAAAATATATAAGGTATATAGAAATACCTAATTAATATCAACAATACTAGCTAAAGAATACTAACAAAAGATGCATAAAACCGTAGGAAAAATGTAAATATAAGACTTCATAATGGAATTAACAGAAGAAACTAAATTTAGTAATATACCATATTCATGAATAGGACAATTCAGTATCAAAAATTTTCTCTAATGGATAATAGAGTCAATTCTGATTACAAATTTTGGTAGGAGTTTAAAATAAATTTGACCAGCTCAATCTCAAATTTATATTAAATGTAGCCAAGAATAGCCAAGATAATTTTTAATAATAATAATAATAATAATAATAATAATAATGGAGGATTCACCATGTAGAATCAAGATTTTTATAAAGCATGCTTAAGAACAGACAAACATAGCAATGGAAAGAATAGAAAGCCAGAAAATAAGCCTCCTTATATATAGAAGTTTATTTTTGAGAGAAGTAACATTACACAGTACTGTGGGAAGAATAAAAGATTCAGTAAATGATATTGAGAAAATTAGCAGTCCATATGGAGAAAAGTAAATTATATCGTATACAAACAACAGTGAATTCCAATGGTTTAAAGACTCAATAACAGCAAAATGTTAAAATTTTAGAAAAAAAAAACATGCAGGAGAATATATTTATTACTTCTGGTTGGCAGATATTTCTTAAACAAGAAACAAAACACAAACCATAGCAGAAATATTGATAAATTTGATTAAAAACATAGAAACAACTATATTAGTAAAGACATCATGAGCTAAGTTAAAATAAATGACATAAACAGAAGAAGTAATTTATGATTGTCTCCAGATTATTTAAAGAATAAGAACAATTGACAAAGTATATAAGCAGATGTTTTATAGAAGGGAAAACCCAAATATCTCCAAACATATGAAATGAGGCTTATCATCACTAATGCTCAAATACCTGCAGGATAAAACAGTACTGTTATATCAATTCTCACCCACCCAACTGTCAAACATCTAGAAGTCCGGTATTACTAAGTGTGGATGAGGAAACTGACAGGTACTGCTAGTGGAAGTCTGAGTTGCTTTAACCTTTTTAGATGGCCATTTGGCATTATCTGGTAAAGTTACAGATATGCAGGTCATACTACTCAGCAATTCCACTTCCCAGAAAGTTCTGGCATGCATGCAAAAAGAGTGTATCGAAAGACAACCTTACATAATGTACATAATAGGAAAAACCAGAAACAACTAAATCTTCACCCATTGAGGCATGAGGAAAATAAATTGTGATTATTAAGAAAGCAGATGTATGGCATTCAAAATAAAAAGCTAAATCTACATCTATCAACCTGAATAAATCTTGAAAATCAGTTACATGAACAAAAATCTGTGATACACTATTCATGATACACCATTAATGTATATGCCTTTAAATTACATTGTGTTACATATTATGTCTGAGCAGAGACTATGGAATAAAAATTTTAAAACCATGGAGAAAAAGGGCACATGCCAGCTTCCGATTGGTAGCCTTCTCTGGGGTGGGAAGGACAATGAGTTAGGTGGGGATGGGATGAAACTTCAAAGAGCTTTAATGCTTTTTAATAAAAATTTTGAAACAAAAAGAGAGATGCCCTTGGGGTATCGACCAGGGAGTGTATCTTAGAACATATTCACAAGAAAAGAAAGTCAATTTTCCAGCCTAAATGTTCCTTTGGGTGAAGTCAAGTTCTTAAGAACCATCTTACCCCCTTAGTGTCCAAGTGTGATCATGGTCTTTATATCAATTTTTTATTTACTGCCCCATGCTTTCTGCTTTTTCTTTGACTTTTTTCCCTTACTTTCTTTCTCAGGAGTTCTTAGACACTAATTTTTGTCATCTAACCTTGTGGGCTTTTACTTTTAAGGGCACCTTCCACTTGCCAGCCTTGTATGCCAAGTACCGAGAATGCAACTAGGTAATTTGAGAGCCACAGTAACCCAACAGGACAGATATTGTTCTAGCACCCTTTTACACACAAGAAAACAGAAATTCGGAGAGGTTAAGCAATGCGTTCGAGGTTAAATGGCTAGGAGGGCAGGATGAGTCAGGATTTGAATCCAGGTCTGCCTCTTGGATTCTGCACTCTCCCCTGGCGGCTGTGTTTTACCGATAGATTTATGAACCATGCTGTAGACTAGCCAGGGGGTACTTACTATTTAAATTATTTGTATGGCACTTCGTGTTTGCAATGTGTTTTACAATTGTTTTTATTACTTATTCCTATTTTATAGCTGGTCTCAGTTTATAGCATGCTTTCTGCAACAACAGTTGGAAAGGAAAACAAACACAACCGTCTCTGCTTTGCCGGATGGAGTCACTAGGGATATTCACATGAGCATCAGCCATATTGGAAGACAGCGGTTACGTGCATTTCTGTTCTTTGCAAACCCACTGGTGGCTGGCACAGTCTAAGAGAGAGCACAATACCGTCTTCAGTGTAAGCAAAGCCCACTCACATATTACCAAGTGTTAGGGCAGCTGAAATGATAGATCACTTTCGGTCCTTTTAACCAGGGACTTTTCATTACAGAATGTTTAACGATTTCTGTGGTCTTTCCTGGCCTGGTGGGGGGCAGAGAAGGGGAGCCCCATAATAATCATTACTCAAAAGCCTGAAGTTCTCCTTTTCTTTCTCTCTTTCTTTAAGAGATATCCAGGCCTAGGCCTTTCTTCACAGAGATAAAGACAGAGGAGGGGCAGCCTGGGTGGCTCAGTGGTTTGGCGCTGCCTTTGGCCCAGGGTGTGATCCTGGAGACCAGGGATTGAGTTCCGCATCAGGCTCCCTGCATGGAGCCTACTTCTCCCTCTGTCTGTATCTCTCATGAATAAATAAATAAAATCTTAAAAAAAAAAGGCAGAGGAGGACATAGGATCACCCTGGGGGTATCATCTTGAAATGGGAGCCAGGAAAAACAATAGGACGCTGCCGTGTCCTTCTCCAAAAGTACTGGCATGCCCTAGCAGATGCCAGAACTTCGCTCACAGTCACACTTGGGTCATCTCTGGAAGAAGGCTTAAAGGTTTTGCTTTTTCCTCCAGGCAGAAAGATGAGGAAAGAGCGTGAGGGGAATTCTCAGTTCCTCCAATGTTGCGACCAACTTCCTCACCGCCTTCATCAGTGACTTCATCCCCATCCTTGTCATTATTCACAATGTCTATAGTTTGAGCCATTAATTTGCCATATCCTGAGCGAAACCTAAAGTAGTATTCTTATTTTGCAGGTAAGGTAAGAAAACTGGTTTCCTGAGGTTATGGCACACATACACCACACGTGCAGCATGCTCATGGGCACCCACCCACCCACACACACACCACACACACAAAATATTTTGGGGCATAGTGCATTTCAAGAATGTGCTGCTTGCTGAGGATGCTGATTTTAGCAAAAAGTGTTAAAAGATTTTGTATATCACATTTTTAAAAAGCCAACAGAAGAATATGTAAGTGAATCCCCTGATTTCCAGCTTCTAGAAGCGGCTGCATTCCTTGGCTCATGGCCCCTGGCCAGCAATCACATCACTGACCTCTGCTTCTGTCATCACATCGCCTCCTCTGAAAGCCTCTTCTGCCTCCCTCTCCCCCTTATAAGAGCCCTTGTGATTACTCTGGGCCCACCTGGGTAATCCAGGATAATCTCAACTCAAATCCTTAACTTAATCACATCTGCAAAGTCTCTTTTGCCAGATAAGGTAACAGATTCACAGGTTCCAGTGATTAAGACGTGAACATCTTGGAGGGCCATTTTTCTGCTGAAACCACACCTGGTTTTCACATAGCAACAAAGCTCCCTAGAGACAACTCAATGAAACTTACCAAAAAAATGAAAAGGGATGGTCCATTAATTACTAGGGAAACATCTAATAAATCATGGTATCTTAGTGCTGGGAAAAACTCTGCATTCTACTCTTGGTTGCAGAGATGAGCAGCAGAGATCCAGCGGAGGCAGCCCATTGTCTGGCAGGTACATGGTCAGGCAGGAGTAGCTTGGCACCGGGACCCCGACTTCCAGCTTCTGGCTGGTGCACCAGGAAGATCTGCATTTGTTCTTATAGCTCAAAGACAGACTGCTTATCTGTATCTTGGGAAAGGTCAAGAGATCTGTGAAGAAATCTCTGTAGGGAAGTGGGCTTTTCAGTCTGTGGTTTTGAGATGGCAAAATTCTATAATGTCTCTGCCAAAAAGTCATTTAATCACTTTTATTACCAGAAAAGTTACTGAGCCATCCACATAATAATCAGACATTGTAGTTTTAAATGTGGCAGAGGGTAATTAACAGGTATCTCTATTTAGATCTCCCACCTTCCTTGGGGTTTATCTATGCCACTGATGTTTGAAGACCCAGCCAAGTCTGCTCTGTGGGGAGACGGGATACAGGTGCCCACACTCAGTGAAGTTCACACAAGCTCAAGGCCACTCTGTGTGTGTCATTAGCTTATGAATGTTTCTTCCTTCAGTGCTTTCCTATATTTACTGGGATAATTACTTTAGACATAAATTTAATCTTAGAGGCCACATATTTTTGCTACACTTTTTCATGGTCAAGTTGGTTGATCATCATCTCAACCCTTTTATCTCATAACACAATGTGCACTGGAACGTTCCTCAAAGATCCTTTACGTGAAAAAAAGTTTAGGACCTGAAAAAGAGACATAATGGTCAATGTCGTGTGCAGGTAGGTGTCCTTGAAAAGTAACTCCAAAGCCACTAGGAATTGACAGAGAAGCGGAGACCACATGCAGTCCGACATCAGTACTGTTTTCTCTGCGAATAGGGAAGAGCACCTGGGAAGAACTGACAAGACCATGCAGACATTATTACATTCTGAGATTTTTTCCTCCTTTCCCTAAATCGGATACTTTTATGCTACTGGAAAGAATTCATCAAAATGATCCAGAGACCAAGATGGTACACTGGAAGATGTTTCTCTCTCCCTCCCATTCAGCCTGAATAGAAAAACCTACCTCCTCAGTGGGAATGAATGGCACCCTCTCCTACTTCTCCCTTTGTGCTCAGTGCTTTTGTGAGAGCAGTTGTCCTGCTGTCTGACTTGTATTCATGCTACCTGGACAGGAGAGGGAAGCAAGGACTTTACTTCACCCCTTTTGCGGAGCCAGTGATGGATACATTGGGTTCGATTATAGGTAATATCAATATAGGATGGGGCACCTGGGTGGCTCAGCGGTTGAGTGTCTGCCTTCAGCTCAGGTCGTGATCCCGGGGTCCTGGGATCGAGGCTTACATCGGGCTCCCTTCAGGGAGCCTGCATCCCCTCTGCCTATGTCTCTGTGTCTCTCATGAATAAATAAATAAAATCTTCTAAAAATATATCAATATGGGATGATGACTTCTACTCTTTAGAATTTTTTAATGTGTTCCTTCCATTTCTCTTACCAAAATTAGTTAAAGGATCCTTGAACTAGGGCCTCTTACACTGTGAGTGCTCACTCATGCTCTTCAGTCATTTTATTTTTATTTTCCCATCGATTCTTTTTTTGTTTTTTGTTTTTTTTTTTTAACAATTAGAATGATAGAATACAGTATTGGCCATAGCACTGGGAGACTTGACCTCTAGTCTTACTCTACCACTAAGGAGCTGTGTTGTTTCCATCTCCAGGCCCAAGCTTCCAGTTAAGAAAATAAATGAGTGTGTAGGTAAGTCCATAAGAAGATTGATGGATGGTTCTTAAGTATGTAGAGCTGCTGACTCCTCTGAGAATCACGTATGGACTGTCTACCTAAATACATACATATAGTCTTTGGACTAGATGCTGTTGAAAGTCTCTTTCTGCTCTATCAACTGTTGTTATGGCAGATACTAGGACCTGGGTTAATTACTTTTCATGTTTTGTCTCATTTCCTGTTCATCAGAAACCTAGGAGTTAAGTATCATTATTTCTTTTGTTACCACTTTTTTTTTTTGAGAAAAGAAAATGAAGGCCCAGGGTCAGCCAGCTCATCAGGGGTAAAATGGACCCAGGAGCCTACAGGCTTGGGAAGCTTCTGTATACAGGGCTTGCTGGTGGCTAGGAGGATAAGCTTAAATCTAGAAAATTATACCATACATATTAAGTTTCCAGAAAAGGGAACACAGTGTGATCTATCTATTTTAGTAATTTTGGCAAAAATCGGACTGGTGGATGGCATTAGAACTTGGTTTGTTAGCCCACATCTGACAACCAGATTTACCCAAGGCTTATTGGATACTTCAAATAGCATTTTCAGGAATGGTTTCCCAAACTGATAATACAGATTGATGGATTTCCATGACTTATACAAGGAACAAAAGGAGAATGGAATAAATGCAATAAAATAGTCATCCTTACCAACATTTTTTTTTTTTCTGCAAAGATTCACTCTGGATTGTATTTACGCAATCACATATTTTAGAGCAATTTAAAATCAAAATAGCAGTGTATTTCCTGGGTAATCCCATCAAATGAGTGATGAACCAGGTCATAGGAGGAAGGTTCTTACCCCTCTAGTGAACCAAAATCTATGTTTGACTTTTCACTCAATTTTATGTTTCTCTTTGAAAAGTTAACTAAAACTTGTGATAACTAAAACATTTCCAGATGTCTGAATTCTTTTCTATTTGCTTGTTCCCTAACAGGGACAGAAGGATCAGAGGCAGTGGCCAAAGGGAGAGGTAATGATGGGAGGCTCCTTTTGGTGGAGAAGACTGAGCAGACAGGGGCAGTTCCCTTCTATTCTTGCTGCCGATGACCATCCCCAAGGGACTGTTTCATCGTCGTCGTTGTTGTTTGTCTCCTTGTTGTGTTTTTTTTTTTTTTAGATCTCTTACTGAAAGTCTCAGTCTGGTGTCTCCTACAAGGTGGTGGTGACCTAAGAATTATAACAGCTGGGAGTATCCCTAGGGGACCTGAGATCTGAAGCTAGATATTATTAAATCAGAGGTTTGGCCTCCTCAGTTACCATTATGTCCTTCCTTACCTCCCCTTTGCTCATTTACTTCCTGACACCTCACTCTAAATTCCAATCAATTACATACAGAATCCTGGACCATCATCTAATTTGAAGTTGGGATATACAAAGCTAAGATGTAATGAGAAACAGATAACCCAATGACTACGCAATGAGCAACATCAGTTAAAATCTGCAAAGTGGGTTCTTTTTTTTTTTTTTTCTTTTTTACCAATGGCTTCCTATAACCCTGACTTCTTGATTTGGGGTTTGCTGGTGGGAAAATGATTCTACTTGGGATTTAGACAACTAAGATTCTAATAGGGGGTCATAGAATCAGAGTATATAGAAGTATGGCTTTTAATGTTATTCCTTAGAACTGGAAGACACCTTGGGCCATTTACGTAACAAGATACCTTTTATTTATCCATAATAAGGAAGCTATCTCTGGAACCACACCTTGTAATCTAGTAATGGCGCGGGGGATGGAGGGTGAGAAAGAAAACGAGAGAGTGGTGATTCAGTTTCCCCATCTAGTAGAACAGAGACCCAGGCAATAGAGAGAATGTCTTGACAGCATTCATCAAACAGAATAAGAGGAAGAAGGAAGAGATGGATATAATGCCCACCTCGGAACTGTGTTCCTTGCAGATGAATCCAACAGTGGACATGAGCCTTCAGGCAAAGTAGCTACCTTCCTTACCACATTTCCCGATATTTTTAATAAGTTCATGGTTGTATGTATTTTTACACATACACACCCAAAAAGCACTGAAGAATGAATATATCTGTGTTTGTTGCTGAGGATACAAAAGCAAACAAGAGACCATTCCTGCCTTCAAAAAGTTCACAGTCCAGTCGGGTAAGGAGACCTCCATTACTTACTATTCCATACTATGTGATCACTGCTATTACGGAGTTAATGTAAAGGGTAAGTCAAGGAAGTCTAGGGGAAGGAGAGGTAGAGATGTAAGCATGGCTTACTAGAATATACAACAAAAAATAATGCATCATTTAAAATGAGATCAATACCTATAGAACATCTAGGAATTAATCTACCAAGATTTACTAAAGTCCTTTGTGCAGAAATTTCCATAAGTCTATTAGGAGATCTAAAAGAAAACCCTGATAAATATTTATGAAAAGGAGGCCTTACTACTGGAAAGATTCAATTGAAAACCACCAAATTAATCCATAAATTCAGTGACATTCCAAGCACAATTCTAGCAGGATATCAGGGGCATAGAGAGAGGGTTTGACAAGCTCATCTTAAATTTTATGTGAAAGGATAAGGTCTGTGTTACATCCCACCAGATATGAAGATACACGGTAATGTCAGAGCAATAAATAAAAGATGTGTTATTGGCCATGGTGCACACTTATAGACCACCAGACCTATAATTACGTTGCCAAGTAGGCTGAACTTGGTTGGATACCATCAGGAAACAGCTGTATTTCTCTCTCATCTCCGCCTCCCGACAACACTCTACTATCTCTCATCCTGGCCCCTTGATGATATCACAAACAGGTCCCCACTTCCTGGGTAATTTCACTCCAGGTTCAGATATTAGGAAGGTAGATCAATTGTGGCACATATTAATTAAAAAGTCTGTCTCATATCTGATTAGCAGTTTTTCCTTTTCCTTTTCCATCCAGTTCAGATCCGAGAACCTCAGGCCTGAGAACCTCCATGACTCAGAGAAAAGTTTCCAGGTACATGGTCCCCAAGGAATAGGCAACCAAATGTGGTGTCTTGAAGGCAGAGCAGCAGGAGAACGAGCTCTACCCCCGGCACCGTGGAGCAGGCCTGCAAACCCGGCTCTGAGCAAAAAGGCACCAAACAGATTTGGGTTTATACGCCATGCCACTTCTGCACACTAATAACACATTTAGGAAACCAAACAGAGTATGTTTTCCAAACAGACACACATGTGTTTAAGGCCCTCACACAGCAGAGGATGCGTACAGCCATGGGAGGGTGGTGGCGGGGGGTGGTGGGGGGTGGCAGGTGCTGTCACAGAGGCTGTCAGGAGGAGCCAGGTGGGGTCAAAGGGACGCACTGAACACAATCCACAGGTAGTAGAGAGAAAAGGCAATCCAGAAGTGTCTGTGTGATTGAGACCGCTCCGTGGGAGGGACACCGGTGGGGTGAGGGTCCGGTGGCCAGGGTGGCGCAGTCAGTCATGCCCAGGGCTGTGAACGCATCGTGACTGTCCCGTGCCCTGGCCACTGGACACTGCCGGATCAGTGCACCTCCAACCTGCAAATCCAGGAAATGCCTGGAAGCTTACCTGAAAACACCAGAGCTTGGAACGTGACCCCGGGGACCCCAATTCAGTGACACAGTGCTTGTGGGTAGCAGCTGGCACAGGTGCCTTCCACAGCTCCACTCGGGACTTCAGTTCTTTGGACATACATGAGAAAAATATGCATACACACAAGGTATTTAACTGTTTACGAATATAAATTGGTGCCTTACCAGACTTGGCATGGCAATTATTTAGCCCTCAGAAAACTATCTTCACATATCCTCAGGGACTTACAGTGAATCTTAACGCCAGAACTGCTGTGGACATGGGGAGCATTCCAGAAGGCCTGAGCGGATTTCCCCGTGGATAGCTATAGTGTTTATGGCCAATATAAACTGTATCCTGAATGTGTTTGCTCTCCAGCTCCCTCTCTTTTTTTCTAGAATGTTTCATGGGATTTCTGTGCTTTAGAATAGACTTTGGTAAATACTGGATCTCATGGAGTTTTCCAAGCGCTTGGTGAAAAGACCCTTTCTTTTCTTACCTTATCTCTTTGTCTAGTTTCTGCCACGGTGGAACACCTGCAGGCGTCTTAGGATGTCCTCTTGTCTCCAGCCTCCCTCTGCTTTTGGTCAACACTGCCCATTCTTCGTCTTCTGGTTGACCTTAGCATGGCTACCTTCACCCCCTCAACGCCCTCCTGTCTTCACCAGACTGGTTTTGGGTGATCCTCTGAGCCTTCTATAGTGTTCTCTGTGTGCTCTTTCACAGCTCCTGTTACTGACTTTGCTCTCAGAAGTAGTTCATGTGCTGACACAATTATAGAGCAAGATACAATTAATTTCAAAGCAATTTTCAAAGAATTGCGAAGATGCCCACATATGCAAATTAGTTAAATATTTAAAATAAAGAGATAATAAGGGACAGGACTGATCTGAAAGTTTTAACAGAGGAGGTTTGACCTCAGTCCCAAAGGAGTTGCCACAGTAGCTCTGCAGCAACCAGCCTGGAAGATTAAGGGGCTGGTTGGCCATGAGCCAGTGATGTGGATTGTAAGTCATTGCCTCTTACCAACTAAGTGATCTTGGAGAAGTCATTGACCTGTGTGAGCCATAAATACATCCCTTCCTGTCCTCAAATTCAGTGACTCTTCAGTGTTTGAACTCCTCAGGTCCATCATGGGTTTTGTGGATCAGTTTTTTGTTGTTGTTTTGTTTTGTTTTGTTTTTGTTTTTGTTTTTTAAATTGAGACAACATATGCAAGAATGACAATCTTTTGTCAGGTTAGGACATTTAAAAAATTATAAGATATGACACTAATATTTTATTAAATAAAGGATATTTTAACATCCAAACCAAATTAAGTAGAAAAATTTATTTTAATAAAAGGGCATGTGTACATATATAGGTAAATATAAACAAAACTCCTTATGCGCTGATACTGTTGTTTGCTAAGTTTGCTGCAGTGTAGCAGAAAATATTCCTAGCTGAGGATGAGCAGGGGATTAAAAGGTGATTGCTGATGTTGAGGGCAGGAGCCTAATCCCAGGGCACAGTGTCAAGAGCTAGGAAAGAGTTGGAGGCCTCATTTACTGACCCCAGTGGAAGACTGGAGTCTCTTTCTCCTTGAGGCACTCATCAGGTGAGTTGGAAGAGTTTTCTAAACATCATGATGAAGCCAGGAAACACTTTCCTACTCATTAAACTTCTCATATGAGTTTAATACATTTATTTACAAAACCTTTAGGTAGTGCTTTGTAGTAATTTCCGTGGCGTTCTAAAATACAGCAGTCTATGGTGATTCAGGAAGCAATGATGATTTGTATCAATTTAATTGTCTCTTTTGATACTTGATATCCACAGCAAACATCTTGTTCTGCTTTGTTCTCTGTGGCTAGTGTTACTGTATACATCCCATATGGGAGTTAAGGTTGTGGGTGAATGAATGAAGGAAAAGGCATTCAGACTAATCTCATGGGGCAGAAATAGTGAAGGAATGAATCACAAGAGATTGGAAAGGTTTTGCTGGGCTTGAAGAAGAGCTAAATCTGGCAAGGGATGGGGGGAAGAATCTTCAAATTCTTTTATTCCCACAAAATGTTAAGGCACTTGGCTTTCACTTGAGAATTTTGATATGTTAGGTGAAGATGAGAAAGTTGATTTTTTTCATATATACAATACACAGTCTTGATTGGGGGAGTTGAGTGGTTATCTTGATTTTGAACTTGTTTACTGCTGGAAAATAATGGCTTCCTGTTTTTGACAAGGGAGTAACATCAAAAAAGGTTTACAAATGAAAATTAAAAGGTTTCTTGGACAGCAAATACACCAGCAGTATTTTGGAAATCCGTCCTAAGAGAATCTGAAAGCAGAGTAACTGTTCCCTGAAAGGCACATGAGCTTGGTAACTAATGTGAAAATTGTTTAATAAATGGCAATTTAGTCTAAATACAGCCTTTTAATGAAGGGTAGGAATGTCCTCTAATAGCCAGCTCCATTCATTTTGTTTTCAGCTTTTAGGGTAACACAAAGTATGAGGACAAACTATTTCCCTGTGGCAGTCAGTCTTAACAAAAATCTATGGGTCTCTCTAGAAAAGGTCTCATTTAGTGGGAAGACAAATGCTAAGATTGGTTTGAGTTTCAGGAGTTTGATGCATCTTTGTATACACTCAATTATGAATTTAGGGTCTGTGATGGGCTAGCTTCTGAGGCTTCAGAGATGAACAAGACATGGTCTGTCACCTTATGAAGTTCAGAGTCTAGAGCAGGGGTCAGCAAACATTTTCGTAATGGACCAGATAATGAATAGTTAAGGGTTCTGAGCATAGGCTCTTTGTTGCAATTACTCAACTCTGCATTGTTCTGTGAAAATAACCATAGGGTAACATGAGAGCAGAGTTATGGTTTATTCTAATAAAACTTTATTTACAAAAATAGGTAGAATGCAGGATTTGGCCCATGAATTATAGTTTGGTAACTCCTGGACTGGTGATAGAGACAGCCTATAGGAATAAGCAAATTGTTTTGTGAACTCAAAGGAAAGGGTCAGTTCTGTTTGGGAGAAACACAGGAAAGGGCTTTCAAAAGTAAATGACACTAAGTGGGATCTTAAACAATGAGCAAGCCTGGGCCGGTGAATAAATGACTATTTATGTCCCTTCTTAGCAGAAAATTCTCAAGTTGTTTCATAACAAAGGATTTTTGATTATAACATTTTATTGCAGAAATATTTTAAAAAGAAACAGTTTATTCTGTGAAAATGAAAACCAGAAATCTTATTTAAAATGGAGTTGGAAAGCCCTAACCAGGAAGCTGTCAGGAACAAACTTTCTATCTTATCTTACTTTGAGGCTGGGCAGGAAGACATTCAGTTTACCACCTCAGCAGGAAGAAGGAAGATTTTCTCCTGGCCCAGCAACAGCCCAGCCAATGAGAACCTGCTGCAACTCAGCCAATGAGAACCCGTTACCACACTGAATTCTTGCCTTCCTCTAATAGACTTTGGTTCAAAGCAGCTCCTCCCAGCTTTCTCCTTTTCTCTGTAAAGCAATGTTCCTCTCCTTTGTTCTCTGGACTTGCCTATGATTTTCCATAGCTTGCATGTCTCAAATTGCAATGCCTCTCCTATTCTCACATAAACTTATTTTGCTGATAAAATAACCAGCTATTTTATTTTTAAAGTTAATAATTCTTTAATCCAGGGTCTTTATTTGATCAAGTATCAAAAAAACTGATAAAAGCCTGATAAACAATATCCAAACTGAATTTAAAGGGCCATACATATGACCATATGATTTTGTAGGTGAAAATTCTGAAATCTCACATATTTGATTTGGGAAGGAAGAGGTAGCCAAAAGAAGAAAACTTAATAACTGGTCATTTAAAAAAATTCATGTTCTGTCTCCCTTTCTGATATTAAAAATAAATAAATAAAAAATAAAAAATAAAAAAATTCAAATGGCCTTCTTTACATGAAAAAGAGCCAAATTTTCCAGCTTAGCATGCTTATCAGTTTTCTATTGCTGTATAACAAATTACCACAAGTTTAGGAGCTTAAAACAACATTGTGTTTATTAACTCAGAATTGCCATGAGTCGGTTGTCCGGCATGCTTCACTGGGGCCATCCCTCAGGGCCTCATGAGACTACAATCAAGGCATAGATTACACTGCATTCTGTTCTGGAAATTTGGCTGGGGAAGAATTCGCACCCAAGCACATGCAAATTGTTAGTAGAATTTATTTCCCTGCGGCTGTAGGTCAGGGGGCCCCGGCTTTTTGCAGGTTGTTGGCTACTGGCTACCCTCAGTTCCTAGCTGCCTCTTGTAGCCCCTCACCACCTGCATCCTCCAACATGGCCTGTCACTTCATGAAGCCCACAGGAAAGTGTAGGTGCAGTTTGTTAAGACAGACTCTCATAAGAATATAATCTAACTGTATGAGTGATAACTCATCACCTTTCCCACATTGTCTTAGATAGAAGCAAGCTACAGCTTCTGCCTACATTCAAGAAGAGGGAACTACACAGAGGTAAAAACCAGGGGATGGGGACAATGGGGGTGGTGGGGTGTGGGGAGTACTTTAGGCTCTGTCTGCCACAGCATGCCT